>NC_091963.1:118257542-119457542 GCF_031021105.1 Erythrolamprus reginae
CACAGATTGGCTCTCAACAAAGATAATTAATATTCAAGTTAAAATTCTTATCCTTGAAGTAAAAATGAATGCTGGAATTATTTAAATGTGTTGAAATATATTGAAATAATGTAAATTATGTAAATAGTTAATTTATAGATGTTCTTGCTGCTTCTGCAAAAAAAAAAGAGGACAGTTTCGCCTAGGAGGAAAGGAAGTCAGAGGATAATTTACTAATGTAGGCAAAAGTTCAACCTGTGAGTCATAGTTCCAAGAAAAAGATTGTATTCCTTCAGAAACAGGTTAGAGTGTCGACACAGCAGAAAATCAAAACTCTCAAGTTCTTTATTTTTCTACCTCTCACCTCCCTTTCCTTATGTTATCTCCAAACAGAATGGCTTTGTCACAGGTGTGTATCCCGCCAGCCCCTCCAGTTGGTTTTTCATGGTTACAGCCATCCTAGTAACCCAGTTCTCCCGCCTTGACCCCTCCATGGGCATGATTGACAAAATAAAGGAACATCTGCCAGTCAGGTAATTAGGGGAGAAAAGGAGAGAAGTCTTCATGATGAACTAATAATGGTTAATTTTGTGAAAGAAGCTAAGATCTGGTCAGACCTAATGGTTGAGTTCAGATAGCATCCTTAACCTAGCCAGGTATTAACTGTTATAGTCCCTTGATTTTGGCTCTAGCAGCAAAGTTTCTGTAACTGGTGAAGTGTTAGCATTGTGGGAAATACAGAAATCCAACATGTTTCCTGATTCCTATGTGCATTGATGCTTTATTATCCTGCATTATGAGGATAATATTGTGTTTCATCACTCCAGTTATCTTTTCCCTATTAGCAAGGCAGACAACATTGTGTATTAGGTAAGCAACATAATAAAAAGTCACTCCCAGTTTACCAAAATGTCCATCCTGGCATAGAAAGCTCTTATATTGAATAAGACCAATAGCCTAATATTTTCTGTACAGAGACATTCTTATTAAATAAAAACTTTTCCAGTGTTTTTTTGTTCACTTTTTTTTACATTTAATTGAAATAAACCAAACAGCTGAATTACTACAATGTAATAAAGCTATAAAGAACTTACAACTAATACAAAGGCAGCCATTTGATTTTAACTACCTTGGTTAAATGTATTGTGTGAACACAATCACTGACCATTTGCATTTCTCCATAGTTTGGGCAGATGTGTTTCAGAAACCTGAAATGAAATGATTAATTTTGGGATATTTTGGAACTCACAGGTGTGAACTAAGCATCAGATAATCCATTTTCCCTCCCCCCCCCCCACCTCATCCTTAACAGTCCTTAAATTAAGTTGTAGTCTACAGATGCAGGTTAGTTTACTTGAAGGATTGACTTTGTCTTTCTGCCATCCTCCTCTTTTTCTCCAGCAATTATCTGTCAGATCAGGGCCTGAATGTCCTTAGTGTCCTGGCCTTTTCCACAGCACTGTGGCTGGCTCTCATTATGACCATGCGTAGCATTCTTAAGATGCTGCTATGCTACCATGGATGGATGTATGAGGAGCATGGTCGGATATCCAACACCACAAAGATCTGGTTGGTATGTACTTACAGGACAAGTTTACTCTTAGAATGCAAGTTGGACATGGAGCCAACTGTTGGTGGGCTCAGCACACACAATTGTCCCAGATTTTGGTCACTATAACCCTGAGTGGAGCTGAAGCAGGTTTATATCACCGAGCAAATAGATTTTTCTAGCTAAAAATCTGGGAGTTTTTAATACATCTGCTGAGCAAGGCTATCAGAGGAGAAACTACAAATGTTGAATGCATTTATCGCAAGTATATCTACCCCCTCTCCTCTACAGCACAGGATACCATGTTGATTAATTTAATTAAACAGTTATGAGGGCAAAGATTTCAGGCAGGCTTTTAAAGTTAAGCACATGTTGTATATTATAAAAGGCAAAACCTTTTTCAATCAAGCTTGATTCCAGATAACTTTGTGTGTGTATATTCATGCAGTTTTATTGGCAAACTTACGTGGTGCCACTAATTTTTTTTTCCTGGGATGCTTTTTAACTTCCCAGGCTAATTTGCAAACTTGCCATTCCCTGAAAGTTTCTCATCCAAATACTAACCTTAGCTTTTGAGTTCAGACACATTTAATCAGAAGTTGCTACCAAATGCCTGAAGTAAAAAAACATTGCAATTATCAAAAACTGAAAAACACTGTTCCAGAATACTACTCCAGGATGCAATATTATTTTCATAAATAGGATAATAGAGAAAGAAGGAGGGACTCAAAGTCACCTAATGAGTAGGCTCTCCCTAACTTTCTCAGTACCATATCCTCTAAACAGTATACTACTCATCTACAGAGGGATATGTCCCTGAGCACTTACAATAGGTATGTTCAGAATCAAAGAGCAGATGAACAGGTTTAGCTAAAATGTTAATGATGGTTTATGGTGAAAAACAACACGGAGTAGCTTTTCCCAATCCAGATGTTGTATCATGATCTGGCTGTACAGGATGATAAAATTTCCATTTAGCACATCTAGAGGTACACACTCGTAAAAGGCTGCTGAAGAAAAATGTGATGAAATATTGAGCCATATCAGTTGCGAAGCAGCCAAAACTGAGGAGCATAGATACATATTAATACAGAAGAGCAGGTGTGTCTGTAATTCCCACAAAATCATTTAGAAGAAGGAGTGATTATGCCTGAGAAGATCAGATTAGGATTTGGAGAAGATGTAAAAACAAAAATTTCCTTGGGGCTTAGTTCTCATAGGATTGAGTTCCGCAAACAAACATAAAACCAGCTTCCAGATATGTAGTAAACTATGTCAGAAAAGAGGGCAATTCCATCCAGAGTTACAATGGTTTCACTATACAGTGATCCCCGTTTATTGCGTCCCCAACCATTGCGAACAGGGTACTTCGCTATTTTTCAACCCGGAAGTCAAAATACCATCTACGCATGCGTGCCCGTGGGCACGCATGCGTAGATGGCAACTGGGAGATCAGCTGCTGGGTGGCTTCCCTGAGTCTTCCCCCTCTTGCTGGCGTCAGCGAGGAGTTTCCCCACCGCCCACGCAAACTCCTCGCTGCCGCCCGCCCTTCGCCCGCCCACGCCGTTCATTCTCGCCGCTTTCGAGCTGAGTCCGGGAGCGAATTCGCTCCCGGACTCAGCTCGAAAGCGGCGAGAATGAACGGCGTGGACAAGCCGTTCCTTGCCGCTTGCTATCGGCGCTTTCGAGCTGAGTCCGGGAGCGAATTCGCTCCCGGACTCAGCTCAAAAGCGCCGATAGCATGCGGCAAGGAACGGCTTGTCCACGCCGTTCGTTCTCGGCGCTTTCGAGCTGAGTCCGGGAGCGAATTCGCTCCCGGACTCAGCTCGAAAGCGGCGAGAATGAACGGCGTGGACAAGCCGTTCCTTGCCGTTCGTTCTCGGCGCTTTCGAGCTGAGTCCGGGAGCGAATTCGCTCCCGGACTCAGCTCGAAAGCGGCGAGAATGAACGGCGTGGACAAGCCGTTCCTTGCCGTTCGTTCTCGGCGCTTTCGAGCTGAGTCCGGGAGCGAATTCGCTCCCGGACTCAGCTCGAAAGCGGCGAGAATGAACGGCGTGGACAAGCCGTTCCTTGCCGCTTGCTATCGGCACTTTTGAGCTGAGTCCGGGAGCGAATTCGCTCCCGGACTCAGCTCGAAAGCGCCGAGAGCCAGCGCCCCCCGGACCCCCAACCCGGGTTTGGGGGGCTGCTAGGAAGCCCTCCATGCCGGTGGCAAACAGCCGCGCCGCCCCCAATCTTCGGCTCCTCGCTAGCGCTGTGGGAGTAAAAACACCATCTGCACATGCGCAGATGGTGTTTTTACTTCCGCAGCGCTACTTCGCGAAAACCCGCTCGTTGCGGGGGGTCCTGGAACGGAACCCTCGCAACGAGCGGGGGATCACTGTACTCAGTTGGCATCATTTCTCCTGGGAGGGTCACAGACCTACCATGCAAGTCCAGAAAAAAGTGCAGTTTCGTTAAGGAGGTGAAAGCCAAATTCCTGCTGAGGAAAATTTTCCACTTTGGATCCACAAAGCTGCACAAGTCGTGTTATAACCTTTAGACCAGTGCTTCCCAACCTTGGCAACTTGAAGATATCTGGACTTCAACTCCCAGAATTCCCCAGTCAGCATTTGCTGGCTGGGGAATTCTGGGAGTTGAAGTCCAAATATGCCAGTGATGAACCTTGGTGGCTGCAGTTTGTAGTAATCCAGTGTCAGGGCAAACTTAAGTTATTTGCATTCTAATAAAAAAGACAAGATGACTTTCTGCTTTCCCCCTTTTTTCATATTAAAAATAATTGGACTGGTAGTTCAATCTTGCTTCAGCATAATTTATTGAATGGTGTAGGTAGGAGGATGTAAGACAGGCTACTAAGCATAGATAGCTGTGCCCCTCAATAGTTTTACTGTTATCTGCTACTTGAAGCAAATATTTTATTCTGCTTTATAGCAGGATTCACCATATCCTATTCCAATATAAAACAGGCACCTTTACTGTGAATTAGGCCAAAGAAAAATGCTGGAGTGAGAAAATTAACTTGTTGAACTGTGGGGTCTTGCTGACTTCTCCCTTTATCCCCTCACCTCATAGGCTTTGGTGAAAATCTTCTCTGGTCGTAACCCCATGTTGTATAGCTATCAGGCCTCACTGCCTCGCTTGTCGGTTCCGGCTATTAAGGATACAACGCGGAGGGTGAGTATGCAGCTTTTGTCCATATTCTTCTTACTTACAAGTGGGCATTCCAAGATTCTAAGATTTCTTGGACACTTGGTTCTGAAGCTGAAGGAATGCATCTTTGAAGTTGCGGTGTTCACAGGAGGAGTTGAAACAAGAAAGATAGAGGCCTACATTTGCCATCTCCATCTCTTTTATTCCGACCATAGATTTTGATGCTATATTTAGGATAATTTTAATACTGCTCTGCATTGGCTGCTGCTTTGAAAGACTGCTACTTGATGGAAGTAACTATTTCAAACTACCATATTTTTCAGAGTATCAGACGCATCAGAGTATAAGACGGATTTAGTTTTGGGGAAGGAAAATAAGGGGAAAAAAATCTGCCTATCAGTTATTTATCTTTGCCGCCAGGCCTGGGGCCATTAGATCTCCCCCCGACCAATGAATGTATTTAGAATGATCTATTGATTGAGTGAATGTTAATTGAATGTTTTTAAGTTTTTGGGATCTTTTAAAGTCTTTTAACTGTTATTAATTGGATCAAATTGTTTATTATGTATTCTATGTTTGTTGTGAGCCGCCCTGAGTCCACGGAGAGGGGCGGCATACAAATCCAATAAATAAATAAAATAATAATAAGTTCACGTCTCACCAGCTGAAGGTTGACACAGCCTTCCATCTTTCCAAGATTGGTAAAATGAGGACCCAGATTATTGGGGACAATATGCTGATTTTTAAAACTGCTTAGAGAGGGATGTAAAGAACTCTGCAACAATATATAAGTCTCTGCTATTGCTATCTATAGTAATTAAATGAGAATTTTATATGCAGGGCATCTTGACGTTATCATGGGATTTCAACAAAAACATATAATACCAGGGTGACCTCAGATGTTGGGGAGCTGGGAGGATGCCTTGAATGTTTCATGTTCTGACAGACTGTTCATTGATAGCTTTTTCTAGCTGAGCTCTTCAAATTTTGGAGTCTACAAGATCATAGCATCTCCCAAGACATGATGGCCAAGAATCACAGCTGTTTTATATTGCTGCGTTTAATTCCCCTACTCTCTGTACTAATTCCATGCTATTCTCTGTACTAAATGAGTTGGTCCAGCAGTCATGTGGGTTGCTCGCTGTCCAATCTGCATAGGACCAAGCCTTGTCTTTTTAAAAGATAGCTGGATCCATCCCTCCCAGAATTTGCTCGGTCCTCCTACCGGCAGGACACACGGTGACTCAGCTCCTCTCCAAACACCTTCCCTTCTTCTCTCTCTACTGGAATTCAAAACAAAAAAATAAGTAATTGGGGTTCTTTTGTTATTCTAAGCCCAAACGAAGTATTTAGCTCTCAAGCCATCCCTCCTGGGCGAGGCTCCAAATGGAGAAGCCGTGGCGAGGCTCAAACGACAATTGCGCGATCACTCTGCTCACTTAATTAATTAGATTTGTATGCCGCCCCTCTGTGTAGACTCGGCTCAGTGGAGGAGTCATCCTGGCCAATCAATTGGCTAGAACTGAGAGCAGTGTTGCTAGTTCTCAAGAAATTCAGGCCACACATCATCAATCAACACATGCTGATTCTAACAGACAATATGGCCACCAAAAGTTACATCTGTCGACAAGGGGTCACCCGATCCAAGGCTCTGATGCAGGAGGCTCTGAAACTGGGTCTCTGGGCAGAGAGACATCTACAGTCCCTTTCAGCCGACCACATATCGGGAGTCCTTAACATCCAAGTGGACTGGGTCTCCCGGTCGACTCTGGATCCAGGAAAATGTAGTCTCCACCCGGACTGGTTCCATCAGATCTGCCTCAAATTCGGTCACCTGTTTGCAACCACAACCAACACGCAATTCCCTCGCTTCTATTCCAGGTTCCTGTCCCTAGGAGCGGAAGCAACCAATGCTCTCAGAACTCCTTGGCCTCGGAGGCTGCTTTACATATTTCCCCCAATACCTATCCTACCAGACATCATTCACAAGATAATCCTTGAAGAGGCCCAAGTGATTGTGATAGCCCCTCACTGGCCTTGCCGTCCATGGTTTGCAGACCTCCAACAGCTCTCCACCCAGGCCCTCTGGTGACTCCCCATTTCAGGGGATATGTTGCATCAGGGCGTCTCTCACCATCCAGAACTGGAGTGGTTCAACCTCACTGCTTGGCTGTTATCCAGCGCGACTTAGACCTACGAGGTTATGACCCAGATGCGGTGGAAGTAATCTTTAAATCAAGAAAAATTTCCACTAAAAGTATTTACGACCATACCTGGTCTAAGTTCCACCAATGGTGTACTCAAGAAGGCCTCTCTCCTATCTGCCTTCCCATCCAAAGGATAGTGTCCTTCCTTATGAGAGGTTTTCACCAAGGTCTTTCAGCCAACACCATCTGTCGGCACCTGGCAGCCTTATCCTCGGTCCTGGTGGGACCTCGCAGGCAACCACTCCATAGGTTTCCCAAAATACAGGAATTATTAAAGGGTATTTCAAACCTCAGACCTCCTACAGTCCACAGATATCCATCTTGGGACTTTATCTCGAGTTCTGCACTCTCTTACACAAGCTCCATACGAACTGCTAATGTCCACCTCCTTCAGGCACCTGTCATTCAAGGTTGCCTTTCTGTTGGCAATCACCTCGGCTAAGTGCATTTCCAAACTGGCGGCACTCTCCATCCAACAAGACCTATGCCAGTTCCACCAAGACCAAATAGTCTTTCGCCTAGACCCGACCTTTCTACTAAAAGTCAGTTCCATGTTTCACAGATCTCAGGAGAAGATAGTATTGCCATCATTCTGCTCTAATCCAAATAATCATATTTCTATCAGATGGCACACTTTGGATCTCTCTAGAGCATTACAGATCTACATCCGTTGGACCAAGACCTTTTGTAGGTCAGAAGCCTTGTTCGTGGCCTACCATCCCAGATCTCTGGGTTCCAAGGTCTCATCAACAGTGTTGGGCTGTTGGATTCGAGGCGCAATCTCAAAGGCCTATGAGGCAGCCTGCCTCAACGTCCCAAGAGGAATCATAGCACATTCTATGAGAAGTGCTGCCATAACAGCAGCTTGTGCCACTCAGGCCCCATTGGAGGAAGTATGCAAGGCGGCCACTTTGGGTCTCACCCAACTCCTTCATACAGCATTACAAGATCAACTCTTACACCTCAGTTGACACTGCCTTTGGCAGAATAGTCCTTTAATCTGTCATTTCTCATGATGCTTAAACTAATCCCTCCGTAGGGATACATCTATTGGGTATGTCCCACGTGATTGCTGGACCCTCTCATTTAGTACAGAGAATAGGCATTGATTGCTTACCTGAATGCCTCTTCTCGTACGCTGAGCGGGTACAGCAGTCACTTCCCTACCAATGTTTTTTTCTGACTATTTGTTGTGTCTCTAATCTACACTTCTTATTCATGAGAGTTGAGCACCTTTGAGCCACCACTTTTGAGCCTAAGTCTACGGGTTCGCGAATTCTGGGAAGGAGCAGATCCAGCTACCTTTTAAAAAGACAAGGTTCGGTCCTATGCGGATTGGACAGCGAGCAACCCACGTGATTGCTGTACCCGCTCAGCGTACGAGAAGAGGCGTTCGGGTAAGCAATCAATGCCTATTCTTCTCCAGTGCAAAATATCTTTACAGATGTGAAAATATTCATTTATGATTCATCCTTTCACATTAGGGAACAGATGGTTTTTTCTTCTTCTTTCATTATCTTAGAAATTGCTTGATTTCCATTATGGCTGATACTGCCTGAAATTGAGACAATGACTAGATATAAAAAGAGAAACTAGCAAAATCTGAACTGATATCCCTATGTTTCTGGGGCTTTTGAACTTCTTTTTCATGCATCTACAAAGATTTACAAGGCCTCTGGTTTCAAATGTTCTTGTAGGAGAATGAATGTGACCAATACGTGAGTTTGGAATGTGGAAGAATTTTGGATAAAAGAATGAACTCTGCGCTTGCTAACATCTCACTCCACATTTTTCTTTCTTCCTTAGTATCTGGAATCCATACGACCTCTGATGACTGAGGAAGAATTCTTTCGAATGACGGGACTGGTCCGTGACTTTGAACGGACCCTTGGACCACAGCTGCAGTGGTATCTCACACTGAAATCTTGGTGGGCACCCAACTATGTGAGTGGGCCTTTCAAAAGGGAGAAGATATTTGGGAAGAACAGTGTAGTATAGTGATGGCGAACCTTTTTTTTCCTCAGGTGCCAAAACAGCTTGTGTGCACGCTATCGCGCATGTGCGGGTGCTCACACCCATTATTCAATGCCTCGGGAGGTTGAAAACAGCTTCCCCCACCCCATGCAGGCCCTCTGGAGGCTGGAAATTGCCTGTTTCCCAATTTCTGGGGGGCCCAATAGGCTCATGTTTTGCCCTCCCCAGGCTCCAAAGGCTTCCCTGGAGCTGGAGACAGTAAAAATGCCCTCCTCATCCCCTGGAGGCTCTTTGGAAGCCACAAATACCCTCCCAGAGTCTCTGTGAGCCAAAAATCAGCTGGCCAGCACACACATGCACATAGGGGCTGAGCTAGGGCAACAGCTCATGTGCCAGCAGATATGGCTCTGCATGCCACCTATGGCACCTGTGTCATAGATTCGCCATCACCGGTATAGTATACTGGGAATCCCAGCGACTGATTAGGTCCCACGGAGTGGGCCTTCTCCGGGTCCCGTCAACTAAACAATGTCGGTTGGCGGGCCCCAGGGGAAGAGCCTTCTCTGTGGTGGCCCCAACTCTCTGGAACCAGCTTCCCCCAGAGATTAGAACTGCCCCCACCCTCCTTCCCTTTCGTAAGCTCCTGAAAACCCACCTCTGTCGTCAGGCATGGGAGAACTGAGACATCTCCCCCGGGCATTTACAATTTATGCATGGTATGTTTGTATGTATGTTTGCTTAGTAAATGGGGTTTTTTAAATATTTTAAATTATAATTAGATTTGTCATGAATTGTTTTGTTTTGTTGTGAGCCGCCCCGAGTCTGCGGAGAGGGGCGGCATACAAATCTAATAAATAAATAAATATGCATATGGTGCTGTCTTTTTAATTTCTCCTTTCCCCCCCTTCTTCCATCTCTTTCCAGGTAAGTGATTGGTGGGAAGAGTATGTGTATCTCCGTGGGAGGAGCCCCCTGATGGTAAATAGCAACTATTATGGCATGGTGAGTTATCATAACTAAAGAATACCAACTAAAGAATACCAACAGGACGTGTTTTTTTTCTTCCAGCATTTCTGACCAAACCTTTTCCCCATCTTTTCATTTCTTCTGCACTCATTCTTCAGGATTTCCTTTATGTCACACCTACTCCAGTCCAAGCTGCTCGTGCTGGGAATCTTGTTTATGCCCTGTTGCAGTACCGACGCAAACTCGTCCGGGAAGAAATCAAACCAGTGAGTGAGATCAAAATATAGGGAAGATAAGAAATATGCCTATTGGAGAATAATGAAAGCTTCCTTCTGTCTGAATTAGTTAGTGGGAGTAAGACTAGGAAGAAGAAGATGTATACAGGTAGTCTTGAACTTACAACCACCAGAACCTCTGTTGCTGTTAAATGAGTCACACTCAATTTTAGATGCTCCATTTGCTGTGGTTTGAAACAAATCACAGTGGTTGTTATCATCCAATTGTTAAGCAAATTCCATTTTCCCCACTGCCTGTGCTAGTTGGAAGCCAGCTGAGAAGGTCACAAATAGCAATCACATGAGCCCAGGGTGCCAGAACCATAATTAAATACAGTGGTACATCCGTTCCAGAAGTGTGGTCGAGAACCGATTTGGTCGAGAACCGAATTAATTCATCCCATAGGAAATAATGGAAATGGATTTAATTGGTTCCCAGCCCATTGATTTGCTGGGAACCAATTAAATCTACAGTATTTCCTCTATTTCCTATGGGATAAAGATCTCAGGGGACGGGGTGAGAGAGAATGGGAGTCGGAATCCCGACACGGCCCTCCTGGCCACCCTCTTAACAGCCTCCCAGTCTCTACCTTGTAACTGCTCCAAGCTGCAGGAAGGGTAGGGCTGGCTGCAATACCGGCAGCTTTGGGGGGCTCCTTTCCACAGCGGTTCAGTTCATTACCTCCAGGCAGCTGCACCAACTTTTTCTTTCCCGGTTCCCGCGGCTTCCCTTCGAGGAGCAGCAGCAGTGTCAGGAACGTCACGTGATGAAGGGAAGCCGCCGGAGCCGGGAAAGAAAAAGTTGGTGCAGCTGCCTGGAGGTAACGAACGGGGAAGTGGAGATGTAGAAACAACCAGAACTGTGGTGCAAGCATAGTTTACAAAATCACAAAGAATCCCACATTTTCTTACAGGCCTCCTTTTAAGAAACTTCTGGGATATGTTGGTACCATGGGAAAAAAATAGCCATATTTGCATATTATAACCATCTTGATTAGTTTTAACCAAGTTAAAACTAAACATATACTATGGTTTAGTTTCAATTGCTAACCAGGTCAATTATTTACAAAGGATCTCAGTGAAATTCGCGGATGTACATAAATTTTACTCCTAGCCTTGCTGATCCAAGGTCTAAAATGAAAATACGTTCTTATGCTACTTACATTTTTCTTTAGTGTCAAGACAGTTGTATAATGTTCCAGTTTTGATGAGGACAGTTTTTTCTTTTTCTAGATCTAAATTGTTTAGTTGAGCATATATATATGAATTTCTCCTATGGTGGGGGCAGGAGCTACTGGATAGTTCTACTGTTCATTGGAAGTAAAAACAAAGCAAAACATGGGAAACTACAACCAGTTTCCTGTATTCACCGCATCACAACTGTTTTGAGTTTATCTTAAGCACAACTTAGGGTTCAAATACTGAATTGGCTCTTTGAAAATATGCAGGAAAGGAAAGATCAGAAAAGAGGCTTAAAGCAAAGCTAAAGGGGAATGAAAATGGGGCTATCCCAATATTTGTGAGCCGGGTATTATACCGGATTAAATGCACAGGTAGATTTGCTTTGCTTATTAAAGGCAAGGTATCACTGCCAGCTACATTGTAAGTCATGCTTTTTCTCAACAGTCTACAAGTTTGATCATTGGGCTTTTTGCTTGTGACATTTATTTATGCCTTGATTTTAAATGTTTTAGGATCACAGAGTATATTAAAGATAACAATAAATCTCTTCCCTATTTGGTTTTCTTTTCCCCATCTAATCTTGGGGTTCCCTGTCATCTGATATCAGAGCATGATTCCTAATTCCTTCATCCCCCTCTGTTCGGCCCAGTGGCAGCGCCTCTTCAACACCACCAGGTTGCCTGGGGAGGGTCAGGGTAAGTGAACTGGAAGACCCTAAGAGAAACAATATCCTTCTCACATCTGGCTATGGGAGACTTGTGCAAAATGAATCTCCTCTATGGGGTCTTTTGCTGGGTTTTCTGGTCCATATCTTCAGTGTTGCATTCTATGATTTCAGGACTTAACCATAATTCACTAATTCCTTCTGTCTTAACCATCCTTTGACAACTTGGTGCCTTCTGTGAGTGTTATGTCAACAACTTTCATCATCTCCAGCGGTACAGTGTTATTTGGCTAGGAATGATGGTAGCTATTGCAGTCCATTTCATATTGGGTGGTAGAAGTCATTCTAAGGTACCAAGTTGGCAATCAATCGCTGCCTTTAAAAAAAAAATCTGGTATCCCTTCTTGCTCTGGTTCAACATGGATAACTCACACATATTCATGTAGTCAGAACTGGAGTCACTTTTGGAACTTGGCCTAACCACTGGGTTCTTTTCTTGGCAGGACTATTCAAGTTGCTAGAAGTTCTTTTTTACTTCTTTCTAAGCTTCACAGCAGGCAAATCTTCTTGATTATTCCTTCGGTCTCTCTCTCTCTCTCACTTTCTGTCTCTGTCTCTCTCTCTCTCTTTCTTTTCTTGCTTCCCTCCGCTTCTCAGATGCTGATTCAAGGTTGCGTGCCAACGTGCTCAGCTCAGTATGAACGTATATTTAATACAACCCGTATCCCTGGTCTGGAGGGAGGTAGGACACTTCCGCATACCTTGTCCTCCTTTCCCAACAAATACCTGGATGCTATTATGTAGATTGTAAGGATGAATGGACTTCCAATCCACGATATTTGTCCTGCCACCATTTTTTATTTTAAAGTAGGATGGGGAACCTATGCTTCTCCAGATGTAAAGAATGGGACTTAAAACAGTAAAGGATGGGTCCAAACCTCTCAAAGGCCGAACCAATCCTAATTAGCATACCTGAGGATAGCCTCTTTTTGGTGTTCAAAACTTGGACACCTGAACCAGGTTTTACTGTTTCCTTAAATCAGCAATGGACAATTGTTTTAGTACTTGGAAGCCAACTTTAATAAGAGAAAGGTTCCAATAGGCAAAACACAACAATGCGAAGAGTAAAAGGTCAAAGAGTTTTATGAAACAAGGTCACTCTAGTACAGTGATGGCGAACCTTTTTCTCCTCAGGTGCCAAAAGAGCGTGCATGCACACTATAGCGCATGCGTGAGTGCCGACACCCATAATTCAATGCCCAGGGAGAGAGAAAACAGCTTCCCCCACCCCGGAGGCCCTCTGGAGGCTGGAAACAGCCTGTTTCCCAACTTCTGGTGGGCCCAGTAGGCTCATGTTTCACCCTCCCCAGGCTCCAAAGGATTCCCCATAGCCAAGGGAGAGTAAAAATGCCCTCTACCATCCCCCCTGGAGGCTCTCTGGAAGCCAAAAATGTCCTCCCAGAACCTCGGTGCGAGCCAAAATTCAGCTGGCTGGCACACACATGCACGTTGGAGCTGAGCTAGGGCAACAGCTCACGTGCCAGCAGATATAGCTCCACGTGCCACCTGTGGCACCGTGCCACAGGTTTGCCATCACTGCTTAGTATTTTCCCTTTTTTCTATCTGGATTTTCATTATTTGTGGGCTTCTAAGATTTTTTAAACGAAGTCTACTTAGTTTAAGTACTTAAATTCAATATTGTTAGATTCATATATTGTTTAAATCTGACTGTTGCATCAATAGCTCAGAATCTTTTGACTAGGGTAGTGTAGGTGCCCGAGCAAGTGCATTGGCAAAGTGTGGCAATTCCAATATGGGGACAAAAATTGCCACCAGTTTCCAGTCGCTAGGGTGGTAAAGTGGCTCCAAGATTTGCAAAAATAAAAATAAAAAATGTCTCCCCCAACAATATTAAAAGATTGAAGGGGTGTGTACAAATCCTGGATACAGGGCTGCAAAGAGAAAAATGGGCATTTATTTCAGCTCATGTTCATTGTGTGCGGCCTTCTTTTATTCCTCTTTGACTACTGCAGCTTTCCTTAGTTGGTGAACTTTAGGGATATAAGAATTTCCACTCACATTTTGCTGGCTGGGAATTTTGGATCTCCCAACCTAAGGTTTCACTTTGTGAAAATTTAACACCAGAGAAAGTGCAAGAGTTTGCTGCAATTGCTTGAATATAAAATGCTTGACCTCTTACTGTCTTTATTTAAATCAGAACTATTGGCCTGGGATGAGAGATATATTTCAATTATGGAACAGGACATAACTTTTCACAGAGTTATGATTCCTCCTTTTCCTTGGGAAGCCCCTTTGGGAGGAGGTAGGTGGCTCGGCTGCCTATACGTCGAGTGAGATACAGTGGAGTTTTTATCTTATGTCCTTCCTACCCAGATACGATCCAACATCTACAAGACAGTGATCACATTGCGGTATACCACGCAGGACGCTTATTTCGGGTATCGCTGTATTACAAGGGGAAGCTGCTGGAGCCCTGTGAACTTCAGGCACAGTTTGAAGCTATCCTTTGTGACCCTACACCCCCTCTACCTGGGGAGGAGAAATTGCCTTCAGTGACTGCAGGTGAAAGGTGAGAGGCTGACCTGTCCTTCATCCAGCCTTTCAGTAAATTGGTTGGACCTGTGGCAGCGAATAGAATAGAATAGAGATAGCCAATTTGTGGTTGCTTTTCAAACTTTTTCCAGGAAAAGACATTACACTTGCTATAATTTCCAGCAATGATTATATAGGATATTCCCACAGCTAGTTTCCTAGAGTGTTCTCAGATTCATTCCCGATAAATTTAAATGATACCACTGGGATATCTTTTACCTTCCCAGAAGAAACATTTAATAAGACAACTAGGATATCTTGTATATTCCCAGAATAAAAGTTTAATAAGGCAATCTATATAATAGATTTGAACATGAACCAGAAAGAATAGAATAGAATAGAATAGAATAGAATAGAAATCTATTGGCCAAGTGTGATTGGACACATAAGGAATTTGTCTTGGCGCATATGCTCTCATTGAACAAAAGAGAAAATATATGTTTGCCAAGAATCATAAGGTACAACTCTTAATGATAGTCTGGGTACAAATAAGCAACCCAATCATGCTAGGAACCCGTCAATGTAAATTGTAAGGACAGAAGCAACAAAGTTACAGTCATACAATCATTTGTGGGGGGAGATGGGTGATGGGGACGATGAGAAGATTCATGGTCGTTCAGACTTAGTGAATGGGCTGATTCACACTATGCTCCTTTTCATTCAAAGGGCTTGAAGAGAATAAGTCTAGATAGAAATTCACGTGTGTCAAGGCCTCTACATTCACTCGTCATCATATCTCTCCACTCTGCAGTTATCTACCCTCATGCCACGTTGCCTGTCACTGCCTTGCTTCCTTGTGCCGTCACGCCCTGCTATGCTCTGCCCTCCTTTACTTTTGTTCCCCACTATGTGGGTATAGTTATATATTTGAGTGTACTTTTAACGTCTACATTTCTTACTTAAGGAGTATTTTGCTCCTTTGTTTATACTCTCCATCTTTGATGGCCCTGCCCACTTCTGGAGGGCAACTTCTGGGACCTCTGGGACGCTCCATTCTCTGGGAGGGGGTGAAGACCCTAGCTTAAGACAAGCTCACCCTTTTCATGTTTCCCTCCCTCTGAATAAAATACTAAAGGATAGTCACTCAGAGCCCTTGTTGTGGTCCTCGTTATGGTATTATGCAACCCACCGGGCTCTCTACATGGGGCTACCTTTGAAAAGTGTTCGGAAACTTCAGATCGTGCAGAATGCAGCTGCAAGAGCAATCATGGGCTTCCCTAAATATGCCCATGTCACATCAACACTCCGCAGTCTGCATTGGTTGCCGATCAGTTTCCGGTCACAATTCAAAGTGTTGGTTATGACCAATAAAGCCCTTCATGGCACCGGACCAGATTATTTTAGGGACCGTCTTCTGCCGCACGAATCCCAGTGACCAGTTAGGTCCCACAGAGTGGGCCTTCTCCGGGTCCCATCAACTAAACAATGCCGCTTGGCGGGACCCAGGGGAAGAGCCTTCTCTGTGGCGGCCCCGGCCCTCTGGAACCAACTCCACCCAGAGATTAGAATTGCCCCCACCCTCCTTGCCTTTCGCAAGCTACTTAAAACCCACCTCTGCCGCCAGGCATGGGGGAATTAAGATTCCTTCTCCCCCTAGGCCTTTACAATTGTATGTATGGCATGTTTGTATGTATGTTTGGGTTTTTTTTAATATATATTAAGGGGTTTTTAATTCCTTTTTAGTATTGGATTATTATTGTATACTGTTTATGATTGCTGTTAGCCGCCCCGAGTTGTCGGAGAGGGGTGGCATATAAATCCAATAAAACTAAACTAAACTAAGGTGGTTCGTGCACATCCATAGTTGATTAGGTAGAGCGCGATAAATGGAATATATTATATTATATTATAATATTAGATTAGATTAGATTAGATTAGATTAGATTAGATTTATTAGATTTGTATGCCACCCCTCTCCTCAGACTCGGCAAAGAGAGGGTAGAAAAGAGTGAATGAACCTCACTTTGGAATCTCTACCATCTCAACACCTATTTTTCCTCCTCCTGGAAGAAAACCAAAATTGGATATGGAAAAAATCCATTGTTTTTATTTCTTTAGCCATGCCCTAAAACTGATCTTAGGAGTTCGGATAGTCCTTTCTTTGCATCCTTTCACTGTTGCTGCTTATGAAGCCAAAAGATATACAAGTCCATGCAGTGACTCCAAAGGGGATAAAGGAAGGGTCCTTCTTTAATATGGAATAGGCTGTAATATGGAATTAGGGAAATGATCGCCCATTCTCACCAAAGTCAGCTTTATTTATTTAATGTATTTGTTTTATTCGGCTTCTGTGCTGCCCAATCCCGAAGGACTCAGGGCGGCTTACAACAATATAACAATACAATTTACAATAAGAAGAAGTGAAATATAAATTAAAACGATAATCCCATATAAACCCCACCACCACCACTCAAACAATCCAATCAACACATGCATACCATTCAATACAATTTGACCATGAAAGATGTAAAAGCCAGGTCTTTGTAGCCTTTTGGAAGGCCAGCAGGGTGGGGCCAGTACAGACATCACAGGGAGAGTTGGTTCCATAGAGCCGGGGCGGTCACAGAGAAGGCCCTCCTCCACGGGCCCGCCAACCTGCATTGCTTAGTCAATGGGATCTGGAGGAGGCCAACCCTGTGCGATCTTATTGGTCTCTAGGAAGTATGCAGCAGGAAATGGTCCCGTAAACAGTTGTTACTTCTTTGGATTGGGGTGGCACCCCAGCTCCTAACAATTATGGTTTAATGTTTTTTGTAGAGATGCCTGGGCCCGTGTCCGCCAAACCTTCTTCCAGTCTGGGATTAACCAGCTGTCCTTGAGTATTATTGAGAAAGCTGCTTTCTTTGTCAGTCTCGATACAAGTGAGCAGGGCCTGCGAGGGCCCAATCCAGGTCAGGCTTTGGATTGCTATGCAAAATCCTTGCTACACGGACACTGCTGTGACAGGTAGGTAATATCCTCTCTGCAACCAACCTGCCAAGATTGTACACTAGAATCACATATTCCTCACGGTTCTTGAACAGAGAAATCATACCAAAATATCACTTCCTTCATACAAAAAAACAACAACACTACACTACACTTTCCCCATAAGGCCTGGTTTTGTTTCCAAATAATTTTCTCCTGGCTGTGATACCCTTTCCCAGAACCCTATTATGTTCCTTGTATGCCAGTAAACATTCCTCCAATATCAGTGGTAGAATGAACAGTTTGAAGTATAAGAGAGTGGCATCATGATAGGAGGGTCGCCCAGAAAGTAATGCACCACATTTTTTTTCTTCAACAATTATTTATAGAACACAATGAAACTTATACACAAGATAGAATGATGTTTCTTCTACACTCCCTATTTTTCCACATAATCTCCATCCCGTTCTATGGCCTTCCTCTAGTGAGACACAAGGGCTTATATGCCCCGTCGGTACCACTCCTTGTTCTGGTCACAAAGCCATTTCTGCACTGTGCGAATCACCTCTTCGTCATCCTCAAAATGCCTTCCACTAGTGGTATCCATTCAAATCCATGCAGATTCTCCATAAACTGTACACAAATGTTTGTGAATGTTCCCAATAGTTTCTTTCTCCACAGTGAGAAATTCAATGATGACACGCTGCTTGTAACGTACATTACTTACAGACGCCATTTCAAAACACTGCTGCAGCTACGCTATCTGTCTGAAGAAACACAAAATTTACACACACACTCCTGACAATTCAAACAATGTACAGTGGTGCCTCTACTTAAGAACTTTTCTAGATAAGAACCAGGGGTTCAAGATTTTTTTACCTCTTCTTAAGAACCATTTTCTACTTAAGAACCCGAGCCCAGAAAAATTTCCCAGGAAATTTGAGAGTGTCACAAAGGCCCAACCAGTTTCCTGCCATTCCCCCTTTAATCCTGGCCATCTCAGGCTTTTCTGGGCTACCAGAGGAGCCTTTCAGTGGGGCTCCCCTTCTTTCCTGCCTGGGTTTCTCTCTCTGGCGCAGTGTATGGAAGGCAGCCTCGCTCCGGGTGTATGGGAGGCGCATGCTCCTCCTCGCCGCCTCAGAGCCCCTCTTCTTTTTTTTTAAGACTTAAAGTTTTGGATTTTTTGGATTCCCCTCACCTCACCTTTTTCCTTCGACAGCAACTGTCATCCTCCCCCTCTTCTTCTTCTTCCTCCTCCTCTGACCCAAATTCTGAGCTTTTATTCCTTTTCTAAAGGTTTTGCACGCATTATTTGCTTTTACATTGATTCCTATGGGAAAAATTGCTTCTACAGTAGTTCCTCACCTATCGCTGGTGTTACGTTCCAGACCCGGCCGCGATAGGTGAAATCCGCGATGGGGAATTTATCGACTGATAGTAATTATTTAAGTATTTATATTGTAATTGTTTGGTAAGTTTTCATTGTTTTAAGTGTTTATAAACCCTTCCCACACAGTATTTATTTTAGATACAGTATTTAAATACAGTATTTACAATTTTAGATATATTTTTTTAAAAAAATCTGCCGATCGACTTCCTCAGAAACCCACGAACCAGCGAAGATCCGCGAATGATTTTTCTTATTAATATTTCTTGAAAACCCGCAATGAAGTGAAGCCGCAGTAGATGAAGCGCGGTATAGCGAGGGACTACTGTACTTACATACTTTTCTACTTAAGAACCTGGTCATGGAACGAATTAAGTTCTTAAGTAGAGTACCACTGTATATCTAAAGTTTCACATTCATACCGTGACTATAGGCTGGGGGAAAAATGTAGTGCACTACCTTCTGGGTGACCCTCCTATGTTCTGTTGCCAGGCCCCTGAAACAAGTTGTTTTGTGTCCCCAAGATGGAGGCAGGCATGTCCACATTTGTATCTTTGATTATGAGAAGAATAGGGAACAGCCTACAGAAAAGAGAATGCCACTCTTTTCTCACAGGTGGTTTGACAAATCTTTCAACCTGATTGTTTACCGCAACGGGAAAGCTGGAATCAATGCAGAACACTCATGGGCAGATGCACCTATTGTTGGACATCTTTGGGAGGTAAAGCTCCAGTTGGCTTCTCTAGCATAGGAATTGTTGGAGGGAGGGGTGGAATGGAGGCCACTTCGATTCTCCAGGGTTCTAGGGAATGGGGGTGCTAGCTCAGTGTGAAGGATGCAGCAAGGGAATCAAGAAAGTTGAGCTTTTTCTTGGGTGGCCTTTTTTCACAGTACACACTTGCCACAGATGTATTCAAGCTGGGATATGATGATGATGGGAACTGCAAAGGCAAGATGGACCCCACCATCCCACCACCCCAAAAACTGGAATGGGAAATATCACCAGAGGTAAGTTCAGACTCTGGTGAAGACAAAAGTTTTGACACATACACACACAGAGAATGTTATGTCAGTTGAGTTGTGATAGGACAGGGTTTATTGACGTAAGTGGTCTCAACGGAGGTATTACAGGAAGAATTGTAGCTGATGTCTAGGAGTGGCTTTCTTTATTTTTCTGTCTTTCTTCAACAATGCTAATTGAATATTAAAGTACTTAAAAGCCTTTCAGTTAGGTTTGTACAATATGCTAAGCTTAGTTAATTCTAACACTTTGCTTTTTTTTTTCTTGTTTAGCATCTTGTGGGTAAACCTAGTTCATGAGTTAGTTCAATAACCATGTTATTTATTAAATTTTAAACAATGTATTAAATAATTTTTATTGATAAAATTTGATGGTTTGCTGCTGAATGTAATGGTGTGAAGTTTGGAGACTAAGGATTGCAAAACAACAACAACAGAGAAAGAGATTTGAGATGTACATGCTGTCTATGGATTGCCCATCCATTTATTATTAATTTTTTTTATTTGATTTGAATTGAATTGGAACTGCTCCAGTCTATAGTGACTCTGGGCAGTTCACAATACATTAAACACAATGTATAGGATATAAGCACATGGCCCATTGCTGATTAATTTTGTTACTCCTTCTGAAGACTAAAGTTAATAGACTTTAGACCAGGGGTGTCAAACTCAATTTCATTAGCATTAGCAATAACATTTAGACATATACTGCTTCATAGTGCTTTTACAACCCTCTCTAAGTAGTTTACAGAATCAACATACTGACTCCAACAATCTAGGCCCTCATTTTACCCATCTCGGAAGGATGGAAGACTGAGTCAACCTTGAGCCGGTGGTGAGATTTGAACTGCTGAACTACTTCAGTTAGCTGAAGTAGCCTGCAGGGTTATACTCTAACCACTGCACCATCCCAGCTTTCATTGAGAGCTGCATCAGGATTGTGTTTGATCTTGGGGTAGTGGGAGTCCAGAGTGGGCATGGCCAACTCAAAATCACTCACGTTGGGGAGTGCCTGTAGTGACCCAAGTACTAAAAAACAGTCTCGCGATATGAATAGTGTTTTTCCTTTTCTTATTCTTTTCCGCTCTTCTTTTTTTCTTTCCTTTTCTCTTTTATTCTTTCTTTATTTTTATTTTTTTCTTTCCTTCCTGGACTTTTAAAGAGACACAAATTTGGATATTTTCTATTGTTAAGGGCAGTTATGATAAAATGAGGGTGTGTTTTTTTTAAATGGGATTGAAACACGATGGCATCGTTAGGAAAAACAGCAAATAGCCAAGAGAAATTTAGACAGCTATAGCACTTCAAATATAAATGAAAGCAAAGAACATTATCTAAAATCCGGGCTTTTAAAGAGACATAAATTTGGATATTTTCTATTGTTAAGGGCAGTTATGATAAAATGAGGGCTTTGGGTTTTTTTTAATGGGACTGAAACACGATGGCATAGTTAGGAAAAACAGCAAATAGCCAAGAGAAATTTAGACAGCTATAGCACTTTAAATATAAATGAAAGCGAAGAACATTATCTAAAATCCGGGTGATAACATTTGGAAAGGAAGTAGCACAGGATGAATGATATATACCAGAAATAATTGGATGAATAATTTGAAAAATTTGATTAATTCGACTAAGAAATTGGCATTTGATATTGTATTGTATTATATTTTAATTTGAGGTATGTAAATTGGAATCTCTGTAAGGTGTGAAAAACAATAAAAAATTTATACTCCCCTCTATAGTTCCCACTAAGCTGAGCAGTGAGCAATCGCTCACTTAAAAATAATCATCAACTCAGAGTTTTCCAAACCTGCCCAGAAGCCGAGAGGGAAAGAGGGAGAGGGAAGGAGAGAGAGAGGAAGAGAGGAAGAGAGAGAAACAGATAGAAAAAAGAGAGGAAGGAAAAGAGAAAGAAAAAGAATGGGAGTAAGGAAGAGAGAAAGAAAATCAAAATCTAGTTTGAAACTAGCTCAACTATTTAAGTGGCATTTTGATATTGATAGAGTTGCCCTATTATGAGCTCACTGTTATAGACACACAGTACAGTATTTTATTTTGAAATTCTCTGAGGCAAAACAGGGTGGGTTTTTTGTTTGTTTGTTTGTTTATTCATTCATTCATTTATTTATTTATTTATTATTTCTGTGCCGCCCAGTCCCAAAGGGACTGCCGCTCAAACACTATAGTTTTCCACCCACCCACCCCAAAAAATTAGAGTGAACACTGCTCCCCTCCTCCCCCCAAAAACAGTCTCCCGGGGTTCTGGTTTTGGCTGCAATAGCCTCCTGCAACCCTCTGCCAGTGAAAACAGAGCTCAGGAGGGCCACACATGGCCTTCCCGGGCTCTATTTTTTCTGGCAGAGGCACTGCAGACTGGTCCTTCATTGTTTCCAGGAGGGTTCCATGGGCCAGACCTAAGTACCTCGTGTGCCAGATCTGGCCCATGGCCCTTGAATTTGACAATCCTGCTTTAAACAGAAATGAACTATTGGGAAGGGAATTAGAAATAAGGGAAAGGTGATTTTCCCATGATATCTCCTCTGGGCTTTGCTAATCATCGTTTCTCATTCTTGACAGTGCCAACAGGTGATCTTGCAATCCTTTATTTTGGCTCATGCTTTGGCCAGCGACGTTGATTTTCACGTCTTTACCTTTAAGGACTTTGGCAAATGTCACATTAAGAAATGCCGCACTAGTCCGGATGCTTTCATCCAGCTCGCCCTTCAACTAGCACATTATCGGGTAAGACACTTGATTAACCAGTTGGTTAACTAGTTAAGTGCAACTGGGTTAAAATCGTCAATATGTTGCTGATTTCAAAACATTTTACTTAGGGAATTATTGGAGAAAATGATTGAAGAAAAGGTCTTTTTTCTTATAGCAGAATAAGTAGTCACTTGGATTGCATTTATACAGAAGAAATAAATTGGAACTGTTCTGATTCAGGGTTCTCGTAATCTGAATTTTGTTAATGAAATACAATGGTACCTCGGTTCTCGAACGCTTTGGTTCTCGTACATTTCGGATACCGAACAAAATTTTCGTCAAAAATTTGCTTTGGTATCTGAACAAAAATTCAGATACCGAACAGCCACAGAAAATTTTGTTTATTATCCGAAATGCTACAAGATCTGAGGGGATGGGGTAAGACGGAATGGGAGTCGGAATCCGACACATCCATCCTGGCTGCCCACTTAACAGCCTCCCAGTCTCTAGTCTAAGCGCTCCAAGCTCTAGGAAGGGTGGGGGCGGCTGCAATACCGGCAGCTTCGGGGGGCTTCTTTCCTCAGTGGTTCATCTTGTTACCTGTAGGCAGCTGCACCAACTTTCTCCTTCCCGGTGGTGGCGGCGGCTTTCCATCAAGCAGCAGCAGTGCCGGGAATGTCAGCGACTTCCCTTCCTCGTGTGACGTTCCCGGCACTGCTGCTGCTCGATGGAAAGCTGCCGCCGCCGCCGCCAGGAAGGAGAAAGTTGGTGCAGCTGCCTACAGGTAACAAGACGAACCACTGAGGAAAGGAGTCCCCCGAAGCTGTCGGTATTGCAGCTGCCCCCATCCTTCCTACAGCTTGGAGTGCTTAGACTATAGAGCTCCTCAGATCTTTATCCCATAGGAAATAAAGGAAATAGGGGCTGGGAACCAATTAAATCCATTTCCATTATTTCCTATGGGATAAATTAATTCGGTACTCGACCAAATCGGTTCTCGACCACACTTCTGGAACGAATTGTGGTCGAGAACCGAGGTACCACTGTACCTTGGATTCATGCTCCCAGATGGACATTTCGCCTTCTCTGATCCAAGAGGCTGTATTTTTCCACCTCCATGGCATCAACATTTTACTTTGCTTAATTTTCAGGGACAATATTCAAATAGTGAGCCCTTTCTTGTTAGTCTGTATGTCCTCCTCTTGCTGTCCTAGGACATGAACAAGTTCTGTCTCACTTATGAAGCATCTATGACTCGTCTTTTTCGGGAAGGCCGAACAGAAACAGTTCGTTCCTGCACCATTGAATCTTGCAACTTTGTGAATGCAGTGATGGATCCTACTCAAACTGTGAGTTCTAATGTCTAGTAGGAATGATTCTGGGGGAAGTCGGTGAGTTATAATGAAGTCAGTGAGTTACACTACATTACAAATGAGAGGTTCAAGTTTGATGCTGCTACAGATAGTCCCCCACTTATGAACCATTGATCAGTGATTGTTTGATTACGGCCAAAAGAATAAAGATAGAGCGGAGATGGGAGGCAGTCATGCACATTACTGAGTCTTAGGGTTGGGAGAAATGACTTAATATCATCTGATAACAACTGCTAAAATCTACTTAATGATGGCAGTGAAGATTGCATTATATAGTCAATCAATCAATATCAACTTTATTTGATTAGTCAATCGACCATATCAAAGCGAGGAAAAGGACCACATCTGTCATCATAAAACTGTGACTGGTTAAAATACAATAAAATTGGCTAAAATAGAGGGAATTTGAATAAATAATAAGTTAAAATGCAGTATAATATGCTAAAATTGAGTAGTAAAACATGAGAATATAACTCGTGCAAAGAATTATATTAAACAAATCTAAGATACTGATATAAAATATTCTTAAGTGAGTTCATCTCCTTTGCATGCCACCCCAATATGTTCTATAAAACGTATTCTCATCTGAACAGCCCTGACTATAAACTTAGCGGTTCTAGAAACTACATATATATTTGTACCCTGAAGAAAATACGATAATTGTTTATTACAGTCCCAGTGTATGATTTTGTCAAGTAGGGGCTGTAAATACTGAGGTCTTACTGAGGAGTATAGTTTACAATTATATAGTCAGTGATGAGCTCCTATGGATATTGTCACTTATGCAGAACCGGTAGAAAATTTTTGCATTTTTTTCTTTTTTTCCCTTCTGGGCTCTGGGTATATTTTTGCTATCACAGTAAATGAGGTTGAATGTGTATAATTTTAGAAGAGCTGTGTGTGTGTGTGTGTACATACACACAAAGTTTATATAGTAGATAATGTGTATTTTTGTGTGCCTATGTGTAATACATATGTACACATATGGCATGTATACATAGAATTAAATAGTATATTTTGGATGTTCAGTAATAGTAAATAGATAGGGAAATCGTATCTCTTTGAGGTGAGGAGAGGCCAGGCACCCTAATCCTAACCCAAACCCTTGACATAAGTGACGGCAAGTTGGCCATCTTTAAGCCAGTCACATGACCTTTAAGCCAGGCCTGGTCACATGATCGTCAAGCACTCCCACTTGGTCACATGGCCAGCAAGCCACACCCACAGTATGGTAGTAAAAAATTTTGTAACCCTTCACTGATTATAATCTAATGGAAAGGAGGATTGTGGAGAGAAAGAAGAAAATAATTAATGAGGGAAGAGGAAGAAAGATACCTTTAGGACTGCTCCATTGAAGACAAACATAAGATCTGATATCTTTGAGGTCCTCTAAATTTAGTACACCTCTTTTCTTCGCTCCCTTGCTAAATATCTGTTTCTATCATCACTTCCCCATTCCTTGATCTTTCCTGTGGGGAAAGAAAGGAGGCTGAAGGCAAGAGTTCATACTGATGTTGGAGAATCAGGGCAATTGGATAATAAGTGGGTTCCTGGAATAAATCAGATATGAACAAGACAAGAAAACCCAGCAGGCCTGGGGCCATTGACCAGGTGATCAATCACCGAGATCCGTCTATAAAAGATACTAATGGTTTTACTGTGGGTTTTAAATTGTTAAATTGTCTTTTAGCTATTTTAATATTGACATTATATGTTTGGTTCCTTCTGATTGTGAGTCACCCAGAGACCTCAGGGAGTTGGGCAACATACAAATGGGACAAATGAATGAATTAAAAAATAAATAAATAAATAAATGATGTAATACTAGAACTAATACAGTAGACCTAATGAGAGGGGAGATTATAAATATATGAGGAAACTATGGAGGAAGTAAGATTTTCATCCACACTAACTGATAAATGGTTAAGATTCTTGTAACATGACATGGCCCAATTATACATTGCCTCCAGAATATCTGAAACAACAACTGTGTAATTAACACTTGAAGCTGGAATGCTGCCACCTCCTCCATTATAGAGTACAATATGAGACATAAATTCATGGATTAACTACACTCAACCCTTGAGACCAATTACCAAGGCTTAATGGAAAAGTACTATCAGATAGTGCAGGTGATGGAGAATGACAGGGCTAAGATCCTTCGGAACTTGCAGATTTTGAACAATGGATTAAATGGTTCTTGTGTACTATCAATTATGCTAGATGACAAGGGTGAGAAGACAGCAGCAGGATAGATGTATCAATGCCAAGTGACAGCAAAACTAGGAAGGAGCATGAGAACTGAAGAAATACCAGCACTTGACGAGGAAATAAGGTCGATTTGGAAAATCAAGGCCAAATTTGTCTTGGTAGTGGTAGAAGACCTAAGATTGAGGAATATCAATATTACCCTTAGGAGTATTTTTATAAATATATGCATGCACTCTTCCACACATAAATATATAAATGCCTAAATTTTTCATCCTGGCAAAAAGTACGTAAAAATGTCCCAAAGGTGCTTTTCCAAAGGCAATGGACTTTCTTTCTTTTTTCCTTGAAAACATTTCATTTCTTCACTTCTTAGATGAGAACTGAAATGTTTTCAAGGAAAAAAACAAAAAAGTCCAGTTAACTTTTGAAAAGCACATTTGGGAAAACCATGATTTGGATGGCATCCATAAAAAATGTTCTGGCAAATAAAAAATTTAACTTTAATCAAATAAACCAACTTGATATTCCTTCCTTTTAACAGACTTAATCAAGTATTGCCACAGAATTTGATTACTCTTTAAAAAAAAAAATTTCTCATCATCATATAGATTTTGTTAACAAGTCTCTTTTATGGTTAGCTTTAAAAAAAATTCCAGGTCATTTTCTTGATTCGACATTTTTATTTTGCTTTTTATTCTTAAAAGTTCAATCACTTTCTTTTGTTTGTCCAGTTGAGTAAAATTTGGTAGCTTTCATTTCCTCATTAACATAGTTGAGACATAATCTCATCATAGAAACATAGCATTGTTAAAACTGTTGATATAATTTATTATTTCTGATTCAATTTTCAAAGATTTTCCTTAAGATTTCCAATGTTGTAAAATTTTGTGTTGTTTTGTAAATACCCGGTATTAAGTGACTTCAAGTGCAGGGTTTTTTTTATTTTGCTGCTTAAAACCTATAGTTCCAATTTATAAAATCATTACTTATCTTTTTAATTGCAATATCCAGAACAGCTAATCTACTTACATTTCTCACAGCAGAAACTTATTTCACTTTTTGCATGAAACATGAAACCTTGTAGTTAATTTTTCTTTTGTTCACAGTTGAAGATAAACTCACCCAATAAACACTTTATAATCTTGTCATTCTGAAGGTCTATGAAGGTCTATGACGATGGTATAGTTCGATACATGATGACAATTTCCATAAAGTGAATAGAGGTTCTCCACAAAAGTCTTGTTTATATTTTGAAAATTAAATACATTTTTTAAAAAACTAACTACATGATAAAATGTAGGTTCAAGAAACACTGTCTTAAAAGTTGGGAGAAATAAAAAGCCTTTATTTTGGCAATGGTGGGTAGGGACAGAGGGTCAACAACAAATAGAACAAGAAAGGAGATTCTTGAGAGGGAAGCCATTCCAGATATGAAGTGCCACCACTGAAAGTTCCTTCTCCCTAATTGTTATCCACTGGACTACCTGATAAGGTGAAGAAAAATCTAATTTGGGCAGCAGAAATGTGGAGTGCTGGTCCTATTTAGACTTGAAGGAATATTCATATATGAAAATCTACAATAAAACCTGTACAATCACGTCAAACCAATTTCTCTTTCCAGGATAGTACAAGGTTGCGCCTCTTCCGAGTGGCAGCTGAGAAACACCAGAATCTTTATCGCCAAGCCATGACGGGTGCCGGCATCGATAGACACCTTTTCTGCCTCTATGTTGTCTCTAAATACCTTGGCCTGGATTCTCCTTTCCTACGTGAGGTAAATTCTGCTGGCATGGTTTATATGAAGGTTCCCAAAGACAATTGTTCTCAGAAAGTGACATGAAGAATCAGAAAAATAAGTGACTTTTTCCTCACAGGTTATATCTTGAATCTTGTAGGTTTTTGTTGACACATTTCTATTTCTGGGGATAGAACTTCCTATAAATATGGTCAAGGTTGTTTTTAAAATAGGTGTTTGTATTTTTGCCACTAAAGGAAGCTAACTCAGCCAGCAGTAGTCCTGAAGCCTTTGTTTTAAAACGCAAGGTCCATTTGACTCATTGAATGCCATGTGTCAGAATATTTTATCTACTAGATTTTTTAAAAATGTAAAGCAGTTCTGTTGATTTTTATTCATTTATTCATGATTAATTAACCAAATAAACACCATTACAACACTCTGTATCAGGAATGGTGAACCAAACTAGTGTGTGTGCGCGCTATTGCTCATGCGCGAATGCTCATGCCCGTAATTCAATGCCTGGGAGGGCAAAAACAGCTTCCCCTGCCCTCTAGAGGCCCTCTGGAGGTCGAAAGTGGCCTGTTTCCCAACTTTTGGTGGGCCCAGTAGGCTCGTGTTTCACCCTCCCCAGGCTCCAAAGGCTTCCCTGGGGCTGGTGGAGGGTAAAAGCACCCTCCCCCACCCCCTAAGAGACTCTCTGGAAGCCAAAAATGCCCTCCCAGAGCCTCTGTGGGAGCCAAAAATGCGCTGGCTGGCGCACACATGAACGTTGGAAATGAGCTGGGGCAACAGCTCGCGTGCCAGCAGATATGGCTCCGCGTGCCACCTGTGGCACCCATGCCATAGGCTCGCCATTTCTATATTAAAATATAACTATGACATATATTTTTTTTCTTAATTAAAGGGTTTTAACTGATTTTTCCATGTTTTAGTTCAGTGGTTTTGAAACATGCTTGAGTTAATGATATTTACTGCAGGTAAATTGCTAATTTCCCTTTAAAAGGAGCAATCATCAATTTGTACATTGCCTAATCCACTTGGCTGAATGGCTTGATTTATGTATATTTTCTTAAATCCATTAGCATCTGGAAACTATTTTAACTATAAGTATCTAAACATCCGTTTGCAGCCTAGAATCTCCAAATCTGACAGGTTCCCCTATATTAATTGTTTTAAATTATTTTAAAATCTTAGCTTTTAGTTATGTTCACAATAAATATGTATGGACTAAAACTGTTCACCTTTGGACAGAATGTTGATATTTATACAAACATTTGGGGCTGAACGTGTTTCTAAAGCAGGGGTCTTCAACCTTGGCAACTAAGCCTGGAGGACTAATTCCTCGGCCATTCGGGAATTCTGGGAGTTGAAGTCTGCCAGGCTTAAAGTTGCCCAGGTTGGAGACCAATGTTCTAAAGCACATTTTCTCTTTACATAGTTTCTTTGAAACTCTGTATTGCACAAGTGAGGAATGGAGTACAGAATGAAAGTCAATGATAGTAGAGCTCCCTTCTTATTCCCTAATTTCTTTCCTCTTTGTCAGGTATTATCTGAACCATGGAGACTCTCCACTAGTCAGACTCCCATTCAGCAGATAGAGCTATTTGACCTCCAGAACAATCCTGACTATGTTTCTTGCGGTGGTGGATTTGGACCGGTAAGCAGTGCCAAGATTCCTGGATTTTCTTGGGAAAATGGAACGTGGGTTGGTTTAAAGTTGGAGGGGATGCATATTTATGAAACCCAGGTATCCTGGATTCACTAGGAATGCTGGTTTTCTGTGGAAAATAGTGGGGCTTTGGAAGCAAAGCTCATGTTGCTTTTTCTTCTGTACCAATGGAAAGGTTGATGATAATGGATATGGAGTATCTTACATCATTGTCGGTGAAGGTCTCATCAATTTCCACGTGTCGTGCAAGTTCTCCGGCCAAGGGACAGTGAGTCTGGACTAATAGTTTTCTAACAGGGGAGATTATGATGATGTATTGGGGAATAGGATACTTTGGTGATGGGGGTATGGCATCAGTGGTTTATGTACAGTAGATAATGGTTATTGTCTCATGCCCCCAGCCCTCTGCCAGTTGAGTACCAATAGAAAATGCAGTTTAGTTTTAGACAAAAGACAGTTTTTAAAAAACTCTAATGTACATATGCAATCATCTATGTCAACCATAAACATTCACTGAGACATGCAATGGCAAATTTCCAGATTTATCATGGCCATTGTAGATGCTGAGCTTGCTTGTTGCTGCCTAAGCGCTTATTTATTTTATTTATTTATTTATTTATTAGATTTGTATGCTGCCCCTCTCCGAAGACTCGGGGCGGCTAACAACAATAAAGAAAACAATGTAACAAATCTAATATTAAAAAGTAATCTAAAAAACCCCAATTTAAGAGACCAATCATACAAACACGCATACCATGTATAAATACTATAAGCCTAGGGGGAAGGGAAAAATTTCAATTCTCCCATGCCTGACGACAGAGGTGGGTTTTAAGGAGCTTGTGAAAGGCAAGGAGGGTGGGGGCAACTCTGATATCTGGGGGGAGCTGGTTCCAGAGGGTCAGGGCCGCCACAGAAAAGGCTCTTCTCCTCGGTCCCGCCAAATGACATTGTTTAGTCCAGTGATTTTCAACCTTTTTTGAGCCGCGGCACATTTTTTACATTTACAAAACCATGGGGCACATTGAGGGGGTGGGGGGTGAGGTAAAAAAAGTTTGGACAAAAAAATTCTCTCTCTCTTCCTCCCTTTCTCTCTATTTCCCTCTCCCTCCCTTTCTTTCTTTTTTCTCTCTCCATCCCTTTCTTTCTCCCTTCCCTCCTTCCTCTTTTTTGCTCTTTCTCTCCCTCCGTCTTTCTCTCTCCCACCTTCCCTCCCTCCCTCTCTTTCTCTCTTTCTTTCTCTCTCTCTCATTCACTTTTTCTCTTTCTTGCTTTCTTTCTCTCTTTTTCTTTCTCATTTTCTCTCTCTTGCTTTCTTTCTCTCTCTCTCTTGCTTTCTCTCTCTCTCTTGCTTTCTTTCTCTCTCTCTCTCTGAGCTTCGCGGCACACCTGACCATGTCTCACGGCACACTAGTGTGCCGCGGCACACTGGTTGAAAAACACTGGTTTAGTCAACGGGACCCGGAGAAGGCCAACTCTGTGGGACCTAACTGGTCGCTGGGATTCGTGCGGCAGAAGGCGGTCCCGGAGATATCCTGGTCCGATGCCAGAACTTACAACTCCCTTGCTGATTTCATGACCTGTTTCTTCCCCACAATCAATTATTTCATGACTTGTTTTCCTATTGGTGCATGAATCTTCTAAAAACACAGAAAGGAGGCATGTCAAATTCATGCCATCATGGTGCATCATATGATGTATCAATATTTTTTTTCTCCCGTTTGCTAAAATGGGGGTGGGCAAGCAGCACATGATGCATATGGCCCATGGGGCAGGAGTTTGACAGCCCTGTGCTAAAGCGATGCAGGTTAAATGTCAGGTGCTCTCAGGCACAAAAAACAACTCATAATTGCTTCTGAACAGTTTCCTTTATTGTTCCTCACCTACAGAAATAAATTTGCCAAACTAAAGCAATTGCTTGCGTCATTAAAGACATATTTTGAGAATTGGTAAGGAAGAGCCTTCTTAACTTTCTTTCCCCTGGTCAAACTATCTAAACTTTACTGTCTTTTGGCTCTCTGGAATCCAGTCCAAACTACATTCCCCCACAGATATTGAAGTATATAGCAGCTGTTCTTCTTTTCTTACGACAGCAAGATGTTGGAAATAAATGACTAGGTTCTTCCAGGGCACTGCTACTTTTTGATGAACCATGATTTGTTGAATAAACCAAAGTGGGATGAGTTCATACGTTATGCTAAGCACAAGCAAGCAACTAATTGTTTTGGTAGATACAGTGTTCCCTCGATTTTCACGGGTTCGAACTTTGCGGAACGTCTATACCACGGTTTTTCAAAAATATTAATTAAAAAATAATGCACAGTTTTCCCCCCTATACCACGGTTTTTCCCACCTGATGACGTCATATGTCATTGCCAAACTTTCGTCTGCCTTTAAAAAACATTTTTTTAATAAACTTTAATAAATAAACATGGTGAGTAATAATCTAAATGGTTGCTAAGGGAATGGGAAATGGTAATTTAGGGGTTTAAAGTGTTAAGGGAAGGCTTGTGATACTGTTCATAGCCAAAAATAGTGTATTTACTTCCGCATCTCTACTTCGCGGAAATTCGACTTTTGCGGGCGGTCTCGGAACGCATCCCCCGCAAAAATCGAGGGAACACTGTATTAGGAACCCATGCAATTAGGGTGTATAAATAGGGATTAGCTATCTGCTCCCAGAATTCCCAGTCAGTTTGCCTGGGGACACTCCTCCCCAGTAAAGGCAGCCATTCGCGGCCCTACCGGAATGCTCCTGTGTGGGGATGTGCATGTGTGCATGCATGCATGTATGCACCCTTCAGCTTTCTGTGCATGCGCAGAGTCATGGCCTGAAGCAGTCCCAACCAGGAGCCACCAGCAGGAAGAAATCCCCCAGGAAGGAGAGCAGCTCGTCAGGGAGACGACGCTCCCCTGTCGCCCATTTTCCAGATCTCCCTGTCATGCTGCTCTCCCTCCTGGAGCATTTCTTCCTGCTGGTAGCTCCCAGCCAGGACTGACCGCTGCCACACCTCACAGGACCCAGCCCCGCGGTTGCCAGCCAGCCACATCAGCGGTAGCAGCAACGGCAGAGGCCCCCGCCAGACGAGGGCTGCACTCTCTGGGCCCACCTAGCGGGGGTGCTGTTGCTGCTGGCTGGGGTAGCGAGATTTGGCTGCTGCACATGCGCAGAAATTGAATCTCGCGTGCACAGCAGGTGCATAGCCAGCGGTGACGGAGCTCCGCGCACAGTTCCATTTCCGATGGTGGAACGGTGTTCCATGCCGTTCCACTTCCTGCCCACCCCTGCTCCCCCCCCCACCACAAAATTTGAAGGTGTTTGTCTGCCTTCTAAAGCTCATCCCCTATTAAGATGATACAATTTGAGTCTTGCTTGGATGTTTTATCTATGTAATGCTAAGTCTATGCTTTGTAATTTCACTGATATCCCTATTCTATTTTCTCAGTTACATTTCTTTGTCTTTCTCCTTCTTTCCTACAGGATTCACACCGTTTTGGGTGTAATATCCGAAATGCCATGAATGACATCTTGAACCTTTTCCAAGTGGACAAAATGCCCCGTGCCACAGCTGGCAAGTGACTGAATAAATGCCAGCAATATTGTACAGTTAGTTATCAATGACACATGTCGAGTGTGTTTTTTGTTCACTAATCAGCAGGGATTTTTGGAAAGTGGGGGGAGGGGATGCCCAACGGCCAGTCCTGAAGATGCCTGCAAGACCATTGGAGCTGACCTTTGGATTTAGAGGCCTGAATTCTACTGTATATCAAATATTACAGATCGCTAGGCAACAAGAATGGTGGAAGGTCTTAAGCATCAAACTTATCAGGAAAGACTTAATGAACTCAATCTGTATAGTCTGGAGGACAGAAGGAAAAGCGGGGACATGATCGAAACATTTAAATATATTAAAGGGTTAAATAAGGTCCAGGAGGGAAGTGTTTTTAATAGGAAAGTGAACACAAGGACAAGGGGACACAATCTGAAGCTAGTTGGGGGAAAGATCAAAAGCAACATGAGAAAATATTATTTTACTGAAAGAGTAGTAGATCCTTGGAACAAACTTCCAGCAGACGTGGTAGATAAAACCACAGTAACTGAATTTAAACATGCCTGGGGTAAACATATATCCATCCTAAGATAAAATACAGAAAATAGTATAAGGACAGACTAGATGGACCAGGAGGTCTTTTTCTGCCGTCAGTCTTCTAGGTTTCTATAAGAGTTCTGCCCACATTTCTGTATTTCCTAAGGATCTGATGGGGAAGATTGCTAAGCAAGGCTTGTCTGTGGATGGAGAAACATCCATTGCTGGGTTAGAATGGAAAAGTTGGGAGCTTAGCTGATTGAGGTTGCTGCTCCAAGTTCCCACATGGTTTTTCCGAAGTTTTCCCTCCTCGGCCACTTGGAACCAGCTGCAAAGAATCTCTTTCTCCCTGTGCTCCAGCCACTTCAGACCACTGATTGGTTGCCTGCCTATTCTGTGCTTCACATATGAAGGATTCAGTCCCTGTGGCTGCGATTATACTCTACCCATAAAGTGCTTCAAATAGGATGATGGGCGATATTTTTGAGAACCGAGTTCCTCATTCTCACCCTTTAATGCCTGGGGTAATAGGAAATCACTATAAATTCAATGTAGGGAAAGGAATATTAATGTAAGCCAGGTCAGTTGGGTCTATCTATTAGCATTATAAATGTTAATAAAACTTCAGAGTGGGAATTCTTGCTAAAAAGGTCTGGTTTTGGTCAACTGAAAGGTTGGAAAGTGACCAAGAAGTTTTCAAGAGAGCCCTCAGCGATGGAAGTGCTTAATACTTAATAATGTGGTCGGGCAATAGGAAAAGCAAGTAGGATGCTTGGCTGCATAGCTAGAGGTATAACAAGCAGGAAGAGGGAGATTGTGATCCCCTTATATAGAGCGCTGGTGAGACCACATTTGGAATACTGTGTTCAGTTCTGGAGACCTCATCTACAAAAAGATATTGACAAAATTGAACGGGTCCAAAGACGGGCTACAAGAATGGTGGAAGGTCTTAAGCATAAAACGTATCAGGAAAGACTTAATGAACTCAATCTGTATAGTCTGGAGGACAGAAGGAAAAGGGGGGACATGATCGAAACATTTAAATATGTCAAAGGGTTAAATAAGGTTCAGGAGGGAAGTGTTTTTAATAGGAAAGTGAACAAAAGAACAAGGGGACACAATCTGAAGTTAGTTGGGGGAAAGATCAAAAGCAACATGAGAAAATATTATTTTACTGAAAGAGTAGTAGATCCTTGGAACAAACGTTCAGCAGACGTGGTTGGTAAATGCACAGTAACTGAATTTAAACATGCCTGGGATAAACATATATCCATTGTAAGATAAAATACAGGAAATAGTATAAGGGCAGACTAGATGGACCATGAGGTCTTTTTCTGCCGTCAGTCTTCTATGTTTCTATGTTTCTAATACTGCCTCTTTAAAATGTCTTTTTATCAGACTAGCCTGACTTCTTTCTCTTCTCCAGAGACTTTAGCAAGTAATTTTGCCTACCATCCTTTTGCATAAATTCTGCAGCTGTCATTTGAAGATCATTTTTAAAAAAACCATAAGGGCTTAACTATGAACATACAAAAAAGAATATTAGGGAAACAGTGTGAAAAATGGGCTAGACAGCAATTAGAAAAGTAGATGGTTTTTATGACCACATATTCAGATTTACTATTTTCATGCAACTTCCAAAAAGTTTTTGCACTTCGTTACCTTCTGAAAGTTCATAGCAAGATGGGGAAGTTTTCCAGCTTCTTATTGTGTTGAATGCAAACTTATTAGATTGGGACAGTGCTTGTCATTTGGATGGCATGCTGCAGGGCATACTTGTTTAAGGTGGGTGGTCTTACAGCAGTGCTTCTGTTTGCACATGAGCCTCCTAGGCTGTTCCAGATCCTGCTTCCACTGATCAGAGCAATTGGATGTTGGAAAAGGAAGCGAAAAGGAAGGCCTACAGAGCTCATTAACCCATTGCGGCATCACGCCAAGTAAATAATATGTAATCATGACACTAGGTCACCCAGCAAACAAGATCAGCGATCTGAGCTAGTAGAGCAAAATACGAGAGAGAAAAGCAGCCTACATTCTCCCGGGGCTTCCTCTGAGTTGGAGTATAGTTTTGCAGAAGTTTATCCCAAATAGCTAAAGCTGGTCTGCCTCAGACCAGGATATCAGAAACCGGAATCTTGAAGATAATTGAAGACAAGTACTGCAGAATTACTTAAGAAAATATAGCAAAACTACACTAATTATTTACATTTTAGTTATCTCGCTAGTAGATACTATACACAATACTCACATATCTCTATCTATTGTTCTCAGTTACAATACTCAGCTACAAGTCTTCATCCAAGATATTCTTCAGCCGCTACAAGCCACAATAAATCAAACTAAGCCACACAATATCTCTAAGCCATTAGCCACACTAAGCCACGATATTTATTTATTTATTTAATTAATTAATTAATTTTATTTATTTATTTTGTCCAACACGCAATGAGGGTTTTAGTGGGTATATATCTATGTACACATAGTAAAATACATGATGAAGGTTAATAGAGGAGATACTCATAGTAAAATATATCTAAGAAATAACAGAAAAGAAGGTATAGTAATAGAACATATCAATGAAAGAATAGAAGAAGAGATATAGGAATAGAAGAAAGGTATAGGAGATATAGGAGAGCAATAGGACAGGGGACGGAAGGCACACTAGTGCACTTGTATCTTCAAACCACACCTATGCAAAGGTGCATCATGGTATATATACTTGTCAACCAATCAGATTACATTGCAATCTGCGACTAAGCCGTTTTACATTGTTAAAGTCATTACATTGATTATAATTCTTCTCTCTGCAATTTGGATTATTGGTGTTCAGGTAGGCTATTCTGATCCTGACACTGCAGGACTCTACTAACCCCTGATGGCTTGCATGCATTGGGTCACAAGGCACAGCCAGGCCTGTGGCTGTAGCACGCAATGGGAACAGCAAAGTCATAGAAAAAAATACTAAAGGATAAATTTGGATCTAATGGTTCAGATCACTTTACTGAATGGTAATGCTTGAAGCTGCAAGCTATTGGTTCCTGCAGATATGACAGTCCTTACAGGGGAAACATCAGCTCTCCTCTCACCCCTGGTCACCTGAGTTTAGTAGGTCATGTGTACAAAAAGATAGCAACTAACTAAAGCAAGTGATTGCGCATATGTGTAAAGCCCAGTCCTGGAAATTTAAAAGATATGCTGTGAATTACATAGGGACTAAGAGCCAGAAGCTCTTTAGAATATACAGTGGTCCCTCGATTTTCGCGGGTTCGAACTTCGCGAAACGGCTATACCACGGTTTTTCTAAAATATTAATTAAAAAATACTTTGCTGTTTTTTCCCCCCTTACCACGGTTTTTCCCGCCCGATGACGTCATACATCATCGCCAAACTTTCGTCCGCTTTTAATAAATATTTTTTTAATAAACTTTAATAAATAAACATGGTGAGTAATAATCTAAATGGTTGCTAAGGGAATGAGAAATTGCAGTTTAGGGATTTAAAGTGTTAAGGGAAGGCTTGTGATACTGCTCATAGCCAAAAATAGTGTATTTACTTCCGCATCTCTACTTTGCGGAAATTCGACTTTCGCGGGCAGTCTCGGAACGCATCCCCCACAAAAATCGAGGGAACACTGTAATAGCAATAGCAGATTTATATACCATTACACAATGCTTTACAGTCCTCTCTAAGCCATTTACAGTGTTAGCATATTGTCCCCAACAATCTAGGCTCATTTTACCAACCTCAGAAGGATGGAAAACTGAGTCAATCTAGAGCCAGTGAGAATCGAACTGCCGAACTGCTGGCAATTTGGAGTTAGCAGGATTAGCCTGCAGTACTGCATTCTAACCACTGCACCACTATAACTCAACTAAAAGATAGCTTTTAAAAAAAACTATTCATATTTTAGTTAATATCTTAGAACACCTACAGCAGTGTTTCCCAACCTTGGCAACTTGAAGATATCTGGACTTCAACTCCCAGAATTCCCCAGCCTGGGAGTTGAAGTCCAAATATCTTCAAGTTGCCAAGGTTGGGAAACACTGACCTACAGTATTAAGCAGCTGAAAGATCCACTTTTAGATTATATTTTGGAATGGCTTAAGAGCTACCATAGACAGCAAAATGGCAAGGAATATCAAATGGGGGTGTGAGAATTGAGTTTATTTTTTAAATGACTCATACCTTTTATCTTCACTCCCTGTCCCCAGAACAGCAGATATAGCTAGACTTCAACTGACAACCAAGATTGGTACTGGAATCTCCATTGCTAAGTGAAGCAGATGTACCTGATTTTACGACCTTTTATGCTCTTACCCTCCAGAAACTGCAACTATTATAAATACATGCTGGTTGCAAAGCAGCCAATTTTGATCACATAACCACAGGGATATACAATGATGGTTAAGTGCAAGGATCATAGTAAATCACTTTTTTTAGCACTGGCATAACTGAATGGTTGCTTAATGAACCTAAGTACCTGTATTTATGATATTTTGTAGTTATTACAAATAGCATTCCTAGTACTGTACTTTACATGTTTATCTCTGAAAAGGGGGAATACCTAGAACCTTCATATTGGTGCCTTTCCATTACCGGTTTTAACTTGTGTGCTACCAAGAGACTCATTATAGCTTAGTTTGATTTCTAATAGCTGATGCTCAGCTTTTTTTCATCCTGTAAAATGCTTCCAACATAAAACAACAATTTGACTGCTAGCTTAGTTATAAGGCAGCAGAAGGATTCAAAATGATTAAACAAATAATGTGTGCCCCAGCCAAATGCTGGTGTTATCTTGACAATTTCAGCAACGTGACTCAAAAAGCTGGAAGGGAAAGAAAGAGCAAAACTAAATTTATCTTTGCATACAATTTTATTTAGAAACTCTCCGGGGATTATTTTTTTCCTTTCCTTCCACCCTACTGTCTCTCAGATTCCCCCCTCCCATTTCCCCTTATAGAAATACCTGGAAGAGACAGATCAATTACAAAGCACTTTTAAAATTAGGATATAAGCTGGAAATTGTCCTTCATAAAACCACCAAGAAACTAAGATACAATGTCCATGGAATAAATAACAATGCAAAAATGATGGATTTCCATACATGCAAAAGATGTGTTGATAGAACAAAACTGGCATTCTAACCTTTCAGTTAGTAAGCTTTGCAAGAAGAGTGAAGAGAAAACTGAATACACACATATGCTAATTTCCTATTAATGAAAAAGAAAGATTCTGTTTTTGAGCTCATGTATCCCCAACACCTGAAGTTTGAACAGGCAATATAGTGTTCCCTTGATTTTCGCGGGTTTGAACTTTGCGAAAAGTCTATACCATGGTTTTTCAAAAATATTAATTAAAAAATTCTTCGCTGTTTTCCCCCCCTATACCACGTTTTTTTCCACCCGATGATGTCATATGTCATCGCCAAACTTTAGTCTGCCTTTAATAAATATTTTTTTAATAAACTTTAATAAATAAACATGGTGAGTAATAATCTAAATGGTTGCTAAGGGAACGGGAAATTGTAATTTAGGAGTTTAAAGTGTTAAGGGAAGACTTGTGATACTGTTCATAGCCAAAAATAGTGTATTTACTTCCACATCTCTACTTCGTGGAAATTCGACTTTCGCGGGCGGTCTCGGAACGCATCCCCCACGAAAGTCAAGGGAACACTGTATGTTACATCAGCTATAATTCACTATTTTTGTGAATGCGTTTAGATTTATTCAGCTGGACATGGAAAGGTTTTTTTCCCATTCCCCAAAGTTAGTTCACTGTCCTATACCAACCACACTGCTATTCTTCCTACAAAACACAATTATTTATAGGAAAACAGATGGAAATGAGAAAAAGAGCAACACGGAAGTAGAAATACTTCAGTTAGAGGCAAGTGCAAAACTCTAGCTGAACAATTTGTAGCCATGTTTACCTCTGAGTCACATTTGGACTTGGAAAAATATATGAAGGCTGCACTTGTCAAAATCAATAGTGCCAGCACGAATCAAAATGTAATTAACACTTAATCATTACCATTAATATTGCTGATTGTTCCCTGTCAATGTAATGACTTTCATTTTCAGTCACATTAAATTTAGCATTCAGCATCAATAGAAGTGCTCAGGAAAGTACACCCAGGATTTTCAGAGGCTGCATTTAACTCTTGGGCTATGGTTTCGGACTACTGAATTCCCTGTATTAGCCAAGATGAGAGGGAAAAAAGCTTAGTGGCAAAGCTATTGTGCTTTGCCCATGGAAGATCACAGGTTTATCGTTCAAAATATTGTTAGTGGTGATTAGAAAAACTTCTGCAAGAAATTGTGATGAACTGATGGGAATAGAATGGGAATAGGATTCAGGATAAGGGAGCTTTGCAAAGTGTACATCCGTAGCCAAGGTTGACCTGTCTGCAGACTTCCCTGGCCTGCATCAACGTAGGATCAGAAAAATGCTCCAGAAAAACTGCACTCTAGAAACATTTTATTGGGGTCAGGAGGGTCTGGGGTTAGTCTACTCTGTGCCTCACTGTGTCATCATCTTCTGCAAACGCTGGCAGTTGGGGCATATGCCTTCTGATTGGGTCCGCTGCTTCAGCTCCTCCAAAATGGGTGCCATCGCATGTTCAAACATCTTTCGCAGCACCTCTGTATTCACAATGCTGTAGCTGTGGGTGGGAACCAGGAGGTGGAAAAGAAGAAAAGAAGGGATGCCATTTACACAGTCAATGCAGAAAATTTGATAGGTTTAAGTCTTGAAAGAGAGAGAAATAGCCCAGGTACAGCATCAAGGAAACTCCCTCCATGGAATGTCAATTTGCTGCACTGAAAATAACACAACGCCCCGAGTCCATGGAAAGAAGCGGCATACAAGTCCAATAAATAGATAAATATAAAATATCTCTGGAAGTGAGCTTCTTTAACATAAATATGACAAAAAAGCACCGGTCTAATTTAGTATTGTTTTAGGACACATTCCACTTTTTCCAGGGATTTCAAAATATCATTAGAAGAAAAGAGATGAGGTGGGCAATTTATGTATGGAACATCTAAGGTGGAAAGAGAGTTTTTAAAAGCATCCATTTTAAAACCCAACTCTTTTTGATTCTTCTAAATATGCATCCCAATTTCATGAGTTTTAGCAACTTGAATTTTAAAAAGAAAAAGAAAAAAAAACATGTTCTCAGGAATCTAAAGCCAATGCCAGAGACTGGATTTTGTAGAAAACTACATTTCCAATAGCAGCCAATTGATTATTCATGTGAGTAGTCAATTCACTTGCTTCTGTAATACTGAACCTTTCGTTACGTGAACTGGAAAACTCCAATTACTGGCTAGCCTGTCAAAGGAAATCTATAATATAAAGTCAGCATTTCTAGCTGACATAATGTTCATAGACTAAGCAAAAAGTTTGGATAATCTTTGATAGGAAAACCTTAATGTTTGTAGTTGTCTTGATACATCATGGCCATCTGATAGGAGCATTTCTCAACTTTGACAACTTTAAGCTGGATGGATTTCAACTCATACTTGGCTTGATAATTCGGAATTGGCTCAGGATTCTGAAATCCACACAACTTAAAGTTGTCAAGATTTGGCTTTCCCCCCAAACACAGGATGAGCAAAGATTTTTGTGCCATTGGACTGTTTGTGGACTGGTTTTGATTACATGAAGCTACTTTGAGAATGTTTTATTCTATTTATTTGTTTGTTTGTTTGTTTGTTTGTTTATTTTGTCCAATACATAATACACATTGAAGAGAAAGATATGTAATAATATAAGTAAAGAAAAGAATAGAAGAAAATATATAAAAGTATAGGTGAACATATTTGAAAGGAAGAAAAGATAAATGAGATAAGGAGAGACAATTGGACAGGGGATGGAAGGCACACTGGTGCACTTATGCACGCCCCTTACTGACCTCTAAGGAACCTGGAGAGGTCAATCGTGGATAGTCTAAGGGAAAAATGTTGGGGGTTAGGAGTTGACACGACTGAGTCAGGTAATGAGTTCCACGCTTCGACAACTCGGTTGCTGAAGTCATATTTTTTACAGTCAAGTTTGGAGCGGTTAATATTAAGTTTGAATCTGTTGCATGCTCTTGTGTTGTTGCGATTGAAGCTGAAATAGTCATTGACAGGTAGAATGTTGCAGCATATTTTTTAATATCTGTTTTAATATTGGGGATTTATTGCACATTGTTTTCTATCAATGTATACTGCTGGATCCATGTGCCAAATGGGAAGCCATTACATTGATATAATCAATAATGCTAAGACATAATATTCTATATTTCATCTTATCTTAGCTTGTGTGATCCTTGGAAATTATAAACCGTAAGTCCCACATACCAAAAACTATCCAGAATGTACTATATATATTTTTGAATTTAAAAAAGGCCATGTTTCTACTTTTTAATAATTTCTTCTGTCATCAACAATCTCTGGCACATCCCTTCCTTGGATAAGAAAGTCATTGGAAGATTTCCTGCAGTCCACCAGCAAGTTGGCAAATTCAACCAGCAATCCAGGCCGAACTATGATTTATAGCTTAATGTGTGAATGTAGCCAATATGGGGAGTCTTCATTTAACAATGAGATCGCTCACATTTAGAGTTGTTTGCTCTAAATTTTTCACGTTTTTTGATGATTTCTGGCATTTATATCTGGCTACTAGCAAAAAAAACCCAACAACCCAATTGAATAAAAAGGATTCATTTACTAACTACAGTTTCACTTAATTACCATAGCATTTCTTTAAGGACCTCTGCAAAAAAGATAAAATTATTGCAGTCGCCAATGACTCACCATAACTTGCAGCCATAATACCAGTTTAAGTTACCTTCATAAGTTGAGGACTACTTGTAATGCTTTGTTTAATACTGTAAATTGTGATTAAACAAAACATTACTTAGAGGCTTTATGAAACTGACCTGTGTGAAATCAGGGAAATCAAACTCAATTTTGTCCAAATCTCCATATCCTTCCTTAGTCTAGCCTTCTGATTCTCATTAACAAGTTGGACTGTATTCTTCAATTCTGACCCAGAGTTTAACAAGGTACCTGGAACATCTAGCACAATTAGGAAGTCGGTTGGATGCTTCCATATTCTTCAGTGTTACAAGATGTCGGGATATGTCTTCCAGGAGTCCATCTAGGTCTGTCCGAAGCTGAGTGAGAGACACTGAAGTCCGTTTTGCCCTAGCAGAGAAGAAAGCAGCTGTAAGTAAAAGGGCAAATTTCTAAGTTCATAGCCCTGTAACAATTCCGAGGAATGTAACTTTGCCTGCTACATAGACTGATAGACTTTCATATCTCTGGATCAGGTCTTGATATTGGAGAGCACTCATTTTACATCATTCTTACATGGCAGAAGAATGGTGACTTTTTGGTTTGGGGACATTTGTGTTCCAGGAGATTCTACAGACTCCCTGTTCTCCTGCATTTTATACTCTTATTCTTCATTAAACTAGGACATTGGGGGAGGGGGCCTCAATAAGGAATATTTTCAAAAATTGTAGCTCTTTATATACTAGATGACTCACCCTCTTTTATTCTGAATCTGAATTTTTGTACCCCCTTGCATTTTTTAAGCAAAGAATTTGGTAGGTATATATATTAATGTGCAAGAAACCCTGCTGAAGAAAACGACCAATAGACCATAGGCACATTCATGAAACTTGCTCTTGGAAAATTCATAAACACTAGAAAACTCCACTTTTTAAAAGGAAAATTATAGCAGTCAGGACATGTTCCAAGAAACAAGACCATAATTGGTAATCTACTAATCTTCCCTGCTGGATTACAGAGCTACAAATAATTATAATTCTTAATGCAAAATGATGATTGTGGAAGTTGTAGGCAAAACAAAACTTTAGGAGGAAAAAGTTATATGAGTCCATGGGGAGAAGAAGGGAGGCCTATAAATCTAATAAAATAAAATAAATAAAATAAATATTATAAGAAAATAGGGAGCAAACCCCACCACGAAGAACATTAGCAAAAGTTATCTAATTGAACCTCTCACTGTATTTTACTCTAGGATACAATAAATAATGGGTTGTGTTTACTTCATCTCTGGCCTTTTCTTTGCTGGGAAAAAAGAAGGCTCCTTGCAGGAGAGAAAGGGAAGCCTGTTTAATCATGGAGAGGCACATACGTGGTAGAGACTTCATCCAGTTCCTCCCGCAGCATCCTGAGCTCCTGGCCTTGTTCCACCTGTGTCCTTTCCCTCTGGGGAAGAACTCCCTCCAAGCGCACCCCCACTTGGGCCAGCAGCCGCAATGCCTCCTTCTGGGCCAGGTCCAGCATGCATTTCCTAGAATGAGGAGTGATGGAAAGAGACCAGGTTGATGGGTTGGTGCTTCTGGCAAAGCAAAGGCTCTTCCACTCCCACATCACAGTACCTGATCTCTCCCATCAGAGAGTAAGCCAAGCCAAGGTGGATGCCATGCTTGGCTTTTCAACTATGTCTATCTTATCCCCGACACCTGCTCGCAATTGCCCACTTCCCGTCCTAGGCTATTGATCGATGCCAACCAAAGAGCATCACTATCTTCATAGATGGCTAATGTTGAGGATAGTGCTACTATTCTGCCTATTAAGTCCAAAATTTCTTTGGAGACCCCACTTGCCATCCCTGTTCCAGCAACTGCTATGAGATCTTACCAACGAAAGTCTTCTACTTGAACTTGTTGCTGCAAATTACGCAGTTTCTCCTAAAGAGAGCGGGGGAAGTGATAGGGAAACAATAACATTAATTTGGTATTGAGTATAATTATTAGAACACTCATAATTCCCAATCAGTCTAGCTGGTTAGCTAGAAAAGCTAGTTGTTGTAATCCAACAGATTTGGAGGAAAGTACAGTGCATCCACACACAAAAAAAACCATTGGTGTAGTTTTTTCGGTGGAATGATCCCATTTTTTTCAATTTATTAAGATGGTAAATAAAGGGGCAAACAGCTGAAGCAGTTGCGGCATTCAAAGAAGGAAAGATCCTATGCCAGAAATTTCGCAAGAAGTCAACACTGAGTTTGCAAAATCGTTTTATCACCATTGCACTTTTCATCTAAGAATCTAGAGAGAAAAAGCAACTTGACTAATTTTGACAGATACAGAGAGTCAAACCTGTAGTGCACAGCCCATCAGGAATTCTTAGGACAATAAATAATGATTTGTTAAAATTCTACCCCAGAAACTCCAACTAGCAAATTTAGCTCTAATTTTTTGACAAACCAGATCCTAACCTCTGTGAACATAGCCTGAGTTGTAGAGAAGGAGAGATTTGGCAAAATGAGCTTCTACAGGTAAGAGTGGGATTAGATTAAAGCATCTTTTCATTCAATTTCAATCCAAAGCTCAACAATGCTGGTGAGAAAGAATTTAAAAAGAAAATACCAGAAAAGCTAACAATGAAGCACCTTCATATTGTTCCAAAAACATGATGCCATGAGGCATCAAGCATGATTGAAGGAGCTTATTTTTCTCGTGTACATTCACCAAATTTTCCCTAAAACAATTATCTTGTGCAGTTGGCCAGCCTGACAAGGAATAAATTCCTACAATTACCAGTGGAACTCAACTATAATCTTTCTTTAATCCCTGTGCAACAATGGCTGCCTTTTGCTAAATGGTCCATATTTTTTTAATATCTGAAAAGAATCCCTTGATAAAGATGAAAAGAGGAAAACATTTAAAAGGGAAAGAGGGAGAGGTGATAAAGAGCAGAAAGCTGGTCGGATGACCAAGCCAACCCAGTATTCTGATTTGAAAATCTCCATAGAAAATTGCTTTTGTTTCTATTTTAGCTACCAAAAGATCTAGAAACTTGAGTTGCAGAGGAAACCAATTTTGCTTCCTTATGTGCAGGCACCCAAGATAAGAGATTCTGCTTCTAATCTTACTTTCTGACAACTGTTAGCTCACAGCAGCTTTGTTACCTTTCCAAATACCTGTGAATTACTTGTACTGTTGATACCACCCCATATTCCTGCAAGTCTCAAATCTTCTCCCTCACCTCCAAGAGGGCTGAATTTTCTTCCAGCACGCTGGTCTTAATTTCAGCGTCCTCCACGGATTTTGTCACCTTTCGACAACTTTCCTATAAGAGATTTTAGGGAACAAGAAGAAACTTTGAAACCAAGAAGCAAACAAATGGAATCAGCTAATGTGGATTTGCAACCAGTGCTCTGTTTCTTTTTCTTTTTTAAAAGTCTTTTCAAGAGGGGGAAGCTGGGAAAAAGTTGAAAAAACAGTCATTTCTTTTTGTAGTGTGATGGGAAAGAAGTGGGTGGTTTATAGTTATGCTACTTGATATTCTAAGGCTGGTTTTATTTATTTATTCATTCATTCGTTCATTCGTTTGTTTGTTTATTTGTTTATTTATTTAAAATAATCTTTATTAAGTTTCTATCTATAAAAACAATCTGAACAAAAAAAACATACAGGGGGGGAAAAGGCAAAAAAAATGAACGGTGATTTTAATTGCCTTAAATTGGAAATGTGGTTTGCCACTGCCTAGTTCAGTCCTAGTCCTAAAAGAGTGTGGCTGTGTGCTATCACACATGCATGGGTGCACACACTCGTAATTCAATGCCTGGGAAGGGCGAAAATAGCTTCCCCTGCCCCCCAGAGGCCAGAAATAACCTGTTTCCCAACTTCTGGCGGACCCAGTAGGCTCATGTTTCACCCTCTCCAGGCTTTCAAAGGCTTTCCTGGGGCTGGGGGTGTTCTGTCTGGGTGCCCCCAGACGTCAACACCAACTGGAAAAAGCAGCCAGACACGCTGGTAAAAGCAAAAGCACTTTATAGTTTGAAAAATAAACACAGAGAAAAACCTGTTCTTCCCAACAGGCAGGCTATGAGACTTCACAGCAGAGTCCTGATGGCCAGACAATACAGCAGACTTCTTGCTGGCACACCCACCACTGTAGAAAATAAGACCCACACCTTTTCCCCCCCAAGGTTTCAGTAGTCACAAACCAGAATTCCAAGACGCCAAAGATCACAGCCAGGTCCCAGGACTCCCAAAGATAATACTCCACAAGCCAGGAAGGGTGGGTCTGCCTTTTCAGCCTTTCCAGAGAGCACCACACCCAAACCCAGCTGTTGCCTCTTTAGTGCTGAAAGTACCTGGCTAATTGTCCCCTTCGTTGTGTTGCTCTTCTCTGCCGGAGATCGATGATTGCTTGTGCATTTTCATCTAAGGAATCCAGGCTGCTTGCTGGGGAGAGCTCCCTCTCGGGGGACTCTGGCTGTCCTCCCTCTCCCTCAGCCTGAGATTCCTCCTCCCCGTCTGCCTGAACCGCCTGTTCCTCATCCTCCCCCTCTGAGCAGGAAGCCGGCAGAGGATCAGCCGTTCCCTGAGGGGCCTCAGACGGAATCACAACAGGGGGAGGGTAAAAACGTCCTCCCCCATCCCCAGGAGGCTCCCTGGAAGCCTAAATCGCCCTCGCAGAGCCTCCGTGCAAGTAAAAAATCAGATGGACAGCATACGCATGCATGTTGGAGCTGAGCTAGGGCAATGGCTCGCATGCCAGCAGATATGGCTCCGTGTGACACCTGTGGCACCCATGTCATAGGTTCGCCATCACTGGCCTAATTCATAGGGCTGAGAGAGAATGATGGCCAGCTTTCTTTATGCATTGGTCAGGATTAGAATCCATTCCCCTGGTTTCTAGGACACATCAGGGTTGTGTTTGACCTCTGGGGGACATGGGGGGGGGTGGTAGGAGGCACTGCCAGCTCAATGTCACTTTTGTTGGGAGCACCTGGGGTGGCCTGAGAACTTTGCCAGTGGAAACAGGCTCCAGAGCTTCGTTTCCAGCTGTGACAGCCTCCTGCAACTATTTGAACCAAGACATATACTGTATATAAAATCCCAAACCAATAAGCCCAAGTGATAGCAATATCACTAAAACTAAAATGAGAATTGTACATAATCTGACTGAAACAAACTTGCAAATGTTGATCTTGTAGATAACTTTAATAGTCTACTTTTAGACCTTTCCCTTCATTCCAACTCTACCTTTCCCCACCAACACTTCTGTTGTTGTTGTTGTTGTTTTGTATAATTCTGTCTGATTAAGAGTACTGAAGAACTCAAATGCTTGCACAATTTGTTTCGTCAATTTAAGTGGTTCTAGGCAAAATACTGCCTAATTATGAATGTATTTTCTTAAGGATCTGTATATCTACCATTGCTTTTCAATTGTTAAGTAGAGCATTTGCAAACAATATTATTATATCCTTAAATGAGAGAGGCAAGGCCAGCCTGGATTGAAGAACTTTATTAACAAAGAAGCAAGCAGGCAAGATCCAAACAAGATTAAGAACAGGCCATGCCCGGCAGCTATTTATATGCTAGCTGCCAGGCAGGGTTAACCAATGAACTAGTGGTCTTTTCCCACCAGGAAAACCCTGGACATAACAAATATTGTTTTAAAAAATAAACAATAGCAATAAAGCCAAGGCATCAAGACAAAATGAAGACAAAGTCAAATCTGGTTTTACAACAAGATGGACAGAATTTAGCACCTTGTCCATCAAATTGGCCCAGTAAGTCAGAATGAAGCGTTCTTGCAATGGGAGCCTTAAAAAATATACATACATTCTATATCCCTATTAAAACAGAAACAGACATGGTCAATGTGGAAATCTAACTGTTCAGCTATGCAGTCTATGGAAGAAAAAACAACAACAGCAGACCTGTAGATTCTGAAGATGGTGGTTGACCTTAGATGTCCTCTCCTTGAGACTGGTAATGGAGTCTTTGGCTCGTAAAAGACCACTATTGTTCATTTCCTGTTGGGAGAGAATATAAGAAGCAACCAGATCAATCAAATCACCATCTACTTACTCCTGACTTCTTCATGCTTTTCAATAATTTATTTCAGTCTCGGTGTCAACTGGGAAGGTCATCTTAGGAGCCTATGAAATTCATTACTGAAAGTGACAGAAGAAGTTAGTGACATTATTGAGGGACACAGGAGTCATGAAGTTAGAAACTTGCTTGTTGCAATGTACCTTTTACAGCTAAGGGTCAAAGAAAACATATGGAACAATATAAACAAAACAAATAACATATTAAAATTTATATTCATGTAGTTATTTATCAAGCACATCTAAATGATATTAAAGCAACCAAAATATCTTTACAATTCCTAAGCCATGTCACAACTTTTGAGCACCCCTATTATTTGGAAATTGAAAGTGAGAAAAATTGACATACTCTAAAAAGCCATGCACAGAAAGCAAATGAGGAATCAAGAAAAAAACCACAAGAATTAATTAATATGGCAAAAATGAATTGTATCTTAGTTCAGGATAATTACATGAAAGCTTGGAGAGAAATTTAAGAATATATTGAGAAGGGAGAAAACACAATTGTGACTTGGGGAAAATGTCTGTGATTAAGATGAATGATTTGCTTCTTATATTTTTATTTGCTTTTGTTATAAGTAACTCAAATTGGCAAATGTACACAATATTCTTTTCTGCTCCTGTTTTCCTTATAACAAGCGCTCTCTGAAATGGGTTGGGCTGCGAGATAATGATTTGCCACATATCTTCTGGTTTTACCTAGAACATTATGTTTATTCCAGACAACACCCATTTTGACATTTGATGTTCTAATTAAACAATGTCAGAAAGATATAGCACAGAAAAAACTACAAATTAAATGTAAGGGGATACAAGATGAAAAAGGAAGATGATTGTGTTTACTTGATTTTAGATTATATTTTGCAGGGAACTATAGACCAATCTCACTATTAAACAATTATAAACCTTTTGGTGAAGTTTTGCCAGAAAAATTAAAGAAGGTTTTACAGTTAATTGATAATTTTATAGTTAATGATTTTTTTTTTATCATTTATGGTGGACATGTAATAAAGCAAAGAAATGTTGGGGTAGGATTCACATTCTAATTCGGAAGATTCTTAAAGTAAATATAAGAATAAAACAGAAACTTTTCTTTTGGGTTCAATGAAAAAAGACTTGAATTTTTTAGGGAGGAGATTTGATATTATGCATGTTGGGTTTGACAGTTTGTCATTTGCATCCTTTTAGCACGTTGTTAAGACCACCTGGGGGAGGTTTATCTGTTTTCCTCAGGGTAGTGCCGAAACACCATACAAGAGACCCAGAGGACACAGATAAATCCCCAAGTAATTCAAGTGTCTCTATAGGGATGCAAATGACCAGCTGTTTCGAAGGAATATAACTCCCTTCATTCCCCACTATCCTGTCAAAGCTGAAGAAGCTTTTTCCATGAGAAGCGAAGCATCTTCAAAAGAAAAAAAAATGAAAAAGTCCAGTTGCCACCTGAAAAAAACACATTTGAGACAATCTTATGGCATCTTAAATATATATAAGTATTATGGCATCAGGTAGCTTAGTGGGCTAACCATTGTATTATTTAGGTCACTTTTTCATGGGAGTGGCATTAATGTTTTCTTCTTGTCTATTATTATAACAATACTAACCCAGGGCAAGTTAATTATCTAGGAAAGCAGCAACAAGTATGTGGGATTGTGATTCATTTCCTCACTTGCTGACTAGAAGTGTCATCTTCATCTTCTGACCATGCTGGCTTGATGGGAAATAGAGGGTCCCGTCTTTCGCCCCCTGCTCCCACTGGTAAGCCTCCGTCATCTGTCGATTCATTCTCCGTGGTGGAATCATCACGTTCCCCATCAGTTAGATTCAGGAGAGAAACATTCGTGCAAGCAGAAGAACGCTTCAAATTCAGATTGGGACTTTCACTGGTAAAATGGGGCTCGACTCTGGGTGGGGGAAAAGGACATGTGTTATCCTTAGATTCAGCTCTTTCCTGCATAATATTTGGCAGAGAGATTGCAGTATTATGTTAATATAGCAATGAGCCTTACAATGCTTCAATGGCTAATATATTGATTGATACATATTCTTTTGAAAACTAAGGACAACCCTCGGCTGGTGCTAGTTTTATGATCTTCTACTACTAAACTTTCTAAACTCCTTTCATGAGCAAATAAATATTGATATGTGAAGTATCAAAACAATATGAAATCTCAATTCAGCCCTCCCAAATATGATATTTTTATGTGTGTGTTGGTCTTCATCATCCTCGATTTAAGGAATTACTAAATTGAAATCCTGGAATATTGCTCTGAAAATTTTGGGAATCAAATTGCAACACATTGATAGGGATATAGTCTTATTTATTCTATTACTTATATCCTGTCTGCAAGTCAACACGTTATCCAATAAAATAAAATTGAACAGGGAGGAGAGGAGGCAGATTGTTCCAAAATGATTGGTTAACTGTCAAAAAGGCTGTCATGTCCATTATTACTTGAAGTGGGAGAGAATCCAAAAAAGCTCCTCCCAAATGCACTGTACCTATTTCAAGAAGATGGTTCATAAAGCAGCATAAAGCCCTCATAGATCAAAATCAGCATTGATCAAAATGCCCCACTCTTCTCCATTGTGGTTCTGCATTGCTAACCAATTGAAACCAATCCTATTGAAATGGATTGCACTCCCAGCCAATGAGCGCCAACTAGTTTTAGGACATCTTCAAAAGCAGCCCAATGAAGAACATATTGGGATAGTGAATGTTGTAAGGATGACTATTGCCTAGATCTTCCATCCCACAAGAAATGCAAGAGAAACACCAGACAACATTGTGCAAAGTGTTCTCTGGTTTAAAAAAAATCCACCTGCTAATCAAATAGCAGGGATTCCATTTTCACGCTAGCTCTATCAAGGAATGTAGTCCTCTCTAAACCCAATATAGGCACTCAATTGTTTCTGAAGAAGCAGTAACACCCTCTTGCTTTGATTCAATTTCACCTTCTTTCATTCCATTCAATCCCTTATCTTCCACACACTGGGAGAAAATGCATGTCCTGTTCAGTTCAAAACTAGATACCAGGAAGATATTGTTGAACTCCAAACCAAGAATTGACCTTCCCAGTGGTTTCATTTAAATATTAAATAGGATAGATTCATTATCGACTTAGCCCAGTGTTGGACTACAAACATTCATTATTCTTGGCCACTTTATGTATACTATACGTTCTGGGAATTGTAGTCCAACAAAGCTGAGATCTCATAGCAGCAGCTCTCCATGAATTTAAGGACAAAAGGGGGGGAGGTCCATAATCTCTTCCCAGAGGCCTTTTCAGATATCTGGAACGAGAGGTGGGCTACTGACGGGATGGGGGGGGGAACGCAATGGGGTAGCGAAAATGGAGCTCCACCCCAGAGCACCCAATTTGCTATGAAAGACATTGAAAGATAATGCAGGGCATCCTGCATAAGTCACGCCCACAGTGTGTTAGTAAATATTTTGGTAGCCTTTCACCATCTGGAATTGAATATGGAAACAATCTATAATCAAAACAGAAATGCTACTCTGCATCTCCTGAGTCTTCGGAGAGGAGCGGCATACAAATCTAATACATGATTTATTATTATTATTATTATTATTATTATTATTATTATTTCCTGCAGGTTTTACTTGCTATAACTATTGCACCAAATTTCCCTTCCCAGACACTCACCCATGGAAAGAGACGGCTTTCTTTTTTTTGGGAAAGCCCTTGATGGTAGTAGTCTTTCCAAACTGATCCTTGCTGCCCTGGGCCCGACGTTCAATATCTGTTGGTGTGTCTCCGGCCTCATTTATTTCCTTGGATTGCCAGATGGTCTTCACCACAATGTTGGCCATTATAGATTAGGAGTCAATATCTGGTATGAGCACAGATTTTCTTGCCTGTACCACGCCAGGAAATATCTATCTACAAGCCAACCGGCTCTCCAGGTAGAGCAAGGATCTTCTAGTTGCTCTCATGACCTCACAATGGTTGCTACGGGGCTGCCAATCATATGACACCATTCTTCCATCAACAATTTGCACCACCAACATTCTATAGCATTAACGTAGCCTTCAGTGGAAAGAAAACTCATGCAATGATGTAATGCTTACATTGAAATAATTGCATTGATTGAACTGAACAAATATACTGTAAAATGAATTACTTTTACCTTGTCCAAGAAGGCAATGTCTACATCAGTGGTTCCCAACCTTTTTTTTTGGCCATGACCCATATAAGCATCTCTAAAATCCTGAGGCTTCCCCCCCCCCTCCCCATTATTCAAAAAGTGAACTACTCACACCGAGGAAGTCTAAAAGGCCATTAACTAGGTTCCAATTGCTCCCATTAAAAATGAAATTGCCCCCCTATGGGGCATGGGCTCCACGTTGGGAACCAGCAGTCTAGATTCACTAGACTACACTAGACTATATAAATTTTCTACAAATCATAGTTAAACAATCAATTATACATACCCCACACAAAGAGAGGTTCACACAGCACAATAAACCTGAACCAAAAATACATTATGGCTTGGCTACTGTATATGTACATAAGTGCACTAGAGTGCCTTCCGTCTCCTGTCCTATAGTCTCTCCTATATCTCGTATTTCTTCTCTACTATATCCTCTATAACCTTCATTTGTATTATTGTGTATTGGACAAAATAAATAAAATAAAAATAAACAAATGTAGACTCAAGTTTTATATGAAATTTCAAACCAATGTATTTAAATGAAAGTGTCTTTTTTATACTTTACAAATAATCTGTCTATATGATTTTTGTGTTGTTTGCTGCTTCCCAATTGGGAAAAGGCCAATTGACCAACTCAGTGTGCTGGCATCATCTATGGCCCTGGGATACATTTTGCAGTTATTATTCATCAGTTTGCTATACGGTTCACTGTGTAAAGCTGTTTTAAAACACCCAAAATAGCCCCCGAGTAAGCTGAAAAGCTAAAAATTGCCCACAATATTTCTCCAAAATGAGCCCCAAGACTGCCCAACTGGCAACTTTGAATTTTCCTTTCCCCCATCAATTAAGAGGGGCAGGAAGGCTATTATACTTGGTAGCCTAGCTCAGCCCAGGAAGGCAAAGGAGGCCCTTGTGTCAGAAGAGGTTTTCCTGAGCCTCATGGCGGCTGCTGTTTCAGCAGAATGACACATGTTATCTTGGCAAGGGAGATGTTGGGGAGGGGGCAGAGAAATCAAGCTCAGAGGAGAAGCATCCATTTTCCTTCTTGTCTATTCTGAGGCAAAAGGACCCCTTGCTGGTTGGGGGACTTGACCAGGGAAAAATCCCGAGTATTTGGGAGGCTACTGCTGAGAGATGCCTGCTTCCAGGTTATGAAGTAGACATAAATCTGCTCCTTTGCAGGTCCAGCTCTTGGGCTGAATCCCTTGCCTCCCACCCACCCAAAACAAGAGAAAGCAATGTCCGCCCCGGTGTGGTCTATTTGTTGATTGTAAGCTCCTCAAGGCTGAGAAGAGTTGCTGCAAAATGGAGCTTCCTGAAGTGGACCACTAGACTCCCAAACAACTTAAGAAATGAGATAATAAAAAGAAAAGTCAACCAAAAGAGCAACATGCAATGATGAGCCGGGGTGGCGCAGCAGGTAGAGCGCTGTGTTGCAGGCCACTAAAGCTGACTGTAGATCTGTAGGTCAGCGGTTCAAATCTCATCACCGGCTCAAGGTTGACTCAGCCTTCCATCCTTCCGAAGTGGGTAAAATGAGGACCCAGATTGTGGGGGCAATAGGCTGGCTCTGTTAAAAAGTGCTATTGCTAACATGTTGTAAGCCGCCCTGAGTCTAAGGAGAAGGGCGGCATAAAAATTGAATGAATGAATAAATAAATAAATAAGAATAAATAATTGCAAACAAAAGTAAATAAGACACTCCCCAGGGACATAATACATTAAAGTTTAATTTGTGTGTATTGTTTAATGGACTGCTAAATAGGCAAAATGGACTGCTTAAATTGGACAGGCCCATCCAGTCACATGACCACTGAGCCAGGACCACCCAGTCACATGACCACCTACCACACCCACCCAGCCAGTCTGAGGGATTATGAATTGGCCCCGTTTAAAAATTTTGAGGACCTCTGAGCTATATCAATGCAATTCCTTTGATGTCCGCATTACAGTCTTGGATCAATTTTCTTTCCACTGAATGTTTTCCACTGACATCATAGAATAGTGTTGGCAAACCTTTTTTTTTCCTCGGGTACCAAAAGAACATGGGTGTGTGCTATCACGCATGCGTGAGTGCCCACACCCATAATTCAATACCTGGGAAGGGCGAAAACAACCCAGAAATGGCCTCTTTCCCAACTTCTGGTGGGCCCAGTAGACTCGTGTTTTGCCCTCCCCATGTTCCAAAGGCTTCCCTGGAGCTGGGGATGGTAAAAATGCCCTCCCCCATCCTCCTGGATGTTCTCTGGAAGCCAAAAACATCCTCCCAGAGCTTCTGTGTGAGCCAAAAATCAGGTGGCTGGCACACACATGTACGTTGTAGCTGAGCTAGGACAACTGCTTGTGTGCCAGCAGATATGACTCCGCATGCCACCTGTGGCATTCATGCCGTAGGTTCGCCATCACTGTCATAGAATGTTGGTGATGTAAACAGTTGATGTAAAAATGGGGTCACATGATTGTCAACCCCATGGCAACTGTTGTGAGGTCATAGTAGCAGCTGGGAGATCCCTGCCTCCGCTTAGAGAGCAGACTGGATTATAACTGATAGATGTTCCCAGGTGCAGACAAGAAAATTTGTGCTCATACCAGATATTGACCCCCAACCCAGTAATGGCCAACATGGTGAAGACCATCTGGCAATTTAAAGAAATAAATGAGGCTGGAGACACACCAACAGGAATTGAGACTCAAGCTCAGGACATCAAGGAGGAGCTTGGAAAGTCTACCAGCATCCCCCCAAAGAAGAAAACTATCCCTTTCCATGGGTGAGTGACTTGGGAAAGGAAAGCAGGGGAGTTTCTGTATTTGTTGCAGCATGTGGGAACATACAGGGAGGCGTGTGAGTATTCCCAGTAGCACATCTGTCTGCCTACAAATGTAATAATAACGACAGAATTGGAAGGGACCTTGGAGGTCTTCTAGCCCAACCCCCTGCTTAGACAGGAGACCCTACACTACTTTAGACAGATGGTTAGCCAATATCTGCTTAAAAACCTCCAACCTCTGGAGGCAAGCCATTCCACTGATCAACTGTTCTGACTGTCAGGAAATTTCTCCTTAGTTCTAAGTTACTTCTTGTTTAGTTTCCACTCATTGCTTCTTGTTCTACCCACAGGTGCTTTGGAGAATAGGTTGACTCCTTCTTCTTTGTTGCAACCCCTAAAATACTGGAAGACTGCTCTCATATCTCCCCTGGTCCTTCTTTTCATTTAACTAGCCATGCCCAGTTCCTGCAACTGTTCTTCATATGTTTGAGTCTCCAGTCCCCTCTTTGTTGCTCTTCTCTGCACTTTTTCTAGTCTCAATATCATTTCTGCATCATGGTGACCAAAACTGAATGCAGTATTCCAAGCGTGGCCTTACAAAGGCCTTATAAAATGGTATTAACACTTCATGTGAAAACATTTCAGGTTTTCAGATTCAGTCCTAGGCATCTTCGGGTGAAAAGACCTAAGCAGATGATGCAAAAACACCTTTTTGTCCTCTGGATTATGAAGAGCTGCTGCTCTCACATCCCAGCTTTATTGGAATGTAGCTTCCAGAATTTGTAGCCTGTGTGGTCAAGCTGACTGAGAACAATGGAAGTTTGTACTCCAACATTAGGCTAAGTAGATAACAAAACTCATCTGATCTAGAGCAGGTTCCATAATATTAACATTAGCATTTAGACTTATATACCGCTTCATAATGCTTTTACAGTCCCCTCTAAGCGGTTTACAGAATCAGGATATTGCCCCCAACAATCTGGGTCCTCACTTTACCCACCTTAGAAGAATGGAAGGCTGAGCCAACCTTGAGCCCGTGGTGAGATTTTGTTGGCTTGTTTTGGTTAGCTATGCTATGAAACCTTCGACAATACCGAGCAGAGAATTTTAATAGAGCGTGGATGTGTGATAAAGCCAAGACTTATATGTAAATAAGTATTATTTACATATAAACAAAATATAAACAATCCAAAATATGCACGTAGCAAGTACAGAGCAAAACAGAATATAGATAACAAGCACAAAGCTAAAATATAATATAGATAAAGCACGGAGCTTATACAATACAGATAAAGCACAAAGCCTACACAAGCACAGAGCTTAGACATGACTCTCTCCCTCCCCCCCCCCCCTGTCTCAGGCAAAAGTAACAAGGAAGTAACTGGGCAGAATCATGAGCTTTTATAGCTTCAATGATGAAATAGCCTTGAACATTAACTCTCCAAGTAAATGTTAACTCTTTGAGTGCACATTAACCCTTTAAGTACAAGTTTGGTAGAGTTTACAATATGCAGTTTATAATGGCAATCCCTAACACACACATGTACCCTGTACTAACAGATTTGAACTGCTGAACTACAGCTAGCAGTTAGCTGAAGTAGTCTGCAGTGCTGCACTCTAACCACTGCGCCACCTCAGCTCTTGTAGTAGTTAAAGCAATAACAGTAGTTATTGCCGACAGTAACAGAGTAGGTGTTATGAAAATTCATCTAGGCTGGAGGGAGTATTTGGCACCAGCGCTAATTTGATTCTATCAAATCAAATTGGTTTTTGGTTCCAACAGCATGCAACTCAAAAGCCAGTCACCCTTCAGCACACATTGTGCTGATTCGGTCTCAGGACATCACACTTTCGTTTATTTTTCTAATAAAGCATATGAGTCATTGCTCCATTTTTTTTAAAAAAAAAATCTCATTTGTGATTCCTGTCCAAGCATGTGGGGGCAGGGAACCCTCTTCTCATTCTTTTCATCACTTTCTGGTCCCAATTATAGTGCTGGAGAAAAATCCAGGTTTTATATATGGCTGTTAATTACTGCTTCCTTAAGTGAGACCTTCACTCAGCTAGATAAAATATTGCACCTTAAGTTGGTTGTCACGGAGATCTCAGAAATTCTGGCTTTGAATGTGCTTGATTTATTCCCCCCACTAGCTTTTTTCTAAATGTAGCCTTTTTAATATATTTGTGACTCCCTATGGATAGAATGCGGCAGAGTGGCTGAAGTAATAGTATCTTAAAATTTTGGGCTTGGTTTGATGTTGTGAACTCTAAGGTAGCAGATAGGATTCTCTGTGACATTAATTTTGCGACGAGAAGCTCAAATTCCTCATTTAATTAAACTTCTCAGTAATGTTCTGTACTATTGACCATGATATTTTAATGAATTATCTAAGAGATGGGTGGATGTTATGTGGATGCTACGTTGATGGGTGGCCTTATTCTGCAGTTGTTCCATTCTTTGGTTATATGTCAAGAAGTGGTACCATAGGTCACTTGAATGTGTAGTGCCCCAGGATTTGATTCTCTCTCTTTTGCTGTTTATTATTTAACCCAGTGGGATAGGCCATTTGTTGGTTTGGAGGGAGAGTTCAACAGTATGTACTACTGGTATGCATAATGACACCTGTTCTGCCCCAGCTAAGAACATTTTATTTATTTATTTATTTATTTGTTTGTTTGTTTGTTTGTTTGTTTGTTTATTTAGTCCAATTCATAATACACATTGAAGAGAATAGATATGTAATAACATAAATAAAGAAAAGAATAGAAGAAAAGATATAAAAATATAGGTGAACATATATGAAAGGAAGAAAAGATAAATGAGATAAGGAGAGACAATTGGACAGGGGACAGAAGGTACACTGGTGCACTTATGCACACCCCTTACTGACCTCTAAGGAACCTGGAGAGGTCAATCGTGGATAGTCTAAGGGAAAAATGTTGGGGGTTAGGGGTTGACACTACTGAGTCAAGTAATGAGTTCCACGCTTCGACAACTTGGTTGCTGAAGTCATATTTTTTACAGTCAAGTTTGGAGCGGTTAATATTAAGTTTGAATCTGTTGCGTGCTCTTGTGTTGTTGCGATTGAAGCTGAAGTAGTCATTGACAGGTAGAACGTTGCAGCATATGATCTTGTGGGCAATACTTAGATCGTGTTTTAGGCAACGTAGTTCTAAGCTTTCTAGACCTAGCAAACACACAGTTTGTTTGAACTTATTTTAATAAATAACCTGTCTTAGTAGATATCACACACACACACACAAACCTCATTGTCCAACTCGGGTGCCAACTTCACAGGCCACTGGCGCATTACCAAGTTGGTCTCCTCTCAAATGGCATCCACTATCAGCTGCACAGTCTGCTGGTGGGCCAGAACAACGCCAAACTTTAGAGCCTGAACACACAGTAGAAGGAAATGTAGAGGAGAACCATACGCACGGTGTGGAAAGTGAGAGATTGAATGGAATGGAAAGAAACTAGATTAAACCGAATCACAGCAAGCAGAAGTTATTGCTTTTTTCAGAAACAGTTGGTCTTATTTTGTGGCTCAGTATTGGTTTTAGAGAGGGTCGCATTCCTTGATAGAGCTAGGATAAAAAGGAAAAATTATAGGGATCCTCTTCTATATGATTAGCAGGTAGATTCTGTTACCAGGGAAGCCTTTCCAGGTGTGATCTTCGGGAGTTGAAGACATTGACAAGTAGACACCCTTATCTTCATTGTTTATTCCAATATATTATGTGTGGGTTGTATTTGAAGAGTACTTAAAATTCGAGTTGGTGCCCATAGGCTGGAAGCTGAGATCTGCTTCAGAAGGGTAGCATTGGGCTGTAAACTATATATTGGTTAACAATAAATTTCCTTGTATAAAATCCTTATTTTAATCTATAAAAAGTTCCCCCTATTGGGCTATATATACTACTTTATGAACCATCATCTTCGCATAGATATTTTCGGTCTTATAGGGGAAGGGCATCTTTGGACTCCCTCTACCTTCAAAAAATGATGGGGATGGGAGCCTTTTTTTATATAGTTGCCCTATCACTTTGGAACAATCTGTTGTTTAAATTTATTGGTGGGGGAACAGTATGTGAGTCACCCAAAATGTGTTGTGTTAACTTGACTGCAGTATATAAATAATTTAATACATAAGTAAAACTTGGTGCTCTAACAATCCATTGGATTTCCATTCTCAAAATTTCCAGAATGACATTCCAGAATTTCAAGATAGTAATCAAATAAATTGAGGGTGTTAACAACAAACACCACTTAGAAAATGTTGGGGTGGGCTAGAATCTTGTCATTATTTTAATATCTTCTTGTATTGACATCTGCTCGCTCATGAAGGGAGTTTAGAAAGCATAGCAGAAAAATGGTAAAATTGTTACCAGCCGTGGGTTGGTTTTGGTTCCCATGATAGCAGTCTACAGGTATACGAGGTGTTGCCACAGAGAGGAGGGGATCACTTTATTCTCCAGGGCACCAGACGAGGAACAACGGCTGGAAGCTGACCAAGGAGAGATTCAACCTGGAAATAAGGAAGAACTTCCTGACGGTCAGAACGATCAACCAGTGGAACAACCTACCAGCGGATGTTGTGAACTCCAATACTCTGGACATTTTTAAGAGGAAATTGGACTGCCTTTTGGCTGGGATGCTATAGGGTTCCTGCTTAGGCAGGGGGTTGGACTTGATGACCCGCATGGTCCCTTCCAACTCTAACAATAAATAAAAGCTTATGTGGCCAAGAAATATGTTAGCCATTGAAGCACCACGAGGCTCTTTGCTGTAATAAATTATCAAAACTACCACTCTGCGATATATTATGTGAGGAAAAAAAAGTTCATTACTATTATCTAAGGATAATATGTGTACTTTTTCCCAACCCAGAATTGAGCCCCATATTACCAGTGAAAGCCCTAATCTGAACTTGAAGCGTTCTTCTACTTGTACTAATGTTTCTCTCCTGAATCTAACTGACGGGGAACATGATGATTCCACCAGTGAGAATGAATCCACGGAGGAAGAAGACCTGCCATGGGGAGCAGGAGATGAAAGACGGGATCCTCTGCTTCCCATCAAGCCAGCTTGGTCAGAAGATGAACATGATACTTCCAGCCAACAGGTGAGGAAATGAGTCAGAAGCCTGCACATCTGTTGCTGCTCTACTAGATAATTATCTTGCTCTGAATTAGTATTATTCTAATAATAAACAAGTTAAAAATGCGTCTTTTCCTTCACACTCCCTAACTTTTGGTTCTTTAATAATAAGGCGATTATCCCAATAGCTACTGTATGCTATGATAGTTATTTAAGCACATACCAGACTAATCTCTTTAGTGCTACAGTAGATTAACAGGTTCTCTTGCAAATTTTCCCAAAAATCATTTGTATTCTTCATGTGTTCGGGGGACTGTATATCTTTTAAGCACCTATTCCTTTTGAAGATGTGACTTCTCATCTTTTTATAGTGAATGGAATGTGTCTGTTGTGTTGGAACATCCTGTCTGCGTCTGCTACTTTAGATTTATCACATTGTCACTTCCATCCTCCATATCCAGACGAACAGTAAGCTGGTATTGAAATACAGCAGCCAAACTTTAAGTCAAACAAAGAATCCATTATGGTCGTGATGGTGAACCTATGGCACGTGTGTCACAGGTGGCACGCGGAACCATATCTGAGGGCACACAAGGTGTTGCCCTAGCTCAACTCCAGCACACATGCGTGCTGGCCTACTGATTTTTAGGCTTTTTTTGGGCCTTTTTCACTCTCTCCAGGCTTCAGGAAAGCCTCCTGAACCCTGGAGAAGGCAAAAAATGACCCAACAGGTCAACCGGAAGTTTGTTACCAAAGTCTGGAGGCTTCAGTGTGGCCTATGTGTGTGGGAGCAGTGTAGTGGTTTTGTGTGCTTGCGCACGGGACAGTGCAGGGGTTGTGTGCATGCGCGTGGGGGAGGCCTTGCATTATGGTTGTGGTCACATGCGCACACCCTTTTGACACCCGAGCCAAAAAAGATTCGCCATCACCGCATTATCTGACCTCTGACCTCTGTATTACGATTAATTGGGTGGAGTGTGTATGATTGCGCAGTTGATGATTTTATGATACTGATTATGTTAATGTTTTTTTAAATTAACTTTTTAATTTTTTAAAATATTAGATTTGTATTGTATTGTACTGTTGCTATGTTGTGAGATGCCCCGAGTCTTCGGAGAGGGACGTTATACAAATCTAATAAATTATTATAATTATTATTATGTTATTTCTCTAACTTCAGGGATGCATCTATAAGACACACTGTATGTCTGCCTAAGGTAGCACTTGATCCAACATCCAAATATAGTCATAAAAATGGAGGCTGTATTGTTTAGTTCCATGGTGGACTTCCTATAAGGTCCCAGAAAATAATTCCATTGTGGGCTTCCTATAATATTCATAAAATAATTCCAATGTCTTTTTGTTGGGCCTAGCATTTATTTGGATGAGCAACCTAGATGCTCATCTGAATTTGCTTTTCTTTTAATTTTATTATTATTATTATTATTATTATTATTATTATTATTATTATTATTATTATTATTTATTAGATTTGTATGCCGCCCCTCTCCAAAGACTCATTAGCTTCAAACTGAGAAGATAGTCAGAAGTATATGTATGTATGTATGAATGTATGTATACATACATACATACATACATACATACATACATACATACATATATGTTTCCCAAATTTATCATTAGTTAAACAAAAGAGAAACGGGAGAATTTTCAGCTTGCTCTATACCACAACTTCTTAAAAGATTTTTTTTATAGAAAAGGAGATACACCACATTGAATGCAAATCCAGGTTAGCTAATTCTATTTGCTTAATGCTTGGGCATCTGAGTATCTTCCCCATCCCTTAAATTTCTTGAAGGAAAGCTTTCAACATGTAACAAAATCTGTGGAGGATGCTGAAATTAAGACCAATGTGCTGGAAGAAAACTCAGCCCTCTTCGAGGTGAGAGACCCATTTTTGCCTCTAAATGTATCTTTTATCCCTTTCTGCCTTTTTTCATCTTTGTCATGAAATTCCCTTTCCAATTTAAAAAAAGAACGAATCTTTTACTAAAAGGAAGCCATTGTCTACTAAGGATTAAGGAGATTATAATTCAGGTCCAAGGTCAACCATCAATGCTGTCTCTCTCCCAGCCTTGTTTACTGCACAAGATGATCGCTGGAAAATTTGGAGAAGGGAGCTGTGCACAAGAGAAATAACAGCAGCAATATGAAAATGGTTTGTGGGTACCTTTACTGAGATTTTGATTTCAAAGTTTCACTAACTTTATGTAGGGGACTGACACTGAAGAGACACCAACTCTAGTCCTGCCCTCACCTGTAGACACACACAAGGCGGGCTACCATTCCCAGCCCTACTGCAACATGCCGGGAGCGCGCCCCTGCGTGTGATTCACCTTCTGCGTATGCACAGAAGCCAAATCTTGCACGAAGATGCGTGCATGTGTGATTTCTGGGGGGGGGGTTGCTTCTGCGCATGCGCTGAAGCAAAAGCCTCTTGGAAATTGGAGAAAAGAGTTGCAGGTTGCGAGCAACCGGCAAAACAATGTAAGAGCTGCCAGCCCCTGCCACGCCGCTCGCCCTCACTCTCCCTGCCGCTCCTCTCGCCACTGCTTACCTGGGTCACCTCCTGCAGGGGCCATGACACAGGGAGCATGCCGGGTGGCCCAAATTCTAGCCGTGCAGCCTGTTCTGTGCTCTCCCGCGCCGCTGGCATCTCTCCTGCGGCCCGGGAGATCAAAGAGCAGGCTACTCGGACAGAACTGGAGCAGGCCACTGTTGCTGCCAGCCCCAGCTGCTGCTCTAGGCGTGGCAGTGAGATTTGGCTGCTGAGCATGTGCAGCAGCTGAAATCTCTTTCTGGCAGCAAAGATTGCTGGTTTCTTTGCTTCTGCGCATCTTGTAATTTTTACCGGAATTGCGCTGGTTGTATGTGCATGTTGCATGCATGCTAGATGGCAATAGAGTGAGCCTACGAGCTCCATTTCCGCAAACGGAACAGCGTTCCCCCGTTCCACTTTGTAGCCCACCCCTGGACACACATATGGTTGCTTTCTTCCCATCAGATGGGATGTCTTCTGTCTCATACATCCCAGTCAGAGATGGGCTGCTAAGGTGAAACAGTGATATGTGCTCGCCGCCATGGCTCCGAGTGCTAGCGGAGTCCAGTGCAATTCTGCTACTGCAGCTGTGCAGGTAGTAAAGTCGCGAGCGGACACACAGGTGCGCTCATGGCACTCAGAGCCATGGGGGTGAGCACACATCATCATTCCACCTTAGCAGCCCACCTCTGATCCCAGTGATTGCTCAGGTCCCACAGAATCTGCCTTCTCCAGGTCCCCTCAGTCAGGCAATGTCATCTGGCAGGACCTAGGGGAAGACCCTTCTCTGTGGCGGCTCCGGCCCTTTGGAATCAACTCCCTCCAGAGATTTGTACCGCCCCCTCCCTCCTGGCCTTCCACAAGGTCTTGAAGACTCATCTTTGCCAACAGGCCTGAGTGCTAATATTTAGCTTTGGCCAATGTCATGAATGTGTAATTTGATAGGATGAATATGGATGATTGCTTTTATGATTGCGGTTTTTAGACTATTTAGATTTCTTACACACTATATTTTTGCATTTTGTATTTATCTCTATTGTGAGCCACCCTGAGTCTGCTTAGAAGTGTGGCATAGAAATCTAATAATAAATAAAATATCCCTTTGAGGAGGCTGGGCCAAGAGAGGGAGAGAGTGGGAAGCCTTTGGGCCAGCCCCTTCCTCTGTTAGCCCAGTCCCCTGAAAAGGATAGCAATGGAAAGAACTGGAAGAGTTGTTAGTAACCTTGCCAGCTACAGTTTCTCATTTAAAGTTCGGGTGGAAATCTAATTAATCACCATAGTTATTTATGATCATATCATTTCCTGGTGGGTTATCTGGTTAAGTGTCAAGACAGCCACATACTATTAGTTGCTGTCCTCTATAGACTCCTAAATAGTGATGGGCGAACCGAACCCGCACAATTCAGGTCCATACCGAATTTTGCAATATTCGGTATGCCAAACACGAACCCGAAATTTTTTGAAACTTCGGGCAAAGTTCAGGGTTGCGTTCGGCATTCGGAACTTTGACGCCACCGGCAGGTTGCTAAAGACGCCAAGGTGATCACTTCCTGGATTCCATGGAATCCAGGAAATGATCACCTTGGCGTCCTTAGCAACCTGCCGGTATATGTGACATCAAAGCTCCGCCCCCGGAATCTATTGGTGGGATTCCCCATTTGGGTTTGGGTTCGGTTCGGGTTCGGTTCGGGTTCGGCCGAATTTTGTTTAAAGTTCGTCCGAACTTGCCAAACCCAAACACTGTTGGGTTCGCCAATCACTACTCCTAAATAAAAGGAGAAAGAGGACGAGGACGAGGAAGAAGAAAGAGTAGTGCGGATTCTCCATCTTGCTCATCCTTGGATTTCTGGAAGAAGAACTTCCCCCCTTTTTTAAATTCTCCAAGTCAGGGGTCTGCAACCTGAGGCTCTGCAGCCATATGTGGCTCTTTTAACCCTCTGTTGCAGCTCCATATCACTCTATATGTCACAACCGCCAATGTGTGACACTTGCCAGCATGTGATTTACTGAGCTTTTTGACCCATATTTTTTCCAGAGTTCAATGCTTTTGTTGCATGCAGAAATAAAAATGTGTTTTCTCCGTAGCAGGTCATTGATTTCATAAATGCAGCACACACTAGCTTTTTTTATACATAGCATAAAGATAAAATAATGATATAGGCAGTGTAATCTTCACTTTAGATATCAAAAGGGTTTTGTAGCTCCCGGTGTTTTCTTTTCTGTGGAAAATGGGTCCAAGTGCCTCTTTGATTGTTTAAGGTTGCTGACCCCTTCTCTAAGTAATCCTGCAGTTTGTCCCTTTTATTTAGCCTCTTATTAAATTCAAAAGGTTTGGAATTATTTGGATGTCATCACCAACACTCAAAAAGAAAGCAACGCAAGACTGCATCCTTCCAAGCATTTGCTGAGTTGTATTTTCCAAAGGTTCACTTTGAGGTGAAGGATATCTTTTAGATGAACAATATGTTCCTTCTCTTGCTTTAGCCCAGTTGTGTACCACATCTGCATCCAAGCCAAGCCAAGGTGACCAATTGTTCCAGCAGCCCATTGGACAGGAAGGAAAGGAAATGAAGAAAGTGAACACTGGAAATCAGCCTCTTAAATAAGATAGTTGGAATCACCTAATTGGCGTCCTGGCCCAGTTTTAAGCTTATTGCAAAGCACATAACCAAATGGACAGGATTTTATGTGACCACAGTTGCCATGTTGACTTCTTTGACTCCTGCCCTGCCAGATGACCCCAAGGGAAATTAAAGTAATAGAGACATGTAAACATACACATAATTGCCAGCAAGGATAACTTTGTTCTATGGTTTTGTTTGTTTATAATAGTTTACATAAACGTAACATAGAAAGTATTATTAAAAAAGACAATAGGACAGACAATAGGTAGGCACAATGGTGCACATATGCACGCCCCTTACAGACCTCTTAGAAAAGGGGAGAGGTTAACTATAGACAATCTAAGGTTGAATATTTTGGGGTTGGGGGAAGAAACAACAGATTCAGGTAGTGAATTCCAGGCATTGATCACTCTATTGCTGAAGTCGTATTTTCTGCAGTCTAGTTTTGGACTACTACAACTGGAGTGCCTAGCTAACCTAGCTATATGGTTGGAAAATAAGAGCATTGTTACCTATTATATCTGGAGGATTCCAGGTTAGAGAAAGGTATTTGTTGCCTCGGTTGCTTCCTGTTATTTTCTTTGTAGATTTGAATCCTAAAAGGTTTTAATGTATCAGCATGCTATTTGGAAAAGAGAGCAGCACATAAATAAACATAATACCCCAAGAACCTTTTTTTAAAAAAGTTTTATTTATTGATTTTTTCATTTTTAAAACATCGCAATAAATTAAGACAGAGCTATACCCATTTTCTTTCATTATATCTGTTTGGTAATATACAATATATTTTATATTTAAGTAGTTCTTGTTTTTCTTATGTCCTTTCACATTGTATCACAGCCCCAATACCCCAAGTTAATGTTATTCTGTCTTGTCGCTTCCTCCACTCTGTTTAGGAGAAGCTGCGTAACTTACAGCAACAGGTTCAAGTAGAAGACTTTCGTTGGTAAGACCTCGTGGGAATTGGTGGACCAGGGGATGGCGAGTGGGATATCCCAAAAACCTTTTGCACTTGACAAGTAGCATGATGGCAAGTAGCATGATGGCAACATCCCCAAGGTTGCCCATCTTTGGGAGAGGGAACTCCAGTAGTTCCTCCAGAGGGAACTGATGGTTTTTGGTACCTCTCTGAGGAGGGAATGGGAGGGGAGGAACCTTGATTTTGATAGCGGCAACAAGATATTTTCCAACCGGCCTCTTTCTATCACCTCTCCCTCTAGGAAATGCATGCTGGACTTGGCCCAGAAGGAGGTATTGCGGTTATTAGCCCAGCTGGGGGTACGCTTGGAGGGAGTGCTTCCCCAGAATGAAGGGGCACAAGTGGAACAAAGTCAAGCACTCAGGATGCTGCGGGAGGAACTTGATGAAGTCTCTGCCACGTATGTGCCTCTCTTGAGAAAAGAGGCTCCATTTTCTTGAAACTGGACTGCCATTTCTCTCTCTCGGTCTCCTGTTCTCTTAGGTCCTTCTGAGCTGTGGACTCTTATTCCCAGTAAAAGAAGTGCCAGATTTAAGAGATGATAGAGTCACGAACAAGCCACTGTTTACATTTTCCTAGCACTAAGATCTATGTGGAGAGGCAAACTTGCATCTGTCTGAGCTGTTGCAGGGCTTTGAATTTGGAATTTGTGGATATTTGATATTTTCACTTTTTGCCACTGTCGTTTTCCATTCTTCTCATACCAGGGCAAAGCGGGCATCAGTATCTCTGACTCAGCTCCGTGTAGATCTGGATGGGCTCTGGCAAGTGAATCCACTCCTGGAAGATGTATCCCAATATCTTGGAACACTCAAGAACATAGAAACACTTAATTGGCCTCCTCCTACTTGTGCTAGATGTTCCAGGTAACTAGTTCAAATCTTGGAGTCAGAACTGAAGAATATAGACAAGTGATGGTGAAATTTTTCCCTTGGGTGCTGAAAAAGTGTGCGCACTATCATGCATGCATGAGTGTCCACACTCATAATTCACCCATAATCCAATGCCTGTGGAGGGCAAAAACAGTTCCCCCCATCCCACGGAGGCCTTCTGGAGGACAGAAACGGCCTGTTTTCAAGCTTCTGGTGGGTCCAATAATCTCGTGTTTCACCCTGCCCAGGCTCCAGCCAGTTATACTGGATGAAGAATACTGGGAGTTGAGGTACACAAGTCTTAAAGTTGCAAAGTTTGGTGAACCCTGTCACAAAGCCTCTAAATAATGGTTTTCTGAATCATTTTATTAAACAAAGCATAGTCTTTTATTTACTGTATAACTAATTAAGCCTGGAATAATAGTCATATGTTATGTTGATTGTTAAGCTATTCAACATCTACATGAAACCGCTGGGCGAGATCATCCAAGGACATGGGGTGAGGTATCATCAATATGCCGATGATACCCAGCTCTACATCTCCACCCCATGCCCAGTCAACGAAGCGGCGGAAGTGATGTGCCGGTGCCTGGAGGCTGTTGGGGCCTGGATGGGTGTCAACAGACTCAAGCTCAACCCGGATAAGACGGAGTGGCTGTGGGTTTTGCCTCCCAAGGACAATTCCATCTGTCCGTCCATTACCCTGGGGGGGGAATTATTGACCCCCTCAGAGAGGGTCCGCAACTTGGGCGTCCTCCTCGATCCACAGCTCACATTAGAAAAACATCTCTCAGCTGTGGCGAGGGGGGCGTTTGCCCAGGTCCGCCTGGTGCACCTGTTGCGGCCCTATCTGGACCGGGACTCACTGCTCACAGTCACTCATGCCCTCATCACCTCGAGGTTCGACTACTGTAATGCTCTCTACATGGGGCTACCCTTGAAAAGTGTTCGGAAACTTCAGATCATGCAGAATGCAGCTGCGAGAGCAGTCATGGGCTTACCTAGGTATGCCCATGTTTCTCCATCACTCCGCAGTCTGCATTGGCTGCCGATCAATTTCCGGTCACAATTCAAAGTGTTGGTTATGACCTTTAAAGCCCTTCATGGGCCTTCTCCGGGTCCCGTCAACTAAACAATGTCGGTTGGCGGGCCCCAGGGGAAGAGCCTTCTCTGTGGCGGCACCGGCCCTCTGGAACCAACTCCCCCCGAGATTAGGATTGCCCCTACTCTTCCTGCCTTCCGTAAACTCCTTAAAACCCACCTTTGTCATCAGGCATGGGGGAATTGAAACATCTCCCCCTGGGCATGTTTAATTTATATATGGTATGTGTGTGTGTATGTCTGTTAGTACATGGGGTCTTTTAAATCTTTAAACATTTTAAAATTGTTAGATTATTCTGATTTGTTGTTACATGTTGTGAGCCGCCCCGAGTCTTCGGAGAGGGGCGGCATACAAATCGAATAAATAAATAAATAAATAAATAAATAAATAAATAAGCAGGTCACAATCTGGCTGCACTTGATTTTACAATAATTTTTGTGGAGGCTATTAAGCAAACACCACAATTCTTCTGTTAAGTGGATCAATTTTACTCAATGGGCATTTTTTCCAGAACCCAGAAGTAAATGCCCGAAATGCATATAAAAAAAATCCTCAGAAAATCATGGTTCCGCAACTTGGAACCCTGCAAGCATCTGAACATACCTACCTTTGTCATAGCTTATTGTAGTGATTCTTAAGCTCGACAATTTTATGCTGTATCAGGCATACATTTGTATCAGGCTTTAGCTAATGAAACTGGGGAATTGGAAGGGACCTTGCAGGGCATCCAATCTAATACCCTGCCTAAGCAGGAGATTCTACATCTGCCTCTACCTAGGATTGATCTCACAACCTCCTGATTGTGAGGCAAGAGCTCCACCTCTAGGTCATAGCAGCTGTCAGCTTGACATTGCCAAGGGTAAGAAACACTCTCTTATTGGATGGATATTGTTATATATTACATGATCCCCACTGATTGTCTAATCTAGCAGTGGAAGAAATGAACTGTCAGTGGTCGGCAGGCTACAGGGAAGCCCTTAACAGCAGCTTCCCTGCAGCCTGCCGGCAGTTATTTATTTATTGGATTTGTATGCTGCTCCTCTCCATGGACTCAGCTTTGAAGAAATAAAGTCCTGAACTGTTCCTGTGTCCTTTGTTCCCCCACACATTTAACAGACATGATGAATGAGAAGAGTTACAAACTCTTAAGAGTTACAAACGTTTCCATCATTACCCCAAAACAACCTTACTTAAGCAGTCCATGAGCAGTGTGTTAACAAAAACACACTGACTTAATATTACAGATTTCCTTTCATGGACAAGCAAGTAATTCCAATTTTCCAGTTCACAGAAGAGAAGGTTCAGTATTACAGAAGCCAGTAAATTGACTATTCACACGAGCAGTTAATTGACTGTTGCTGAAAATGGAGTTTTCTACAAAATTGAGAATCTGGCATTCATCGGCTTTATATTCTTGGGAACATCTGTTTCCATTTCTTTGAAAATGGCTCATGATAATAGTATGCATGTTTAGAAGAATCAAGAGGAGCTGGATTTTAAATGGCTTTTTAAAATTTTCTTTACGCTTACAATTTTCATAACTTCTCCTCTCCTCTCCCCTACCCTCCCATTTTGCCTGCTAACAGGATTTTTAAACCCTCTCACCATTGACTCTTATTTCACTTCCTGGTTCATTTCCTACCCACAGCTACAGCATTGCGAATACAGAGATGTTGCAAAAGATGTTTGAGCATGCAACAGCACCAATTTTGGAGGAGTTGAAGCAGCAGGCTCAATCAGAAGATGTATGCCCCGGCTGCCAGCATTTGTAGAAGACTAAGATACACGAGGCACAGAGTAGACTAACTCTAGACTTTCCTGTCCCCAATAAAAAGATTTCAGAGTGCAGCCTTTCTGGAGTATTCTTTTGACCCTAAATCAATGTAGGCCAGATCAAGATCTGGGAGATTTGGAGCAGATCCATCTTCATTGTGGATGTACAATCCGCCAAGTTGCCCACGCTGAATCTTGTTCCCATTCTAGTATGTGTTATGGTTCAGCCTGAGGCCGATCAGGGTCCAGCTGCGTCTTTGCTGGCTCCATGCCCGGGGGAGGATGACAGCGAAGAGGAGGGGGCTGAACAGTCGGACAGGGGAGAGGAAGGTCAGGAATGGGACGAAGGAGAACAGCATGAGAGCCCCGGGTGTGGGGGGGCTCTCCCCAGCCAGTAGCTTGGAGTCATTAGGTGATGAAGCACAAGCCGTCATTGACATGCGACAGAGAGGTTCAGATCAAAGAAAGGAGCAATTAAAGAAGTATTATCAGCACTGAATTAGGAACAGCTGGGCTTGGGTGTGGTCCTCCTTAGCAGGGTTTAAAAGGCAGGCAAGCCCTTGAAGCCATGTGGAATGTTATCAGTTGGAATTACGGTGTCCTGCTTTGTTCTCGACGTCTCTGTTCCTGGCTTGTGGCCCAGCAGTTTGGAAGACCCGTGGGAGATGTAGGTCTGCTATCTATAGCCTCGTCTTGGCAGCAAGAATCGTGTATTGCTGCATGGACTTTTGCCTTCGTGAATATATCTGAAGATACAGCGTTTTCCTGTTTGTAAGGACATTTTCTGTTACCTGTGTTTTTCTTGAATTTTATAAACTGCCTTTGCCTTTTACCGGTGTGTCTGGCTTCTCTTTTGGGTTGGTCTTGGCTTCCGGAGTGACCCAGACAGAACAGTATGATATTAGTTTACAAAAAATTCTGGCAGAAGTCAATTTCAAATATTTTAGTTTAACAGACTGGAGGTGATAATCAATGTGCTTGGTTCCTTTCTTGCTAGGCTCACAACAGTTCAAAGGTTAAATACAGTTGAATACATTTTCTTGATGACTTCTGTTAGTGAATCTTCTCTTTTTTGGCCAGCAATCATATCTCTCCCACCCACCCAGGATGATCTATATTTCATTCCAGCTTCTCACAAGTTTAGGACCATCCATTCTGTTGTTCTGAAAGGCTTCATAAGAGAATGCAACCAAAGCTCACTTTTGGGGGGAATGCTACAAAAATTACAAGTATTATCCTGGGCCTAGAAAGTTTAGAACTAAGACGCCTTAAACAAGATCTAAGTATTGCCCACAAGATCATATGCTGCAACGTCCTGCCTGTCGGCGACTATTTCAGCTTCAACCACAACAGCACAAGAGCACACAACAGATTTAAACTTAATATTAACCGCTCCAAACCTGACTGTAAAAAATATGACTTCAGTAACCGAGTTGTCGAAGCGTGGAACTCATTACCGGACTCCATAGTGTCATCCCCAAACCCCCAACACTTTACCCTTAGATTATTTATTTATTTATTTATTTATTTATTTATTTATTTATTTATTTATTTGATTTGATTTGATTTGATTTGATTTGATTTGATTTGTATGCCACCTCTCTCCGGATTATCTACGGTTGACCTATCCAGATTCCTAAGAGGTCAGTAAGGGGTGAGTACAAGTGCACTAGAGTGCCTTCTGTCCCGTCCTATTGCTCTCCTATATCTCCTATACCTTTCTTCTATTCCTATATCTCTTCTTCTATTTTCATTGATATGTTCTATTACTTTATCTTCTTTTCTATTATTTCTTAGATATATTTTACTATGAGTATCTCCTCTATAACCTTCATCATGTATTTTACTATGTGTATATAGATCTAAAACCCTCATTGTGTATTGGACAAGATAAATAAATAAAATAAAAATAAATAAAAGCTTTTCCTTCAATGATCAAATGCAGAAGGAGAGGACAATAGGAAGGGCGTGAGCATAATGATTGTACAGGCTTTTTAATAAAGGAGGGAAAAGGGACTTCTTTAGTTCTAGGAAAAAAATGATGAAGTTAAGCTAACTTTTATTTATTAAATGTATATCCCATCTATTTGCCAAAAATGCATTCCAAACAATCAATTATCCTGTATTATAAATAGAAATTGTTGTGATAAATAGGTTAAAAAAAAGGTAAGACAATAATAAAAGGTGGTGTTGCTTCTATGCCTTTCCTAAGGAGAGAACTGCAAATCAGCAAGAAGCTCAGACAACTTTTCTACAGCACAGAAAGCTAGCATATTCCAGTATATTACCTTTACAAATTGACTTTATTGGGTATGTTTGTTACCTGGGGGAGGGTAACATTGCAGCAGCTGCAGAAGCTTAGTAGAGCCATAGTAATAGGTGTAGTGCTGGAGGCCTGTGGAGGCTGAAGAGACAATCTGAAAGGAAAGGATACAAGCCAGTCAGAATCTCCACATCTTGTCTATCAAAACAGTCATATTCTCCAGGAGGAGGAAATGGAGGAAGCTCTCCGACAGGAAGAGAAGCTTCCATTAAAGGCAAAAGCTTATGGGAGAAACTCCAGAAAATCCTCCTCCACATCCTATAGGCAATTATCCATGTCCTAAATCTACTGCTTTGCTCTCAAGTGAATATTTATTTCAAAGGAGGCAAGCTCATAGCTCTATAGAAGGAAATTATTAAAACTCCCTATCTGCTTTCTATGATGTATTTCTTGGAACGCCGACACTTCCTTATTTTGTCCCTCCGCCATTCAACGGCAGGACAAAGCTATTTATCACATCCACCACTAGGACGCTGTCCTCTGTCATCCTCATTGCCCTCTTTTAGGTATCTGTGCTTAACTTCCGTATCAGACAATCCACTCCCAACAAATAATAGAATGCACAACGAGGAAAAAAGAAATCACTGTTAATTCTTTGGAGATTTTTATTTAGTTTATAGAAACATAGAAACATAGAAGACTGATGGCAGAAAAAGACCTCATGGTCCATCTAGTCTACCCTTATACTGTACTATTTCCTGTATTTTATCTTACAATGGATATATGTTTATGTTATTATTAGTTTCTCAAACGTACAAGGTAGCAGGCGTGAATGTGAACATGGACAGGAACAAAGGAAATGAATACAAATAAATGGTTACAGTAAGACAGGGACAGTAGACACAATGGTGCACTAATGCACACAGCCTTTATGGACCTCTTAGGAATGGGGTGAGGTCATCAATGGTGGATGTGTTCTAAGGTAAAGAAGTACTGGAATATGATAGCAAAATGGTTAAAATAATTGCTTCTGGCTGCAGCATAGATTTCAGAGGGTTGTTAATGGCAAGTATTCTGAGCAGAGACTGGTTACAAGCGGTGTGCCACAAGGGTCTGTTCTGGGTCCTATTCTTTTTAATATGCTTGCGAGTAATATAGGGGAAGGTTTGGTAGGGAAGGTTTGCCTATTTGCCGATTACTCTAAAGTGTGCAATAGGATTGATATTCCTGGAGGTGTCTGTAATGTGGCAAATGATTTAGCTTTACTAGATAAGTGGTCAAAGCAATGGAAACTGTAGTTTAATGTTTCCAAATGTAAAATAATGTACTTGGGGAAAAGGAATCATCAATCCGAGTATTGTATTGGCAGTTCTGTGTTAGCAAAAACTTCAGAAGAGAAGAATTTAGGGGTAGTGATTTCATAAATAATTTACAATTACAAGTATTTATACTTCAATATAGAATGTATTGTTCCCACTAAATTATCATGTTTGAATAAGAAGAGAAGAATAAGATTTGCAGAGAAACTATACACAAACCAAGAATTAAAATTGCCAGATACTTTTATGTAGAGAGATGGATGTTTGGACCCAAACCTATCTGTGATAAGATAGAAAAAAGTGGGTTAGACAGCACCACCATCAGATGGATCCATAACTGACTGACAAATCACACTCAACATATAGTCTCAATGGAACTGCATCTACATGGAGGGAAGTATGTAGAGGGATAACCCAAGGGCTAGTATCCTTCAATGTGTTCGTTCACCAGTTCTTTGGATGAGAGGATATATGGGGAACTAATCAGAATTGCAAGACAACACCAAGCTGGCAACAATAGCTAACACTATCTAACAAATGAAATTCAATGGTGAAAAAAAGTAAGGTTCTACATTTAGGCAAGAAAAACCAAATGCACAGGTACAGTATAGGTGATGACATCTATACCACATCTGAGGATGTTTTTATTTAATTTAATTTATTTATTTATTTATTTTGTCCAATACACAATGAGGGTTTTAGTGGGTATATATCTATATACACATAGTAAAATACATGATGAAGATTATAGAGGAGATACTCATAGTAAAATATATCTATGAAAGAATAGAAAAGAAGATATAGTAATAGAACGTATCAATGAAAGAATAGAAGAAAGGTATAGGAGATATAGGAGAGCAATAGGACAAGGGACGGAAGGCACTCTAGTGCATTTGTACTTGCCCCTTACTGACCTCTTAGGAATCTGGATAGGTCAACCAGAGATAATCTAAGGGTTGGTGGCTCATTAGTAGTAACTGCAGGAAGGATCTTGAAGTCCTAGAAACATAGAAACATAGAAGACTGACGGCAGAAAAAGACCTCTTGGTCCATCTAGTCTGCCCTTTTACTATTTCCTGTATTTTATCTTAGGATGGATATATGTTTATCCCAGGCATGTTTAAATTCAGTTACTGTGGATTTCCCAACCACGTCTGCTGGAAGTTTGTTCCAAGGATCTACTACTCTTTCAGTAAAATAATATTTTCTCATGTTGCCTTTGATCTTTCCCCCAACTAACTTCAGATTGTGTCCCCTTGTTCTTGTGTTCACTTTCCTGTTAAAAACACTTCCCTCCTGAACCCTATTTAACCCTTTAACATATTTAAATGTTTCGATCATGTCCCCACTTTTCCTTCTGTCTTCCAGACTATACAGATTGAGTTCATTCAGTCTTTCCTGATACGTTTTATACTTAAGACCTTCCACCATTCTTGTAGCCCGTCTTTGGACCCGTTCAATTTTGTCAATATCTTTTTGTAGGTGAGGTCTCCAGAACTGAACACAGTACTCCAAATGTGGTCTCACCAGCGCTCTATATAAGGGGATCACAATCTCCCTCTTCCTGCTTGTTATACCCCTAGCTATGCAGCCAAGCATCCTACTTGCCTTTCCTACCGCCCGACCACACTGTTCACCCATTTTGAGACTGTCAGAAATCACTACCCCTAAATCCTTCTCTTCTGAAGTTTTTGCTAACACAGAACTGCCAATGCAATACTCAGATTTAGGATTCCTTTTCCCCAAGTGCATTATTTTACATTTGGAAACATTAAACTGCAGTTTCCATTGCTTTGACCATTTATCTAGTAACGCTAAATCATTTACCATATTACAGACCCCTCCAGGAATATCAACCCTATTGCACACTTTAGAGTCATCGGCAAATAGGCAAACCTTCCCTACCAAACCTTCCCCTATGTCACTCACAAACATATTAAAAAGAATAGGACCCAGAACAGACCCTTGTGGCACACCGCTTGTAACCTGACTCTGCTCAGAATACTCGCCATTAACAATAACTCTCTGATGTCTATGCTTCAGCCAGCTTGAAATCCACTGAACTATCCAGGGATTAAGTCCAATCTTCACTAATTTATCTATCAGCTCTTTATGTGGAACCGTATCAAAGGCTTTGCTGAAGTCCAGATAGGCAATATCCACGGCACCACCTTGATCCAACACCTTTGTGACATAGTCAAAGAACTCAATGAGATTAGTCTGACACGATTTGCCTTCAGTAAAGCCATGCTGATTTGGGTCCAATAAGTTATTGTTTTTTAGATGCTGATTTATCCTCTTTTTGAGTAGAGTCTCCATCATTTTAACTACAACTGATGTCAAGCTAACTGGCCTGTAGTTACCAGCTTCTTCTCTACTGCCCTTCTTGTGGATAGGCACAACACTGGCCATTCTCCAATCCTCAGGAACATCTCCTGTTAACAGGGGACAATTACTTAAATATGAGCCAGCAGTATGCTGCAACTGAAAAAAAAAAAGCCAACACAGTTCTAGGCTGCATTAATAGAGGTATAGAATCAAGATCATATGAAGTGAAATATACAAAAAATATAAATAAGTTAAAACAGACTACACACTATGATCCAATTAAAGATGGAAAGAGCAGGGACAAATTGGCAAGAAAGGTGGGATCTGTTGTTCAACCTTCAACCGCCTCAACTATGATGTTCCCTCACTGGAACCTAAGCTAACTGGCAAAGCAAAATCTTTGGGCCCTGGCACAAGACCAGGAAGATTGGGAAAGTAAATGCTCCAAAGGGAAGGTACAACAGCAGAGTCTGCCTTTCCTGGACCCCACCCACTGGAATAATCCGGGCGATGGAGCTTCCAACAGGACTCCTTTGCTGGCAGAGTCCACATTATCACATATTTTTTTCATTTGTGCTTCATTTCAAATCTCAGTAATATCATATACATTTATATATGTTAATCATTTGTACAGGGGGTTTTTCCTCCCAAATTTGGTCTTGAAACATTTTCAAGACCTGAAGCTCTTGATCTACTTCATTTTTTTGTAATAATTGTACATCAGAAAACCATTTACACGTATATCCTACCTCTCCAGCTCTTCTCTTGATTTAGGGAGGACAGTCCTTCTTTTGTAGGTTGTGTCCTTCCTCGAAAGGTGTCCTCCTATCTGTTCCCCTTTTCGATATTTTAAAATCATGGGGGTTCCTCGATACACCCATATAACACCAACACTCTGCGTGCTGCACTGGTTACCAAATTGGTCTCAGACAGTGATGGGCTACCAAAATTTTCACTACCACACTGTGGCTGTGGCTTATGCATTTTGTTTCAACATCTTTCAGTGCAAATTGGGTATTCTGGGGTGGAGCTCCATTTTCGCTACCCCACTGCATTCCCCCCACCTGTCCTGGCAATATCCCATTCCTGATTATCTACTATATAAACTGTACGTACACACAAGCACACACAGCTCTTCTAAAATTCTACACATTCAAACTCATTTACTGTGATAGGAAAAACATACCCAGAGCCCAGAAGGAGCCCACCATTGGTCTCAGGTCACAATTCAAGGTGTTGGTTGGTTGGTTGGTTGGTTGGTTGGTTGGTTGGTTATTCATTCATTCATTCATTCATTCATTCATTCATTCATTCATTCATTCATTCATTTAGTCCAATACACAATGAGGGTTTTAGTGGGTATATATCTATATACACATAGTAAAATACATGATGAAGGTTATAGAGGAGATACTCATAGTAAAATATATCTAAGAAATAATAGAAAAGAAGATATAGTAATAGAACATATTAATGAAAGAATAGAAGAAGAGATATAGGAATAGAAGAAAGGTATAGGAGATATAGGAGAGCAATAGGACAGGGAACGGGAGGCACTCTAGTGCACTTGTACTCGCCTATATATTACCTATAAAGCCCTACATGGCTTAGGACTAGCCTCTCCACAAGACTGTCTTCTGCCACATACCTGCCAGAGACCAATCAGATCACAGGGAGTTGACCTTCTCCGGATCCCGTCAATTAAACAATGCAAGTTGGTGGGCCCGCGAGGAAGAACATTCTATGTGGCTGCCCCGACGTTAGGGAACCAACCGCCCCCCGATTTCTGCACTGCTCCCACCCTACTATCCTTCCGAAAGGCTGTGAAGGCCTGGCTTTGCGGCCATGCCTGTGGGCCGTGAATGTAACGTCTTATCACGTCTGACTGCAACTGGATTTGATTGGTCAATTCTTTTTGGGGGGGTTATTATGGTTTTTTAAAAATGTTCTTATTACTAATTATTAAACTTGTTAATTGTATGTCCTATTTATCATTGTAAGCTGCCCTGAGTCCCACTGGGATTGGGTGGCATAGAAGTCAAATAAATTAAATTAAACTAAATATAACAATGTTTATATACCCGATATTAGTAAGAGTTAAGATGTTGTGCATCTTCATTCCAAGCTAGCTTTCCTGAGCAATGGGCAGGGCCAGAGGTGCAGTGAAATCTACAAAATAATGTATATAGTTTCAATAGTAATTGACAAAGCAAAGCAAATAGACTTGGCAGGGCATGTGATAGCTAGATGTCGCTGGAGCCCACAGTACAAATAAAACCTTCCCTGCACCTTTGAGCCTTTCCTGTTTCCTGTTTCTGTCACTTGAAGCTGATCTACCCTGGCCTGTGTGGATTCCTCTGAAGATGTACGTTCAGACATAGGCATTGATCTGCAGGGAGACCGTAGGCTTGATGGTTGTTGGCTTAAGACAGTGATGGCGACCCTATGGCATGGGTGCCACAGGTGGCACATGGAGCAATATCTGCTGCACATGAGCTGTTGCCCTAGCTCAGCTCAACATGCATGTGTGTGCTGGCAAGCTGATTTTTGACTTGCACAAAGGCTCTGGGAGGGTGTTTTGGCTTCCAGAGCGCCTCTGGGGGGATGGGGGGAGGGCGTTTTTACCCTCCCCCAGCTCCAGGGAAGCCTTTGGAGCCTGGGGAGGGTGAAATACGAGCCTACTGGGCCCACCAGAAGTTGGGAAACAAGCCATTTCCAGCCTCCAGAAGGCCTCCAGGGGGGAGGGGGGAGGGAAGCTGTTTTTGCCCTCCCCAGGCATTGAATTATGGGTGTGGGCACTGGCATATGCACGATAGTGCAAGCCCATGCTTTCAGTACTCGAGGGAAAAAAAGGTTTGCCATCACTAGCTTAAGGTCTAATTTCCATTATGTAAACACCCATCAATAACTATAACCATGTTGCTTATATCTTTACAATTTATATTGTTTTATTTGTTTTCTAGTATGATTTGATTGCTTTTGTAACCTATAACTATCACTAAGTTCTGTACTTTATGATTCTTGATGAATGCATTTTTTTTCTTTTTTCTTTTTCTATTTATATACTGTACAGTGAGAGGATATCCACCAAAGAAAAAGTCCTTTTGTGTCCAATCACACTTGGCCAATAAGGAATAAAGAATTATATATGAAAATACAGGTGTATTAATTCTTTCAAACATCTGGGCATTCAGTTTTAGCTAGGTCCATCTATCAAACCTTCTTTAAATTGATATATGCAATATTATTCTATGTAAAATTCTAGGAAATTAACTTAAATGTACTTATATATTCAGCCACTTAGTGGCACCCTTGTTTAAGCTTTTTTATATTTATGTTTGGGTATGTATATGTTGCTTGCTTTTTAAAATATGATAGAGTTTTATGTGCTTTTTAATATAAGATTTGTTTTCGCTGGAATATTGTCCTTATTATTGTTGTGAGCCACCCCGAGTCTTCGGAGAGGGGTGGCATACAAATCTAATAAATAAAATAAAATAAATAAAAATAAAATAAAGTTCCCAAATGTGGTGATTCCTGCTTTGAACTTTTAAGGATCCTACATACATAGCCCCAAGCTGAGGAATTAATTTGGCACAGTTGTCCAGCAGTAACAAAATAAACAAAAAACACCTTTTGAGATCTGAAATATGAAAAAAATCTGAAACTTGCACAGGGAATATGTTGCAATACACAGAATTCACTATTTTTGGAAGATTTTTTTTTTCCTTCAATGCCTTTAGATTTATTGTCCAGGAACAAAACCTGATGTCTAGCTAACATTTTTTCACATTGTTTTACTGTCTTACACCAACCTTGGTGCTATTATCCTTCCCATAAAATATGGGAACAATTATTCAGAGAAGGGGAAGAACAACACAGAAGTGCACAGGAAACCCATTCATTGAGGACTTAGTGCAAAAACTGTAGCTGAGTGATGTGTGGCACAAATCGGATCTGACTCATATTTGAACTTGGAAAAACAACAGGAGTTTGCACTCTCCAAAATGATCAGGACTAGGAAAAAACAAACTTTAATTTACATTTATCATTGCAATTAATATTGTTAATTGTCCCTGTCAATGTAATGACTTTCACTTTCAGTCACACTGAATCTATCATTCAGCGCTAACAGAAGTGCTCATTAAAGCACAGGAAGGATTTTCATTTAAACTTTTGGGTTGTGGACTGAATTCCCTGTATGAGCCAAGAGGAAAGAAACAAATGCTTGGTGACAAAGTTATTGTGTTTTGCCCTCTGAAAATCCTAAATTTAATCTCCAGTACTGTATTTAAAAATATTTTTCTGGCAGAAAGTTTGGTGGACTGATGTCAGATTAGAATGGAAATAGGATTCAAGGTCTGGCATGCATCAACTTAGGATCAGAAAAAGGCTCCAGAAAAAACTGCACTCTGGAAACATTTTATTGGGGGCAGGAGGGTCTGGGGTTAGTCTACTCTGTGCCTCACTGTGTCATCATCTTCTGCAAACGCTGGCAGTTGGGGCATATGCCTTCTGATGGGGTCCGCTGCTTCAGCTCCTCCAAAATGGGTGCCATCGCATGTTCAAACATCTTTCGCAGCACCTCTGTATTCACAATGCTGTAGTTGTGGGTGGGAATCAAAAGGTAAAAAAGAAAAAAAGGGATGCCATTTACACAGTCAATCAATGTAGAAAATATGAGAGGTTTACATTTTGGGAGAGAAACAGCCCAGATATAGTGTCAAGGAAACTCCCTCCATACAATGTCAAAAGATTTGAAAATACAGTGTTCCCTCGATTTCCGCGGGGGATGCGTTCCGAGACCGCCCGCGAAAGTCGAATTTCCGCGAAGTAGAGATGCGGAAGTAAATACACCATTTTTGGCTATGGACAGTATCACAAGCCTTCCCTTAATGCTTTAAACCCCTAAATTACAATTTTCCATTCCCTTAGCAACCATTTAGATTATTACTCACCATGTTTATTTACTAAAGTTTATTTTAAAAAATGTTTATTAAAGGCGGACGAAAGTTTGGCAATGACATATGACATCATCGGACGGGAAAAACCGTGGTATAGGGGAAAGAACCACAAAGTATTTTTTAATTAATATTTTTGAAAAACCGTGGTATAGACGTTTCGCGAAGTTCGAACCCGCGAAAATCGAGGGAACCGTGTAAACAAATATAAGATATCGCTGGAAGAGAGCTTATTTAATATAATTATGACAAAGCAACTGGCCCAAATTAATATTGCTTTAGGACAATCCCCCAAATTCCCCTTTTTCTGGAACTGACAGGGTGGTCTCAAAATACCTTTAGAAGAAAGGCAAAGAGGTAGGCAAAATGTATGAAACATCTAACAGCAAAAAGGGTTTTAAAAAGCAGCCATTTTAAAATACAACTCTTCTTGATTTTTAAACATGCATGCCAATTGCATGAGCTATAGTAACTTATTTTTTAAAAGAATAAATGAAAACAGATGTTCTCAGGAATCTAAAGCCAGCGCCAGGGACTGGATTTTGTAGAAAACTGCCTTTTCAGCAGCAGCCAATTAACTGTTTATGTGAATTCGCTTGCTTCTGTAATACTGAACCTTCTCTTCTTTGGACTGGGAAAAACTGCAATTACCTGCTGCTGGTCTATGAAAATAAATCTATAATATCAAGTCAGTATTTCTAGCTGACATTAGTGTTCGTGGGCTGCTTAAGCAAAAATTTTGAATAGTCCTTGAAAGAAAAATCTTAAGAGTTTATAGCGGCTCTGATACATCAGGCCCATCCAGTAAGAAAGTATTTTTCAATCTTGGCAACATTAAGCTACATGGATTTCAATTCATGCTCAGGAATTGTGAACTGGTTTAGGAATTTTGGGAGTCGACGTTCATGCAACTTAGCTACCAAGATCTGGCTTTCGCCCCCAAACACTGGAAGGGAGATTTTTGTGCCATTTGACTGCTTGTAGATTGGTTTTAATTAGATGAAATCACTTCGGGAATTTTAATGTTGAGAGTTTATTACACATTGCTTTCTATTGGTATACAGTATCTTGTGTCAACTGGGAAGTTATTAAATTGATTTAATCAGTCAATTCATAGATCTAAGTCAGTGATGGGCAACCTTTTGAGCTTGGTGTGTCAAAATTCGCCAAAAAACCGAGCATAACTCGGGTGGTGTGTCACCTTGAGAAAAAAAAAACATAATTTTGTGATATTTATAGTTTAAATAACAAATATGTATAATTATTTAACTTACCTGCTTAGTGACTTCTTTGTTAATCTGTCAGTTGGTTTCTTTTGTTGGTCTTGCTGTTATTTAACTTGTGTGGGGTGCCATGAACTAAGATAAGTGAAGGGGAGGGGGAATTCTTCCAGTGATGGCGAACCTGTGGCAGTCCAGCAACAGGACCTCCAGACAGCGATCACAGGACCTCCAGACAGCGATCACAGGACCTCAGATATGTGTCCCCCGCGGCGTTCCGCTGCTCCCTGCTGCGTCAGCCGGAGGTTCGGCCTAGCGGAAGTCCCAGGCCTAGACACTCTGTGCCGGAGCTCTGCTGTTCTGGCCTACAGACCTCCGGCACAGAGTCACTAGTCTACAGTCTACACTACAGCATTTTTTAAATCCTCGGCTACTGCACCTGGCCGTGTAGGAGCCGAGGATGAAACGTAACTCTCCAAAAGTTTCTCCGGCGGCCGCGTGTCACTGAAAATGGCTACGCGTGTCAGTGCTGACACGCGTGTCATAGGTTCGCCATCACTGATCTAAGTCATAAATGGTATGTTTGGTTTTATCTTAGTTTTTGTGGCCCATGATGGGATTATAAACCCGAGGTTATACCAAGGTCAGCATCCATCTGCCATGGCAAAAACATCCAGAAATGTACTGTCACACTTAAAGACAGAATGCCAAATTTCTATGGTATAGTTTTTGAGTCAAAAAGGGAAAGTAAGTCTGGAAATAGAAACCAGAGATCCATAGGTAAAATACAATTTTGGATACAAGAGGAAATCCCTCTGGTATAGCATATCACTTCTGGGATAAAAAAGTCCCTGGAAGACCTGTTGCAAACACAAGCAAGCTGGAAAGTCAAGCAACAGTATAGGTCCACCTGTATTTTATGGCTTACAATTGTAAGACACAGACTATCTGTAATGCTTTGTTTAATAAACTACAATTAGGCAAATCATTGTTGAGTGGTTTTATAACACTTCCCTGAGTAAAAATCAAGGAAATCAAACCTAATCCTAATCCTTCTTTAATCTAACCTTCTGATTCTCATTATAGTGGTACCTCTACCTAAGAACGCCTCTACTTACAAACTTTTCTAAATAATAACTTGTTGTTCAAGATTCTTTTGCCTCTTCTCAAGAACCATTTTCCACTTACAAACCTGAGGCTCCAAAACTGCAACTGGAAAAGGCAGGGAGAAGCCTCTGTGGGGCCTCTCTAGGAAACTCCTAGGAGGAAACAGAGCTGGAAAAGGCAGGGAGAAGCCTCTGTGGGGCCTCTCTAGGAATCTCCTGGGAGGAAACAGGGCCTCCACCCTCTCTGTGGTTTCCCCAATCGCACACATTATTTGCTTTTACATTGATTCCTATGGGAAAAATTGCTTCTTCTTACAAACTTTTCTACTTAAGAACCTGGTGGTGGAACAAATTAAGTTCATTAGTAGAGGTACCACTGTATCAGGTTGGTCTGTATTCTTCAATTCTGATCAGAGGTGAAATTCACTTACCATCCCTCCTGGTTCTGCGCATGCGCAGAGCCTGAAAATCATGGCAGAAAAAGGGGACGTCATGATGTCCCCGTGGGTGGGCGAGGCTTTGTGAAGTCAACCCTACCGGTGCATGCAATCTGGAAAGGACCGGCTGAGTTTCATCCCTGATTCTGACCCAAAGATTTAACTAGGTACCTGGAACATCTAGCACAATTAGAAGGAAGCCGGTCGGATGCTTCCATATTCTTCAGTGTTGCAAGATGTCGGGATATGTCTTCCAGAAGTCCATCCAGGTCTGCCCGGACCTGAGTGAGAGATACTGATGCCCGCTTTGCTCTGGCATAAAAGAAAGGGAAGACAGCAGCTGTAAGTGAAATGGCAAATTTCCAAATTCATAGCCCTATAACAGCTCAGAGAGATATTTTGCCTGTCACATGGAGCAGTAGGCTTTCTTATCTGTGGAGCATGTCTTTAAATTCGAGCCATCTCATTTCACACAGTCCTCTCACATTATAGATTGATGCTATTTGTGCATTTGTGTTCTAGGAGAAGCTGCAAGCTCCCTGTTCCTCTGCATTTCATTCTGTCTTACCCTTCATTACAATTGGGGAAATGGGGCAGCTAGATGAAGAATTTCATTTGGAACTGGAGACTTGTCAAAATTATGCTGGAGGACTCCCACGCACTCTGTTGATTCTGAATCTGATGTTTGAATTTTTTCAAACATCTGATATTTTTGAAGCAAAGAGAGGTAGAATAAGGCCCTATAACTTATAATATACAGTAGTGACCAAAATTGTGGAAATTCTTTGGGGAAAGTGTACAGTATTTATAAGGTTTGATGCTAATAACACAAGAGTAGTACCATAAAATTATATATCAATGGGAAGATAATTTAATCAAGAATGTAATGCAGTGAGGTTTGTTCAATTATCTATATTCTATTAAAAGTTATAGCCAAATAACCAGAAAAAGGAAGCAAAACGTTCTTATATTGATATCAGGTAGCTTTCCTTCATCTGATTGTAGCCAATAAGCATGAGTGGTTTAGAGACCTAATCAAGTATCATTTTGTTTTGACAATGAGCCAAATAGCCCAGGCCTTAACCCAATTGAAAATTTATAGAGCCGAGTAAAGAAACTGATTAGTAAAAAATATGACTTCAGTAACCGAGTTGTCGAAGAGTGGAACTCATTACCAGACTCCATAGTGTCATCCCCAAACACTTTACCCTTAGATTATCTACGGTTGACCTATCCAGATTCCTAAGAGGTCAGTAAGGGGTGAGTACAAGTCCACTAGAGTGCCTTCCGTCCCCTGTCCTATTGCTCTCCTATATCTCCTATACCTTTCTTCTATTCCTATATCTCTTCTTCTACTCTTTCATTGATATGTTCTATTACTATATCTTCTTTTCTATTATTTCTTAGATATATTTTACTATGAGTATCTCCTCTATAACCTTCATCATGTATTTTACTATGTGTATATAGATATATATACCCACTAAAACCCTCATTGTGTATTGGACAAAATAAATAAATAAATAAATAAAACCCAGTTAATAGAAGCAATCATTCAATCTTGGTTTTACATTATAACAGCTACAGAACTGAAAGACTTGGTTTACTCTATAGGAAGACATTGTAAGGCCATAATTCATGCTAAAGGTTACCCAACTAAGTATTAACCGACATGGTGATAATTTTTGTATATCTCATTTTTGCTACGTGATTTAGTTTTCTTCTTTATAACTGTTCTTCTAACAGTAAATCCTTCATAAAAGATATTGCATTACATTCTTGATTAAATTATCTTTTCATTGATGTATAATTTTATGGTACTACTATTCCAAAAAAGTGGTGTTATTAACCATCAAACCTCAAAAATACCTTCCCCACAAGGTTTCCACAACTTTGGTTATTACTGTACTAATATTCTCTAGAGATGTGTAGGCTATAATACTTCGTCAATAAAAAAAATGAGGATCATGGAACTTGTAGTCAACTTCACTAAACTACACTTCTATGGGGAGAAAACCCTAATATAAATATGTAGGGAATAAACCTCATCACTACAAACACTTGCTATTATTAACTAATAATAGACCTCTAGATGAACTGGAAAAATTAACTGTAAGGAATAGCAATCAATGGTTTGTTCTTGATGCCATCATCTCTTAAATCTGGTCATTCTTTTACTAGGAATAAGAGGCCAAACTCAGAAGGACCTAAGAGAGCTGGAGATTGGAGGAAAGACATGGCTGTCCAGCTTCAAAAAGGCACATACGCAGCAGAGACTTCATCCAATTCTTCCCTCAGCATCCTAAGCTCCTGGCCTTGTTCCACTTGTACCCTTTCCCTCTGGGGAAGCACTCCTTCCAAGCATAGCCCCAGCTGGGCCAATAGCCGCAACACCTCCTTCTGGGCCAACTCCAGCATGCTTTTCCTAGAGGGAGAGGTGATAGAAAGAGACCGGTTGGAAAATATCTCATTGCTTCATTAAAATCAAGGCTCCTTCCCTCCCATTCCCTCCTCATGGAGGTACCAAAAGATCAGCAGTGCACTAATGGAGTTCCCTCTCCCCAAAGATGGGCACCCTTGAGGACGTTGCCATCATGCTACTTGTCAAATACAAAAGTTTTTTGGAGACCCCACTCGCCATCCCCTAGTCCACCAATTCCCACGAGGTCTTACCAACGAAAGTCTTCCACTTGAACCTGTTGCTGTAAGTTACGCAGTTTCTCCTAAATAGAGTGGAGGAAGTGACAAGACAGAATAAGATTAACTTGGGGTATTGGGACTGTGATGCAATGTGAAAGGTCATAAGAAAAATAAGAACTATGTAAATATAAAAGATATTGTATACTGTATTAGCAAACAGATATAATGTAAGAAAATGGGAATAGATCTGTGTTAAATTATTGTCATATTTTAAAAATGAAAAAAATCATTAACTAAAACTTTTTAAAAATATTAACTTGGTGTATTGCGTATACTTGTATGCTGCTCTTTTTTCCAATTAGCATGCTGATACATTAAAACATTTTAGGATTCAAATCGACAAAGAAAATAATAGGAAGCAACCGAGGCAACAAAACACTTTTATCTAACCTGGAATCTTCCAGATGTTATAGGTGACAATGCTCTTAAATCCCAACCATATAGCTGGGCTAGCTAGGCACTCCAGTTGTAGTAGTCCAATATATTCTAGAGAATGCCATCCTTGGAAAGGCTAACATAGAACAAAGTTATCCTTGCTGGCAGTTATGTGTATGTAAAACAACTCCCCCCAGACATTAGAGTGGCTCCCACCCTTCTTGCCTTTCGCAGGCTTCTTAAAATCCACCTGTGTTGTCAGGCTTGGGGGAATTGAGATATTCTTTCCCCCTCGGCTTCCACAATTTATGTATGGTACGTTGTATGTATGATTGGTTTTTAAAATAAGGGCTTTTAGTTTTTAAGTATTGGATTGTCAAAGAAGTCAACATGGCAGCTGTGATCCCATAAAATCCTGTCCACTTTGTTATGTGCTTTGCAACAAGCTTAAAACTGGGCCAGGACTCCAATTAGGTGATTCCAACTATCTTATTTAAGAGGCTGATTTCCAGTGTTCAGTTTCTTCATTTCCTTTCCTTCCTGTCCAATGGGCTGCTGGAACAATTTGTCACCTTGGCTTGGCTGCAGATGTGGTACACAACTGGGTTAAAGCAAGAGAAGGAACAAATTGTTCATCTAAAAGATATCCTTCACCTCAAAGTGAACCTTTGGAAAATAAAACTCAGCAAATGCTCGGAAGGATGTAGTCTTGTGTTGCTTTCTTTGTGTGTGTTGGTGATGACAATCCAAATAATTCCAAACCTTTTGAATTTAATAAGAGGCTAAATTAAAGGGACAAACTGCAGAATGACTTAACAGCATTTTTAAAAAGGGGACAGTTCTTCTGCCAAAATATGAGGATGGGTAAAATGAAGAATCTGCACTGCTCTTTCTTCCTCCTCCTCCTCTTTCCCCTTTTATTTCGAGTTTACAGAGGACAGCAACTAATTGTATGTGGCTGTCTTGAAACTTAACCATATAATACGTTAAATATGTTAAAGGGTTAAATAAGGTTCAGGAGGGAAGTGTTTTTAATAGGAAAGTGAACACAAGAACAAGGGGACCCAATCTGAAGTTAGTTGGGGGAAAGATCAAAAGCAACGTGAGGAAATATTATTTCACTGAAAGAGTAGTAGATCCTTGGAAGAAACTTCCAGCAGATGTGGTTGGTAAATCCACAGTAACTGAATTTAAACATGCCTGGGATAAACATATATCCATCCTAAGATAAAACACAGGAAATAGTATAAGGGCAGACTAGATGGACCAGGAGGTCTTTTTCTGCCGTCAGTCTTCTATGTTTCTATACTCAAATAACCAGATATCATCTTGTGCATAGGTGAGCCTGGGAGAACTTTAATGATTGATACGGGTCCTGAATTATAATCTCCTTAATCCCTAGTAGGGAATGGTTTTCTTCTGCTAAAAGGTTCATGCTGTGTGTGTTTGTGTTTTAATTTGAAAAAGACTCCTCTTTCTCTCACCTCCAAGAGGGCTGAGTTTTCTTCCAGCACGCTGGTCTTAATTTCAGCATCCTCCACAGATTTCGTCACCTTTCGACAACTTTCCTTCAAAAAATTTCAGGGGAGGAGAAAAAAACTCAGGTGGCAAAACAAGCAAGCAAGGAAAAGGAATGGGCTAATATGGATTTACATTCAGTGGTGGGCATCTTCTTTTCTAGAAGTTGGGGCCAGGAGGAGGAGATTGAAAATTCTCCGATTTTTCTCTCTTTTTTAAAATGATCCCTTGAACATCTATTACAGGCATAGTTCCCTCTAAGCTGAGCAGTGAGCAATCGCTCACTTAAAAATCATCATCAACTCAGAGTTTTCCAAACCTGCCCAGAAGCCGAGAGGGAAAGAGTGAGAGGGAAGGAGAGAGAGAGGAAGAGAGGAAGAGAGAGAAACAGATAGAAAAAAGAGAGGAAGGAAAAGAGAAAGAAAAAGAATGGGAGTAAGGAAGCGAGAAAGAAAATCAAAATCTAGTTTGAAACTAGCTCAACTATTTAAGTGGCATTTTGATATTGATAGAGTTGCCCTATTATGAGCTCACTGTTATAGACACACAGTACAGTATTTTATTGTGAAATTCTCTGAGGCAAAACAGGGTGGGTTTTTTATTTATTTGTTTGTTTGTTTGTTTGTTTGTTTGTTTGTTTGTTTATTATTTCTGTGCTGCCCAGTCCCAAAGGGACTGCCGCTCAGACACTATACTTTTCCGCCCACCCCCCAAAAAATTAGAGGGAACACTGATTACTGGGTGAGTTTGATTCCCCTTTCATTACAGCATTGGAAACCAACACAGTACCTCCGTAATTGTCTTTCACATCCAAATCTCCACTCCCAGGAATTTTTTTAAAAAAGAAAATCTATTTTAATATTCATAAATGTCTCTGTCTTTTCACTGAATACATAATAAAAGCAAAAACAAATCTTTAATTCTTCTTCGGCAATTCTAAAGCAAGCATTGTACCTGCTGCCTGGTGTGCCTTGAGCTATCTGGCAGCATTTGCCCATTCCCCACATACTGTTTTCTTCTCGAGAAGAAATGTATTTGGCAAGGAGATTTGCTTCAGCCATCTGGCTCTGCAAGGCTGATGTTAACCGTCTTACAATGGAGCAATGCCCTCTTACAAAGAATATCATATTATGATCAAACTTGCGTTGATCCAGGTTACCTGATTAATCACCTTGTGTACTGAGGACAAGCCCATCCTACTCGTGTTGGCATGAGAGCCTACCTCATCAGAACTCATCAAAGAACTCTGACTATTGGGGTCAGAAAATGAGTCTTCTCTGCCGCAGCCCCATCCCTTGGAACAGGGGTCCCCAAACTTGGCAATTTTAAGACTTGTGGACTTCAACTCTCAGAATTCTCCAGCTAGCAAGTCCACAAGTCTTAAAGTTGCCAAGATTGAAGACCTCTGTTTCGGAACATCTTATTGTAGGGTAAGATCTACCCCCAGCTTCCGATCCTTTCATAAGAGCTTGAAGATCCGATCTGCAAGTTGGCCTTGGGACCAAGTGAGGGGAATGCCACACTGAAGTTGGTTGCTGAATTGATGGCAGATTCCCTCTCCCCCTTGTTCTTTGATTTCCACCCACCCATCTTTTTGGTTATCATATTGATAACCTTGTATTCTCTTGTGCTCCTTTTTCACTGTTTATTGTATGAGTTCTATTACTTTACTTCTGTTCTGTTTAGAAAAGATAAAGTGCCCCTTGCACATATGTGCTAGCTGTTCCTGACTTTAAGGGGCGGTGCTCATCTCCATTTCAAAGCCAAAAAGCTAGCCACCTCTGTGGTCATGACTAAATGACAAAGATGCATGGAATGCTGTTCTCACTTGCATTTTTCTACTTGCATTTTTTTACATGCTTTTGAACTGCTAGGTTGGCAGAAGCTATGACAAGTAATGGGAACTCACCCATTACGCGGCAGTGGGGATTCAAACCGCTGAACTGCCAACCTTTCGATCAGCAAGCCCTTTGTCTTAGCCACTGAGCCACTACGTCCCCTTCTGTTCTGTTTACATTCTTTTCATTTTTATTTTTGTAAGCCACCTAGAGTAGCCCCACAGCACATAGGCAATAAATAAATTTAACAAGCAAGCAAATAAATACATAAAATAATTGTTGCATGTAGATGCAAGAGCTCTGTGACAATGCCCGCAGGATGGGGAGAAATAGACCAGATTGAAGCCAACCAAGATGATATTAATTCAAAAGTCAAGGAAACTTCCTTGACCTATGGCTCCTGTTGGAAGACAATCCAGTAAGTTTTTTGCCTTGAGAAAGGAAATGCCTGCAAATTGATCCCCAACTTCAACAACTTTAAGACTTGTGGATTTCAATTCCCAGAATTCCTCAGCCAGCAAAAAGTTGCCAAAGTTAGAGACTCCTGGTTTGGAACAATTATATTTGGTTTGAGGGTAATTGTGTTATGACTATATATTAATTACAGTATTTGCTTATAATGCATTAATCCATTAATGGATTAAGCAGTGGAAAAACTTGAGTGTGATCTCACAGTGCTCCAAGTCGGTCTCTGAAAACCTGAAAGATTTTACACAGAAAGCCGGATCAGCATTAGAATTCTTTCTTATTCTGCCTAAGCAAGCAGCTGTGAGCTTGACCAAAGTTTGGATCAGGGTCTGACAAGAATCTAGTTGGATAAATGCAAGCCCATAGCTTTATATATTCAAAGCTGACTTGTTGTCAGAACTTTCTCCCATCATTAGCCTTTCTCAGCCTTTCCAAGCAGAGCTAAAAAAGTAAAGCCAACCAAATGAGACAAAATTAAATCCGATTTCACAGGATGGACAGGATTTAGCTTCTCCTCCCTCAAATTGGCCAAGTGAGTCAGACTGAAGCATTCTTGCATTAGCAGCCTTGGGAAAGAGACTAATTCTGCTCTATATTTCTAAGAATAAAAGCAGAATGAGAATGGTAAAACTTAGAATCTAACACTCCAATTATGCAGTAGCCTTTACAAATAACCTATAGCCTCCAGACCTGCAGATTCTGAAGATGGTAGGTGACCTTGGATGTCTTCTCTTTGAGGCTGGTGATAGAATCCTTGGCTCGCAGGAGGCCACTGTTACTCACTTCCTGCTGGGAGAAAATATAAGAGGGAACCGATCAAGCAAATCATAACCCACTTTCTTCTGACTAATACACACTTCCAGACATTTATTTAAGTCTCAACAATTTTAAAATGGAAAGAGAGCAGCTGTCAGGTATGAACCAGTACACCCACACATCTAGAGTTTAAACAATTTTATTGTTCTATATCTATTTTACAGGAATTTTCTCAGACTGGCAGCTTTGTCTGAGAAAGACAAGTTAAGTCTCAAAGCATGGAGGGGTGGATGTGTTTATGCAAGCTAATTCCCTACTTGAGCCTTCTTCCAACTGGGACAGTTGCTTACCAGCATCTTCTGAAAAACATTCTCTGTAACTTTAGAGACTTAAGATGGATCTTACTAGGGATCTAAAAATTCATTACCAATCTTTCAATGATACAACAGCTATTAAAATAGAAATTAAGCTTGTATGTACAATATACTTTTCATAGCCAGGGTGGGTGGGAATAGAATAGAATAGAATAGAATTTTTATTGGCCAAGTGTGATTGGACACACAAGGAATTTGTCTTGGTGCATATGCTCTCAACGTACATAAAATAAAATATACATTTGTCAAGAATCATGTGATACAACACTTAATGATTGTCATAGGGGTCAAATAAGCAATGAAGAAGCAATATTAATAAAAATCTTAGGATATACGCAACAAGTTACAGTCATACAGTCAACATGGGAGGAAATGGGTGATAGGAATGATGAGAAAAACTAGTAGAATAGAAGTGCAGATTTAGTAGATTTAGTAGATTTAGTAGAAAGAATCAAGCAAAAGGTACAAAGAAATACCATATTTTTTGGAGTATAAGACACACTCTTACCCCCCTAAAAGAGGCTGAAAATTTGGGTGTGTCTTATACTCCAAAAGCTTTTTTGAAGCTTTTCTCCCCAGTCCTAATGACATGCTAACAATTCATGGCTTGCATAATTTTTCATTGCTACTCCGAAGTTTTTTTTCCAGCCATAAGCCTTTGCAGGCTTGTTTTCCTTGCTATTGATGTGCTGAAGCTGACCAGACCAAGGATGCTATCCAGATGAATATTTATTTATTTGTTTGTTTGTTTATTTACATTTATTGGATATGTATGTCGTCCCTCTCCGAGCGCTCCGAGCGCTCCGAACATATACAAAGAGACAGTAGAATACCTGGTAGATAGATCCCCCCCCCCTAGTTTCCTCCCCACAAACTAAGGTGCATCTTTGACTCCAAAAATATGGTATTTGGAACAATATAAAAGGCCATGCTAGGGTGTAGAAAGTATATGAAGAAAAAGGAATGGCACAAACATCAGTACAGAAGTACTGATGTACAGAAGTATAAAATCTTCAAGAAAAGCCCTTTTCAGAAAAAAGTATACAAATACATTGCTAAATATACAAACACATTGCTAAATTCAAAATTGGTAAGAACAAAATTAAGATAAACATCCAAATTACTTCCCCAAACAAATGCTAATCCCAACATAAAGAAATGGGAATTATTTTCGAGAATGTTGTAGGAAGCCCACAGATTGAATTATTCTCTAAAAATATAATTTTGATCCTCTAGCTCTTGAATCAATTGCAACCTCTGACTAGACATTCAAGACAATCTCAGGAAGCATTCCTGAATTTACAAAAACATCAGTAAGGGATTCTTTGTTTGACTTAAACCTTGGTTGCTACATATTAATACCATGGTTATAACATGGTGGCCATATATGCTGATACAATCTTGTTATGAGAAAGATGCTACAATGTATGGTTTTAATAAATAATTAACAGAATTGGCCCAGATATTAACTGGAATTGATGAAAAATTGATAAAGAAAATATATTGTTACTTATTAAGTATTAAACTTGAAAGTGAGCAGGTAAAAGAAACAATGATTGTCTGGGTTAAAAAATTTGGATATGCAATAGAATGGCAGACACTAGGATTGAAATGTTAAACTGACTATGCTAACTGCATATAAAATTGTATAAAATGTTTTATAAATGGCATTTCACACTGGCAAGACTTGCAAAAATGTTTAAAGATAAATACATTAAATTTTGCTGCAATCAAACACATAGTTATATGAGGTAGACATGCCTAAGAGTTAAAAAGTATTGGACAAAATACATACTTGATTGGAAAAAATAATAAAACAACACATAGGCTTGCAATCAGAGATACTTTTATTGGGCATTTTAACATTTCTTCTTTTTTTCTTTTATGATAAAAAGACTATATATTTGGTTTTACATGTGCTAATTGCAGTATTTTCACAACAATGGAAGAATGATGACATCCCGGCAGATGACTGTAATTAAGAAAATATTAAAATGTACAGAAATGGATAGACTAATGCTTACTATTAAAGATAAATATCTAGATAGGGAGTCTTTGCTCACTGTCACTCATGCCCTTATCACCTCGAGGTTCGACTACTGCAATACCCTCTACATGGGGCTACCTTTGAAAAGCGTTTGGAAACTACAAATTGTGCAAAATGCAGCTGCCAGAGCAATCATGGGTTTGTCCAGACACATGCATATCTCCAACACTCCACGGCCTGCATTGGCTGCCAATCGGTTTCTGGATTCAATTCAAAGTGTTGGTTACAACCGATAAAGCCCTACATGGCATGGGACCAGAATACCACTTTCTGCCGCGTGAATCCAAGTGACCGGTTAGGTCCCACAGAGTTGGCCTTCTCCAGGTCCCATCAACTAGACAATGTCATTTGGCGGGGCCTAGGGGGAGACCCATCTCTGTGGGGGGGCCTGCCCTCTGGAATCAGCGCCCCTCAGAGATTCGTACTGCCCCCCCTCACCTTCCGTAAGAGTCTGATGACTCATTTATGCCACCAGTCCAGGGGCCACTGAATGTGTTGGGAGAATGTGGAGGTAATGGAATGATTGTTTTTTATGCTTTTGAGGGTTTTAGATTTTTAATTAATTAATTGGATTCAAATATTGTATTTGTGTATTATATATTGTGAGCCACTCCGAGTCCTCAGAGAGGGGCAGCATAGAAATCCAATCCAATGCAATCCAATCCAATCAATCAATAAATAAAAAATAAATAAAAAATAAATAAGAAACTGAATGGTTTTTTTTTTATATGGGACTTATTTTATCAATGGCTAGACAATAGAAATTTGAAATAAGGAGATATAAAAAGAAATGTTAAAACAGAGAGTTGTTAGAGAATGTTAAATATTATTATATTATTAATGTTATTATGAGGAATACTACTGTAAATATTTGGATTATGACTGCTTAAAAACAACAACTGTACTCAGACTACACACTGTTTCATGAAAATTTAATTTTTATATGTCATATAAATATAAACAAAACATTTTTTAAAAGGAGTTTAATGCACCTCAAAAACTATATTATGGCATCACAGACCTAATCAAGTTATTATTTAAAACGTCATAGATACATTTTGGGGGAGTGAGGAGAATCAATATTTTTAATTTGTCTATTATTAGAACAATGATTAGATTAGATTAGATTAGATTAGATTTATTGGATTTATATGCCGCCCCTCTCCGAAAACTCGGGGCGGCTCACAACAAGATAAAAACAATACATAATAACAAATCCAATACCCACCAATCCAATTACAATTTTAAGCTAAAAATTCATAAAAACAACCCCAGAATATTAAAACATGCATACAATCAATCTAACACCAAAACAACATGGGCAAGGGGGAGATGTTTCAGTTCCCCCATGCCTGACGGCAGAGGTGGGTTTTAAGGAGTTTGCGAAAGGCAAGGAGGGTGGGGGCAATCCTAATCTCAGGGGAAAGCTGGTTCCAGAGGGTCGGAGCCACCACAGAGAAGGCTCTTCCCCTGGGTCCCGCCAGACGACATTGTTTAGTCGACGGGACCCGGAGAAGGCCAACTCTGTGGGACCGAACCGGTCGCTGGGATTCGTGCGGCAGAAGGCGGTCCCAGAGATATTCTGGCCCTGTGCCATGAAGGGCTTTATAGGTCATAACCAACACTTTGAATTGCTTCAGGGCTGGATGCTTAATTGACAAAGCAGCACCAGGTATGGGTAATGGTGACTCATTGCCTTACCTGCTGGTTGAAAATATCGTCTTCATCTTCTGACCAAGCTGGCTTGATGGGAAATAAAGGATCCCGTCTTTCGCCCCCTGCTCCCCCTGGTGGACTCCCATCATCTGTGGATTCATTCTCCGTGGTGGAATCATCACGTTCCCCATCAGTTAGATTCAGGAGAGAAACATTAGTGCAAGCAGAAGAACGCTTCAAATTCAGATTGGGACTTTCACTCGTAAACTGGGGCTCGACTCTGGTTTGAGGAAAAAGTACATTCATTATTCTTAGATACAGTAGAGACTACTTTATTTCTTACATAATATATTGAAGAGAGATAGCATTAGCACTTAGATTTATATACTGCTTCACAGTACTTTACAGCCCACACTAAGTAGTTTACACAGTCAGCATATTTGAGTCCTCATTTTATCCACCTCAGAAGAATGGAAGGGTGAGTCAACCTTGAACCTGGTTTGATTTGAACTGCCAAATTGCAGGCAGCCGGCAGGCAGCAGAAATAGTCTGCAGTACTGCATTCTAACCACTGTACTACGGTGGCTCTGATACCTTTTCCCCAAAAATAAGACATCCCCTGATAATAAGCCCAAACGGGCTTTTGAATGCATGGCAATAAGGCCAAGCACTTATTTCAGGTTCAATAATAATAATAATAATAATAATAATAATAATAATAATAATAATAACAACAACAACAACAACAACAACAACAACAACAACAACAAGATATAAGATAGGGTCTTATTTTTGGAGAAACACAGTAGGTACAACAAAAGACTTTCTGATGCCTTAATTCTTTGGCAAGCTAAGATTTTTGGGATTACTGTTTAGAAATCCCAGAAAATTATACTGAAAATTGAAGTCCAACATATTGGTATCCATCTGGTCTTACTTTGTTATTGCATCATTTATATTCCACCCCCAAGCCTAACAAAATTGTGGTGACTCACATAAAATCCTATCCATCTCTCCAAAAAATTGCAAGAGCAGAAGAGGGACCAGAATGTTCCAAGAGATAGGTAGAGCAACAGTAAAAAATATTTCCATTCCCTAACTTCTTCAAGTGGGAGAGAGTCCAAAGAAATAGCACAGCACCTATCTGAAGAAGGTCAGTCCAAATCATGGAAGCATTCAGCCTTCAGCATTTTATACAAGGAAATTTGTTAATTAATGCAGAGACCACAGCATAATGAAGCAGATCTCAGCTCGCAGCCTGTGAGCACCAATTATAGTTTTAGGTCATCGTCAAAGGTAGTGTGATATTCCAGTACATTGGAATAAACAGGTAAAGAGAAGAAGAGGGACTACTGCCAATGTCTTTCACTCCCAAGGGAAACAACAGAAAACTAGGCAACACTTGGATAAAGGCTTTTCTGGTAATAGAATTCACCAGCTAATCCTAACTCTGTCAAGGAATGCGAACCTCTCTAAAACCAACACTGATGCACAAAATAAGACTAATTGTTTCTGAACAAGTAATAACATCCTCTTGCTATGATTCAGTTTAGCCTCCTTTTTAGCCCCATCCAATCTCTTACTTTTCACACACTGCACGAGGATGTTCTCTGCATTTTCTGCTCTGTTAAGGCTACAACGTTTGGTTTCATTATGTAGTAACTCTCCCTCCAAATTAACAAATGACCTCTCCCAGTGGTTTCATTTAAATAATAAACAGCAGAGAGGAAAGAATCGAGTCCTGGGGGCACTGTATGTTCAAAGGTCCCAAGGACTCACTTTTCTTTTCTTGATATTACTAAATATAACCAACCACTTGGTTATGGAAGAATGGAACCACTGCAGAATAAACCCACCCACCCACTTGTACCCCACTCTATTTATTTATTTATTTATTTATTTATTCAATTTTTATGCTGCCCTTCTCCTTAGACTCAGGGCGGCTTACAACATGTTAGCAATAGCACTTTTTAACAGAGCCAGCATATTGCCCCCACAATCCGGGTCCTCATTTTACCCACCTCGGAAGGATGGAAGGCTGAGTCAACCTTGAGCTGGTGACGAGATTTGAACCGCTGACCTTCAGATCTATAGTCAGATTCAGTGGCCTGCAGTACAGCACTCTACCTCCTGCACCACCCGGCTCACTATCTATCTCTTAGATAGTCCAGAAAAGTATCACAATCAGTGGTACAGAACCTTACTGAGACGTCTAAATCAACAAGGACATGGTCCATGCATCCCACAAGAACAACTGGAACAGCTTCTGCACCACAGCCAGATCTGAGAAAACTGGAAGGAAAGATTGAATTATCCACTTTATCCAGTATTGTCTGCAACTGAGATCCCATTCTTTTCTTCAAGATCTTCCTGGGGAAAAAAGGAAATCTGGAGACCTGGCAGAAGGTATCCAACACAATCAGATTATGAGCCATATGGGGGATGTTTCCCTTAAGGAAGCATTAAGTTACTCTCAAATATGACTGCCGAGACATGCATACAAAGGAGCTAGTGGAACATGAATTCAAGTCGCTGGTGTTAAAATTAATGTCAGTAAGAACCTTGTCTGCTACCTCAAAGTTCACAAGATCTAATCAATCCCCAGAAGATTATTTTAGTTGCTGTCCCTGCCTCTCTATTGGATTCTATCCATAAGAAGTCTAAGTTAGTCCAAAGTCTTTAGAAAAATCTATGTCTATGAAAAGTCTGCGGAGAGGGGCGGCATACAAATTTAATAAATAAATAAAATAAATAAGAAATAAAACAAATACAAAGCCGGGATTCCTGAAATCTCAGTTATAACCATTTTAAGGTACAATTTCTTACCTAGGTGAACACACATCTTATTTAAGAAAGGAATATTAAGAGCAATGTATATAGAAACCCTGGCTATTTCTTCAGCTCTATGTTTGGAACCAGACTATGAAGAGGAGAACAGGAAGGATCCCCCCTGCATTTGCTTGGCCTGGAATCAGAAATAAGTGTTTAAAAGCACAGGGAGAGACAAAGACTTGTATATTTTCCCCCCAAAATTAAACTGTGTGAATCCATGGGTTTAAATCTAGGCAATGTATGTATGCAGAAGAAGGGTCTTTTGAGATATGAGCAACGACCCTACATCTCTTTAGAACCCCAAACCTGACCAATCTAGAAACAAGCCAATGCTGGTGTGAGATGCTACCTCCAGGCCTAAGTTAGGCTCTCCTAAACCTGGGTTAATAGCAATAACCCACTATTGCAGTAGCTGCTTTAGATCAGATGAGACCCACTGCCCATTTAGCCTAATGTTGGACTACAAACATTCATCATTCTCAACCATTTTGACTATAAAGGTTATAGCTAACAAAGCTGGGATCTGAGGGCAGCAATTTTCCATGATCTGAAGGAGAAAATGTGTGTGTGTGTGCATCTTCTACTACCAGAGGCCTTTCCCCCTGGAGATGCCACGGACTTGAATCTGAAACTTTCTGAACGCAAAGCAGATCTGCTACTGTGCATCCTTTTTCCTATATGGTCTCACATGCTGCAGCTATTGAATTCTACCTCCACCCTTTACCTTCCCAGGTGACCCACCCATGGAAAGAGACGGCTTTCTTCTTTTTGGGGAAGCCTTTGATGCTAGTAGGCTTTCCCAGCTGATCCTTGATGCCCTGAGCCCGACTCTCAATCCCTATTGGCGTGTCTCCAGCCTCATTTATTTCTTTGGACTGCCAGATGGTCTTCACCACAAAGTTGGCCATTATAGGCTGGGTCGATAACTAATATGAGCACAAATTTTCTTGCCTGCACCACACCAGGAAATATCTGTTACCTACAAGCCAACTGGCTCTCTAGGTAGGGCAGGAATCTTCCAGGTGCTTTCATGACCTCACAACAGTTGCCATGGAGCTAGCAATCACAATCGTTCACCCACCATTGTACTGCCAACAATCAGCACAGTCTTCAGTGAAAAGAAAAGTAATTCAAATAATTATTTCCTAATTTGAAAGAATTGCATGGGTTGAACTGAAGGACTATATTGAACTGCTAATGGCCTTTTCTTTTTATACCTTGCCAGGGTTAGATTCAACCACTAGTTAGCTATGGTTTGTTAGATTTCTACAAATCACATTAAACAATCAACCAGATTTACATATCACACAAAAACCTAAGGTTCACACCATGTAATAAGTCAAAACCAAATAAACTATATTACCAGTATGATTTAGATATGTAAACCCAAATATTATATAAAATTTCAAAACAATGTACAGTGATACCTCGTCTTACAAATGCCTCGTCATAAAAACTTTTCGAGATACAAACCCGGGGTTTAAGATTTTTTTGCCTCTTCTTACAAACTATTTTCACCTTACAAACCCACTGCCGCCGCTGGGATGCCCCACCTCTGGACTTCCATTGTTAGCGAAGCACCCATTTTTGCACTGCTGGGATTCCCCTGAGGCTCTGAACTTCCGTGTTTTTGTGATGCTGCAGAGGAATCCCAGCAGGGGAATCCAACAGTGCAAAAACAGGCGCTTCGCTGGCAACAGAAGTCCGGAGGTGGGGTTTCCCAGCGAGGGGAGCCTCAGTGAAATTGCAGCATCGCACAGAGGTCCGGAGGTGGGGTTTCCCATGGAGGGGAGCCTCAGGGGAATCCCAGCAGCACAAAAACGGGCGCTTCGGCTGACAAAAGGGGTGAATTTTGGGCTTGCACACATTAATCGCTTTTACATTGATTCCTATGGGAAAATTGTTTCATCTTACAAACTTTTCACCTTAAGAACCTTGTCCTGGAACCAATTAAGTTTGTAAGACAAGGCATCACTGTATTTAAATGGAAATAATTATATGATTATTGTGTTCCTTACTACTTTCTATCTCTTCCTTATCTTTTATAAGTATAACATCTTAACAAGACTACAAAGATAGTGTATCATTTGCGGTAGATGTTCTATGTCAACTTGAAACTTTGTTTCCCATTCTCTGGCTAGCCACTCACAAGTAATCACAAAGAGAATTTAGAAAGTAAACTTTAAGGTCATACTTGACTGCACTGCTTGCAACTGGAATTCAATAAAAAATTATAAACTGCATCCAATTGATTGTCAGAATTTGTACTGTAAACCATGTTGGACTTAAAAGTCACAGCAGAGATTCCAAATTGGGCTGAAGATGTAATGATATTATTGGATGTTACTAAAAGATAATATCCAAAGCATTCTTTTGAAAAAATTATTTATGAAGTGAAACACATAACTCATGAACTATCGAAGACATCTGACTGCTCAGACAGGTTCAAATGCAACAATATTAAAGACGAATACAGGTCGTCCTCGAGTTATTATCACAATTGGGTCCCAAATTTATGTTGTTAAGAGACATTTGTTAATTGAGTTTTGTTCCATTTTACAACCTCTTTTGACAGTCCTTAAGAGAAGCACAGTTCTTAAATTAGTAACACATTGATTTTGCTTGTCAGAAGGTCACAAAAAGTGATCTTATCACCCAGGGACACTGAAACCATCATAAATATGAGTCAGCTGCCAAGCATCTGAATTTTGATCACATGACATAGGGATACTGCAATGGTTGTAAGTATGAAAAATAGTTATAAGCCACTTTTCCCAATACTGTTATAACTTTGAACAGTCATTAAATAAACACCTGTAAATTGAGGACCACCTGTATTACCCTTTAATAAATCAAAGGAAAAAAATCATATTCCTTTTGATCAATATGAAGTGTTGATTAACCACAATAGTTGAGTCAATGTTATGCTTTACCACATTAATATACCCAATTGAATGGGTTCCCATTCCACTATCAATTGATCTGATACCAAATTATTCCTTCTCAACTCAACCTATTTAAGATTGTTGCACTGGCCATAAAATGAGGCAGCAGCTCCATATACGTCAATTTGAATTCCCAAAGAAAAGGCAGTATATGAATGCAATAAATATATTTATAGTTTCCACAGAATGCCAAACCATAATCTGATCCTTTGCCTTAATAAGATTTAAGATTTAATTGAATTTGTATGCCGCCCCTCTCCGAGGACTCGGGGCGGTTCACAGCATATACAAAAATGGAAAACAGCAATAAGCAATCCAAATTATAATATATTTAAAACAATCTTTAAAATTCTAATTTTAAAAAAAGCTATCATTACCATTCATTTGACAATCATACTGAAAAAATTCATTGGTCAGGGGGGAAGATCTAAAAACCCCCAGGCCTGGCGACAAAAATGAGTTTTTAAACTCTTTCAGAAGGCAAGGTGGGTGGGGGTAGTGTGAATCTCTGAGTGGAGCTGATTCCAGAGGGCTGGGGTTCCCACAGAGAAGGTTCTTCCCCTAGGTCACACCAGCCGGCGTTGTTTGGTCAGCAGGACACTAAGGAGACCAACTCTGTGGGACCTCACTGGATGCTGGGATTCGTGCGGCAGAAGGGGGTCTCGGAGATAGTCTGGTCTTATGCCATATAGGGCTTTATAGGTCATAACCAACACTTTGAATTGTGTCTGGAAACAGATCGGCAGCTAATGCAGTCCGCAGAGTGATGACGAGATATGGGCATGTCTTGGCAGGCCCAAAATTGCTCGTGCAGCTGCATTTTGGACGATCTGAAGTTTCTGAACACTCTTCAAAGATAGCTCCAGGTAGAGAGCATTGCAGTAGTCAAATCTCGAGGTGATAAGAGCATGAGAGACCGTGAGCAAAGACTTCCTGTCCAAATAGGGCCACAAATGGTACATCAGGCGAACCCAGGTAAACGCCCCCCTCGCTACAGCTGAAAGATGGTGCTCTAAAGTTAGCTGTGGATCGAGGAGGACGCCCAAGTTGCAAACCCTCTCTGAGGGGATCAATAATCCTCCCGGAGTAATGGACGGGCAGATGGATGTGTCTATGGGAGGCAGTACCCACGTCTTGTCTGGATTGAGTCTGAGGCAAATGAAAATCCACCTATACCTTAGCACAGTGGTTCTCAACCTTTCTAATGCCGCGACCCCTTAATACAATTAATGTTGCGGTGAACACCAACCATAAGTCTAGCACCAATTCTCCCAACAGAGATTTAAGCTGATTGGCAGGTAGGTCAGAGGGACACCCCCACTGTAAACACCTGATTGGTTGGATTGTAAAAATGTTTCAAGGCGTCAGAATAGAAGCTTTAGTTCCTAACATCATGGGAAATTTGTCTTTTCCCATGGTCTTAGGCAGACCTGGGCAAAATACAGCCCGAGGGCCAGATGCGGCCCTCCCGCTGTCTGTGATCAGCCCGCGGAGGTCAGTCCAAGTTTTCAAGATAAGAACTGGGTGTTCAAGATTTAATATATACTATAATATAATATATAATTATAATTTATCATTATAATATAATGAACTCAGTTCTACGCAATAATATACAGTATTGGGTAGAACTGAGTTCATTATATTAGTCTGGCCCGCTAAAACCATCCCAATTTCTCATGCAGCCCTATGGCAAAATTAATTGCCCACCCCTGGTCTTAGGCGACCCCTGTGAAACGATTGTTTGATCCCCAAAGGGGCCCTTATCCTTAGGTTGAGAACCACTGCCGTCACATAATGTACATACTATTATATGTCAAACGAAACTTTAATTAAACTGTTTCAGTCAGTTTTTGAAGCTGCCATTCAGGTAACTTAAAAGGATCTATGTAACAAATAAGCTAAAGCACAGGTTCGCGCGTGCCACCATAAAAACAATACTGGCATCTTCGGTTTCCTTACTTCCTACACTTATACTCACATAGAAAGGCAGGACAAAGGATTTATTAAAAGTATTACAGGGAAAACATTTCTCCAACAACAAAAATAAATAAATAAATAAATAAATGGGAAAGGAAAGGAAGCAAGAAATATAAATGCTGGAGGATATGTAAGGTTGTGGCCCATCCTAAAAAAAAAAGGGAATATATACCTGTGGTTATAGTCCTAATGAAATAAGGGTTACATTTGATCCTTTGCCAATATAAATTTTTGCAGTTAAAGGAGAGTGAAAAAAAAGATGAATTGGAAGGCGGAAATTACTCTCTACATCAGGTCTCCAATCTTGGCAACTTTAAGACTTGTGGACTTCAACTCCCAGAATTCCTCAGTTGGCAAAGACGGCTGAGGAATTCTTGGAGTTGAAGTCCACAAATCTTAAAAGTTGTCAAGGTTGGAGATCCCTGTTCTACACACGGCCGCCCTTGCTCGTTGTGTCTTGTCTTCCCGAGGCCAATCGGCTGAAATTTGACGACGATCCCCTTCCAAGGAAAGCAGCTCAGTTTCCAGGCCTCTCTTTCTCCTCTGCAGCCTTTCTTTTGCCGCCGTTCCACCGCCAGTCTTTTCGGCCAATAAACCAGGGACTTGGGCTCGGAGGACGTGGACTTCTCGCCCAATAACAGCTTCCAATAACATCTGTCCCGCCCAGTAGCGGGCCGAGATTCAGCTTTCTGATTTCGCAAGAAGAGGAAATGGGTGGGGCAGAGCTTTGACTGACATGTCTTAAACCCTATCAAGATATTCAAACCGAAAGGGCACAGGGAGAGGCCGGCTTAGGTGGGCTCCTTGTGAACCTACAATCCAATAGAAAACGCAGAGCGGTAGAGGGGACTTATTTGACATTAAGATTCACCGGATCCCAATAGGAAGAAGAGCAGGCGGGATTTAAACCTGCTGACCAATCCCTTTAGAAGGCTGGGTTATTTCTGTCAATAGAAAGGACCGCGCGTTTGAAAAGCGGCGCCTCTGCCCAATAGCGAGTGCAAACGTTTCGTGACGGACGGGACGAGGGACCAATCGGGTATGTTTGGGTCGGTTCGGTGCAGCTGGGCCAGGTTCGGGCGCGGAACGGAGCATCGCCGTGGTCCCGATCCTCTACCGTCACCATGCCGGCCGTTTCCAAGGGAGACGGGATGCGGGGCCTGGCCGTGTTTATCTCCGATATCCGAAACTGTAAGTGATCGCGTCTATGGGGCAGGCAGGTAGAGGACGATCCTTCAGAACCGAATGAATCTTGTATACACGGAAAGGGAGGGGAGGAGGGGGGAGGTTGGAGGGGGCATTGGACCTCCGGGACAATTCGGGAGGGAGGAAGCGGCCCGTGATTGTGTGATCGGCGGCGGAAGAGTTACGTGAGGTGATGGGTTTAGTGGCGGAGGGTGGGGGGGCTCAGTCGACTTAAGGCAAAAGACTTGGACCTCGAGGGTACAGGCGCTTGCTGCCCCATCGTCTGCTCAGTGGGGCTTCGGAAAACAGAAAGCAGGTAAGGCTGCGAGGGGGCCACCTAATGTCAAGGGAAGGGCGAGGCTGCCAGTCACCAGACATGCCCGCCGTTTGGATAGGCAGTGGCCTGTCAGTCATTGGAGGAGGACACAAGTTGGGTAAAGATGGCACAGGCAAGGGGGATGCTGGTGAATAGAAAGCATCCCATCACCACCACCCTGTGTGAATATGGAGATTATTCAACCTGAGACTTGTGTCTGTCTGTGGCTAATTTTGCTTAATCTGGATTTTTTAAAAAAAATTAATTAAAGAGAATACAGCCCACTTTACAGCCCTCTCTAAGTGGTTTACAGAGAGTAAGCCTATTGCCCCCAACAATCTGGGTCCTCATTTTACCGACCTTGGAAGGATGGAAGGCTGAGTCAACCTTGAGCCTACTGAGATTCAATCTGCCAAACTGCTGGCAGCTAGTGATCAGCAGAAGTAGCTACCTAAGAGGGTGGTGTGGAGAGAAGCGGAAAAGTTTACAGAGGTGGAAATTGTGGGCTGTGGCTATTATAGGGAAACGGGAATGATGGAAGACAAGAAAGGGGTTCTGAGATTTGTTTAGGGATAAGGCTCCATCCCTCCTACTTCTTTCTGCCCTCATATATAAATCAGAGGCGCGCATGAGGAAGCAAAAAACTGTACCCAAACATGGGTGCACTTGGGTCTCTGTGCACAATTCTGCTACCTGCACAGCTGCAGTAGCAGAATGGTGCTGGATTCTGCTAGCACTCAGAGCACATGTCACCGTTCCACTTTAGCAGCCCACCTCTGATATAAATACATCCAAAGATATTGACTGGAGGTAGGCAGCTGTCATATGACAGATGGATAAATAGAGTATGATGGGGAACCTTTTTTGTGCCAAAAGGATGCATGCTTTCCTAAAGCTTGGGAAGGATGAAAAATGACCCAATGGCTCAACCAGAAGTTTGGAAACACCTGGACAACTGGAGTTCATTTCCAAACTTCCAGTCAGCCTGTTGGGTCTGTTTTTCGCCATCCAGAGTCTCTGGAGGTTTTCTTAAGGCCTGGGGAAAGTGTAAATGACCTCCCCGTAGCCTGCCTGAAGGTTGAAAATCAGCTGGCCAGAGTACACATGCATACTGGAACTGACATCTTGTGTTTCCTTAGATATGGCTCCACGTGCCATCTGTGGCACACGTGCCAAAGGGTCACCATCACTGGGCTATGGCTTGCTTTTTTAAATTTGGGGAAGATTGTATGTTTTGGGGAGTCTGTGTGTGATGACTTTAAAAAAGAGCTCTTGGACCTTTGCAGAAGGCCTTAAACATAGACTTATTATGTATGATACAAAACTCATTGAAATTACTTCTCTGTACAATATTTCTTGTTGCTAGTCATCTGGATTTTTAAAGCCTAAATATAAGCATTATTGCAGGGATGTTACTGCAAAATAAGCGATTGCTGTTTAGAATTTGCATAAGAGTAAAAAAGATGGAGGAATTCAGATTGTCCTATGGAAAACAAGTGAAATCAGGGAAGGTTTCTAATCACTATAAATTGTCAGCTTTTTTATAGCATTCATGTCCTATTAATATCAATTGGAAACTAGAGAAGTTTTAGTTGTCATTTGTGAGCCTGATGGAGCATGGCTAAAGCATATATATGTGTAGCTTCCCTGAGTAATGCTGAAAAAAATATCCAATTACTAGCTTTGATAATCTGTATTCAGGTCCTTATTTGTCAGATATGCTTCTTTAATCATGACACAAAGCTCTAAATGATCAGGAGACCAAAGTTGTTATAGTATAATTTAAAATGTAGAGATTTTAAGTCAGATCTAGATTTTTTTTGTTTAAAACTTTGATATAAGTTGTTTCATTGTGGCTGAATACTAATACAGTATTACATTCATTTGATTCAATCTTCTCCCCCTAGTTCCTTCTCAGGAATCCTAATCTTTGCCTCCCCCCCCTACTTTTTTCAGCTAACGAAAAAGCATTTTGCAACCTTAACTTTTTACATGCAGTAAAGCTAAGTAGCAGTTGCTAGAGCAGTTTTCAATAGAGCTCACACAATCTTTTTAAGGCTCTGACTGACTGAATTTCCTCTAGTTTAAATTAATCCTGCAGTTCAATGAAAAAGTCTAGATATAAGCATCATGACTCCACTATTCTGGAAAACCTATTAAAAGCTGATTTGATCAGGTAATTGTAATTATGTTGCAACAATTTCTGTATACTGTACAGTACTGAAATTTCAAGGAAAAGTCATTCTGTAGCCATGTGAATTGGCCTAGCACCAGCAGACCATATAAGCCAATTTGCTTGGAGGCAGAGGCTTTCCATGTGTGGGATTCTTGGCCCTACTGCCACAACAGCTAGCTTTTAACATCTCTGAAAATATTACAGAAGAGACTATAACTCCATGGTGGTGGTAATGCACATTCTTTGCATGCAAAATATTTAATGCTATGTCATTATTTGAATGCTGCAAATAAAATAGGATTAAGCAATCTAATGGTCTTCAGATTTCAAGTGATAACTCCCCTTATTCCCAGCCAGGAATTATGGGAGTTGTTGTGCAAAAGATTTTGAGATTGCTCACAGGAATGATTAAAAGGGATAAGATCTTTTATCCAAGGAAAAGAAACATTACAGAGCAACGGTGTTTTATGATATGACTTAGTACAGTTTATTCTGTTTTTAATGAAAGTAGAAAATTCATCATGCCTGTTTTTAAATGGCTTCATGTAGCTATGCTTTCTTGCACATCATTTATACCTGGTTAGAGAAGTCAGAAAATTTTGGAAAGGGATTGTGATACACTTCCAGAAAGGTATTGTACTAAACCAGCCAAATTTGAAAGAAAGGTTCTGTAGCCTTAACAGTTGTGAGAAAGATGGTATTTGTTATAGACAACAAAAGCTGCCAACATTTCTTTATAAAAGCAACAATTAAAAATGAAGAAACTATATCCTTCTTGTCCAATGCCCATCCTAAATTTCAAAATACTCTGTTTATAAATAGTGTAAATTGGTGAATGAATAGGACCTGATGTTTTTTGCTGTTCTATAGAAGTCAGGCATATTTTTCTCAAGGCCTCAGGGTCCACATTTTAGGATATTATGGGAGATCTTTGAATCATTAAAGGAGCAGAAATTGATGCTGGGGAGAAATTTCACTAGAAAAAAGATCGGATTGATTTAGATTTTATTTCGCAATAGCAAAAAGCCAGGGATGCATTGAGGAATATGTGGGAAGAGCTGTGTTCACAAAATTCAAAAAGTTAGACAAAAGGCTGTGCCTTAATTTTATTAAACATTTTTTGGGGGTGGAAGGAGATGTAAAAGGCCTTCTAACAAAATTGCCTGCTATCTAATGGCCACATAACTAAGGAATGCCAAATTTCAAACTGGGATTAGGACTTTCTGATGTGGAAGAGAGCATAGCTATGGTGAAATTCAGGCTTCTATGAACTTCCCGCTGGATGAGCAGGATGTGATAAATACAGTAAACACGTTTTAACAAATCTGATGGCTACTGATTCCGTGACATGAATTGTTTTAGATATGCATTTATACTTTCTTTGATCTTCTTGTAAGTGGAATCTGCTTCTGGATTTTATTAAATTCTAATTCAGATAAGCCTGGCTATAGGCCAAAGGTAAGTTTTATGGGAATTACAATCCAATGTGCTCTGGAAAAGGAATTTCCCCACTTCTGAATATAGTTGCATCATGAACAAAGAGCTCTTACATGGCTTGTTCTTAAGGAACTGCAATTTGTAAGCAAAGAAAAGTTGGCAGCCTCAGATTTCCTCAACAGGGTGCTGTAGGGACAAAGGAAAGACCCCTACGAGTGTGATTTTTGTTTGAACTAGGAAGGAAGGAAGGAAGGAAGGAAGGAAGGAAGGAAGGAAGGAAGGAAGGAAGGAAGGAAGGAAGGAGTTTGAGGAAACACAGCTTTCTCTTTTTTAGAGGCTGATTTCCCTGCCTCAAGACAGGGAAAGTAATAGTGTTTGGATCATTTGCTTTTGACAGGTCGAAGAAGGAAGCATGTGTTTTGGGTTCTAATGCCTTCTTTGGTCATCTTCCTTTTATCTTTGGAATATGCATACCAGGAAATAACAAAGAAATATGATAGCCTTGAAAGGATCACTTCCATGGTATGATGTAAATAATAGCGCCTATCTTGTGATAACTCTCCAATCACATTAGTTAACCTGAAATCCAAGATGAGGGCTGATGAACTAATGGGAATAAACTGCAGGGTATTACATACATGTACGGTATCTCATTATTCTTGTCCTTTATATGAGTGGCTAATTCATTGCTAAATTATGATTTAAAGAAAGTTTATTTCTGGTTTGAATTGGCATTTTAGGACATAATTGTGTGATTGGAAACCCAAGGAATAACCTTTCGAGGTGGCGAGAAGAATGAAGGGGCTAAATGTACTAGTATGCTGTTTCATGCTTAGAGGCGAATGGATCTACTTTAATTATGTTTCCTAAATTATTATTTATCTCTCCTGAAGGAATTTGAAATATCTCAAATCAAATATTCCCTCTCATTTGCATCCTTCACTTATTTTAGCAAAGCTTTTCCCACTATTAAACAGATCATGCTGTACCTGTTAGTTGCATGGTGTTAAATAAGGGAACCTAATAGAAGAAATGCAAGGGAAGATATGACAATCCTAATTTAGCAGAAAAGATATTGCTAGACAAGCAAAGGACTCAAAGCCCTTTACTTCCATTGCAGAATTTAGAATTTTATTCTACATTCATTTAAATAAAATCCAAATAATGATATACTCTATTATTGATGAATAAAATTGTTACCAGCCTCTTCTAGTATCTGGGTTTATTAATATTGTACTTTTTATCTTAAAACAAGGGTACAGATGTGGCCTCCTACAGTCAATTTCTCTGAATCAAGTAGCTAATTTTCTCTTCCTGGAGTATCATCTTTCTTTCTACTTGATGGTTTAAATCATGGATAAGGAATCACTTTTCCCCCCATTTTCCACAGCTTTATGTACAAAGCTGCTATGCATACAAATATATTTATTTCAGCCCTGGTCCTGCTGAGCTAACTTAATTATGAACACTTTCTGATGGTTAGGGCAAATGTTCCTTTAACCTCCTGCGAGCATTTACTTGCCAGGTTTGCGAGATGTAGATCTGTTTTCGCTGTTTTATATAGCAATGTTGCAATGGTTTTTTTTGCAACCTTCCAAGAATGGGTGCATTATCCATTATGCTCTGTTGTATTGATGTCTGGGGCCTATCACCTCAGAAAATACCAAGGGACTCTAAGATATAGAAAATCTACAACTAGGGAAAATGCTTTTAAATGTAAAATGGTCCTAGGGTATGGTCACATTAAAACTTTTCTCTGAATTTTATTATCTATTTATTATCCTTTTGTACCTCCATAATTTTTCCACAGCAGCTTACCACACTCTAAAAATTATTATGAAAACAAATAAAATGATGAAAAATGTACAACATAAAAACAAAACAGTATGGAGAGCAGATAAAGACTGATTATGAAAGTGTTGCAGTGTTACATTTCAGATATGAATCACAAGTATGAAAAAGAATTAAAATATCTTTGCCTTGGAACAGAAGAATAGTAGGTACCAGGCATGACTTACTTGGGAGCCAGGGAGCCATCCATAGCCTGGAACAACAGCTGGGATTCACTGGAATTACTGCAGTGGGCATCTGCTAATTGCAGATCAGCATGGCACCGGAGCAGGGCTTTTGAGCATGATCTTACTAGATGAGTTAGAATATATCGAAAGAGATTCCTTCATGTGCTGTCACAAACACCTGTAAACGTTGTGTGAATAAACACCGGCACTTTGAATTGGTAACAGAAGCAAATTATACCATTCTTTTCACCTAAATACTTTTTCATTAGGTTTTAGTATATAGCAGCCACCTCTGAGATGGTATTTCCATATATGTGGGAAGTGCTTCTGGCTATGAATTCTGGAATTATAGACCATCACCTCGAGGTTCGACTACTGTAATGCTCTCTACATGGGGCTACCTCTGAAAAGTGTTCGGAAACTTCAGATCGTGCAGAATGCAGCTGCGAGAGCAGTCATGGGCTTACCTAGGTATGCCCATGTTTCACCATCACTCCGCAGTCTGCATTGGCTGCCGATCAGTTTCCGGTCACAATTCAAAGTGTTGGTTATGACCTTTAAAGCCCTTCATGGCATCGGACCAGAATATCTCCGAGACCGCCTCCTGCCGCACGAATCCCAGCGACCGATTAGGTCCCACAGAGTGGGCCTTCTCCAGGTCCCGTCAACTAAACTGTCGGTTGGCGGGCCCCAGGGGAAGAGCCTTCTCTGTGGCGGCACCGGCCCTCTGGAACCAACTCCCCCCAGAGATTAGAACTGCCCCTACTCTTCCTGCCTTCCGTAAACTCCTTAAAACCCACCTTTGCCGTCAGGCATGGGGGAACTGAAACATCTCCCCCTGGGCATGTTTAATTTATATATGGCATGCTTGTGTGTACGTCTGTTAGTATATGGGTTCTTTTTTAAATCTTTAAATATTTTAAATCTGTCAGATTATTTATGATTTGTTTCCACGTGTTGTGAGCCGCCCCGAGTCTTCGGAGAGGGGCGGCAAACAAATCTAAGTAATAAATACAAATCTAAGTAATAAATAGTCTGGGGAAAGTATTGTTTTGTCATGCTGTTCTATTCAAGAAACATATGTGGGAATTTGTCATTATCTGTTGACATTTACATATATGTATCTGATCCCTTTCTTCATCATATTTATTTTAATTGTCTTGTGCAATCAGCATTATGCAGATGCCCAGATGATTGTATATGTAGGTTGGGTATCATCCATGTTTTATTCGTTGCTTCTTATTTCTAGGTAAGAGTAAAGAGGCTGAAATTAAACGAATTAACAAGGAGTTGGCCAATATCCGATCCAAATTCAAGGGTGAGTTCTTGCAGTATATTTTCCTTCCTTCTCCCCTTTTTCCTTTTGATATTTTGCAGTATAATCCAGCTTTTTCTCACCACGAATCTCTGCAGCAGTTCTGTCAGTGACTCAGTCCAGTGACTTATTCACTATCTGCTGTTTTTGTTCTCTCTTTCCCTTGACAACCAGGCTTCTCTCTAGCACTTTTCAGGCTGGTTTACTATCTATTTTCTATTATACATGTCATTGATGCTTCATAAAAAGCAACTGTGCTGTAGCATTTCTGTAGGAATCAAGGTTGAATTGTTGAAAAGCTAACCTGTTCCAGCTGGAACAATAAAATAAAGTAAAAAATACCTGATTTTAGGTGGCATTGACTATAATAAACCACAGTGATGTCAAAATGGCGATACACATTTTATAACATCTTGCATGTGCTATGATTATTTGTGTCATACATATGACAAAAGTAGTTTATGGATTTTTTTTAATGACATCATTATATATGTGCCATCACTTGTTTTTCCTGTGGATGCCTGTAATTCTAAGCCTTCAAATTGAACTAGGAGTTTCTTGTTTCTTCTCTGTCCACGAGTTGCTTGTGTCACTATCCTATACTGTACAGCACTATAAAGTAAATTCCTATCTAATGAAACTCAAGAGTTATTTCTCCCAGAAGCTACTTCTATTTAGCCATTAGATGCAACTTTGTCCCTCCTTGATCTCAGTATTAATTTCTATAGGTCTGAGACCTTTGAAGCACCATTCATATTATGGATAGGAACAACTCCTACATTTTCCTGTTCATCATTCCATATAAAACAAGGCACATACTTTAGGTTTGATTAGAAGGATTTAACAAGTGTTGTTTTGTTATCTCTAAGATCAGGATATTAAATCAGGGAACTGGCTTCTTGGAATGCACACTTCAGCTGCTCATGCCAAAGGTCTAGCTAAAGGTAGGAATAAGAGCTCCAAAGGAGAAAGGAGCAACAAGTTCAATTGCTTTAGGCAAAATCTTCTCATTCAAAGTAGATAGCTGTGCTCTTGAAAACTAGCCCAACATAAAAAGAGAGAGGATTATTTGGACATATATACTGGTACATACATACATACATACATACATACATACATACATACATACATACATTAATTCAGTCTTCAGATTGCCAATGTCTTTATTCCTCTGTTTGAATCTATTTGACAAGTTTGGAGCAAACATCCATATCCATAGATGCTTACAAAAAAAGAAAGAGAGAGAGAGATTTTAATTCCTGGTTTATGTAATCCCTGTCTGCAAATCAGCTTCTTCTCTTAAACTGGTCATAACTGTGTTATCCTTATTCTCTTAAAAAGAGAAAAATTAATAGCATATATGAAACAGTTATACCTTATTCTAGCAACATTACCTAGAATGTATAAAGGCATTCCAAATGTATGTTGGAAATATGAACAACATGAAGGAACATTCTGTCATAGTTGATAGGTAAATAAAAAGCTAAAATTTTGGATTCAAATATATTGATACATAGAATTTTAAAGATTAATATTCAGTATAAGACAGAAGTTTGAATTTTAGGACCAATGAATGCAATATTTTAAAAACCTTACTGAGAGTTTATTTCAATAAATTGCCGCCACATCATTATATACATAAATATGGAAAGATTCAACATTTCCCTCTATGGAAGATCGGTTGCTAAAATTTACAAAACTGGCTGAGATAACCGAACTAATTTTTTAATTAGAGAAAAATTGTTATTATATTGACATACATCAGTGACTGGAAATCTCTTATCAATTCTGCATAAAAAAGAAATTGATTTTGTAACTTATGGTTTTGATGATGAAAAAGAACAGGTTATAGGAAGAAGGGAATTATAATGTAATCTAGATAAAAAAGTTCAATTGTATGAATTAAATGCCAGGTGTAAAATCAGAAATCTACCACTTAGTACTTTTTCATGTTTCTGTTCTGTTCTTTTATTTTTATTTTTTCTATCTCTTTTTGGTCTCTGCTTTTTTTCCCCTTTTTGTTTTTTCACATTTACTATAGTTTTTTCTCTTGAATTTATATCTTATATATAAACATTATTTTCATAAACATTATTAAAAAAGAAAAGTAATAATGAATGAAAGGATGCATAGAAATTAAGAGAAACAAAAGAGGAGGAAAGATAAAGAAGCATCTTCTGATCTTATTAACAACAATTGCTTCAGGCGTGGAAAAACCAAGAACAACAGGTGTAAAAGATCAAAGCAGGTTTATTTAACCCTAACTCTTAGACAAAATCTTGCCAAACTAAAGCATAGTTAAATGCCAAGAAGAAATTAGGGGGATCCTATATATAATTGATTCAAGGCTAATAATTCCCTTTATTCCCCCATCTCTTAATTCAGCATCAGATTCTACCACTGTCACAAGTACATTTATATTTTATCCTCTCTTTTTCTAAGGCTGTGATACAATCTCTTTCTTTACATAATCTATTCCTTCTGAATCATCAAACACATAAATTATAAGTTTATTTATTTCTTTTATCAGTAAAAAGCTTACGGTGGGTTTCCAGTCACTAATAAATGGGGTTATTCCCTTTCTATTATCAGACAAGTTACTTTTGCCATCTGTGCTAATTCTATCATCTTCATCAGACATTCGCCCTTTGTGGGTATGATTCACCATGTATCTTTAAATACAACAATTTCTAGCTTTTTTACAAGTCCATCAAGCAGGATAAATTGACCCTTCATGTTTTCCACATTTTCAACACAGGTTTGAAGATAATTTTTCTGGAGTGTGGAATCAATGCTACATCATAAAAAATGCTTTTTAAATCATGCCATAATGTAAATCTTAACCCTTTCAGCCACATATTTTCCTATTGTTTCATCTGTATATTATATCCAAAGTTCTTAACCTATTTAGCATCTAAATCATTTCCAAGAAAGAACATCTGGCTGTCATTTTTTAGGTTGCCTTTGATCCCCAATTCTTCCACTTTTCAGTGTTGTGAATGCCAGCCTTTCCTATATGCACAGATAGAAACATTCGTGACAACTGTCAGAATTGCAGGAAAAAAGATCTACCATGTTAGACAGTCATAACAAAACACAGGAATGATTTCTTGCCCAAAGGTTAAAATTATGGTACAGTACATTCATTTTTTTCCTGCTGTAATTCTTTCAATTATTATTGGAGGTTGAGAGTGTGAAAAATCCAGTTGCTGTCCAAATTAGTCTGTAGATTGCAGCAGAAATGTGTTTTATAGTACTTTCAAATAGTATTATTTTCTCATTGTTTTCTCCATATGAATGCATTCACTGATGTCTATAGATAAAAGCAGGCACATTTTTCCCCATCAGAATGTAAGTGAATGGAGAAAAAGAGAACTCTGTGTTCTTCTCTGCTTCATTGATCAGAATAGCTGAGAATTGGTGGGAAGTGTTAATCAAGGCCTTTGCTGTTCCCCGGCTTAATTCCCCGGCTTAATTCCAACAGAATTTCCAAACCCATTGGCGGTTTCATTTATGCCATTAAGGTATCTAATGAACTAGAGCCAACCTATCTTGGCACTCCAATCTAAAGGTGGAGAATCAGAATAGAATATTATGTAGCTTACACCAGCCTTCTTCAAACTGTTTCTCCAGAAGACTGATAGAGAAAAGTAATCTGTCAGGAAAATTGGGCACACAAAAAGGAAAACAGGAAGATATTACTTGCAGCCTGACTCCTGCTGACAAAATGGCTATATGAGTGTTTGTAGTAGGAGGTCAAGAGGCTGCTTTAGCTGTCCCCCCCACCAGTTGCCTTGCAGATACCTCCCTCCTTCTAGTAGGGCAAGTGACCTTCCTGCCCCATTCCCCACTTGTCACTCTCCCCTCTCAGGAGATAAAGCCTTGGATGGTTACAGCAAGAAGAAATATGTCTGCAAGCTGCTTTTCATCTTCCTGTTGGGCCATGACATCGACTTTGGGCACATGGAGGCAGTCAACTTGCTCAGCTCCAACAAATATACAGAAAAACAAATTGTGAGTAAGCCCAATGGTAGTGAGATCTTTAAAAGCAAATCCTTTACTCGCTCATTATTTTGATTTTCCATGTGAAAAGTAAATGACGCTAGTGTTCCTGGTAGATTTCAGTGGAAAGAAAAGGCTAGTAACAGATCTGTATGTGAAAGATTCTGATTCTGAATTATTTATTATATATAGATTATCCTGTTCACCCTTCAATATTGTTATGTTCAGATTTATTTAATCTCCGGAACAAACCTTTCAGGTTGAAGAAGAAAGGATAATTAGCACAAAACCAGCCTGGGTTCTACTAAATCTAGTTTGATCTGCTAACTATACACCATGCTAGCTCCAGGAATGTAGTCAAATGGCTGAGTTTGTGCAGCATGCTATAATTTAAATCAAAGTAAACAAAACATAGTTGCTGCATATGTTGTTGTTGGTTGCGAAGTCGTGTCCAACCCATCATGACCCCAAGCCTTTCTCTCCCCTACCATTCTCTGGAGTCCATTTAAGTTCCTGCTGACTGCTTTAGTGACTCCATCCAGCCATCTCATTCTATGTCATCCCCATCTTCTTTTCCCCTCAAACTTTCCCAGCATTAGGCTCTTCTCCAGTGAGTCCTTCTTATCAGGTAGCCAAAGTATTTGAGTTTCATGTTCAAGACTTGGCCTTCTAAAGAGCAGTCAAAGTTGATCTCCTCAAGGACTGACCAGTTTGATCACTTCAAGGGATCGTGGGAATCTTCTCCAGGACCATAGTTCAAAGGTCTCAATTCTTTGGTGCTCAACCTTTCTCATGGTTCAACTTTCACAGCAATACATTGCAAGTCATAGCCTTGACTATACATACTTTTGTTGGCAGGGTGATGCCTCTGCTTTTTTTCATGCTGTCTATATTTGCCATAGCTTTCCTCCCCAGGAGCAAGCGTTTTTTAATTTCTTGGTTGTAGTCCCTATCTGCGGTGATCTTGGAGCCCAGAAAAATAAAATCTTTCACTACTTCAATTTCTTCCCCATCTATTTGCCAGGAATTGAGGGGGCTGGATGCCATGATCTTAGTTTTATAAATGTTGAGTTTCAGGCCAACTTTTTCACTCTCCTTCACCCACCTCAAAAGGCTCTTTAGTTCCTCTTCACTTTCTGCCATTATAGTGGTATCATCTCCATATCTGAGGTTGTTGATATTTCTCCCGGAAATCTTAATTCCAACTTGATTCATCTAGCTCTGCCTTTCTCATGATGTGCTCTGCATATAAGTTAAATAGGCAGGGAGATAGTATACAGCCTTGCCAAACTGCTTTCCCAATTTTGGACCAGTCAGTGGTTCTGTGTCCAAATCTCTTTAAGAACTTGCCACAATATGTTGTGATTCACACAAAGATTTTAGCATAATCAATGAAGTAGAAGTAGATATTTTTCTGGAACTCCCTAGCTTTCTCCCCTATCCAGCGTATGTTGGCAATTTGATCTCTAGTTCGTCTGCCTCTTCAAAATCCTGCTTGTACTTCTGATAGTTCTCGATCCAAATGCTGCTGGAGCCTATAAGATTTTGAGCATAATTTTATTAGTACATGAAATGAGTGCAATGGTGTGGTAGTTTGAACATTTTTTGGCATTGCCCTTCTTTAGAATTGGAATGTAAACTGACCTTTTCCCATCCTCTGGCCACTGTTGAGTTTTCCAAATTTTCAGGAAAATTGAGGGTGGTACTTTGACTGCATCGTCTTTTAATATTTTGAATCGCTCAGCTAGAATATTGTCACATCCACTAGATTTGTTGTTGCTCATATTTCCTAAGGCCCATTTGACTTCATATTCCAGGATGTCTGGCTCGAGATCAGTGACCACCCCGTCCTGGTTATCAGGCATGTTAAGCTTACTCTTGTATAATTCTTCTGTGTAATTTTGCCATCTCTTCTGCTTCTGTTTGGTCCCTGCCATTTTGGTCATGATAAAATGCCGATCTTTGCATAAAACATTCCCTTCATATCTCCAATTTTTAAAAAGAGATCTCTGGTCCTCCCTATTCTATTGTTTTCTCTTATTTCTGCATTCAGTTGGGTGTATCTTTCTCTTTCTCCCTTGCCTTTCTCTTCCCTTCTTTCTTCAGCTATTTCTAAAGCTTCCTTAGATAGCCATTTTGCTTTCTTACACTTCTTTTTCTTTGGGTTGCTACCTCTTGTACAATGTTGTGAACCTTTTCCCATAGTTTTTCAGGGACTCTGTCTATCAGATCTAATTCCATAAATTTAATGGTCACATCTATTGTATATTCACCAGGGATATGATTTAATTTATACCTGAATGGCCTAATGCTTTCCCTTATTTTCTTCAATTTAAACCTACATTTTGCAATGAAAAGCTCATGATCTGAACCAATTGGCTCCTGGTCATATTTTTACTGACTGTATAAAGCTTCTCCATATTTGACTGCAGAGCATATGGTCAATCTGATTTCTGTGTTGACCGTCTGCTGATGTCCATGTGTAAAGTCGTCTCTTGGGTTGTTGGAAAAGAGTGTTTGCTATGACCATCATATTCTCTTGACAAAATTTTATCAGCCTGTGCCCGGCTTCATTTTGTAGTCCAAGGCCAAACTAGCCTGTTATTCTAGTTATCTTTTGGTTTCCTGCTTCAGCATTCTAATCCCCGATGATGATAAGGACATTTTTGGGTATTAATTCTATAAGGTGGTGTAGGGCTTCATAGAACCAGTCAACTTCATCCTCTCCATCACCAATGTTTGGGCCATAGACTTAGATTACTGTGATGTTGAATGCTTTGCCTTGGATTCAAACTGAGATAATTCTATCATTCGGGGGATTGTATCCCAGTATTATTTTTCCTACTCTTTTATTGACTATGAAGGCTACTCCATTTCATTTGTGGGATTCTTGCCCACAGTAGTATACCTGTTGGTTATCTAAATTAAATGCACCCATTCCTGTCCATTTTAGTTCACTGACTCCTAAGATGTCGATGTTCAGTCTTGTCATCTCTGGTTTGACCACGTCCAGCTTGCCTTGATTCATGGATCTTACATTCCAATGGGAAAAGGATCTTTACAGCATCCAAATTTCCTTTCACCACCAGATACATCCATAACTGAGCATCCTTTTGACTTTGGCCCAGTCACTTCACTCTTTCTGTCATTACTAGTACTTGTCCTCTGCTCTTCCCCAGTAGCATATTGGACCCCTTCCAACCTGAGGGGCTTATCTTCCAGGGTCATATCTTTTGGTACTGTCTATGGGATTTTCATGACAAAGATACTGGAATGGGTTGCCATTTCCTTCTCCAGTGGATTACATTTTGTCAGTGCTCTCTGCTATGATCCGTCTGCCTTGGGTGGCCCTGCACGGCATAACTCATAGCTTAATTGAGCTGCACAAGCCCCTCCACCGTGATAAGGCAGTAATCCATGAAGAGGAGTTGCTGCATATATATTTGCCCAAATAAGATACTATATATCATGATTTAATGTGATGGCTTAATTTGCATGTACTATGGCAGTACCTTCATCCTGCAAGTTACTAAATGCCAAAAACTAAGGTAAAATCAGTGCACAACTCCTTCTACCCTCACTTTTATAATCTTATGGATTGTTGCCATCCAGAATCAAATGTTCCCACCTTGATTGTTATTTTATGTGAACTAGGCCTTGAGTATTTCATTCTTCCCTTTTTCAAATACAGTGGTACCTCTACTTAAGAACTTAATTCGTTCGGTGGCCAGGTTCTTAAGTAGAAACTTTCTTAAGTAGAAGCAATTTTTCCCTTAGGAATCAATGTAAAAGCAAATAATGCATGCAAACCCATTAGGAAAGAAATAAAAGCTCAGAATTTGGGTGGGAGGAGGAGGAGGAAAAAGAGGAGGAGGACAGTCGCTGCCGAAGGAAGAAGGTGAGGTGAGCACCCCTCTTTGCCTTTCCGTGCCCACATGCTCCGGGACGCAACCTTGCGCCAGGTGTATGGGAGGCAGCGCGAGGGAGTCACCACAGTGAAGTGGTTTATTCCCTCTCCAAGCGCCCAGAGAAAGAAAAACACTCCGTTCGCTCTGGGCTGCCAAAGCCTCCTTAAGCGCCACCGAAAGGCTCTGACAGCCCAGAAAAGCCCGAGATGGCCAGGATTAAAGGGGGAATGGCAGGAAACTGGCCGGGCCTTCGTGCCGCTCTCAAATTTCCTGGGAAATTTTTCTGGGCTCGGGTTCTTAAGTAGAAAATGGTTCTTAAGTAGAGGCAAAAAAAATCTTGAGCATCCGGTTCTTATCTAGAAAAGTTCATAAGTAGAGACATTCTTAAGTAGAGATACCACTGTAGTGTCACAAGTTGCATTTTTTCTTTTTAAATTAGGAACCATTCTGATAAGGAGATGAGAAGTATTATTATTCCCTAATAAAGCAGTCGCTGAGCTTGTTGAAAGTTGGAAAAAAGGGGGGGGGATACTTCCCATGATAGTCAGTTAATGAAAGTGCCGAAGGAAGGGCTTCTACAAACTTGTATTCCAGAGAGGCAATCAAAATTGTCTAGCACATTTCTTATCACTTTTGGGAATCTGGCCAACCTTACAACAGCCCTTGTCTGCTGAAGAACAAAGTGACCCTTTGAATGCCATTTGCCTCACTGAAGCAGGATTGCGGGAAATGCAATTGTTCCTAACTACAATTCCCAGCATTCATGACCACAGTTATGCTGGCTAGGCCTGCTGAGATTTATAGTGCCTCAAGACTTGGAAGACCATTGGTTTTTTTTGGAGAACTATAGATTGATCCCTGTAATAAAGGTATGCCTCTGGTTCCCCTAGGGTGATTAATTTATCCCTTGTTCTTTGTGTGCCTTTTGTATCTACTCCTCTAGGGCTACCTATTTATTTCAGTGCTGGTAAACTCCAACAGTGAACTGATCCGTCTCATCAACAATGCTATCAAGAATGACCTGGCAAGTCGCAATCCTACCTTCATGTGCCTTGCCCTACATTGCATTGCCAATGTGGGCAGCCGTGAGATGGCAGAGGCCTTCGCTTCCGAGATCCCCCGAATCCTGGTGGCTGGGTAAGATAGAGTCAATACAGGAAGGACTGACTATATGAAGTAAGATGGGTAGTTTTCATTATGGCATTTAGGTATATCAGAAGATAATTTATAACAGAGGTTACTCACCAGCATGGCATTGCTTACACCATTCTAATTCCATCCTAGACCTTCCAGTTTTATTGAGGCTAAAATCCCCAGAATTTCCATTCAAAAAGAATAGTGAAAATCCCCAGAATTGTAGCTTTGGATATACCCCCAAGGCCTGGATTTGAACAGATTTTAGCAATGTGCTGTAATATCTGGAGGTAGTACAACACCAAGTGTCCCTCAATGGAAGCTTTCGGTGGTTCGGTGGTGGGAATTGGTGGTTCAGCAATATCTGAAGAGTATCAATTGCTCATATTTCAAATTGGGGAAGACTACAAGAGGTTCTCCAATATTTTAAGCAACAAGTATTTTCTCATTATCAGCTACCTGATCCTTTTATCTGGTAATGCCAAAGGTTGAACTTAAAACTTTCCATTAGCAAGACATAATCATTCCTCTAATGAAATATCAACTATCTAACTCATTTGTCTTTATTAACCTCAGTGATACTATGGATAGTGTGAAGCAGAGTGCTGCTCTCTGCCTCTTGCGCCTCTACAAAACTTCACCTGATTTGGTGCCCATGGGAGAGTGGACATCACGTGTGGTGCATCTTCTGAATGACCAGCACATGGTATGTTATCCCTTTTGAGTTCCATTGTTTGGATATGAAAACATTTGTCACCCTCGCAATAATTTGCATATAGTATATCCTCCTGATTTATTATCATATAGTAGAGTCCCTTTAGCATTCAGTTCTTACTCTTTTAAATCCAGGTACCAATCTATTAAAAGAAATTTATTCATACCATATATGTGAAACTAAGTGCAACCAGTGAAGTTTAGTTAATGTTTATCCTATTCCTAGTTTTGTGATTTATTGTATTTCAAATATCAAGTTTTTTAAATTAATGTACAATATGGCAAACCATATATAATGGTTATAAAAGTGATTTAATTAAAAAAGAATAAATTAATAAGAACAGAAGTAATGAGTAATTTATATTGATCTTCTTCCAACTTGGTACATTTCAGATGTTTTGGCATCAGCTCTCATCATTTTTATCCTACCTGGTAGTTCTCATATATTGGTCACAATTGGCCCTGGAAACTTCTTCACTTAGCAATAGGTCGCTAAGCGAAAATTATGTGATTCTGCTGGAGTTACTTCACCTCTTTCACAGTATAATTAAGTAATTCACCTGTGATCATTAAGCAAGATATTGCATGCCCACAATCTGTGATTTTATTGCCTGTTTCTTCATTGCTTGCTTGTTACAGTTCCTATAGAAGTGGTCTCTGTTTTCCATTTTTTCCCCTACACCTCCTCACAATACAGGGTGTGGTCACAGCTGCTGTCAGCCTCATTGCTTGCCTCTGCAAAAAAAATCCTGATGACTTCAAGACATGTGTCTCTCTGGCAGTATCCAGGCTCAGTAGGGTGAGTGAAGAAAGGACAGCCAAGAGTCCATTCCTTTGCTTAATATTATTGCACTGCCATGTTTTGTTTCAGCATTTTTAAAAGCATTTGTGGTAGACCCAAAGGTACTTTTCCAAAAGACAACTGGACTCCAAAAGATGTTTCATTTATCATCCAAGAAACTTCTTCAGTTCTGACTCAATGGTGGGGAATGGATGGGTTTAGATTCTTTGCAGTTATCTGGTGATTCTCAGAGAGCTAAAAACTGGCCTTCGGAGTGCCAGTAACCAGATGACTGCACAAAAATATTAATCCTTCCATTCTCTACCATTTGATTAGAACTGAAGAAGCTTCTTGGATGAGTATCAAAATATTTTCAAGGGAAAAAAGCACGAAAGTCTGGTCACATTTTGGAAAAGCACCTTTAGGACAACTATGATCTAAATGATTGAGAATCCCCAAAAGACATTAGTGATAGAATTTGTGTTTGTTGGGAAACCATAATGATCTAGAAATCCATTGTGACTAGTTAACAAACAATTATTTATTTGATCATAGATCATCAGGAGAATACAGAAATCACAGTTAACTGAAATAAGATACAAAAGAAAGGAAATGAATATTATATAAATATTCTAGAATGTCTAAAATATTAAGGTGGCTTAGAAGCAAGCCTATAGTGTCATGTGCAGATTGCTGAATAGTATGACTGTAAACAGCTGGAGGCAGAGTGATGTAATAATAGCATTTTAAAATAAATCAGAATGACCAAGATACTTAATAAAAGGTGGAAACAACAACACCTGGCATGCTCCTGTGTGACTAATTAAGGAATCTGGGCATGAAGCTGCAACATCTTAATTCTCCGAAGAAAATAAAATGACTTCTTTTTTCCCATTGTGCATTCTATTATTTGTTGGGGATGGATTGTCTGATATAGAAGTTCAGTTTAGACACCTAAAAGAGGACAATGAGGAGTAGCTTGAGTGGATGACAGAGAGCACAGCATCCTAGTGGTGGATGGGATAAATGGCTTTGGATGGTGGAAGGACAAAAGAAGCAGGTCTTTGATATGGTGTCTTAATCACTTCCTTCCACTGAGTTATGAGTTTGCCTGCTGATAGCTTCCTCCATTCCCTCCTGCTCTTTTTTTAAGACTGTGCAAATTGTTCACATGCTGCAGTATATGCAATATTTATTTGGACAAAATACAATATAATGATAGAGCAATAGTGCATATTGATAGATTTAGTTCGGTGTTCTCCAGATTCTTCCTGACATATCTAAGCACACAGTTCTTGGTTCTTTTGCTTAATGACATGGCTGTCTTCTGCCCATAATAGTAGCTTGAGAAGTTATGGCCTTAAATTGGGAGTAGAGGTATAAGGACCATTTATCGTCATAAAGTTTGCCCCAAAGTCTTGTGATATAGCATACACTCAGGGAGTTGCAAACCATGGACTTTTGTGTTAATGGCATAGAGATTCTTGGGGAATATGTTTGTTTTGATAAACCAAATGTGGAGATTTTGACCAGCTCTTTGGGCTGCCCTACTTGTATCCTTTCCTTTCAGATTGTCTCTTCAGCTTCTACAGACCTCCAGGACTACACCTATTACTTTGTGCCAGCCCCTTGGCTCTCAGTCAAGCTTCTGCGGCTGCTGCAGTGTTATCCTCCCCCAGGTAATAAATGTATTCAATAAAGTCAAAGATAATCCTGGAATATGCCAGCTTCCTCTGTTATTGAATAGTTGCCTGAACTTCTTGCTGATTTGCAGTTCTCTCCTTAGTAAAAGGCATAGAAACAACACATCCATTTATTATTAATCTGTTACCTCTTCATCGCAATTTTTATTTTTAATTCAGGATGATTGACTGCTTTGAATGCATTTTTGGCAAATAGATGTGATATGAATTTAATAAGTAAACATTAGTTTCTCTTAATCACTTTTTCTCTAAGTGTAAGGAAGTCCTCTTTTCTTCCTCTATTAAAAATTCTGCACAATCTTTATGCTCACACCCTTCCTTTTGTCCTCTCCTTCTGCATTTGATCATTGAAGGAAGAGATCCTGGTAATACCTGTAATTTTTGTTTGCATTCCCTTATGGAGCCTTTCAGAATAACAGAGAATTATGGATGGTCCTAAACTTGTGAGAAACTGGAATGAAATACAGAACTTTCTGGGTGGGTGGGAGAGACTGATGAATGACTGGTAGGGACTAAGAGTCCTACTTTTTAAGATAACTGGCTTCCTTCCAAAGTTCCTACTCTTTGACTCCATACGTTGTTTTCTCTGCAGAAGATGCAGCAGTGAAAGGACGCCTGGTTGAATGCTTGGAGACTATCCTCAACAAGGCCCAGGAACCTCCCAAGTCCAAAAAAGTCCAGCACTCCAATGCCAAGAACGCTATCCTTTTTGAGGCCATCAGTCTCATCATCCACTATGACAGGCAAGCATGTAACTTTGTTTTGGGTGGGTTTTTTGTTTACTAAAAAATCTATTAGATTGGGAAGTGCATTCTCTTTGAAGGGCATCTATTGTACATTGGCAATGATAAACTCAAATTGATCAGACCTTTTAATTTCTTTTCTTGTAATAATTAATTGAAATCAAAATATTTTATTAAAAAGATCTGAGTTGAGGAACAGTTAGGACGATTCTTTTGGTTAACTCTCCTGGGGGAAGACAACCCTGCAGCAGCTGCTGATGCTTGATGGAGAGCCAAAGGGGCTGCCACAAAGTAATGTTTGTTGCAAAGACACATATCCTCAACCCAATATCCCACTGCAACTTAGTTTTCAAAAAGTCTCCTATAGTATCAATATATCAACAGTATCAATGGAGGGTTTTAAAAAGGTTATTATAGGTTATTATAATTATTACAAGAAAACAGATTAAAAGGTGTGATCAATTTGAGTTTTCCCAATTTGTGGAACAAGATGTGGCGTAGACATCAGTAGAATAAACAGAAACAATATAGTCTCTCTTTGGCCCACAGACCCAAAATTCTTCTGTATTGCTTTGATTGATCAAAATCTCTGGTGGAGAGAGGTAATGTTGTGTGACTTTCAGGATTTTCTGTTAAGTGTCAGCAGAGCCAGAGAAACAAATAGCATCATCAAAATGAAAATTTTAAAAAGAAAGCACTGTAGTTTTGTAGAATGAGATGGATATCTGGAACACTGGAAAAGTTGAGAGAATCATAGTCAGGCTGAGATATATGTACAGAGTAGCCCCTGCTGCTCCTACTCTGGTATTAACACTCACTTCTTGCTCTGCAGTGAACCCAACCTGCTGGTGCGTGCATGCAATCAACTAGGCCAGTTCTTGCAGCATCGAGAGACCAACCTTAGATACTTAGCCTTGGAGAGCATGTGTACCCTAGCCAGTTCTGAATTCTCACATGAAGCTGTCAAGACCCACATTGAAACAGTCATCAATGCTCTAAAGGTCAGACTCTGAATTGGTATGCAGAGAAAAGTAACCTTTATGGGGAGTGAGGGTGTTAAAGACTGAGTGAGAGTGATTTCCCCAAATTTCTCAGTTCTGTTTCCAGATAGTGAGGGAGAATGCAATCTCAGTCACCCAGCCATTTTCCAAAGAAAGATCCTCAGTAACTTCTCCACCAACAAGTGTAATTTTTCTTAACAGCGAATGAAACATTTATAGTATATGTCACAATCTTAGCACTTCATCCCCTGGCAATATTGGGAGGCCAGATTAAAAGAGGTCGCCTCTCCATCCTGAAATTGCAGGAAGGAGCAAACTGAATCATGTATTGCATAGCCTCCAACTTGGGGAGGGGGCTCAAAGCTTTGGGCTGTACAGCATTGGGAATAAATCTAGGAAAGAACTCAGTTGAAGTCAGAAGGAAATATTCAAGTTTGTGTTCAAATTTACAGTCACTTTGTCAAATATGGCACTTAGATTTAGAAACCTAAACTTTGTATTTTTCATTCTGATCTCTTTGATTGTTTTGGGAAGCAGCTTTCTAGGATTATCATTGTCACTTTGATTACTTCAATATACATTGATGAAATGTCAGAAACCTGGCAAAGATCCAAGAATAAATTTACTGATTTTAGGCTTTAGTATCCTGCTAGGTTTTTGCATTCCAATAAGAGAAGCAGCCCTGCATGGCTGCCAAGACATGTAGAGCTTCAATGAGTATAAATGGTCCTTTAATTTTAGCTAGAAACATAACTGGAAATCAGCTTGCACAAGTACAGTGACGGGCAGCAGCCAGTGCTTCCAGGTGCGCGGCTCCGGTAGGAAAACCGCGGATGCGTGCGTAGCTGTGTACCCTCAGTGTGCCCCCGCACGAGATTTGGCTTCTGCACATGTGCAGCAAGCCGAATCTCACACGAGGATGTGGCGAGTGAGATTTCAGCTATTTTTTTGTTTCTGCGCATGCACGGAAGTTGAAAATTGCTGAAATCCCCTTCTCAAGTGCGTCCTTGCATGAGATTTCTGCTCATGTACAGAAGCCAAATCTTGCGCAGATGGGCACCTGGACGCCTCCGATGGCCTCCGAGGGAACTCTGGTAGCAGGTAAGAAGAGCGGCCACTCACTGCACAACTAGTAGAAAAAACAGAATGTTAACAGAAAAAATTAAGTCTATAGTGAGTGCTGCTGAGTCCTACAACTACTACTTGAGTCTTTCTGACCAAAATTACCTCCTTACTGAAAATTTTATTTCATATACAGAATGTACTGAATCTAAATTTTAGGAACCATATTAGGGCATTGCCGTAAACTCTGTTCCTTTTGATGCATTTGGGGAATTCTTATTAGCTTAATAATCAGAGAGTTATGGACCACAAAAGGGAGAAAGGGGAAAACCCATTAAAAGGGTTGGTGCATCTTTTAAATATGACCTCCTTTGAATTCTTCTTTGTATATCTAATCTTTTGCATAGGTCTCCTTTTGCAACTTGTATCTGCCTATCCTAAATTGGAGGTGTAATTGGCTCTTAATTCATGCTGAAGGTAAAAGGTTTTGTTTCTGTTTAACCACCCATCTCTTTTCACAGACGGAACGGGATGTGAGCGTACGCCAGCGAGCTGCCGACCTTCTCTATGCCATGTGTGACCGTACAAATGCCAAGCAAATAGTCTCGGAGATGCTTAGCTATCTGGAAACAGCAGATTACTCAATTCGTGAAGAGATTGTGAGTACGGGTTGCCAACTCATTGGGAACTAGAAGAGGAACCTGGGTGTTTTTATCTCAGTAGATTGCAGAGAAACACAATGAAGGCCTGCCTCAACATGTAAACTGGTCTGGGGAGGGCAAACCAGTTGGGAGTTGGCAGCCAGAGTTTCTTTTTTCTTTTGCCAGGTACTGAAGGTGGCCATCTTAGCTGAGAAATATGCAGTAGACTATAGCTGGTATGTGGATACCATCCTCAATCTGATCCGCATTGCTGGTGACTATGTGAGTGAGGAGGTGTGGTACCGTGTCATCCAGATTGTCATTAACCGGGATGATGTGCAAGGATATGCAGCCAAGACAGTCTTTGAGGTGGGTGGTCTTCACTTGTGACACTGACTATCCCTTCTTCCAAATAGAGAGCTTTCTTTTCCTTCCTTTTATGAGTATGTGAATATGGCTATAAAAACTAGATGGATTCTCCATTCTTATTTCATTGTTGAAATATATATAGCCATAGATAAGTAATAAATATATTCAGAGGACACTAAAAGGGATTTCAGCTTAATGACGGCAGAGCATCTTCAGTGTCTGCAAAATGTTTAAATATTTATTAATGCAGGGGAATGAAATTATTTTTAGGGCAATATTATGAACTTGGACGGTGTAACTATTGAGCTCCATACTTACATAGTTTTGCAGTATGTTTGATGCTAAATATACAGATTCTGGAATGTCAGAGATTGTCAGTTAATCTAAAAGAGTCTGAAAAATCTTGAATCTGTTTAAGCCTTTGATCTCTTGGGATTTGTTAGGAAAGGAGCTCAAAAATATCCAAGCTATCTTTCTTTTTAAGAGAAATGATGTAATAATAAACAAAAATAGGAGCTTATTCTCAAGTTGCATCTACGTAACTGCCCACCATACACCGTATTTTCTTTTCTTTTCTAGGCTCTTCAAGCACCTGCTTGTCATGAGAACATGGTGAAAGTTGGGGGCTACATCCTTGGGGAATTTGGGAATCTCATTGCTGGGGATCCCCGTTCCAGGTAGTTAATATGAGAGAGAGAAGAAATGGCTTGACCTGGAGTAGGGGGGTAGGGTGGAGTGGGCTGAGATAGAGAAGCTCCTATGAGGGAGGTGGGGGAAAGCAGATGCTGGGATTATATTGGGACTGGAGCATTCAGAATTCCCAACCAGCCTGACTATAAAGAAAATTGTAAAAGTTGCAGCCTCAGCACCTCTCGAGGGCAACCTCACACTCCTGTTTATTGGGCATTTGAGGAGATTGTCCCGTTGTTCTTTGATGTTGTGAAGGAAGCCTGTGAGAATATTTCCTTCACCTTTCTTCACCTGTAGATCTCAGGGGCTCTGACTCGTGTTGTCTCCTATTCTCCTTTCTCCACCAGCCCTCTGGTTCAGTTCAACCTTCTCCACTCCAAATTCCACCTCTGCAGCGTTTCCACTCGGGCCCTACTTCTCTCTACCTACATCAAATTCATAAATCTCTTCCCTGAAACAAAGGGCACCATCCAGGAAGTGCTGCGCTCAGACAGCCAGATCCGCAATGCTGATGTGGAACTGCAGCAACGTGCCGTTGAATACCTCAAGCTCAGTTCTATTGCCAGCACCGATGTCCTGGTGAGGGAAGAAACGAGGCGGGGGCACTGATAACCCCGTCTCTCAGGGGAAATAGATTCTTGTTTTTTCCTTACTAAAAAGTTGATTCAGAGAGCATTAGAAAAGAGAAAAGACGAAACTTTTCTTTTTTTGTTTGGTGGAATGGATCAAAGTTTCGTATTTTTGTACTTGATCCAAGCCAGGTTTTACCTTTTTATATGAATGTGGAATAGGCTAGGATGGTACTTCAGTTGAATACTGGCCTTTGAGGAGTGTACTACAGTGATGTCTCCAAATGAAATGGAACAAAAAGTTCTAGCTCATTGGTTTCCTTTAAGGAGCAGAGTTGGGATTGAAATGCATTGCCTAGAACCAATACATGTCATCCTAGAAAAATACATCATCATAGAAAAGCACAATGCAACTATTTGCCAGGTTTGGGAGTTTAAAAAGTCCAAATCATACTGCTCTGGGGGAGAGGGGTTCTCTAAAAGAGATATGGGAAACCTCCTACAGCTTTCATGCCACTTACTCTGCAGGTGACTTGTAGACAGGTTCCAGGCAGATGACTTGCAGAGAGCAAACATCATATAAAAGTGGATGGCTGCACAGGGCCAGTAGTATAAAGCAGATAGTCCACATGCAGTAGGTAGTTACATTGTCTTTAGGATTTTTATTCTGAGTTCCGGTCTTTTTCCATAACTACAAGGTTGACTGACAGGGCATGTGGGTACTTGTTTCCAATTTTCACCGTTATTGCTTTAGGCTACAGTACTGGAAGAGATGCCACCATTCCCTGAACGTGAATCTTCCATTTTGGCAAAGTTGAAGAAAAAAAAGGGTCCGGGGGCTGGCAGCGAGTTAGAAGATGGCAAAAAGGATCCAAATTCCGAAATCAATGGAGGCATGGAGCCCTCAGCCAGCACTGCTGTGAGTGGAAGGGAAAGGGACAAGGCTGGGAATGGGGAGTCGGAGTCTTGGGAGTCTCCAAGAAAGAAGGATGCTGTGTGGGAAGTCTGTGGGAAGGGGAGGGAAAATATAGGACAGGAAATAATAATTATAAATTCTAATCTCTTAGTCAGATTATAAAGCAGGATTTTTCATTTATTTATTTATTTATTAAATTTGTATGCCGCCCCTCTCCGCAGACTCGGGGCAGCTCACAGCAGCAACAGAAAAACAGTGTAAAATACAAATTCAATAATTAGAAAGCTAAAAACCCATAATTTAAAAAACATTCACACAACATACCATACATAAACAGTATAGGCCTGGGGAAGATATTTCAGTTCCCCCATGCTTGACGACAGAGGTGGGTCTTAAGGAGTTTGAGAAAGGCAAGGAGGGTGGGGGCTGTTCTGATCTCAGGGGGGAGCTGGTTCCAGAGGGTTGGGGCCGCCACAGAGAAGGCTCTTCCCCGGGGACCCGCCAAACGACATTGTTTAGTCGACGGGACCCAGAGAAGGCCAACTCTGTGGTACCTAATCGGTCGCTGGAATTCGTGCGGCAGAAGGCAGTCCCGGAGATATTCTGGTCTGATGCCATGAAGGGCTTTATAGGTCAAGACCAACACCAAAGGATTTTTCATGCTCTAATCATTTCCTTCACCAAAATTTCAGTAGGTACAATACGAAACGTTAGTAGATTTCCTTTCATTGTCATTTGTAATTCAGTGCATCACCAATAACAGCATTCTCCTCTTTTCCTGGTCTTGGCCAAAAACTAAATTCATATCTCAGAGAGCAGACAGCAAACAGTTATCTTATCTGAGACTTCATATAATTCTGAATTTCAACTCCAGTCTGCACTTCTATTCTTCTTATTGTTTCCTCTTGCCTTTCATGTCAACTAAGCATGAAACTTTTGCAAAACAGTTTAACCAGCTCATCAAATCCCAGAGGAAAAAGCTGTAATGAAACCAATATACTATACAAAGCCCAACTTCTGGGAATATTTTAACTGGAGATATTTTATTTTGACACAGCAAAGAAGTAAAGAACTCAAGTACTGATCTTAGAAACATAGAAGACTGACGGCAGAAAAAGACCTCATGGTCCATCTAGTCTGCCCTTATACTATTTCCTGTATTTTATCTTACAATGGATATATGTTTATCACAGGCATGTTTAAATTCGGTTACTGTGGATTTACCAACCACGTCTGCTGGAAGTTTGTTCCAAGGATCTACTACTCTTTCAGTAAAATAATATTTTCTCATATTGCCTTTGATCTTTCCCCCAACTAACTTCAGATTGTGTCCCCTTGTTCTTGTGTTCACTTTCCTGTTAAAAACACTTCCCTCCTGAACCCTATTTAACCCTTTAACATATTTAAATGTTTCGATCATGTCCCCCCTTTTCCTTCTGTCTTCCAGACTATACAGATTGAGTTCATTAAGTCTTTCCTGATACGTTTTATACTTAAGACCTTCCACCATTCTTGTAGCCCGTCTTTGGACCCGTTCAATTTTGTCAATATCTTTTTGTAGGTGAGGTCTCCAGAACTGAACACAGTATCTTTATTTCTATTCCCAGAGTAGAGATAAATAATTGAGTTCAGTTCCTAAGTTAGGATCATGAAAACACACATATTTGTTGCAACTTATGTTTTCTTTCTCTTGCAGTCAACACCGTCCCCATCTGCCGATTTGTTAGGTCTCCGAGCCACACCAGCGACTGCATCTGGTGCCCCTGCCAGCGCTGGCAACCTTCTCGTGGATGTTTTCTCTGACAACCTACCTACCACAACTGGCCTGGCCTCTGGTACAGAAGATAATTTCCTAAGGTATAATATGGCCTCTCAGGCTGTCTTTGCCCCAGCCTTCCTAAGAAAAAGGATTGGCGCATTTGATCAGTCTAAGCATGTCATGTAAACAAAGAAGTGCCAGCCTTTTCTAGACAACTGCTGGGAGCTCATTTAGGGTACAAGAGTGATTGCACAGTCAAGAATTCAGATTCTGCTCTATAACTCTCACGGAGGTTTGTGAGGAATGAGTCACAGTTGCTGAGTGCCATGGAGATAGTTCCAGCTCAAAGGGCAGATCATCATCTACCACCTAATCTGAATAGGAGTTGACGGGAGGACTTATTGGGCTCGAGATCCTGATCCAAGAGTAAGAAGGACAGAGTAGGTAGATGTATGAGTGCTTATGATTGTAATAGGAAAATGGCCATGTTATACATATATCTTTGTATAGAATAGGCAAGATTGATCTACAGGTATTCATTTCCAAGTATCTTGGTAGTTTTGGGCTTCATTTCTCTAGATGGGCAATTAGCACATGTCAGTTCTCATGGCCTTGTCTTGCTCTCTCTTTGTCTTGGGTGTGAGAGTCTCTCTCTCTCTTTTTCTTTCTCCGTCTGTCTGTCTGTTGCCTTTTTGGAATGGTTTCCTCTCTCTTTCTCTCTTTCACACTTCTTACCTTGGATGAAACAGTGACTTGGAGGCAACTCCTGAGAATCCTGCATCCCTATTGGTGGAGGCTGACCTGCCTGCAGAGTAAGGGGTTAAATCTGTCTCTCTCTCTTTCTCTCTTTCTTTCTTTCCTTCTTTCTTTCTCTCTTTCTCTCCCTCTCCTCTTTCTTTCTTTCTTTCTTTCTCTTGCTGTCTGCTCCTACAACCTTCCCACCATTATTTGCATTTCATTGGATTTCGCTAAAAGGAGGATCACAGATGTTAGTGTGGCAACATTGTGAATTCTCAAAAAAGTAACAAGAATGGCAAAGTCACAATGTAACATGATGTGTAGAGAATCTATACAAGAGCTTATAAATGTGTAACTTTGTCCGATTTCTGCTTCCTTCCGTGTCCGTGATCACCCATATGCTTAGAACTACCTCCCAGAACATCTGCTCCATTGCTTGCTTTTTTCCAAATTCTGCATTAGAATCCTTTTTAATGAAACATTGGGACATTTTTCTATTCCCCATGTTCAGCTGGAAATATCCAAATGTAAGCATGTGCTACTCATACTTTTAGCATTTTGCTTTTGTTTATCCCACTATAATTTCTCAATATCTCTATGATTTTCAAGATAAAATCTAGACATTAAGACTGCAGGAGCAAGAATCCGTCCATATGGACATTAGAAACTACTATGCACTTACAAAATAATATTTTCCACAGAAGAAGGGTGAGTGGAGTAAGAAATACACTTTGCTAGAAAGGGCATTCTTGGGGTGTTGCTAGAGTAAGCAAAGACAATCAGACCATATGCAATACCCAAGTCAACCACAGTTGCAAAAAATCACCAGTATGTTTCTTCTTAGTTGAGATGAGAAAAATGAATATTTTATATAATAGTACTGAAATAATCTTGACGTTGCTATAATAACAAAAAACCAACAACTCAAAATTCCCAACAAAACTCTAAAATAAAAAAGAGGCCCTAGGCTTGCCTATTTTATGTGACATCTATGCATTTACTAAGTCCTTCTCTGCCTCCAAGTCATGAAGAACAATCTATACCTACTAGAAACATGTTATGGCCTGCAGAGTTCTGACATTTGATCTAATCCTGATCCTTAACTGTCTCAAGATCCTTCTATGCTTCATATGATCAAGAACTTCAGAATACAGAACATGAAAAGTAGAAAATCATACATTTTTGAGTGGAAATGAGAGAGCCATTGATTGCTTCAATGTGGTGTAGGCAGGATAGGGATTTGGAATAGAGGAATCCTCTCTCAAGGGACATAAGTAAGACAGTAATTCAAAATTAGGTTTCTTAGAGTTGAGAATAAATTGTGGTATTTTAAGCTGTCAGGAAATCCAGATTGTACACAAACAAAATTCCTAGATGAGCATCCATTTGAATCAATACCTTAATTAGGTTGGTTCAGAATTATAGAATATGTACCATATACTAGAAAAAAATCTTGGCTCCCATGAATTTTAAACTTCTTTCATTGGCTTTTAAATGTGAGGAATGTGAATTTGTTAATGAAGATATAAAAACATAACTTATAAAAGGCAGCTTGGCTCTCATCCTCTACAGAGTTTCTATGCTCAGGAATTCAGATATTGTGGGATTACACCTTCCATCATCTCCCTAAAATCTGGTCTGGGCTGATGCAAGTAGGAATCAAACAGTATCTGGAAAGCAAAGATTTGGAATCTCTCTCCTTTATAGTATTTCTCAGGAATACTCCACAGTTTTTCTTCTGCCTTGGTACCTGCTCTGTGGCATGTTCTCTCTCTGTTTAAATGTGTGTGGTTTGATTCCCTCCTCCTTTTCTTTTTCTGATACTAACATGGTGCTATACCAGGGTGACTCATCTTTTCTGCTCTTTTTCTTCCCTGCCTCTGTCAACCGCTGTCCCCTTTGCTATGCCCCTTCACCACTACCAGCTCAGGGGCTGCTGCTTCTGTCTCTGAGGACTCTGCTTTGCCTATTGCTGAGGCTGATGAACTGCTTCACAAGTAAGATCCTGGGTGGCTCCTGAATACTGGGATTTGGGGCGGGGGACTGGACTAAGTGCCACCCCCTTTTGACATATGCGTGGGATGGCTTCCTTCGGCCTGAAACACTGAAACCTCACTCAACATTATTCCCGGTCACATAATTTCACCTCCAGGAAGTACTGTATTTTTCGGACTATAAGATGCACTGGTGTATAAGATGCACCAAGATTTCAAAGAGGTAAGTAAGAAAAAATGTTTTTTGTCCCCTCTGGCCCCAGGAGCACTCTGCAAGCCTCCCAAACCCTCTGTGCACCCCATTTTTACCTGTTCTGTTTTAAAAATGGGGTGGGCAGAGGGTTTGGGAGGCCTGCAGAGAGCTCCTGGACACTGAGGAAGGCAAAAATGCCCCCATTTTGTGGCAAATGGCCCATTTTTTGCCGTTTTTGCAAACACAAGGGTGTTTTTACCTTCCCCGAGCTCCCAGGAGCATGCTGCAGGCCTCCCAAACTCTGTGCACATCCCATTTTTGCAAAAAATTGACCCATTTTTTGGAAAAAATGGGACTTGGGGGCAGGGCATCGGGAGGCCAAAAATGGCTGTATTTGGTGTATGAGATGCACCAACATTTCCACCCTCTTTTGTGATGGGAGGGGAATGTGTGTCTTATACTCTGAAAAATATGGTATTTTCCAGATGAAATAGTTGGGAAGAAATTGGCCATCCCAGCATACTGGATAAATTTTAATGTATGAGCTTGAGGAGTTTTAATAGGTTGAGCTCAACACCTTAGTGGTAAGAAGGAATGAGTGACTTGGTATCAGAATTGGTATATGTGGGGAAAGTATTTCAGTATATCCAATAGAAATGACATGCATGTTTACAAATAATAGATGGCCTCTGCCTACTTCTAACCAAATCTTCATGAACTATCACAGGTTTGTGTGTAAGAATAATGGGGTGCTCTTTGAGAACCAGCTGCTACAAATTGGGGTAAAGTCAGAATTCCGGCAGAACTTAGGTAAGTATTTGTAATAGGTGGAGTACAATAGGCAAGTTGGGATTTCTTTAGGACTCTGAATAAATCCGACATATCCCATGTCCTTATATGAGAGCAACCTTCTTTTAAAAAATGAATACATTGTAGACAATAAGTGGTCTTTTTTGAGTTGAAGACTGGAAGACTGGTTTAGGTGGATGTTAGGGTTATATATTCTGGTCTTACCCTAACATTTATGTTAGGAGCCAATACGAGGTGAACAGTTTTATGATATCCAATTTCTAGTGCCTACTCAGCCATGAAACTCAAAAACAAATTATTCTGTATTTGCTAAGTTATCTGTTCTAGGATAGGATAGGATAGATAGATAGACAGACAGACAGACAGACAGACAGACAGACAACAATTAATCAATCAATGGATATGGCTATCCATACTATTTATATGTGATTCTGGTAGGCATACACAATTAAAACTAAGTGTAACCATTACATAAAAACATAGAAACATTAAAACCAATTAAACCAATTCAAGACTACAGTTAAAAGCTACAATAAACTTCTACACAGTACAACCATTTAATAGGCTTCACACTCCCATGGGATTGCCAAGCCCAGTGACACATTCAAGTTTTGAGAGTTTTATGGAAGGTTGGCAGAGTTAGGGCCTTTCTCGCCGCAGGAGAAATACCATTCCAAAGGGCAGAAAAGGTTCTCTATTGAGTCCTGCTAAATGAATCCTGTTAGCCAATAGGGCTCAAAGCCTTTTGAGAGACTTAATGGGATGAGTAGATTGATTAGAGAGGCAGTCTACCTATATTGCTAAGTATCCTAATACTTCCCCATTATAAAAAGTTAGAATGGCTCATTTCTAGGTCAGGCTGGATCTTTGCAGCCTTTCTCCAGACTCTATATCTGTATCCCATCTTGTTTTAAAAAAATATTTTAAATCAACTTTACTGTGTGATTCCTTGTCAGATATTTCACCTATAATTCACCAAAGAGTGGACGATTTTCTACTCTGTATGTGATACCCATTATCTGTAGAAACACACTTTGTCAGTAATGGGTTACTACTGATTTAATGTATTTTTTTGGATTTGTACAATATATTGGAAGGAATGGTTCATGGTTCAACCCTAGACTTGCATACTGTCTGAATTCAGCCACTTGTAATTCAACAAGCTATGATGCATTGCAAGAAAGTATGGGCTATGGCCATCCCATAATATATTTCCATCCATCCTAGGCCGAATGTATCTTTTCTATGGGAACAAAACATCCGTCCAGTTCCAGAGTTTCACTCCAACGGTCAGTTATCCTGGTGACCTGCAGAACCATATCCTTTTATGTGTGGTGATAGTAAAAGAAGAAAAAGAAGAGTTTGTTTGGGGTGGCTTTCAAGCCCTCGGGTATTCTCTTTGTGCACAGCTCAGAAGCGGTGGTAACCTTTTCCTTAGCCCAGTTCACAGCTCAACATTCAGACGAAAACAGTGGAGCCACTGGTGGAGGGAGGGGCTCAAGTTCAACAGGTCCTGAACATTGAATGCCTGAATGATTTCACGGAGGCCCCCCTTATCAACATCAAATTCCGGTATCGTTGCTTGACATCTCAGCCTAATCTTCAGTTCTAAAGAAGGAAGGATTTCTCTATCTGAGTAATTAAAGGCATTTCAAAGTGGTTGCAGTTGGAGCCTCTGCTTGCACAGAGAATACTAAAGAGTCAAATGTGAAAAGCTGGAGAGGCCGGGATTCTGACCTTCAGAGTTATGAGCAAAACTAAAACCCAACAAGTAGTACAGTGGTACCTCGGTTCTCGACCACAATTCGTTCCAGAAGTGTGGTCGAGAACCGATTTGGTCGAGTACCGAATTAATTTATCTCATAGGAAATAATGGAAATGGATTTAATTGGTTCCCAGCCCCTGTTCACTCGCTGGGAACCAATTAAATCTATTTTCTTTATTTCCTATGGGATAAAAAATCTGAGGAGCTCTATAAGCGCTCCAAGCTGCAGGAAAGGTGGGGGCGGTTGCAATCTCAGCAGCTTCAGGGGGCTCCTTTCCTCAGTGCTTCATCTTGTTACCTGTAGGCAGCTGCACCAACTTTCTCCTTCCCGGAGGTGGCAACGGCGGCGGCTTCCCTTCGAGTAGCAACAGCGCCGGGAACGTCACGTAATGAAGGGAAGCTGCTGGAGCGGCGGCAACTGCTGAGATGGCTCCGGCGGCTTCCCTTCATCACATGACGTTCCCGGTGCTGTTGCTACTCAAAGGGAAGCCGCCGCTGTTGCCGCCTCCGGGAAGGAGAAAGTTGGTGCAGCTGCCTACAGGTAACAAGATGAAGTATTGAGGAAAGGAGCTGCTGGGAATGCAGCCGCCCCCACCCTTCCTGCAGCTTGGAGCAGTTATAGAGCTCCTCAGCCCTCCGAAGCTGCCGGGATTGCAGCTGCCCCTGGCGGTAACATTTCGGATAATGAACAAAATTTTCTGTGGCTGTTTGGTATCCAAATTTTTGTTCGGATACCGAAGGAAATTTTTGCTGAAAATTTTGTTCAGTATCCGAAATGTACGACAACCAAGGCATTCGAGAACCGAGGTACCACTCTACTTCTAATAATTTGAATTATAATTTTTCCCTTGACACGCATTTGCTTTGCTTCATCCCTGTCCCTCACATTTCCGTGAGCTGCATTTTGTAAAATCCCATCGGCTATGAATTTATCATCTTATATCATATTTCTGCTAATTATTTCAAAATATGCTTGGACTGGTCAACCTTCTAGGAAGCCCCCAGCAGAAAACAATCCCCTAAACCCGCTTGCACTTTTGATAGTGAGGGGCCTCTAGTCCTAGGAAATAGATATGGTCGATAGTTAATAATAACCTCATTCTTCTTGCCTTTATTCCCCCTTTAAAGTTGTCAATAGTATTATTAAATAATGCAAACTTCTGGGTCTGTTTGTCCTTATTTCTTGTTTCTGATAGCTATGGTGGAACGTTGCAGAATCTCACTCTCAAATTGCCTATCACTGTCAACAAGTTTTTCCAAGCAACAGAGATGCAGTCGCAAGACTTTTTCCAGCGTTGGAAACAACTCAGCTTGTAAGTTTGCACAATATGAAATATCTGGAAATGAGGACTCACAAATGATAGTTTGTATATAGGTAGTCCTTGAATTATGGCCATAATGGTGTTTAGCCATTATGGTTACAAGTGGCAATGGCCATTAAGAGATGATCTTTGCTTAGCAAACCTTTTCTTCCTGCAGTTAAATGAATGTGTGGGTTGTTAAGTGGAGCAAGAGGTGCTTTGTGTGGACGAGGCCCTGAGAGGCCTAGCGCAGGGCCAAACCTGCCTGTTCTGGCCTCCTAAGGCCTCCCCCATCCCCTGAGATACGCAGTGCTATTTCTTACCCTCGGAAGTTCTCGCAATACTGTTTTCTCTTCCCCACCCACCCTCCCTCAGTCTTCACAGACACACACACACACACACACACACACACACCAGCTCCCCACAGGCCTTCCCCACATTCCCCAGATTGGAAAGTCTGCAGTGTTGTACAAATCATATCGCTGTTAGCCGGCCCGAGTCTCCGGAGAGGGGCGGCATACAAATCCAATAAGTAAGTAAGTAAGTAAGTAAGTAAGTAAGTAAGTAAGTAAGTAAGTAAGTAAATAAATAAATATTAGGTCAGGCAGCCATGTGGTATGATTCCAGAAGCTGCTGCTATTTCTTGAGCAATTGTTTAGAAAATGGAGGCCACTTCTGGAATTGCGCTATGCAGTTATTCCTATTGCAGTGCTCTAGAAAGCTCCTGAGATCTTCAAAAGGCAAATGTGTGATGGATGCCAGCTGCCAGAGAGATAGCCCTAGCCCTACTGGAACTGGGGTGGGGAGTGGGGAGGCCTGTGAGGACCTGGACCTGGAGATAGGTAGGGGGAAGTGTTGCAACACCCCTGTTGTAAAGGCAAATGGCTGCAGGAGAGCTGCAACAACTGTAATCTCAGAATGGGTCATAATTAGCTTTTGGAGGATCCACCACAATTTTAAAAGGTCACTAAGCAACCCATTATTAAGCAAGGACTTAAAGATGTGAGAGAAAAAAGGACATGAGGTGAGTTTGTTTTTTGAAAGAGTGGGGATATGGCTTCCAAGGACAATTCCATCTATCTGTCCATTACCCTGGGGGAGAATCACTGACCCCCTCAGACAGAGTCCACAACTTGGGTGTCCTCCTCGATCCACAGCTATGGCGAGGGGGGCGTTTGCCCAGGTTCGCCTGGTGCACCAATTGCGGCCCTATCTTGACAGGGAGTCCCTGCTCACAATCACTCATGTCCTTATCACCTCGAGGTTCGACTATTGCAATGCTCTCTACATGGGGCTACCTCTGAAGAGTGTTCAGAAACTTCAAATCGTGCAGAATGCAGCCGTGCGAGCGGTCATGTGTCTCCCTAGATATACCCATGTTTCTCCAATACTCCGTGGACTGCATTGGCTGCCGATTGGTTTCCGGACACAATTCAAAGTGTTGGTGATGACCTATAAAGCCCTACATGGCATCGGACCAGATTACTTGCAGGACCGTTTTCTGCCGCATAAATCCCAGCGACCAGTTAGGTTCCACAGAGTTAGCCTTCTCCAGGTCCTGTTGACCAGACAATGTTGTCTGGCAGAGCCTAGGGGAAGAGCCTTCCCTGTGTGGCCCCTGGCCCTCTAGAATCAGCTCCCTCCAGAGATTCGCACTGCCCCCACCCTCCTCGCCAGGCATGGGGCAATTAGATCAAGCCCCCCTTGACTATCAAATGTGATGTGTGGTTGTGACTGAGTTGGTTGACTGTTTTTAATATAGTGGTATCTTAACCTATAGTTTTAATTAATTAGATTTGTGTACACATTGTTTTATATTGTACCCTGTGAGCCTCCCTGAGTCTTCAGAGAAGGGCGGCATACAAGTCTAAATAATAATAATAATAATAATAATAATAATAATAATAATAATAATAATAATAACAACAACAACAACAACAACAACAACAACAACAACAACAACAATTAGAATTCTTCAACTAAATAATCAGTGAATATGATTACACTTGAATTTGGCAGAGTTCTCCCTTTTTTAATTTTATCTTTGCCTTTTAAAATTGTCACAGTAACAAAGTAAATGGTTCCACCGTCACTATATATTGCTGAGGTGCAGTAAGCATGTAACAGGATAGATAACAAGAAGAATAGGATTTACCGTATATACTCGAGTATAAGCCGACCCGAGTATAAGCCGAGGCACCAATTTTTGCCACAAAAACTGGGAAAACTTATTGACCCGAGTATAAGCCGAGGTTAGAAAATGCAGTGGCTACTGGTAACTTATAAAAATGGAAACCAATAAAATTACATTAATTGAGACATGTTTTAGAATATTTATTTTAAAGAAAACCAGTAAACTAGCTCTGTAAATTTAAAAGAGGGTAAACAAATTAACAATATTAACAAATTAAAAAGTAAAAAAGTAGCTCAATCAGCAACAATGCTAAAACCTAACTAGATTCCTTCTCATCATTAATTGGATTTACATTATTGTTCTGTTTTTATATATGCTGTGAGCCGCCCTGAGTCCTTGGAGAGGGGCAGCATACAAATCCAATTAAATAAATAAATAAATCTGTATGTCCAAACAGCTTCAGCATTAGCTGCTGTGAGGTTATCAGCATAGAAAACCAGATAGATAGATAGATAGATAGATAGATAGATAGATAGATAGATAGATAGATAGATAGAATGATAGATAGAATGATAGATAGATAGAAAGATAGACAGAAAGACAGACAGATAGAATGATAGATAGATAAATAGAGAGATAGATAGATAGATTGATTGATTGATAGATAGATAGATATGCTCTCAAACCCACTTTATAAAAGGCAACTTTTAAAGATCCACAAACACACTTAAGAAATTCCTGTCTAGCTCTTGCCTCATTACACATTATTAAATCCTATCCAAGCAAGGACAGCAACTACCACAAGATACCATTTTTTAAACAGTTTAAATCTTTTCAAAAGAGGGGGAGGAGAATCGGACAGCAGGAGGTCTTTTTAATCCAACTAAGGGAAACTCAGAGAGAGAGGGGAATAGTTAAAACCTGTTGGCAAATACACAGGTTAAGGGAGTGAGGAGTAAAAAAAACCAAAACCCTGCTGGTTTAAGCCAGGGGGAAAGGAGGCACTTTGGCTACACCTCCTTCAAAGAGGTAACTGGCATTTTTCGGGGGGGGGGGGGGGACAGGCAAGCACACAAACAAACACACACACACACACACACTCGCTCTCCAAAATTCATCCTTCCCCTTTTTCTTTGTTGCCTTGGCTTCCCTTTCATTCACAAGCCCACCCCCACGCCGCTCTAGGGCTTCCTGCCAACTCCGATAGGGTTTATTTGTTGACAAATACACACACAGAGGGAGCAAGGAGAAAAAAACCCCTCCCAGTTTCAGCGAGGGAAAAAGAAGTAGCTGGCATTCTTTGCAGGGTGGACAGGCGCTCACACACACACACACCTTCTTCCAAAGCTGATTCTCGATCCTTTTTTTGTTCCCTTGGCTCCCCCTCACTTTCCCAGCCGCCTAAGGCTATGTAGGGTTCTCCTCACCCAGCCCGTGCAAGTGCGAATCAATCAGCTGCCAAATGGTACGTTTTCCTCTCCTCTCAACTCAGGGAGAACTTCAAGCTCTGGGTTTTAAACGCAACCAAACGGGGACACAAGAAGGTAGCCAGCCGCTTCTCATTCAGGCTCGCACTCATTCTCTCTGTGTGCGCTGCCTTTGGAGGCGCCTTTGCTTGAGCTGGGGAGAGGTGGCAATTGCCCCACTCCTCCCACTGCCTCCTCTCGCAGGCTCAAGCAAAGGCACCAGCCGACCGGCCCGATGGCGTGCGAGGAGAAAAAGGCGAGGGGAAGCTGGTGAGGTGGAGGGGGGGGAGAGAGAAAGGGTGCACGCAGGCACCGTCTCTCTCTTCTCCCCCACAACTGCCCCGATGGCGTGCGAGGGGAAAAAGGCGAGGGGAAGCCGGTTAGGTGGAGGGGGGAGAGAGAAAGGGTGCACGCAGGCACCCTCTCTCTCTTCTCCCCCACGACTGCCCCATGGCATGCGAGGGGAAAAAGGCGAGGGGAAGCCGGTTAGGTGGAGGGGGGGAGAGAGAAAGGGTGCACGCAGGCACCCTCTCTCTCTTCTCCCCCGCGACTGCCCCGATGGCGTGCGAGGGGAAAAAGGCGAGGGGAAGCCAGTGAGGTCGGGGGGGGGGGATTCCTGCTTCATGAGTCTCCCTCCCCCGACCTCACCAGCTTCGCATCGTCTTTTCCCCTCTCGCACGCCGTCGGAGCAGTTGGCTGGCAACTTTGCTGGACCCGAGGAAGGGAAGGCAGCTGCAAGACGACGACAGGAGCAAGAGGGAAGTAAAAGGGGGCTCCGAGTGAAGCGGCTGTGGGAAGGGTGAGTTGCCTCCTTTCCCCGGCACCAGCAAAGTTGCCAGCCAACTGCTCCGACGGCGTGCTAAAGGGGAAAAGACGATGCGAAGCTGGTGAGGTCGGGGGGGGGGATTCCTGCTTCATGAGTCCCCCCACCCCACCTCACCGGCTTCCCATCGTCTTTTCCCCTCTTGCAGTTGGCTGGCATCTTTGCTAGAGCCGGAGAGAGGAGGCAACTGCCCCACTCTTGCCACAGCCGCTTCAGTTGGAGCGCCCTTTGCCGCCGCACATTGCCCTTTCCCACACCCGCCCAAGCCAGCAATGTCTGCCGGGCTCCCGCGGTGCGCCCTCTTGTGGTGACCCGGCGCCCTCTTGTGGTGACCCGAGTATAAGCCGAGGTCGGGTTTTTCAGCCCATTTTTGGGGCTGAAAAACTCGGCTTATACTCGAGTATATACGGTAAATTACTAATCTGATCCTCTTCTGCAGGCCACAACAGGAAGCTCAGAAAATCTTCAAGGCAAACCAACCCATGGATTCAGAAGTGACAAAAGCAAAAGTAAGTTGTTTTGAATGCTATGAAAGACTTGCAAGCTTTTATTTATTTTAGGGCAATTAATTCAGTTATTTTAATTTCAGATCACGATATGTCTATGGTATTAATTTGCTCAGTTGAGTGAAGATTAAAGCTTTGGATATTGTGGTTGTCCAGGGAAGTTATGGAACACATTTTCTTCATTTTTTTAGTATTAGTTTGGGAATATTAGTGTATTACATTTAGGACTGTTGATTTTTCCATTGATCACCAGATTTTTTTTTCTTATGAAAATTGGCATAACATCAAGCTAGAAGAGACAGCCATTGTATAAATGTCTGTGTTACAGACTTCTGAAACAGTTTTGCAGGTATATCTTCCTCCCATTATTAGCTTTCTAAGGTGGGTGTAATTTGCAGTGAGACCCTTTATTGCAGTTGTATAGTTCCAATTAAGTTCCAGTCTATTCCTCCAACAGCTGTTAGGTCTTGGAAGTGCACTCCTGGAGAAAGTGGATCCAAACCCTGATAACTACGTAGGAGCGGGGATCATCCAGACGAAAGCATTGCAGGTTGGATGTTTGCTGCGACTGGAACCCAATGCTCAGGCACAGGTGAGAGCTCCTGAGACCTCTAAGACTGAAGGCCTGAATTCAGGCAAACAAGTTGGCACTGACATAAAAGATATAAAAATTGGGAAACTGAGACTTCTGGGAGTTCTAAGGAACTGATGGGAAATATAGATGAAACTGAAAGGGAGGTATAGCTGGGAGCTTATCAAAGCACCAAGATGTTTGTGGGCAATTGAAGGGACATAATGTTTAAGCTCTTAATTAACTTTCCTTTATCCTTCTTGCAGATGTACCGGCTGACCCTTCGTACCAGTAAGGAGTCTGTTTCAAAGCACCTTTGTGAGCTGCTTTCCCAGCAGTTCTGAGGCATCTGCCGCACCATAGGAAGGGGAGGCCATTCCTGCACACTAGATGCCTCTGTACATCTCATCCCAACAATCTCCAAACCAGGGGCCTCCAGAAAGACTGTACTGCTCCCTGCCTGTTGTTGTGATAACCTCTGTGTTCTCATTGCCTAGCCCGGGCCAGCATCAAGAGGGATAAGCGAGGGGGGAGCAAAAGTATGGACCCTTGGTTGGACAAAATCAAATTGGGTTAGGGGAGGGATGATGGGAGTTGGTGCAAGGCATTCTTTCAGTAGTTATCATCCCCTTGGGCAAAAGGGCAATTTTTGGAAGAAAGCTAGCTTTCGTCCCATGCTGTAAACCGTTCCCCATCTCATTTTGGGATGGGGCTGGACTCTGTGGTCTTAATTCTTCACCCGTTACCACTACTTTTATATGATTTAAGCTGGCATTTTTAGTTTTGTTTACAATATGTACTTTTATTTTCTCACTCACGGACTTTCTCCTTTATGCTGTGGAAAGGGATAGCTTCTCTGGCTCCCTTTGAGCTGGCTGGGGGGGAAGGAATAGGATTGTGTGGGTCTATGGGGAGGAGGGGGTATTCTTGTAGGCAGTCGTTTTGTGTTTCTTTGCCTTGTGTGTTTTCCCCATGGATGGGGATGTAAATTCTCCTTTTCCTTTGCTATGATCATTCCAGTGTTACAGTTACGTGTATTTGTGGGAACGTAATTTTGACAGCATCCTGCCTCTTTCTTCAGCTCTAGAAGGAAACTACATGAAGATGAGAGGAAAAGAGACGATTTCTTTCCTCTTCTGCTTCCCCTCACCATCTTTTCAATTCCCAGGAAGAAGTGCCTCTAAGCAGGTACAAGAGTTTGGGAGATGGACTCCGGAATGTTGCCCTCCGTGCATTTTGGAAAAGAGAGGGGAAGGGTTCAGATCATGCTAGTTTGGGGTCCCAGCTTCCCATGCTGGCCCGGGCTCCATGTTACTCTGCTGTGTAGGTGTTAACTAGCGCATCTTAGTTTATCTGGGTTTAGAATGCCTGTATCTATCTCCATGTGACTCTAATAAAACCGTGAGAATGGGGGAGAGCCAGAATCAAGCCAGGCTGGGTCACCCCCACACCGCTGACTGACTTGTTGCATACTGCTCTTTTTATGCGGACAGGGTAGAAATGGATAGAGAACAGTCCCAGACCATATGCTATGTTTTCAGTGTGCCTGGCCCTAGCACTTGCAATAGGATGTTCGGCTAGGTTGTATGGAACCAGTAACATGTAAGCTTGAGCCTCACCAGGATTGCTTTCTCTGTGTAGTGGAAAGCATGGAAGCTTCTCTTCCTTTATGCAAAGATAGGCAAATATGAATGCAGAAGAAAATAGTGTCTCCCTCATTTGATCGGGTCCTTGTTTGTTTTAGTGACCATTGAAACTTACAATTGACACTGAATAAATGGTACTCATGACAGGTCTTTAATTTACAATGTCATGCATTTGCCATTTGCAACATTTTGCAAATGTTTCTATAAGCTTTCTATAAGCTAAATCAGTGGGGAAGCCAGCAGATGGTGATCATATAACACCTTCACTTCATGACGGCAGGAACTTCAACTATGACAACTAGAATTGCCAGAATTTTTGTTACTAAGCAATGCAGTCACAATGGCATGCTTTACAGTTGCTATCGCCTACAAATGTACTTCAGTTCCAATTAGTGTTGTGAGGACTAGGGGTGTAGTAGTGGAGGAAGGCACCTTGAAAGGTCTGTGCTTTTCCCACTCCCACTAGTAGATAGTTTTTAAAAGTGTGACAATTAAGAAAGTGGAAAATCCTCCAATCATTCCAGTTATGATCCTCCTAGATGTAAAAATGCAGTCTTTGCAAAATTCCTTTTCATTGCTTTGCATTTCAAGAACTCCAAAAGCTAAGCCAAAGATTAACAGTGTGTCCCTTATGACCAAAGTCTGCAGAGAGGAAACACCCCCCCCCCCCCCAACTCTATGTCTAAGATTGGAGCAAATGAGTCTCTCCTCTTTATCTAGCCTCCTGGCTTGACTCCTTCAAAATTCACAAGAATACAGTGATACCTCGTCTTACAAACCCCTCGTCATACGAACTTTTCGAGATACGAACCCGGGGTTTAAGATTTTTATGCCTCTTTTTCACCTTATGAACCCGCCGCTGCCGCTGGGATGCCCCGCCTCTGGACTTCTGTTGCCAGCTGAAGCGCCCGTTTTTGCGCTGGTGGGATTCCCCTGAGGCTCCCCTCCGTGGGAAACCCACCTCCGGATTTTGCGATGCTGCACCAGCGCAAAAGCAGGCGCTTCGGCTGGCAACAGAGGTACATCTTATATTCCAAAAAATATGGTACTACAGGGTTTTTTTGTTTTAAACTTGTATATTATCAAGACACTTTGCATGTTCTAATCTTGGCAACGTTAAGACTTGTGGATTCCAACTCCCAGAACATTCTGGGAGTTGAAGTCCGTAAGTCTTAAAGTTGCCAAGCTTGGGAACGCCTGTTCTAATGACAAGTAACAGAAGCAAATACATAATGCAGTGATGGCAAGCCTTTTTTAGCAGGTGCTAAAAGGGTGCACGCAGTAGCATGCGCCCACACCCATAATGCATGCACACAACCTCCCCCCCCCCCCGCTCCCCATTTGTGCACATGTGCACAGGCATCACTAAAGCTGTTGGGCTGTTATTTGCTCTCCCCAGGGTTCAGAAAAGTTTCCTGAAGTCTGAGGTCAGCAAAAAACAGGCCAATTGGAAGTTCAGAAATGAAAGGAAGTGGAGCTGTCTTACTACTTACCTTCAGTTGCAACCAGACCTCATATATCTCAGCCTACTTCTGCAGCCGGAATGGCTTTCCTGAAGGCTTGTGTAGCCAATAACAGAGCTCCACAGAGATTTGGAGCTCTATTATCAGCTACAGAGGCCTTCAGGAAAGACCTTTAGGAAAGGCCTCTGCAACTGATAATAGAGCTTCAGATTGATCTGCAGAAGAAATGGGAGATGTGAGAGGCTTGGCTACAACTGTTCAAAGCCAAAGAAGTTCCTGAAGACCTCTGACAGCAAAAAGGAAGCTGAGGGTAAGCACACAAATGACCTCCTGGTTGGCCTATTTTTGCTGTGGGGAGAGCAAAAATGGCTGAAAAGACCAAAAATCAGCAGGCTAGCATGAGCATGCACGCTGGAGCTGACATAGAGCAACGCCTCGCGTGCCCTCAGATATGCCTTAGCGTGCCACCTGTGGCATGTGTGCCATAGATTCGCCATCACTGGCATAGTATATAAACAGCTGGCTATAAATAAAAGTAGTATCAATTTTGGTAAAGATAACTCTTTCCCTCTCCTGCACTGGCTCATACACAGAGTTGCCTTCCACTTATAGGTGAATGCATGAGAGGTAGTACATGTAGCCTTTCAAGGTCGGTAAAATGAGAACCCAAATTGTTGGGGGCCATATGCTGACTCTGTAAACCGCTTAGAGAGGGTTGTAAAGCACTATGAAGCGGTATATAAACCTAAGTGCTATCGCTACTACGATGCTGAAATGTATTTAAAAGGAAAATTTAGTTCAGTAATTCTGTCACACAGCAACTTCCATACCTATTTATTTATATCCCACCTTTATTATTTTTATAAATAATGCAAGATGGTGAACTTATATATTTTATCTTTCTCTTTTCCTCCCAACAACTCTGTGATGTGGGTTAGGCTGAGAGAGTGTAACTGGCCCAAGGTCCCCCAGCTGGCTTTCGTGCCTAAGGCAGGATTAGAATTTGTGGCCTCCTGGTTTCGAGACTGCTGATCAAACTGGTTCTCAAGATTAATTGCTGTATTCTACATAATTACATCATGGTTAGAGCTAAGACTGGCCCAAGCACCTTTCTTAGTGTATACTGTTTAATAAGTTATAGAATATAAAATTATGTTAGTGCATAATGTTCATTAAATTATGGGATACAAAATTCTTACAGATGGAGCATAGAGACCAAAGACTAGTCATCACATACAGCTGTATTCGCTGTATTGCTTGCTACTTACATAAGAGGGTAGAAGAATTGAATTGCATTGAATTATTCACTTTCTCTTGTTTCTGAAGTATTTCCATGAATTCAAAATCCTTCTCTGCAGCCTAAATCATCATTTGCATAACAACATTTGAATGAAAATATGTCATTCTAACCACACTGAGGGGCTCTAGCTTGCCAGTTCAAATTTCATCATCGAGTTCAACAAGATAAGTCAAAAGGATGAATCTTCAGCTGTGAGAGCCTGTAACGTGCAGGTTGCTAAGGATCGTAAAGCAAAGGTAGGTACATCTGACTTCAAGATTAAGAAGAGCTGGTGCTGCCTCCCATGGATAACATAGGCTTTGTGCGTAGTATAGACCATATAACAGTGCTGAGGAGAGTGGGAAAAACCAGCATGAAAGTCCTCCTGCAGAGGGACTGGAGAAAATAAATATTTATGTATTCATTTTATTTATATCCCACCTATATAAGTTTTACAAATAATTCAGGACAGTGAACATACCCAATATATATTCCTCATTTTCCTATTATCCCCACAGTGCCCTGTGAGATCTTTGATTATGTTCTACAGGATCCTCTCAGATTTGGTATAAATACTCCAAAGAAAGGCAACAAAAAGATCAACTCTGGAATGCACCACTAGATACTGCTGCTATTTACTCTAAAAAGTATTAACTTTCCTCTAGTATTATTAAAGAATACATATATATGGCCATCAAATTTGCCATGTGCAATACAAGCACAAATTGAGAAATATCTTGGCGCCTATTGATTATTTTAGTAACACGGGATTTCTTCCATTTTTTATGAATAGTCAGATATTTAAAAGCTCAATGTGCAAATATTTTTCTCAACAGAAAGATGGGAACATACCTGTATATTCTTCTTGCTTCTCACAAGGAAAGTATAAGGAAGTAACTAACGCATAGAAAGAACGGAGGGCACGAAGCCGTCTCTTCACGGACATTACAGATCCTATAAGAAAGAGTTCAGGATGAGATTTTAATAGGCTAATCGTTCATCCCGTAAATTGTCAGTATTGTATGATTTTCATAATTATTAAAATAGAAGGGGGTCCTAATTTGTCCTCTCCTAGTACAAGAATGTATGAAGTATACCTTCAGTTGGAGCCCCATGAGGATGCACAGTAAAGAGGCTTTTCCTTTGGTCTTGATTAATTAGCAGTAACCTGTAAAAGATGAGCCCATGATTTATATCTAGGGAAATAATGGTAAAAGTACTGCCCCTGAATGTTGCAGGACACTTTAAAAAGAGGACAATGGTTTAACAAACATTGAGTCCACATCCTAAATGAGATCAGTTTCTTGGACCACCCAGAAATTTGAAACTCACCCCAAGATATCAGGAGAAAGGACAATGCTAGGCGGTAGGCATCTGGCAGGGCCTCTGACAGTTGCCTTCAACAGATCCAACAATGGTTGCCAAAATTGATTAACTAGCTGTGGAAAGAAAGAAAAGCTTCAACAGACATTTGGCTCCAACTTCAAAGATCAACAGGCATCTTGTTATTTATAAACCTCTTAGGCAACCCCATCAAACTGAAACCATACAACTGAAAGTCAACAGCAAATGGTGATTATTGTTATTATTGTTTTTTTACTCCTCTGGATTTTAAAGGGTCTGAGTGAGACCAAAACTCACCAAGAAATAAATTGCTCCTATTCCCATCCTTAAAATCTCCAAAGTCACGTGAAAAATGTTACCACACCTCTCCACCAGAAATGGGGGGTGGGGGGTGGGCTGCACTATGACCATTAATCTGGAGTAGCTGCATGCTACTCTGTTTTCCCCAAAATAAGACATCCCCTGATAATAAGCCCGATTGGGCTTTTGAGTGCATGGCAATAAGGCCAAGCGCTTATTTCAGGGTTCAAAAAAAATAAAAGACAGGGTCTTATTTTCAGGGAAACATGGTATTTCAAGCATGCCTCCTTCATTAAACCCAGTATGTAAATCAGCAATGGTCAACAAACAGATGCACCAGTTCCAAATATACTTTAAGAATGGTGATAAACTGTTCTTCTAGACAAAGAGATCAGACACATTTGAAATGCAGCACACTCACCTCATCAGTCAGGCATTGTAAGGAGGGATTAGGCCCACAGAGCAATACTACTTCCATATCAGGCACAAGCTGAAAGGTCAAGAATCGGTGTGGAACCTACTGGAGCAAAGGGACAGGGAAAAATTAGAAATATGGAGTTATATTGCCTCCGTCCCTCCTCAAATCTTTAACCTGCTCACCGTGGGACTGCCTTGGGGAAGGTAAACGGGCAGATCACGGGAAGTATGTGGAGGAAGGGAATGTACAAGCCACATCAGTAGCATGGCCTCTGGGGCTGCAAGCTGCCACCATTGTTCAGTTGCACATAAGATATGAGTGCCCACAACCAGGCAACCAAACCGGGATTCTGCTGCAGAGGCAAAGGCTTCTAGGCATTCCTGAAGCAGGAAAAAACAAGACAGCATTAAGATTTGCCTTTTTATGAAAAATTTAATAAAGTTTAATTTTAAAAAAAAGATTTGTTTCTAATTCTCCAAATTACCCTTATCTCTCAATTTGTAACTTTCATTAGTATGAGATTAAAACAGATGATAAGATGCAACAAATAACTTTAGAGTGGGCACTATCAACACTTCCTTTACTTACACTTAGATCTTGGGATTGAACAGCTAGTGTACAAATCCACAAAAGTTGTCGCTTTGGCAAGGAAGCAACAATAGATATAAAATGTATATTTGTACCTGAACTAAAGCATCAGGTTTGAAATACTCCACATTTCTAAGTTAATTTAAAGTGTTTTGGTAGAGAAATGGTTCATAGATCAATTTTTCCATCAGCATCCAAAATCCTAGACTGAAAGATTGAATGTGTTGAGACATATTGAAGGAAGAGAAATTTAAATGGTCTCACTTGCAGAATTGCTCTGGAGGGCATCACAGCACATTCCACACACTGGGTCAGATCAGCACAGCTATTGCCTGGCTCCAGGAAACTGTCAATCAGTTTATAACATGACTAGAGAATTGTGCAAGAAATGATTAAGTGGCAAAGGATTAAAATATTCCATACATTTAGTTTATTAAGCAGCAAAACGAACAGTAAGAATTACCACTAATTCACTTCTTCTGTTAGAATTTCTTGATGTAATACAGAAGCCATTGCTGCTTCAAGCTAAAGGCAGTGGTTTTAAGGCAAAAAGTAGGCATAAAATATTCCTCTATGTAACATTTGATATAAAAGCATTAGCAAGAAGTCTCTCAACTGACCGAGGAGCTTGTTATAGAAAAAAAGGAAACATTTCCTAAAAACGAATCCTTTGTTATCTTCCAAGTAAAAGTTCCTCTGCAGTCCACATTCTTGTCTTCCATTTTCATATGATATACATTTACTCCTCTCTCCACATTTCTAGTGACAGTTGGGTCAGACATTACCTTTAGATCCTTTTTGAGACGTTCAATGTTCTGAACATTTGTTAGTTCTTCCAAGCCCAGAACTAGTACCTGCATCAAAATACATCATGCCATTCAGATGCCGAAACAAACCCTTGGGAAATTGTGAGAATTTAAAAGGGAGAACAAAAGCATACTACAAACCTTTCCTGTAAAAATAGACTAACTGATCTATATTACTAGAAAAAAAATCACCAGGTACCTCACCACTTAATTCCACATGATGAGAAAAATTTGCTTTGTATAGGCTCATAGGATTTTTAACCATGTGCACACATACCGTCTATATGAACATATAAAATAACTATTTTACTTGAAATTATTTATTTGCCCAATGGACCAGGTTTATCTTCCAATTTCCTTTACAGAGGTCATTTTTGATCACTCACCATGGCATTGAAAACATTCTCAAGAAGCCTTCCAAGACTGAAATCACTGGCATCTTCTTCTGAGGACAAGACAATGAGGGTGATACTGTGAACAACAAACAAAAGAGAAATTGAAGATAGTATCTGAGTGCAAAATATTTACAGCAGATACACATAAAAATATATTTCCCATGTTTTGCAAATTTTCAAATTATGTTTTCACTAAAGCTGACTGGAATTTGAAAATAATGAAGAATAGATAGTTGTAAGAAATTGATAATTCTAGATATACTCTCAACTCAGCTGGAATGATCAGTGTCAGCAGAAACTGCTTTGTGAATACAGAAATAGGAAAGAAAATTTTGTTAGAAACTTTCTTGTATTTCCCTCTACTCTCTGAGCTGTGTTTATAACAACTCTTTAAATAGGAAATTGTACCTCAAGTTGTTTTTTTCTTCCTTCATTCCAACCTTTTCCTGTTTTTATACTGTGTATTTAAGAGCTCTGGAAATCTAGAAACATATTTAGTTGAAAAGATGAATAAAAACTACCGATGTGGGCCAATCTTCTATGTTGATCTGAAATAGTTGGAAGAATTTCTCTACGTATAAAATACATTTTGAAAATTAATAGAACTGAAAATGAAATAAGGTTCTCATTTTACTCGTTTTCAGCTTTTTCATTTTACCCATTCTAGTTTAGAAGTCTAAAAGAAAGGCAGCATAAATAATATAACTTGAAATGACAAAAATAAAGAATACATTTCTTAACCCTAGCCCTTTCTAACTCCTAAACTGAAATAATTGCACTTTGGTGGGAAAAAATGCAAAATGAACCTTCCTGAACCTAAGCAAGCATGAGGAATGAAATAAAACCTTTCTCTAGACTGTCTTACCATGCAATAAAATTTGTAATAATACCAATATATGTTAGAATGCCTGTTTCAATAAGAAGGCCCAATGTTGTATCATGAACAAATGGGATATCCAAATAAAATAAAACTGAATTGTGCGTATTTGTATATCAATGCTTTGATTTTACATTATTCAAGACAGAAGTACCATTTCCCCCAAAATAAAACATCCTCTGATAATAAGCCCAATTGAGCTTTTGAGCACATGGCAATAACGCCAAGTGCTTATTTCAAGGTTCAAAAAAATATTTCAGGAAAACACAGTAATTATATAATAGACAATATTCCAGAAAATGAATATTAAGCACTATTAGGATTGTGTGTTGCTATTCCACATAATTTGGTAAGCATTAACAGCCTACTGAACAGCCAATGGGAAATCAGCAAAAATTACAACGCAGATTAATACAGGCATATTTAATTCCATATCACACAATTTTCTGTTTCAAGTATTTGAACTGGCATGGAGAACACTTCATATGAAGAAAAACTCAAGAAATCAGAGACAATTAAAAATAGTTGATAAAATTAAAAAGTTGATAAAGATATTTAGCATTCTGATTATTAGCAGAAGGTTTTATATGTCAGTTTTGCAATTACTGAAGGATTGAAGGTTTCAGTATTCTAAAATTATTGATGCTAAGGACTTAATTTATAAAACCTGAAAGATGTTTTTAATTCTTGTAAAAATTAGCATTTATTTATTTATTTTGTCAAACAAATATAGGATAGTAGTATATTATAAACATAACATAGGAAGTAATGATAAAAAAAAGACTATAGGACAGGGACAGTAGTCATAATGGTGCGCTTATGTATGCCCCTTATAAACCTCTTAGAAAAGGGGAAAGGTCAACTAGACAATCTAAGGTTGAAGATTCTGGGGTTTGGGGAATAAATAAGAGAGTCAGGTAGTCAATTCCAGGTGTTGATAACTCTATTGCTGAAGTCATATTTTCTGGAGTCTAGTCTAGAGTGTTTTAAATTTAGTTTGAATCTATTGTGTGCTCATGTGTAGTTGCAGTTGAAGGTGAAGTAATTAACAGGAAGGACATTTTGGTATATAATTTTGTGAACTATGGTTAGATCAGTTCAGAGGTGACATAGTTGCAAATTGTCTAAATTGTCTAATTTCAGTATTTCAAGTCTGATGGAGTATTTTGTTGTGAGAGGAGGAGTGAAGTATTTATTGGATTTGTATGCTGCCTCTTTCCGTAGATTTGGAGCGGCTCACAACAAATATAGAATACATAGTAAAACAATTTGATCCAATTAATTAATTAATTATATTAATTTATTAGATTTGTATGCTGCCCCTCTCCGAGGACTAATTATGATTTAATTTAATTAATCATGATTAAAAGACCTAAAAAGATCCTAAAAACTTAAAAACACTCAATTTATCATTCACTCAATAGGTCACTCTAAATACATTTGTTGGTCAAGGGGTGGGGGAAGCTAGTGGCCCCAGGCCTGGCAGCAAAGATGAGTTTTCAAACTTTTTCAGAAAGCAAGGAGGGTGGGGGCAGTGCGAATCTCTGGGGGGAGCTGGTAATCTCCTGGACCCAGCTCTGTGTCACCTCCCTGCTGGCCAAGACCAGCCAGGAGGGGCAAGGGTCCAACAAACAGATGGCGGAACTCACAGCTCCAATGGCCTTGTTCACTTCATCAGGTGTCACCAGGTCAAACTCGCTCCAAACAGGTGAATCAAGACGAGCCCCTGTCACTTTGACTGACTCGTCATTAGACAACTCAGCATTCCAATTGGAGTCAAGACCAGTCCGGATCTAAGCAATTTTATCTGCGAAAAACTTGTTAAATGCCTCAGCACTACCCTGCAAGGGCTCCCCAATTCCCCCCTGATTAAGGAGGGGGTGGGTCACCCTAAACAGGGCGGCTGGGTGGGATTCCACAGACGCAATGAGGCAGACATTGTAGGCACTTCTTGTCGACCTAATCGCCACTTTGTAAATCTTAATATGAGTTTTTACAAGTGTTCAGTCAGATTCGGATCTAGTTTTCCTCCAATGCTTCTCTAGACTTCTGGCATTTCATTCCCCAGAGCTCCCCAGTAAACCAAGGAGAACTCCAGGGTCTGTCGCCAAAGAGAGGTCACAAAGGCGCAATTCGGCCTAGAGCCTTTGTCGCAGCTGTATTCCAGGCTGCAGCAAAGGACTCTGCCAAACTGTGTACAAGCGAAACCGGCAAAACCCCAAGTGCCCTTTGAAAACCTTCTGGATCCATCAGGCGTCTGGGGCAGAATTTAGTATTCAAGTATGTATTTAGTATTCTGATTCTTTTTACCAATGTGTAAGACAGCACATTTGCTGGTTGAGATTTGAGGTTTCCAGTTGTTAGACCATTCGGCTACATGGTCAAGGTCATTTTGAAGGGTAGCAGTGTTGTAGGTGGTATTAAATAGTTTAACATCATCGGGAAAGAGAACACCGTTACTTATACAGTGGTACCTGTTCTTATGAACTTAATTCGTTCTGTGACCAGGTTCGTAAGTAGAAAACTTCGTAAGAAGAAACAATTTTTCCCATAGGAAAATGCAGAAGCAAATAATGCATGCAAACGCATCCCAAAACTCACCCCTTTTGTCTTATTACTTCCGGCATTCGGATCCTTGTTCGGCGGTGGGTGGAGGAGGCACGGGGGGGGAGGGGGAGAGAGACAGTGGAGGCTACCTGGAAGGAGCCTCGTAGGTGGATTAACACACGTGGGATCTAGGCCCGTTTTTGGGGGGCTCTGACACGGGAGACACTGCAATGGGATGCTCCGCACCACACCGACTGTGAGGGACTCCCATTTCCCCCCAAGACTTTCTCCTGTGACTGTCCTGGGGGAACTTTCAGTCGCTCTTGGGGGGGGTTTGACAGCGGCTCGGTATTTGAGGAGGGGGCTCGGCGCGCTAAGCGGGAAGGCAGACCCTCATTCATTATGTCTCCTCCTTCTTCTCCCTGCCCGCTCACACGCACCCTCATCCCTGGCAGCTGCGGTCCCCGATCACAAAGCCTTTTCACTTTTTTTGGCCTCTAATTTGTTCGGTGTGGAGCGGGATCAATAGGAGAAAGAGGAGGATGGCATGCGTCTCTCCTCCTCGCTTCCGCTTCTTCTTCCGCCTCTCCTTCCAATTAAGACAGTTCTCCAGCCTGCGGGGGGAGTGGAGAGTTAAAGCCCGCTACTTTGGGTGCCTTGAAGGGACTCTCCCGGAGGAAGCGGGTGCCAGGCACAGAGTGCAAGCCAGGGAGCCTTGTCTGAGGCCGGGATTCCCTGCCTCTGGACTGCCGCCACAAGCTAAGGGAAAATCCCAGGCGCTTCAGACGGCAACAGTCAGCGTTGGCAGTCTAGAGGCAGGGAATCCCGGCGGGGATGGCAAGCAAATGGGAAATCCTGGCGGTGGCAGTCACAAGACAGGGAAATCCCTGCGGCAGCAAAAGAGCGCATGCGCAGTAAGAGAGCGCACGCACCCAGGCTCAGGTTCGTACGGTGAAAATGGTTCTTAAGAAGAGGCAAACAAATCTTAAACACCGGGTTTGTATCTCGAAAAGTTCGTATGTGGAGGTGTTCGTAAGTAGAGGTACCACTGTACTGCTCAAAAAAATAAAGGAACACTCAAATAACACATCCTAGATCTGAATGAATGAAATATTCTCATTGAATACTTTGTTCTGTACAAAGTTGAATGTGCACAACAGCAGGTGAATTGATTGTCAATCAGTGTTGCTTCCTAAGTGGACAGTTTGATTTCACAGAAGTTTGATTTACTTGGAGTTATATTGTGTTGTTTCAGTGTCCCCCTTTTTTTTTGAGCAGTGTATAATATGGTCACAAAGATCATTTATGTACAGTATGAACAGTGTTGGACCTAAAATACTGCTTTAAGGGACACCACTGATGATGGGAGCAGGATTAGATATGGCAATTCCTATTTTGACTACTTGTTGTCTATTAGACAGGATTGCTGTTATCCAATCATGTAATGGTCCAGAGATGCTGTAGAATTTAATTTTTAGAAGATGTTTGTTGTGAATTACTGAATCAAAGGCTTTGCAATAGTCTATGTAGATTGCATCTATTGTTTTACCCGGGTCAGGTTGAGTGTTTTTGTAGTGTAGGAGTTGTAGATTACGGGATAATTTTTTTCTGAAACCAAACTGTTTGTTGGAAAGTAGGTTATTAGTTTCTATGTGAATGGATTGATTCCATGATTTTGCAAGTGACACATCCCAAAGAGATTGGTCTAAAAAAGTGATAGTCTCTTACTGTGATAATGGCGTCAGGGAGGAATGCGTTGTTGAATTTAGTAGTTTTTAGCAAGATAAGGAGTTCAGGTATTTTGTTAACAAAGCTTCTTGAATTCATTAGTTTGCATTTAAGATTATCAGTTGTTGTTATTGAAGAAGTAAGGGGTGTGCATACTTGCTCTTGGTTTATTGGGAGTTGATTTTAGTTGATGGTAGATTGAAGGTTAGGATGGATTTGGTTTGAATGTTATGATTTATGGGGGGCATGGGGGGTTGATCTTGGTTGAAGTTGGATTGGAAGTTAGGATGGTTTTTGGGTGATGGTGGTTAGAAGGATGGATAGTGGAATGCGGGTCTTGGTTTTGATGCAGCCAGCATGGCATTAATGCCTACTGAAGAAACAGACCACGTGCTAGCAACATAGCAAGTTGGGGACATACATATTACCGATTGTACATACCTATTATGAAACACTTTCCACATCACGTGAGTATTCTCTGTACGGGCTGCTATCAGCTGGACATCTAAATTGGAACCAAACATATGAACCCCATTCAGGGAGCCAATTACAGAAAAGGGTAACTGGGAAAGAAGAGATAAACATTAGTGTAATATTCATATAAGAACATATAAAGATACAATAGACAGCTAGACCAGGGATAGGCAAAGTTGGCTCTTCTATGACATGTGGACATCAACTCCCAGAATTCCTGAGCTAGCATGATTGACTCAGGAATTCTGGGAGATGAAGTCCACAAGTAATAGAAGAGCCAACTTTGCCTACCCCTGATACTAGACAATTCAATTGTCTATTTAAACTGAAAAGTTTTCCAAAATATTTAGCACTGTTTTTCCTCACTTTTCTTAACAGATAACTTTTAGCAAAATGGATTAAGGCAAACCATTTGCCGGATATATCGTTTTTCCCACTCTGATAACAACTTGGATAACAAACATTTTTAATTCTTCTTTTGTCATGCTAAACTTTAAAAACTTTTAATTTAAAAAAAAATCAAAAAGAAAGTTTTATTATTTATTATTTATTGGATTTCTATGCCGACCCTCTCCGAGGATTACACAACTTCTTAGATTGTTGGACTAACAAGTCAATCATTATCTTCTCCTGACATGCAGCATTTTGGCAAGCATATATTTTCAGTAGAAGATAATATATGTAGCTCAGGGTTGGAACTATGGAAGTCTTTGTTGCTCTTTGAATTTGTTAGAATTCCATTATCCAACTATGTAATGTCATCAGTGCGAGTGAGTGTGGGATTTGCTCTCCATTTATATACAGTATTTTGCCTGCCAATGTTGCTGGGGCTATGGAGGTTTTTTGTGTGTGTGTGTAATAGTTCTTTGATTAGGATATTGTTTCCTGCTTGATTGTTTGTCTGATGTTGATCCCTGTCTATTCTGACTGTTGACAGCTGGAGAACAGAGAGCAAACTCCAAATTTTTTTAAAAATATATTTTTCATTTTTAAACATCACAATATTTTAACACAGCTCTACATCGGTAATCATAGATTATTTCTATGATTATTACTTGGGTAATATACATTATACTTTATTTCATACGTTTACAGGGTTCCATATTTTCCATAGGCTTAAAGAGTTCCATTATTCATTTCAAACTCCAAATTCATTACTACTGGTGATACTTGGTTGGATAGCTGTAGGCAAACAACGCTGCCCAAAGGCGGCGAAACGCCACAAAACAACTATTTCTTAAAGCAAAGTGATTCGCTACCAATTGGAATATAAAGCAGATCACCTCTCACCTGCCGCTTTGTAGACCCTCCTCTGCTCCTACAGAATAAGGGCACTCCACTACTGGCCGTAAGGCACAACAAGGTCACGGAATTCTCCGCCTCCTCCCACATTTTGAGCCAGGGAGCCTTTTTCCACACGGGACTGGGAGCGGGAGTAACTCTACCGAACGCAAGACTCCGTTGTTTCTATTCCTTTAGTCTTAATAACCCCCACATTTTCAGCCTTCGGATTCACTGCCGCCATATTGAGTAAACCCACGGTATGCCGGGATGTAAGCAAAGGCGATGCCATGGTAACAACTGCACTCATGCATGATTGGTTCTTTCCTTCTTTGCCCCCTCCCACCGGTCTGCGATTCGTTCACTCTTTACAGGGAGGAAGGCGGTGAGTTAAATCATTCTTAATTATCAAGAGAGAGCGAAAGATAAATTGATGACTGTTTCCTGTGCGCATGCGTACTAAAGCGGACCTGAAGGGAAGCGTTTCCTGTGGCTTTAAAACAGGAGAGCTCTAGAAGCCGGATGTCTACTTCGGGTACGGAGATGGGGGAGTGCAAATAGGAGGTGGAGGGAATCCAAAGTGGGAGAGGCATTTGTTGAAGTGTGGAGGGGAGGGTGAAAGAAAATCCTAGTGCCAGGCACAAATAATCTTCCTGCCTCTCCTCCATTATCTCATTTCAGCAAAGCCAAAACAATCCCATTTCACCTTTGTGGCTTTTGGTTTTAATAAATTAAGCTTTGAGAGTAAAATAAGAGCAATTTACGGAACTTATTGTAACACTATATTAGTGACCGCTGATAAACTAGTTAATTTTTTTTAAAGGAAGTTGAGGCATGAACGGCCTTTCTAACAACTAAAGGACATGGCAACTAGCTGTCAGAATAGATCTTGGTGGGAGTAGTAAAGGTGAAGAATAAGAAGCTGCCTTCATCCTTTCTTGGAGGCTTCCTATAAGTATCTGTTAACTGCTCTGGGAATTAAATGTTGCTCTGAATCAACTTTAACTAGAAACTCTATGAGGGAGAAATACTGGAATTGGGTTGTTGGAGTTCTGGCTGTGGAAATTAGACAACATTAGGTATGGAGAATGAGGTTTTGCAGATATTGCTGAAGGATAATTCTTTCTCATGTTTCATAACCTTTGCCTCAGAAAGCTATTTCTGCTGGGAGTCATATGGTAAAGCAACATTTAAAGCTAAAGCTTTGGGTTGCAGGAATCTTATTTTGAACTAATGGGGAATATACTGTCCATTGTAATGCATTTTGTTTCTTTCCTATGCTTTCATTCCAATTTTCATTTATTAGTCTCCTACCTTTCTTGTTGTTTCACTTGTCTAATGTAAATAGTTTTCTTATCCAGACATAGTTTACTTTGGTTGTAAACCATTTAGTCCTCTTTTAATACTGAATAAATACTAAGAAATTGTTTATTTCAACTGGCTTTTGTCTTTAAGATTTTGTTTTATTACTTTTCTATGTTCTCACCTCATGGTAGCTGAAGGCGATGGTCGTACCAATGCTGGACTTATCTGCTCAACCTATCGGGATGGTTGCTGATGTTGTGTTTGTTATTGAAGGCACTGCCAATCTTGGACCTTACTTTGAATCTTTGCGCAAGCATTATCTTCTACCTGCAATTGAGTGAGTATTCACAGTCTCAGGATATCATTTGCTTCCCTTGATTTGTCAATGCAGGCTGTAATACTAGAAAACAATACTAGTAAAATGTGATTAATTGTTGCTTTGTATATACAACTTGTATTCTGGATTTTAGTAAGCCTATGTATCATGATTTGTAGAAACTCTTCTGATGAGATATATATGATGCACTTCTGTGTTGGAGTATGTTGGAACAAAGTTGGTAGTGAAATGGAAGACCAATTTTTATTTCCGAGTTGAAGAAAAGAACTTCAAACATATAGAAAGAATAAACCTCTAGATTCCAAATGGTGGAGTCTCAGGGAAGAAGATAAATTGAGAATAAAATGAACATTCCAAATTAATTCCAAACTGATCTTAGTTTCACAACATTTAAATTAAATAAGACAATATATGAAGTGTCAAAGTAATCAGTACCATTAGCCAAAATGAGGGAGTATTGTAGCAGATATGCTTTCCAGCTATATGCCATGCAAACTTTTCTAAGCTTGTAGCCTAATTTGAGCCAACTATCTTGTTACCAGTGTTAAAGTTTCTCCAAATGACTCCTATAAAAACTGAGAAGGTGTAATATTCTTTATATGCCTCAGATAAGAAAACATCTTCAGGTAACACTAGAAGTTTTTATAATTTATTCTTAGCTCTATCAAATTGGCAGATGATAAAATATATTAAATAACGGAGCAAGAATACAATTTATCCACCTCAATGATATCAATGTAACCTGAGTAAGTTAATAGTGAAAATTCTGGTATTGGGTTTTGTCTATAAAACTGCACGATATAGAGCCAGATTATTGAGGGATTGCGTAGCTCCCTTAAGATCTTCTCAGTCATGCTCTCTGGGTTGCTTCAATTAAACGATAACTGCTCAGGACTCCATGAGAGGGCCTTTTATGTAGCAGTGCCTGTCCCCTGAAATGGAGATTTGGATTATCCCCTTAAGATCCATATGGTCCCCAGAGCTGTTTAGAAGAGGTGCAAAGATCTGTATCTTCATTTACCCAGACCTTTGGTGAGGGAAAGTTAGACCATATGCTTGTGATGTCTCCCTTGGAGGCCGGCCCCAGAGAGGGCTAATTCCTAGCACATCAAGAACTGGGTTAATTAATGACTCTGAACTGCTTACCGAAAGATATATATGGAGGGCTGAGGACAGTTTACAGGCCAGGGAGGGGGAAGAACTGCCTTCCATGTTGGATCCCAACAGCATGCAGGACAGAGAAAAGAGCAAAGGAGATCTGCCAGATTACTCAGAAAAGGCCCTGCCCATCTTGATGGGCTGAACTGGAAAGCTATTTGTTGTGGCAAACAGAGGGAGGCGTTGCTGGGAACAACACTTTTGTAATTTCACTATGATTTATTATTATCATTATAGAATTTCTAGTGCCATATTTATTTAGTATAACTTTTATCTCCTTTTGTTTTCTATCTTCTTTTGATTTTTAGGTACTTTAATGGTGGTCCTCCAGCTGAAACAGACTTTGGAGGAGATGTGAGTGTGAAAATATTTTTGAGATTCTAAATTGAATAAATAGGGAGCAGTAAAGTGTTGTCTGCTAAGCAGACTTTTCCAATTCTATGAGACAGGAAAATGTATTCCCAAGAATAATAAATAGGGGAAAACAAAGGCCTGAGAATATCCAGTGCCATTTTGGCATAGATTAGGCCTATGCAACTAGGCATTCATTCTCCAAAAAGCATATGAGAATTGAAACATGGTAACTATACCTAAGGGACCGTGGTGACTCAGTGGCTAAGATGCTGAGCTTGTTGATTGAAAAGTCAAGGGTTTGAATCTCTAATGCTGCATAACAGAGTGAGCTCCCGTTACTTGTGGCAGGTTCTGCCAACATAGCAGTTCGAATGCACATAAAAGATGCAGGTAGAAAAAATAGGGGGGAAATGAGGAAGTGTTCTGTGTACCTTTGGCGTTTAGTCATGCCGACCACATGACTAAATCCCGACCACGGGGATGTCTTTGGACAGTGCTGGCTCTTTGGCTTTGAAACGGAGATGGACACCACCTCCTAGAGTTGGGAACAACAAGTACATATATGCAAGGGGAACCTTTACCTTTATCTTTTAACTATGTCTAACACCGTGCCAAAAGATTCTTTTATTTGTATTTCTGTACATTCTAATGCAGTCTTTTGAAAGCAATGTAAATCATAAGTCATGACACTCATAAAACAGGTCATCACGTGACAGAACCTGTATTGATGATCATTTATTTTCAGTGTTTGTTAACTGAATGCCACAACTGAAAAGTGAATCCATAATTGTAAAGTAAACACATTATTCGCCATGGGCCATTTTTGCAGAAAATCAGAAGCAAATGCTAGGTTTTGGCAAAAAAATATTATAAAACGTGATCACATGATCACAGGACCCTGCAAACGGCAGGAAAATAATGGATTCTTTCCTGTTACGGGGGAGGTGCTGAGGAGAGAAAAGAAATATTCTTTCTCCGGATATGGGAAATTCATTGAAAATGTTCATTTTTTAAATGGTGGAAATGAAGTTGCTTTGTCTTTTTGAGTTTCTGACTAAAAACAGTGCAGGATTTGGAAGTTTTCTAAGATACTGAGATGATTCGGATCTTGAACCAGACATATTTATTTGCAGGCATTATCTTATACTTTTCATATATGTCTATAGCAGAAGGAGATAAAAGGTAGAAAGGGAATATTTCAATATATATTACACCTTTGAATAAAATACTATAGTTTATGTCACTAAATATACAGTAAAGTTATTTTGAATACAGTAACTCCCCCTTGTATAAGAGAATGAGAAGAAATACTAAAATCATAATTCTTAGATTATCAGAATTATAACATCCAGAATATATCGAACTGCATCCTTACAAATTTACACTATATTCTTGAATATTGCGGTTTGCATGTTGATGCTGTCAATTGCCCAACTAGACTGAAATTTCTGTTTATGAGAAAATGATATATTATATAAACAGAAGGTGGTATGTTCTTCTTGGTTTTAGGAAAGACAGTCAGATGTGTAGTTTTGCCATACTTGACTCATGTGATTGCTTTAAATTCCTGATTCAGTCATAATAACCATCTTTTATGAAGTATCAGCATTAAATCTGGATGAAATTTGAGGCTTGCACATCTAAAGAGCAGCAGATTTTATATTTTTGTGTGTGTATGTGTGTATACACACATATACCTACATACATACATATATTAAAATAAGCCAAAATCCTTAATTAGTAATAGAGTTTAAGAAGAGTGTTCATGTGAATTAGATTGTTGGAAATATCTTTACCTAGAAGCCACTCTCTATCTAACCTCTATTTTCCAATTTATCCTACAGTATGGTGGTACCCAATATAGTCTGGTGGTGTTTAATACAGTAGACTGTGCTCCTGAATCATATGTACAGTGCCATGCGCCAACAAGCAGTGCGTATGAATTTGTCACATGGCTGGACAGCATTCAGTGAGTATAAGATTGTGTTAATGCTGTTTCTTCTCTCTGAGTATAAATTTTTAAATGTAACACCTTACTGAGATGAGAAAAATAAGCTTGGTTTATCTAGTAGAACAAACGTCTAGTCAGTGCTGTGCCATAAAATTATTTTCTTCTGCTTGTGACATGTTTTAGGCTATAACCTGTGATAGCTAACATCTTTGGCTAGACAACTGAACAGGATGAATTTAGAAATTCATGTAGATGTCTCAGTCTAGGAAGAAATGGAAAGGAAGATTTAAAATTTGGTTTACATACATACATAAAAAAATTAAATGTGTGGATTCATGCCTGAAAAACAAACCAGGACATAAAATCATTCATAATGGTTTCCTGATGTGAATGTAACTATACTACTGGGTTTTAGATAGCCTTTTGGGGGTTCTTTGTTTATTCACACTAAGAAGTGAGCTAAATTGAATAAGGCTTTAGTCTTCAGCACCAGTTTTCATATCCTTTTTGTCTTTGCAGGTTTGTGGGGGGTGGTAGTGAGAGCTGCAGCCTCATCTCAGAAGGTCTCAGTACTGCCCTACAACTCTTCGATGACTTCAAGAAGATGAGAGAACAAATGTAAGTGTTCATATTTGGAGGGGGTGGATGGTGATGGAACAAAGTCAGAAAGTGTACTAGTACATGCAGTGAATGTGCTTGAGGACACCAATCTGTTTTTAATATTAGCACAAATGGTCATGACTCATGTTGAGATTGATTTTGTGCTGTGTAATTTTTATGCATCTGGAATTGTTTTATACTACCAGGGATTGAGTCTAAGGAGAAGGGTGGCATAAAAATGGAATGAATGAATGAATGAATGAATGAATTAGATTAAATAAAATGATTTTTTAATTATTTTTATTGCACCTTTTAGATACATTTACTTCAGTAAGCCATGCTGTGTCTAGAAAGGAGAGGTTATGATATAAGAACTGTGTTTCTGCCTTTGCTGTAATTTTCCTTGTGTAATTCATGAAAATAGGAACCCCAATATATGTAACATTTGATCTGTTTACAATTTTAGGGCAGGGAAGAAGTGAAAGTAAATTGATAAAACAGTTCACACAGATCTTGAAACAATTTCAATACAGGAAATATGAGATGCAGTATATTAGCACTTAAAAGAAAAATTAAAGCAGCTTATCCAACTACCAGTTTGATCAGAGACATATGGAAGGGAATATTACATTTTCAACACCACTCTATGCGTATACATGCCTTCCTGCTAAAACTGCTGTCAGCTATGAAACAGGAAAATCCAAATGGTGTGGAGTTTAAAACATGAAAACCACTCAGTATGCAGATAAATTCCGTTTCATCCACAATCACACTAAAGAAATAGTATGGTTTGTTAAATCCCTCACTCAGATGGGGTATTTCTTCAGACAAGATAGTTCCATCCACAAACATTAAAATAGGGGACAAATTTGTAACAGTGTTGCAAATGTAGCTTACTTCTGCAGGTCTAAGTCTAGTTCAAACAACTGTCTGCCTACGCAACCAACCATAATACAGTGGTACCTCGGTACTCGAACGCTTTGGTTCCCGTACATTTCGGATACCGAACAAAATTTTCGGAAAAAATTTGCTTCGGTATCTGAACAAAAATTCGGATACCGAACAGCCACAGAAAATTTCGTTTATTATCCGAAATGCTACAAGATCTGAGGGGACGGGGTGAGAAGGAATGGGAGTTGGAATCCGACACACCCATCCTGGCCGCCCACTAAACAGCCTCCCAGTCTCTAGTCTAAGTGCTCCAAGCTGTAGGAAGGGTGGGGACGGCTGCAATACCGGCAGTTTCGGGGGGGCTCCTTTCCTCAGTGGTTCGTCTTACTCCCTTTAAGCAGCTACATCAACTTTCTCCTTCCCAACGGTGGCAGAGGCTTTCCTTCGAGCAGCAGCAGCACCGGGAACATCAGCGGCTTCCCTTTCTCATGTGACATTCCCGGCGCTGCTGCTGCTTGAAGGAAAGCCTCTGCTGCCGGCACCGGGAAGGAGAAAGTTGGTGTAGCTGCTTAAAGGGAAGAAGACGAACCACTGAGGAAAGGAGCCCCCCCCCCCCCGAAACTGCCGGTATTGCAGTTGCCCCCACCCTTACTACAGCTTGGAGTGCTTAGACCTCAGATCTTTATCCCATAGGAAATAAAGGAAATAGGGGCTGGAAACCAATTAAACCCATTTCCATTATTTCCTATGGGATAAATTAATTCGGTACTCGACCAAATCGGTTCTCGACCACACTTCTGGAACGAATTGTGGTCGAGAACCGAGGTACCACTGTACTTTATTAAACTTACATACAACCATTTATTTGAAAGTTACAATGACACTGAAAAAAGTCACCTTTAACTGGTCCTCACACTTATGACTATTATGACTCTTCATTATCATGGGATCAAAATTGGCAACCCGCATATAAATTGCAGCTTCCTGGTCATGTGATTCCCATTTGCAATCTTTCCAGCTGGCTTCTGATAAGCAAAGTTAACAGGAGAAGCCAAATTTGTTTAATGATTGCATGATTCACTTGACAATTGCAGTGATTTGTTTAGCAATCATGCCAATATCAGGCATGACTCACTTAATAACTGGCTTGCTTAGCAAAGAAAATTCCGGCACTGATTGTGTTTGTAAGTGAAAGAGTAGTTATAATAATGCGCTGTGTACTGAATATGTAATTCCCTAATTTTCATTCATTGTATCCTTTTTTGTGCTCTCTCCTAAGCAGCGGCCACACTCATAAAGTCTGCATCCTTATCTGCAACTCACCTCCCTACCTGCTTCCAGCTGTGGAGAGTACCACATATTCAGGATATACAACAGAAAATCTGGTTCAAAAGATTGGTGAGGTGAGTAGAAAATGTTCAGTAGCCATTGCTCATTTCATTTGAGTAAGATATGTTAATGCTGCCAACCATTGCTTTGGGCAGCAGGGACTGATTCGACGGAGAGAGGCTTTTTCATGGACTGCTGCCTGCACCCCATGGATGGGACCTTTGGGTGGGTAGGTTTCTGGAATGTTGGGGACCCCTGCTCTACCTGAGTCTTCTCAAATATTGACACATTGCGAAAAGGAATGGAGAGGAAAATAGAGATTTCATCCAGATATAAGATGAGCTTTTTTTGTGTTGAAGGAGGATTATGCTGGAATGCCATGTGGTTGGTGACAGAGTGGCCAAAGCCTAATGTAACTAGAGATATCAATCCTCTGACACTCACTTTTGTCTTTCAAGTTTCAGGGTATGAGTAAATGGCATGTATTCTCTTAACAGATGTTTAAATTGATCTCTTACAGGAGATTATCTATGTCTGGTAGCCTCAGTAGCTCTCTTTTTGTCTCTTAATAAGGAATCTAGTATTCCCAGGGAGGAAAGTAAATGAACTTGTGCTAAAATAATATATCATCAATTGAGAGCATACTTTTATTAATGATACAAATAAACTCAATAGTTTCTAGATTTTATTTTATCTCTTTTGTTATGAAAACTTTTTATTTATTTATTTGATTCTTGCATTTCCCATTATGAACATTTCCTTAAACAAGAAATATTTTATGGTCTTCACAGTGTATTTATACTTTGTTGTTAAAGCCAAGTCTAGTTGTAGACCAAAGTTAAATATTATCATATCAGATGACAATAAATCTTCTATAAATCTTCTATAAATCTTCAGCCCCAGACATTGTTAGAGAGATGCTTAAAATTTACTTTGCAGTTAAAAATGGCAAACACCCAAGTGAGAAGACAATTTAAATTATGTTATAACATTTTTGAAATAGCTAAGACTAAGGAGGAAGACTAAAGAAAATGGGAAGGAGTAGACTGCTAGATGTTTTTCCTCAGTTTGCCTAAACTGGGCATACTCCAGGTCGTGGGTTTCAAATTCCATAGTTGCCATCCATGACCTTGGTGGTTGGGTGTGAGAGACTGAGAATTGGGCACAGGAGGACAAGGAATTCAGCAAGTGGGAGAAACAGCACAATGCAGAGTGGGAAAGAAACATTTCCCCTTAACTGGCTTGCTACAGTTATTGGAAACTTATTTCTTTCAAGATTATGTTTTTACCTTGACTAGGTATCTATCCAAAATTTGTGTCATTCTTGCTTCTTCAGTTTGCCAGCTTTGTGGGGGATTTGGGGGATTTTGAAATTTATTCCAAAAATCTAGAGGCTATTCAGGTTGGAGAAGCAGCAGGTTTTTGTTCTGTATTATGTAGCTTGTCTTTCTACCAATGTTGCTTTCGAAGTGGCCGTCTACAATGTGGGAATTAATCAGATTACTACTAGCTTAACTTTAACAAAGATGATACAACAGTGTCTTTACACATCGTCTGCAGTTGTGAGTAATGTCCACAGTTTAGGATTGAGAGACTGAATAAATCTCCACCTCAAAACTAATAAGGAAGAAATCTTCTGCCTCTTGTGTTCCAGAAATCAGTTAGGTCTCACAGAGTTGGCCTTCTCCGGGTCCTGTCAGCCAAACAATGCTGGCAGGCGGGTGTGTGGGGAAGAGCCTTCTCTGTTGCAGCCCCAGTCTGGAACCAACTCTCCCAAGACATTCACACCACGGCCATTCTCCTAGCCTTCCAAAAGGCGTTAAAAACACATTTATTCCGGCAGGCCTGGGGCCTTGACCATTAGTGTGTATGTTTGCTTTTAATAATGGGGTTTTTTAGTGTTTTTTAAATTATTAGATTTGTTCTTACGTTGTCTTTGTTATTGTTGTGAGCCGCCCCGAGTCTACGGAGAGGGGCAGCATACAAATCTAATAAATAATAATAATACTAAAAAAATAATAGTTCCGCTCCGTCCAGTAGTATCAATGAGGGACGGTTGATTGTTTTATACTGGGTTTGTTTTATTTTCTCAATGTTCTAATTTATTCTGTAAGCCACCCTGAATCCAGGAGGAGAAAGGCAGCCTATAAATCTAATAAATAAAATAAACAAATAAAACAAACTGTAGGAACTGTGTGGTTCTTCTCTCTATTTATCTCCTCTGTTTTTCTTCCACAGCGGGGAATTCACTTTTCTATTATCTCCCCACGGAAACTGCCAGCTTTACGCATTCTGTTTGAGAAATCTCTGACAGGGAGCATGTTGGAGTCTCAGTTGAAGGACTATAGCCAGGATCCCCGGCACATGATCCTTATCCGTGGCATGGTACTTCCAGGTAAGAGCTGGTCTTGGAAATGTGGATGAGGCTGAAATAGTTCATACTGAGGAAGACGTACATTAATCATTATTTTCATTCACTATATTCATCATTATTTCTACAATGCTAAGCTTTTATACTAACTCCCCCTTTTTACATCTCATTAACCTTTGGAGAACCCCTTGCTTACCAAAGAACAGTGTCACAAGATAGGAAGTATCAGATGGTGTAAGATATGGTTATAAGCTGCACGATTGAACGTACATTTTCCTGTTTACGTGATTTGTATCTGTTAACTTCTCCGTTTCTGAATAAGGACATGATATCTATCAGTTGTTATTGGAAGATTGGGTGACACGCCTTGGTCATCCAAGCATTCTGTAAGTGTAAGATATAAGATTTTCAACCTGGGTTTAGACTTTGTCATACGAATACTCTGAACCTGCATGCATTAATAAACTCTATTACTCCATCTCTTCGTCGTCTTCAGTCCCTAAAATTGATAAACTAATTCAGCTGCAACTAGACCAAATTTTTACAAATTTAATCTAGAGAAGAATGAAAAGAGTAATACAAGGTGTTTAGTATTCCACAAAGGGCAAGGAAGAGAGGAGAGACAGGTAAGATGATGATGATGATGATAATAATAATAATAATAATAATAATAAAAAAAAAATAGATTTGTATGCCACCCCTCTCCGTAGACTTATATTGATCATTGGGCTTGCCTGGCTCTTTCCCTATTACAACTTGAAATTAACTACAGGCTCATTAGATTCATATTGCAATAATCTGATTAGATTTCTAGGGAGATTCTCAGTCATCCAGGCTTTGCATGGTTGTCCCAAAGATGACTTTTTCAAAAGGCAACTGGACTTTGTTTTTCCTTGAAAATATTTCACTACTTATTCAAGAAGCTTTTTGGGTGAGAAGCAAAATGTCTTCAAGGAAAAACAAAAACGAAGTTGCCTTTTGAAAAAAAAAACCCAGCATTGGGATATCTGATTTGATTAAGACTTGTTATATTTAGATTGGGTTTATTAAAATTAATGGGACTTACAAATCGCAGCTAATATAACTCCATTTTATTTAATTGTACCTGCTCGTCTTTCTCCTCTTTGAAATTGGTGAGGGAGAAAGATATGGGGAGTGCTGTTTGTTATCATCCACGTTACTTTTTTCCACAGCAAGCATTTCAATTTTTTGCCCTGTCTCTTATTATAGCTGAAATTTGTGTTCCAAAGAGCTCAAGTCAAGAATTTTCTTGTTTAGAGGGAAGCGGGGAGATGGTTGTTTTTAAAAATAATAATAATAATGAAGTAACTCAAGAGGGAAAAGAATCATGACAATCATTGTAGTTTTCAATGATTTGAATCTCCGATTTTTCCTTTTATCAGAAGTCCAGATTACCAGCTTTTATGGCATCCTGTTTCACTTTGCAAAATACCAAGGAAGAAATCCTGGAAAATAGAGGAATAGCTATTTTTAGAAGTTGGATTTCAGTGCATTTTTGTTTCTGATTTTTCTTTACTGGGATAAGCAGAAGCAAATTTAAATAGGAGACTGATCAGTCTACAAAAATATGCTTAAACTTACCCAAGCCATCAAATCCAAATAATATAGTAAAAGTATCCATGTTCCTCCCGCTAGAAGTAGGAGCTATAGTACTTATTCACCTTTAACACTTTCATTTAATTAATTCATATACCTATTTTCCCAATATAAAAAATTGGGATGCAGTGTTCTAGAAATAATGTATTAAATTGTAAAAGCATTACAAGTAATACTGACCCCAGCCCATCTTCAATTCCAGCTAATTGGGTGCATCCTATATCCTCATTTTCTCCATTTTAAATCATGTTTAAGTTTAGTATGCCAGTATATTTCTATTGGCTAAAATGATTGCATTGGAATGGGTAACTTATTGGTGCCAAGGGTGATCCATAGCATTTTTGGTGGGGGTGGTGGGGAGGTTTGTAGGATATATTGCAGTACACTTAGGACTTGCTTGTTTTACTTTATTAATACAAATACTGATATATCAAACTCATGTGAGTGAGTGTTTTTATCACAACAGTGAGAGCCAAAATATGAAAATAGTTCCCAAGGTCCAGTGTATCACCAAGCCATGTAAAAATAATATGATTAAATTATTTTTTAAAAAGTATTCTGTAACTTCTATTATTTGTTTCTAGGTTGGTTTGTTCATAATATTTAAGAACCACTTATTTCCCTTTTATTGGACTGTGTTCAATAAAATATTAAAAGCATAATATATATATAATTTTTAAAAAGTATGCTAACAATTGATTAAAAGGAAGAGGGGGCCTTTATGGCACCAGCCAGCCTCTTGGTTACAGGCTTATTTGTGCACCCCAAGTGAGGGTGCAAACCATGTGTTTACATCTTTATGGGAGGCTGAGAAGCAGCTCACCTCATATCCAGAGGGGGCAATGCTTCACAGGGCAGGGGCAACAGCAGAGAAGGCTCTTCTGATGTGATGAAGACAGTTTCCGTATGCCAAACCTTTAATGGAATAAAATAATAAAGGATGCATGCTGTGGGTCCCATCAGCCCATTTATTCCAGCTGGTGGAGTCCAGGAGGAGGGCCTTCTCTGCTGTTGCTCTTGCCCTCTGGAGCATCTTGCCTCCCAATGTGAGATCAGCCCCAACCCTCCTATCTTTTCGCAACGGCCTTAAGATGTGGCTGTGCCAGTCGGCTTAGGGCCCCAGTGGTGGATCAGCACAATGGAGGTGGTTGGTTGAGTAATAACAGATCTCATCTTCTCCCCACTTCACTCCCACCCTTCCCATGTGTCTTTGGTTTTAATGTTCATTTTTAACTTTTTATGTTTTCATTAAATATAACTGGCGTTATATTTAGAGTTACCTAGAGTTACCCTATAGTAGGATGAGTGGGCCAATAAGTTTTATAAGTGAATGAATGAATAACAACATAACAGAGTTGGAAGGGACCTTGGAGGTCTTCTAGTCCAACCCCCTGCTCAAGATTAAACAGTCAGTAGGTTTCTTATTATTATTTATTTATTATTGGCAGGATAGACTTTTTTTAAAAAAAATTTATTAGATTTGTATGCCACCCCTCTCCGTAGACTCGGGGCGGCTCACACCACAATAAAAACAGTTCCTGACAAATCTAATAATTTACAATTTAAAATTTAAAATAGTTAAAAAAAACCATTTTTAAGCAGACATACCTACAAACATACCATAAATAAATTATATAGGCCCGGGGGAGATATCTCAGTTCCCCCATGCCTGACGACAAAGGCGGGTTTTAAGGAGTTTGCGAAAGGCAAGGAGGGTAGGGGCAGTTCTAATCTCTGGGAGGAGCTGGTTCCAGAGAGTCGGGGCCGCCACAGAGAAGGCTCTTCCCCTAGGGCCCGCCAACCGACATTGTTTAGTTGACGGGACCCGGAGAAGGCCCACTCTGTGGGACCTAATCGGTCGCTGGGATTCGTGCAGCAGACTTCCTGAACCATAAGGGATGGAACGTTCCATAATGTGGGGGAGGATGATGAAAATAAGGTTTGCGGCTTTTCACCCCTTTCATATGCTTGTATACGTGTGTTTTATATGAACGAGATGTGATTAGCAAGAGGGAATGTGTCCCCTTATTAATTCGATTTCTGTGCCGCTCTTTTCCTGTCAATCAGGGCCCCTTGTGATGATGATGAATAATATCTCTTGCAAATCCTGCATGTTATTTTATTGTGTATACTTAATGTCAACCTCTCTTGTCTGCATGCAGTAGGAGGATCAGGAGCAACCAATAACACCTTGCAGCCCAAACAACCTGTATCCCAGCCTCCCCCAGTGCCTCCTCCACTCCCTCCGGCACAACCACAAGTTCTGCCACAAGTTTCTCAGCCATATCAGGTACATCCTTTGCCCTCAAGTAACAAATGGGTTGGGGCATTTCCTTTCAAAAATATCCTGATTACCTCTTTCTGGTTTAGGTTACTCAACCCACTACTCTTACTGCAGCCCAGGCAGCTGCTCAGTCCGCTGTGGAAGCCGCCAAGAACCAAAAGACCGGTCTAGGCACCCGCTGTGAGTCCCTGTGTGTCTCCCCGGATTGGGGCTGAAAGCGGTGCTTCAAAATTTAGGCTTGGTGGTGGGGAGGATAATAGAACCGAGTACAGTGGTACCTCATCATACGAACTTAATTGGTTCCAGGAGGAGGTTCGTAAGGTGAAAAGTTCGTAAGATGAAACAATGTTTCCCATAGGAATCAATGTAAAAGCAAATAATGCATGCAAATCCTTCAGGAAAATCCCAAACTTTAGAAGGGAGGCGAACAGAGGGCAGGGAGGAGCAGCTAAAGGGGGCGGGTGGAAGAAGCAAGGCTAGGCTAAAGGGTGAGTGGGAAGGAAGAAAGGCAAGGGGAGGGCTCCTCCCTTTTCTTTCTTCAAAAGACACCCTTTCAGTGCCTCTGCAAGCACCCTGTTCTCTGCAAAATCTTTCCTCCTCCAAGCTTCCCCTCCCTTTTCTTTCTTCAAAAAAGGGGAAAAAAAGAAACTCCTTCATCCCAGCAGCAGCTGCTTGGGTTCGTAAGGTGAAAATAGTTCGGAAGAAGAGGCAAAAAAATCTTAAACACCGGGTTCGTATCTTGAAAAGAGGCGTTTGTAAGATGAGGTACCACTGTACAAAAAAGTTTCAGAAGCGTGATGGTTATGGATGGTGGGTGATACATCCATGGTTTTTTTTTCTTTACTTCTTCTGAACAGTCCCTTCGTTGAATACCATGCAACCAGCTTTCAGTCAAGCTCCTACGCAAACCCTTCCGACAGGCACTGTTCCAGCTCTGACTCAAAAGCTCCCTGCCTCGTCTCAGTCTAGTCTGGTCTCCACAGTAACCACTGGCCTACTGGTTCAGCCACCTGTGCAAGCCTCCTCACAATCTGCTGCATCAGCCATGGTACATATGGGCCCTGGTGGTTTTGGCGGTGGGAGGCAGACACTCACACGAATCTTACCATTTTTTTTTCTTCAGGATGTGACTGGCTTGCCAACTGACTTGTGCGTCTCTTCTTCCTCTACTCAGACTAGTGGTGTGCCTCCCAACAGTATGAATGTGACTCAGCTGACACAGGCACAAATTGGAGCACCCCAGCAATCTATCCCAAACAAAGTGATGGCATGGAGTGGGGTGCTGGAATGGCAGGAGGTGAGAGAGGAATTATGGAAGAGAAAGAAGGAAGATTCATAGGAACTCTTTAACCCTGATGCATTTTGACCATCTATCCCATCCTCTTTTCCTAGAAGCCGAAGCCAACTTCTGTGGATTCTAATACTAAGCTCACTCGTTCCCTGCCTTGCCAGGTGTATGTCAATCAAGGAGAGAACTTGTGAGTGCCTCTGGATCATTTAACAGAAAAAAAAGACAGTTTGGAATATTTGAGAGCAGGGAGATTGAATCAAAACTGGTGTCATGATATTATTGATAGAAAAAAACTGAATTTTGGAGGATTTATGTTGGAAGAAGACAAAAAACTATATCAGAGATGCAATGAGTAGGAAGTAGTCAATTCTAATACATCTCCATCCTTATCTATTTGGGTAGTTTTTTCCAGCCACAGGCTATCTTTCTAATTTATAAGGTCTTTTGTGAATACATAGTCTGAATGGAACTAACAAGGGGAGTGGAGCTAACTTTCAAAAGTTGGGAATTGCTGGAACAAGTTCTCCCACCCGCCCCTTGGGGGAAAAAACCCTAGAAGTCTTACAACTAATCTGAAATAGAAGTTTTGTGGTGATTATAACTCTGAATCCTTCTCTAAAACTCTGCCAACCATGTCTCAGATTAAAGCATGGTGGGTTGCTGATTTTTCCAGCTGGAATCTTTAGGCCAGCGTTTTAAACCAGGCTTGTAAGTCCTGTGCTGGCTGGTTTTGGGAACTGACATCGTCTAATCTTGAAGTTGCTTCCTTGAGCTAAAGACTTAAATACTATATGGTGAATACATAGTGTACAGGCTACCTGCCATTATATTTCCTACTTTGGTTTTTAAATGCTTCCAAATGTGTGAAAATTGTTACTTAATTCTACATAGTTTTGAATGTTTTAATAGACGGTGATTAAAATAGATGAAACACGTTAGATATGGAACAAAATGTTGCAGTATTCAATGTCATCAGTGTTTCAGTCAGTCATATCCTTTTCCATGATACTCTGTCCAATTTCCTCACTTACCTGAGTCGCTTCCCACTAAGATACACTCATCATTCCTCAGCGCTTAAGTACATTCAATCCTCTGAGCTACCTGTCCTCTATTAGATTTTTATGCCGTCCTTCTCCAAAAACTCGGGACAGCTCACAACCAACCGTGGCCACTTTAAGGCTTGTGGGCTTCAACTCCCAGAATTCCTCAACCAGCAGCTCATTTGATCAGATGCAATGGACTGTTAATCTCCAGAAAGCTGGCTGAGGAATTCTGGGAGTTGAAGTCCACAAGTCTTAAAGTTGCTAAAGTTGGAGACCCCAGTTCTATAGGGAACAAAGGTTTTGTTGTTGTATATCTGCAGACACTTTTTATGAGATACTATTTTGGAAATACTATTCCTGACCCTGCTTATATTCTCAGTCCTGTGTAGTCCTTAGAAAAAAATTAAGAATCCATAAATATTTGTTGATAAACTAACCAATAAAATTGAAGCATGCAATAACCATTAAAAGCAATATATTGATACAATATCTAAAGTATATTAACATTTGGAGAATTGTATTTTCAGTTGTTTATACGTGTTAATAATAACAATGATTTTATGCAGGGGTGGGATGAGAAATGCACAACTGACTCTCCTCTCCTTGCTCTGTTGTAGGAAGGCTGAGCAGTGGCCCCAGAAGCTCATTATGCAGTTGATTCCCCAACAGCTCTTGGTAAGTGAAATGTATATGATTTCTGAAGGCAGAGTGTGAATTAACACTTCACAGGCAGGGGCAACATTTTGCAGAATTGAATTTCACCCTGATATTGCCAGAATCTTTTAAGAGCTACCCAGGTAAATATAGTGGCACACACTAATCTACAGGGATCAGTATGGAAGCAAGGTGTAAATCAATATTCCTCAATCTTAGCAATTTTAAGATATGTAGACTTCAATGCCCAGTATTTTCTTGTCAGCTATGCTAATGAGAATTCTGGGAATTGAAATCTGCATGTCTTAAAGTTGCCAAGGTTGAGAAACCCTGGTCTAAATTCACCCTCTTCTCGTCTCACTTAATTTGCCTTGCAGGGTTTGCTGGATGAAGTTAAAATCTTTTTTTAAAGGTCTTCAAAGGGTAAGTGCTTTTAAATTTGAAATTAAAAGCACTTAGCCTCATTCCATCACATCCCTCTTTATTCTAGTGCCTTTTCCTTCATTATTAAGAACAGCAAAGAAACATTGATATTAAACTCAGCTTTGCAGATGATCTGAGAGGTATTTGAATAAAGAGGCCAGTTATGGAAATTCAGGGGTTGTAATACTGAAGCTGGGTCTGGCAAATCTGATTTATGCCCTTTATTAGGATTGCTGTCTTTGTTGCTGTCGGGATCTTAGTTGTAATTATGGGTATGGGAACAGCCTTGCCATGCTGACCAATTTTTGGAAGGATGAAATAATGAAAAATTGTCTGCTTCTATGGGCATGACAGATGCCACACTACGGGTGGGCAGGCTTTTCTTCTGAAAGCCTTATGTCCTTTGAAGGGGGAAAAAGGGTATATTGTTAAGTTGATGGAGGTGTCTGAAACTTTTTCCTGCTTATTTTGAAATCTCTTGTATAATTACATACAAGTTGTTCTTATATTTTTACAGTGTCTATATGGTAGACGTAGTATTATAGGATAGCTTTCATTCTTCAGTTTTACTTTCAGCATCACTGGATTTCCCAGAAATTTGTCTTAATTGAAATTATTGACCAATTAGCATGGCTTGGAGTATACACAGATTAAATCCATCCATTCCTTCTTCACAGACAACTCTGGGTCACCTGTTCCGCAATTCTCGCATGGTGCAGTTCCATTTCACGAATAAGGACTTGGAATCCCTCAAGGGACTATATCGCATCATGGGCAATGGATTTGTAAGATTCTACAATTGCTAGCATGTGGACATGTTTAAAAGATATTCAACAAAGTTGAAGAAGTAGAGGCTAAGGCAGTCTGTTTTCTTTTCTGTTTGGAAAGCTGTCTGATAAATAAACTGATGCAATAGTATCAAGATACATAATAACTGTACATCCAGTTCATAACATTTCTAATATTACTGACAACTTTTTATGGTAGCCATAGAAAGTGATTTTAATGGGAAATGTCTTACTGTGTTGGTGAAGTTATTTGCCTGGGATGTTATTAATATCAGAATTGAATTCACTTGCTTAGGGTAGTATAAATCCTGGAATTGTAAGTGGTAAATCGTGATCTTATGACATATCAGTGGGGTTTCTTATTCTCTTAGGATTGTTAGAAGAAATCCTTCGATGGTAGCATTGAAGAAGTGGGATGATTAGTGAGGATCTTCTCAGTTTGGGTGACATCATTATAGAGGTCCCTGATTTTGGAGATGCATTAGTAGCTCAGTTTCATAAATTGCATTAGTATACCTATTTATCTGTTTTTTCCTGTTTTTCCTGATGCATTTAGTTTGGGCCATTGTAGGTTTTTAAAAAAATTCTTCTTTTAACTTTTCTATCTTTTTCCAATATTAAATGACTTTGTGTTCCCTGAGAGAAAAGTAATACAGCATACAAATGTAAATGATGAGGAGCAAAAGATTTTATATTGAAAGGACATTTCTCAGGATTCCTCACCCTTTAGCCAATGCACTTTTCTTGTCACATGAGCAGGCTGGCTGCGTCCACTTCCCCCACACGACACCTTGTGAGGTGCGAGTGCTGATGTTGCTCTACTCCTCCAAGAAGAAAATCTTCATGGGACTCATTCCTTATGACCAGAGTGGTTTTGTCAATGGGATCCGTCAAGTCATCACTAACCATAAACAAGTTCAACAGCAAAAGGTCAGTAGCTGATTCTCTTGGTCTTATTTTTCCCTTCTCAGCTGTATGTTCAGCAGACCAAATCTGTTGAATTCTAGAGCTACTGCAGGTGTGTTCCCTAAGAGAACTATGAGTTTTGTCTCCAAAATTATAATCTTCTCTGTACTTCTAGTCAATATATTTTGTGTTTATAATTTGTTTAGTAAACTGGAAGATAAGATCAGTTTGATATTATGGCTTGGGACCAGATTACCTCCGGAACCGCCTGCTACCGCATGAATCCCAGTGACCGATAAGGTCCCACAGAGTTGGCCTTCTCCGGGTTCCGTCGACTAAACAATGTCATTGTGCGGGCCCCAGGGGAAGAGCCTTTTCTGTGGTGGCCCCGGCCCTCTGGAACCAACTCCCCCCAGAGATTAGAACTGCCCCCACCCTCCCTGTCTTTCGTAAACTACTCAAGACTCATTTATGCCGCCAGGCATGGGGGAGTTAAGATATTCCTTCCCCCTAGGCCATTACAAGTTATGCATGGTATGTTTGTGTGTATGTTTGGTTTTATTATAAGGGTTTTTAGTTGTTTTATTAATTGGATTTCTACATGCTGTTTTTATCATTGTTGTTAGCCGCCCCAAGTCTGTGGAGAGGGGTGGCATACAAATCCAATAAATAAATAAATAAATAAATATTGATATCAGCCATTCTGTATAAAATTTCTGCCTTGGAAATCCATCTTAAAAAGAAAATAGAAGGGAAATTTGATAACTGAAAATTACTTCTGAGTGTGTTGAAAAATTGCCACAGATTGTATTGTAAATAGTTCCAAGTTTTCATTTAATACATTTCTTGCAGTACTTTTTGCTTGGTAATAAAGCTGTTCCATTTCTAAGCATATAGCACCTTTAGCTTTAATTCCTGAATCAATATTTTTGTATTTGCATAAAATGTTGTATATGAGCTTCTGTATGGGAGTACATTCAAAATATTTTGGACTCAGAAACATTTAACACTGGCATTGTGTAATACTAAATAATGTCTATAGGCCTACAATTAACTCCGGAAGGCTGTAATTTATTTATTTTTCATCTCTCTTTATAGCAGATGGGGGGTTCTCAACCCATGGGCTCCGCACCCAACACACAGCCCTTCCTAACAAAGCAGCCTGGCACTTTGCCAGTAACTCAAGGAGTCCAGCAGCAGGTAAGGTGTCAGGCAGAGAAGATTTTGTCCTAAATGTCTTTGGGCAACAGTCACACAAGGCAGAAGAGAGCTGTCTATCTCTTGGCAGCATGTCTAAGCTGAGAACTGCATTATCTTATCTCACTGACCACTCCTTGTTGGACTTGCCCCTCCCTTTATCTTCTTACAGATGGGTGGGCAACAGGTGAGCCCCGGTATGCCTCAGGTGGGAATAATGGAAGAACGGCAACAGAGTTTGGTGAGTCTCTTCTGTAGGTGGAAGCTGCTGTATTTTTTCGAAGTGGAGTCATCCCATCGTTAAATCATTTACTCACAGCTCCATTTATTTTGTCCTATAAGATGATGCCCTAGATGGAAAGAGGATGAAGCTAAGCAAATTTATATTTGCATTAATTCAAGAGTTTCATTTCATAACTGAGTGGTACATAAGCTAAGATCTCGGGACTTTGCATCTAGCATCCCATACTCTGCCAAATGTTACCAACAAATTAAATTTAAGATGAGACCAGCAAATCCCTATCACAAAAGGTCACATTCTTTTTCACACTAGCCCCATGTTTATTGGTGGTTACCTGCAACACTTTTGCACAGGTCTCCAGATTTATGGGAAATATAACAATTTCCCGAATGCAATTCAAAGTGTTGGTTATGACCAATAAAGCCCTACAAGGCATTGAATCAGGTTACCTTTGGGACTGTGTTCTGCCTCATGCATCCCACCGGCCGTCAGGTCCCATAGAATTGGTGTTCTCCAGGTTCCATCAACCAGGCAATGCCGTCTGGTGAGGCCTAGGGGAAGAGCCTTCTCTGTGGCAGCCCCGGCCCTTTGGAATCAACTCCCCTTGGAGATTCATACTACCCCCGCCCTTCCAGTCTTTCGTAAGGCCTTAAAAACACACCTCTGCTAGCAGGCCTTGGGCCAGTGAAATTTTAACATGGCCTATGACTGAATGATAGGATGAATGTGGATGATTGGATTTTAAACATACTGCTCCAAAAAAAATAAGGGGACACTCAAAGAACACATCCAAGATCTGAATGAATGAAATATTCTCATTGAGTATTTTGTTCTGTACAAGATTGAATGTGCTGATAATATGTGAAATTGATTGTCAATCAGTGTTGCTTCCTAAGTGGACAGTTTGATTTCAGAGAAGTTTGATTTACTTGGAGTTATATTGTGTTCTTTAAGTGTTCCCTTTATTTTTTTTGAGCAGCGTATATTGGGGTTTTAGAAATTAAATTACAATATGTGTTTTTAGTATTGAAGGTTTTTTTTAAGAGTGTTTAATATTAGATTTCTTACATGCTTTGTATTTACTTGCTGTGAGCTGCCCTGAGCTTCAGGAGAAGGGCAGCATAGTAATTAAATAAATAAATAATTGCTGTATGTATCCTTACAGGTAATTTCTTCTCCTTTTCATAGTTGCAGCTCCGAGTACAGCAACCTCAGCCAGCTGCCCCACCTCCCAACCAACCTCCACAAGCACAGGGTCCCCCGCAGGCTGGGCCACAGGCCACCCAAGGAGCAGCCATGCTTAGGCCCCAAAACCCAGGAGCCAACCCTCAGCTACGAAGTCTTCTTCTGAGCCAACAACCAGTGAGTGCTGTCTTCCACTCTCTGCTAGCCCTGCCCTCACTTTTTAAAACTGAAGGAGTAGCCTTAGAGCAGTCCAGCACTGCAGCTTCTAAGAACAAAGAGAAATGGCTGCATTTCTTGGCTTAGCTTAACTGGCACTTGCAACAGCTATGCTTCCTCTCTCTTCTTTTATATACAGCCCCAAGCTGGAGTCCCTCAATCCCAGCAGCCCCTTCACCACCTACAGCAAGGATCTTCAGGAATGTTACCACACCAGCCCATGGGGCAGACTCTTGGGCATCAGCCTCCTGGGCAGCAACAGCTCCAGCTTCCTGGACAGCCGCTCATGCACCAAGCTCCTGGACAGCAGTGGACAGCCCAGATGGCACCACGGCCACAATTGCAAGGTATAGGTAGGCTTCATCTGAGTTAACCAAAAAACAGAAATCCCACCCCAGAAACAGCTGCAAGCTGCTGAGAGTTGGGATAGGACAGTGATGGCGAACCAGTGGCACAGTGCGACAGGAGGCACCCAGAGCCACATCTGCTGGAACGTGAGCCACTGTCCTACCTCAGCTACAATGTGCATGTGTGGGCCGGTCAGCTGATTTTTGGCTCACACAGAGGCTCTGGGAGGGCGTTTTTGGCTTCCAGAGCACCTCGGGGGCGGGGAGAGAGGGCAAAGGGCATTTTTTTATCCTCCCCTGGCCTGGGGAGGGCAAAACATGAGCCTACTGGGCCCACCAAAGTTGGGAAACAGGCCGATTCGGCCTCCAGAAGACCTTTGGGGGGGGTGGGGGAAGCTGTTTTTGCCCTCCCCAAGCATTGAATTATGCGTATGGGCACTTGCACATGTGCGATAGTGAGCACCCAGGCTCTTTCGGCACCTGAGAAAAAAAACCTGCCCCATTACTGCGATAGGATTTTTGCTTTCGGAGAAAGGAGCTTTTTTTTCCCATCAAGGCAATTTAATTTGCAGAGGTGGGGGGAGGGATAGGTTTGAGAGGAGCATATGTCACTATCTAGTTAAACTGGTTATTATTTATAAAACATGGGCAACAGATGTGATGTACAGTGCGGTAAGAGCTGTGATAATGGTATTTCCTGATGTTCTGGCTATCTTAAGAGGGATTCTTTGACTAATGGAAAGAATATATTAGCTATTTCTGGGGATAAAAGAGAAATAAAGGCCCTTGTGAGTGAAGCATTTGTTCAGAATGCCCCAGCGGAGCACAATAGCTCATCTTGTAACCAGAGATTCTTCACTGCTGTTGTAAAGCCTTTTGGTGTTGTCCTTTCTCTTTCAGGTCAAATGTTAATGAATGCTGGTCCCCGGGGACCTGTTTCTCAATCGGGGTTGCAGCAGGTTCCTGCCCCCAGCATCATGGAGGATGACATCCTCAGAGACCTCATCTGAGGACATAAGAGAACACTCCACCAATGTCACCCAGTGCTGAAATCATCTCCGTAAACTGGGAAGATGCTTCCTTTCCAGATAATAGTTCTTCCCTCCCACCCATTTGTATTTTTTGTTCCTCTTTTAAAAAATATTACACTTTCATTGAAGTTGGTCTTTCCTGAGATTAATTCTGTTTCTCACTCCACCTGTAACAATTTTAGGAATGTCACTCAGTTCTGCTGTGTATTAGTTCTGCACACTAAGAGTTCTGTCCAGATTTCAAAGTTCCCTGGTGAGTTTTCAATTGACTTTGCTATGGAGAGATAATTGAATGAAAGGAGGGGGAAAATAAATGTGGTCCTACTGTGAGGCATGTTGTAAAGTTCTGACCCAAGATCCTATGTATCTCAAAGAGCGTATATCTAGTGATCTAAAGCAGGGGTGTCAAACTGGCAGCCCACAGGCCAGATCTGTCACACACAGGTCACACCCACCACAGCTCTGCCTAGGAAAAAATGTTGCGATACATCATGTGATGGCAACACAATGTGGCGAGTTTGAAACCCATCATCTAAAGGCTTTAAAGGAGGAGGAGCTATTTTAATAGGTGTACGGGATGGGGGGAGGCATAGGGGTTTTTTTCCCCTCAAACTCTCACATTTGAGATGTGCTGGACTGAACCTCCCATTCTCAGCAGTCAGGAGTTCAAACCCTGATTGGAACCCTCATTCAAATATTTCATCGCTTCCTTCCTTATAAATCCTTACAGCAACCTCGCTGTGGCATTGAATGCGGCTGCAGCGCGGGCTCTTGACCATATTGCGCCATTGCGACCTCTCTGTGGCCCTAGACCCCAGAGACCTCCTTGGTTCAACGAGGAACTCCAGGTGTTGAAACGCCAGAAGAGACATCTAGAGAAACGATGGAGAAAGAGTAAATCTGAATCTGATCAAACACTTGTAAGAGCTCATATTAAGACTTACAAAGTGGCACTCAAGGTGGCAAGGTGCGTGTATCATGCCGCCTTGATTGCATCAGCGGAATCCCACCCGGCCGCTCTGTTCACGGTAACCCACTTAATCGGGGCTGGGGAGCCCTTGCAGAGTAGTGCCGAGGACTTTAATTTGTTTTTCGTTGATAAAGTCGCTAAGATTCGGACGGACCTCAACTCCGATTGGATAGCAGTGTCGGCTGACAACAAGTCAGTCAAGGTGACTGAGGCCCGTCCTTGTCCATCTGTCTGGGAGGAGTTTGACCTGGTAACACCTGATGAAGTGTACAAGGTCATTGGAGCTGTGAGTTCCACCACCTGTTTACTGGATCCGTGTTCCTCCGGGTTGGTCTTGGCCAGCAGGGAGGTGACACAGAACTGGGTCCAGGAGATTGTCAATGCTTCTTTGAAGGGGGGGGTTCCTTCCCGGCTCCCGATAAGGAGGCACTTGTGCGCCCCCTCCTCAAGAAGCCTTCCCTGGACCCAGCCGTACTTAAACAACTATCGTCCAGTCTCCAACCTCCCCTTTATGGAGAAGGTTGGTGAGAAGGTGGTGTCACTCCAGCTCCAGTGGTCCTTGGAAGAAGCCGATTATGTAGGTCCTCTGCAGTCAGGATTCAGGCCTGGCTACAGCACGGAAACTGCTTTGGTCGTGCTGATGGATGATCTCTGGCGGGCCTGGGACAGGGGTTTATCCTCTGTCCTGCTGCTTCTTGACCTCTCAGCGGTTTTCGATACCATCGACCATGGTATCATGCACTGGCTGGAGGGGTTGGGAGTGGGAGGCACTGTTTTACAGTGGTTCTCCTCCTACCTCTCCGGTCGGTCGCAGTCGGTGTTAGTGGAGGGTCAGAGGTCGACCTCTAGGTCTCTCCCTTGTGGGGTACCTCTGGGGTTGGTCCTCTCCCCCCTGCTATTTAATATCTACATGAAACCGCTGGGTGAGATCATCCAAGGGCATGGGGTACGCTGATGATACCCAGCTGTATATCTCCACCCCATGTCCAATCGGTGAAGCAATGGAAGTGATGTGCCGCTGCCTGGAGGCTGTCAGGGTCTGGATGGGTGTCAACAGGCTCAAACTCAACCCTGACAAGATGGAGTGGCTGTGGGGTTTGCCTCCCAAGGACAATTCCATCTGTACGTCCATCACCCGGGGGAGGGGGAATTATTGACCCCCTTGGAGAGGGTCCGCAACTTGGACGTCCACCTTGATCCACAGCTAACATTAGAACATCATCTTTCGGCTGTGTCGAGGAGGGCATTTGCCCAGGTCTGCCTGGTGCACAAGTTGCGGCCCTATTTGGACAGGGAGTCATTGCTCACAGTCGCTCATGCCCTCATCACCTCAAGGTTCAACTACTGCAACACTCTCTACATGGGGCTACATTTGAAAAGTGTCCGGAGACTTCAGATCGTGCAGAATGCGGCGAGAGATATCATGGGCTTCCCCAGATATGCCCTTGTGTCATCAACACTCCGCGGCTTGCACTGGCTGCCGATCAGTTTCTGGTCACAATTCAAAGTGTTGGTAATGATCTATAAAGCCCTACATGGCATTGGACCAGAATACCTACGAGACCTCCTGCTGCCGCACGAATCCCAGCGGCCAATTATGTCCCACAGAGTTGGCCTTCTCCGTGTCCTGTCAACTAAACAATGTTGTCTAGCGGGACCCAGGGGAAGAGCCTTCTCTGGGGCGGCCCCGGCCCTCTGGAATTAACTCCCCCCGGAGATTCGAACTGCCCCTACCCTCCTCGCTTTCCGCAAAACCCTAAGGACCCATCTCTACCGCCAAACGTGGCGGGATTAACCTCCCCCCCTTTTTTTCTCTGACCTCTATATTGATCAGCTGGACTGAGTGTGTATGACTGTGTAGTTAATGGTTTCTTTATACAGGTATTTTAATTTAGTTTAAATTTTAACGTTAGATTTGCATTGTATTGTATTACTGTCTTGTTGTGAGCTGCCCCGAGTCTTCAGAGAGGGGCGGCATACAAATCTAATAAATCCAATTCAAATTCAATTCTTCTGGTTTACAACTGTCCATATTACAGCAGCCCTACATTGTATTCAAATTCAGGAGTGGTGCAGTGGCCAATAGGTGGAGCTCTCACCTCACAATCAGGAGTCCGATCCTAGGTAGAGGCAGATATTTCTCTGGACACACTGAGAATATATCTGCTGAACAAAACTCTGCCTTGGTGACAGGAAGGGCATCTAGCCATAAAAAAATCCTGCTAGCTCCATTCAGTTGCCCAGACTCCACCCCGCAATAAATTAATGGAGTCATTAAAAGATGATATATTGTATTCAAATTAGCTTTCCAAATGCATAAATTTGGCTTTCCTTTCTAAAACACAAGCTTTCTTAGGGCAGAAGTAAAAATCTAAGACCATGATAATACATTTCATTTTAGAATTTACCCTGTTCTCAGAAGCAGAAATAGTATAAGATAATAACCAGGGTGGATTCTTGTAATATGTGGTCTTTTTAGAAGATGGAAAAGTGGATAGGAGTGAGCATGCAAGCACATTGGAATGAAGGATATCAGAGTTACATTCAATAAAGCACTTATAGAAATATATGCACTATTGTTGGCCTAGCATGGCCACCCTTCTTTATTAGGCAAGGTGATTTTGATTGATACAGGAGTCAGGCCCAGTGCCCTGAACAGTACAATCACTGGAATCTATGTTACATAGGTCACAGTGACAGCTGATAGCTACAGGGTAGACGAAGGACGGATCAACATCTGGGGGACAGCCTGGCAGAAGTGCAGTCTCATATTGTACTTCTTTGTAAATGCAGACCTTTTGGCTGAAAGAGGCGAAGAGAGGCTTCCACAGCAATTCCTGTAAAAGACATAGAGAGACTGGCTAGACATGACAGGCTCTTTTTCCTAATCTTTCATAAGGCAGCATCAAAAAATGTCAGCCTTCTGCCTAGTGTTGGCCTACTTTCGTTTAGCTGCCTATTGAGTATGTATGGCTTGCTACTGTTCCAAACATGCTACCAGCAGCCTCCAGATGTCCCTTCTCATTGCTATCAAAGCTGGGGAATTGCTTGGGACATTCACTGCCTTTGTGGGGAGTAGTAGGAAGATGTAATGGCAAACCGGACAGCAAAGTAGTCAGTTAAAAGCAAATATTGGAGAACTAAGGCTCACCGAGTGACATCTTTTATCTGGGAAACTCAGGCTACACAAAGCATCTTAAAACATAAGAACATAAGAAAAGCCAGGCTGAATCAGGCCAAAGCCCATCAAGTCCAGCATTATATGTCACACAGTGGCCCACCAATTGTCCTTGGGGATCTTGCGTAGAAAGAGAAGGCAAAACCCTCCCTTTCCCTTGACCCCCAACAAATGGTACTCAAGGGAATCCTGCCTGCCTCAACCAACATAGAGGCGGCACATGGACATCTGTTTCAATAACCACTCATATACCTGGCATCCATGAATCTGTCTAATCCTGCTTTGGAGCTATCAAGGCTGACAGCTGTCATGACCTCTTCTGGAAGTGAATTCCATAAATCAACGTATCTCTGGGTGAAGAAATATTTCCCTTGATTTGTCCTCACTTTCTTACCTATGAGCTTTAGGGAGTGGCCCCTTATTGTGTGATGGAGAAAAGAATTTTTCTCTATCTACCTTTTCTATCCCATGCATGATTTTATACACTTCAATCAAGTCACCCCTTAAATGCCATCTTTCAAGGCTGAAGAGACCAAGGCGTTGCAACCTGGTATCATAAGGGAGATGCTCCATTTCCTTTATCATTCTTGTTGCCCTTTTTTGCATCCTGATAGGAAGAAGTTGTCTCTTTTCCAGGATGAAAAGCAAAACCTGCTAGGCTGAAATATGTAACAATGTTCAGGGGTATCGGTATTTTCCCCTCAGTAGAAACTAAGCAAGTGAAGAGCAGTACCTCCTTGAGTTAAGTAACTGACCCTATTTTATGAAGGTTACAATGTCCTTAATGCTAAGTCCTTGAACTGGAAACTAAAGAGTGATAGCTGCAAAGCAAGTTCCTCCCAGCCCTCTTTCTGGGCTAAAGCTTAGGTTCACTCCACGCAGGATTCAAGCGCCCATCAATTGCAGGCAACTCTCAGAACAATAAGACAAATTAAGCACAAAATAACAGTTCTAATAAACATAATTTACATCTACAAGATTTTAGAATTCTCTCCAAAAGTCCTCAAGGGGAGAAAACTACCGGTATCAGCTGTAAGCAAAGGCCAAATTCCCTTTCCTGGCAGCTTTACTTTATCTGTCCATTATGTCTCTGACTGCTGGAAACAACAATAGCAGCCCCCATTTGGGGCAATGTTGTGTGGCTATGACCGAATGCAGATTTCCCCCCCCCCCAAGTTATCATGTTGACTTCAGTTTTAAAAGGGTGCTGGGATAGAGGGTAGCTTTCTCAACTAGGCATCTTCAAGGCACATAAGCTGGAACCAGGCATAATGGCCATCTGCGCTAGCTTGAGACAAGGAATGTTCTAACACTTCTCAAGGTTGGGGATTCCTCCCTCATATACCCACCCTGGTCTTACAGTAACCACTACAGATGGAAGTGGTGATGGCCATGCAGACAGGGCAGTCGTCCTTCTCAGCAGCAATGGTAGCATTGACAGGGCGGCAGCCTTGATTGCTGCTGACCACATTGCTTTGCTGAATGGCAGAGTGAGTGGCAGCCAGAAACAAGAACATTGCTAGCAACGGATTCTTTGCCTGGATGTAAAAGAGGGAAGGAATGAGAAAGATTTCATAGCTTTGGAATCAGTTTTAGAATATAGTTTGGAATATCTAAAGAATGTTGTACAAATGGGACTGATATTATTGGGCGGCATGCACATTTAATGGTATCTTTAGGTCTGCTGGATCTGCCTTTTTATTATTGTTTAAGATTCAGAGTCATAAAAGACAAACGTAAATAAAATAAAGAACATTTCTGAATGCATTCTGAGCCCAGGAGTTTGTTGTCAGCACAAATATTGAACTGCACAAGCTTTTCACACAAAAGTTCATTCAGATAAACCTCTGAAAAAAAAAATCTGCTTTGTCAATTGTCTCAAGCAGGCAATTCTTCAATAGTGTTCATATACCCAAGTATTGTATTGGCATATTTATGTTAGCAAAAACTTCAGAAGAGAAAGATTTAGGGGTAGGGATTTCTGACAGTCTCAAAATGGGTGAACAATGCAGTCAGGTGGTAGGGAAAGCAAGTAGAATGCTTGTATAACAAGGTATAACAAGCAGGAAGAGGGAGATAGTGATCCCGCTGTATAAATGTGACATCACATTTGGAATACTGTGTTCAGTTCTGGAGACCTCGCCTACAAAAAAATAAAATTGATAAAATTGAATGGGTCCAAAGATGGGCTACAAAAATGGTGGAAGGTCTTAAGCATAAAATTTATCAGGAAAGATTTAATGAACTCAATCTGTATAGTTTGGAGGACAGAAGGAAAATGGGGGACATGAATGAAACATTTAAATATGTTAAAGGGTTTAATATTCAGGAGGGAAGTGTTTTTAATAGGAAAACACAAGAACAAGGGGGCACAATCTGAGGATAGGTGGGGGAAAGATCAGAAACAATGTGAAAATATTTTACTGAAAGAGTAGTAGATGCTTGGAATAAACTTCCAGCAGACATGGTTGGTAAATCCACAGTAACTGAATTTAAACAAGCCTGGGATAAACATATATCCATCCTAAGATAAAATACAGGAAATGGTATAAGGGCAGACTAGATGGACCAGGAGGTATTTTTCTGCCATCAATCTTCTATGTTTCTCTATGTAGAGCAACATTTCCCCAATGTTAATTGTGTTTATCACAACTTCAGAATTCCTAACCTGCATGGCTACTTTAGACATATGTGCATCTCATCCTGAGGGCATTCAGTTGGAGAAACTTGTTGGATGTGAGAGTTGGAAAGAATTGTTCAACCTCACTCTTTTAGTGAACTCTTGTATTTACAGTATCCTTAACAATGCCCAGACTGATTAAAGTGAACTCGCCATCACATAGGTAGTCTCTATGAGAAGCTCTATTAGCCAAAAATTAATTTCTTTGCAATGTCCTATTATGCCAAAGCAACATACTTGATCTTCAAGCTCAGTAGATCATGTTAATGTGCAAGAACTATCAAGACCCAGCTATCTGCCTCCTCATTTGTACGTACCTGCATTAACTTCATAGCGTCTCCACGGCTGTCTTCCAATTGTAGAGTGCCTGCCTCTCTCTTGCATTTTTATAGGGCTTTCCCCCTCCCATCATGCAGCTCATAAAAAAGACTCAAGGGCAAAAATGTAATTAATAACCAGGATGCAAAAACAACAACGGATTTTAACAGAGTAGTCACAATTTCCTCTGGAAATATTGGCTAAGTATTAATTAATTGGCTAAGTATAGATTAAAAAGCTAACACTTAACCAATTTCATATTAATCCTTGTTTCAAGACGGTGTATTGATGTATCTTCATTTAATCAGAAAATTGCCCAGCCTGCTGTACTTTTTCACTTCACCCTACTTATTTCTCCACCTTTGTAACAATACTGTGAAGTGGATATAGTTGATATAATTGAGAATAGAAAAAACTAAGTTTCCCAATCTGCTAGGTCTTAGAGTGAGGAATGCACTGGGAACCCTGAATTCTTTGTTAGTGGAAAGATGAAATGTGAAAATAATAATAATGGTAATAATGATATGAAAGACAAGCAAGGGTAGTACCAATAGTAATAGGCGCCTTGGGAGCAATCCCAAAACAACTGGAGCACCACCTGAACACCATTGGCATTGACAAATTTGCCAGCAGTCAATTGCAGAAGGCAGCTTTACTTGGAACAGCTTCCATTCTGTGACAATATCTGTAACACTGTCAAACATCCAGATTTGCCTATCCCAGGTGCTTCATAAGAACTTGACAGCTAGACAAAAATACTAAACCCAGTCTGAACATCAAGCTGGCTGTGTGATGATCAATAATAATAAATGATGATAATGATAACGATAGTAGTAGTACTTGTTGTAGTAATAGTCATAATAGTATTTTGTGGTTGAATTTTGCAGAATGCAAAACAGAATGTGGTTTTGCATTCTGTTCTTTGAATGTCCCTGCTAGGTGAAGGAATAATTCCTTTCCCTCATGCTGATGACGGAAAGATGTTTGACACTAGTTCTTGATTCCATTTGCTCTTGATGTAATAAATGCTTAGGTTGGTGAGTGCATGTTCTAGGACAGAAATGAGGAAATTAGACACAGCAGACTGTTTTTACTGAGTTTGGTGAATTAAAGCATCATGACTTTTAATTCCTTCTGCTTATAAATTGTACTTTGAGCCCTGGTTTGAGTCCATGATCAGTGATGTGACATTACTGAAAGGAACAAAGCAGACAGTTTTTTCTGAGTTTGGTAATTAAAACATCATTTCCCCCTTTTAAATTTCTTCCCAATGAAAGGAAAAAAAGAAATTCATATATGCCCAAAGTACACAGGAAGAGGGCTCTAAGAGCCACAAATTGGTTTCTAAAGAACTGGTTGGGGCCCATAGTTTGCTGCTCTCACTCCCATGGTAGTTGCCTTCCAGTGAAGGGCTGTCAAAATTTTTACTACCACACCGTGGGTGTGGCTTATGCAGGATGCCCTGCATTTTCTTTCAATTTTCAGTGCAAATTGGGTGCTCTGGGGTGGAACTCCATTTTCGCTACCCCACTGCGTTCCCTCCCCGCCCGGGCAGCAGCTCACCACCCCTTTTGCCTTTTTGTAAGCCCTGTTTGGCAAGAGCCTCAGAACCATGCAATATTTTCCATCAGCCATGGCTTTTTGCGTCTTCTCCAAGGCTGCTACTCTGGACTACGCCAGATGTTGCTAGGTAAGAAATCTCTTTCTGTCTTAGTTGCTTTCCACCTGTATTGCTGAAATGTGGTGTCCTTGATGCCAAAGTGAGCTTCAAGGACCAGATGAGGTGGAGTCAAGGCTAGCTGAGAGCTGCAGAGGAACTCAGGGTTACCAGTTGGGAAAGGCTGCCTTAAAGCATTGTGGGAGATTCTGCCCCCCTTCCTGCAATAGGGGATTATCTGCCAGATTCCGACATACACACTGGACTTATAAACTTCATACAATATTTTTATCATTACCTCCACATAACTTTTATTTAGTACATGAGATAAAAATAAGATTTTACTCCGCTAGTCATTGCTGACTATAGAGGGAGGTGCTCATCTCCATTTCAAGGCTATTGGGCCAGAACTGTTCACATTTCTATAGTCATGTAGCCAACATGACATCACAGAGCACTGTTACCTTCCCACCAAAGTGGTCACTATTTATCTACTTGCATTTGCATCCTTTGAAACAGCTAGGTTGGCAAAAACTAGGGTGTGGATGGGAGCTCATCCAGTTGCAGGAATTTGGATTTAGAACCTGGGCTGACAGCTTTCCAGCTGACAAGCTCAGCATCTTAACTTCTGAGCCACCACACTAGTCCTCTGTTTATGAGGTTCCCCTTGGATCAGTAGTGTCAAACTGGTGGCCCATGGGCCAGTTGTATCACGCACAGGCCACCACCAACACAGCTCTGCAAAGGCAAAAAAAAAAAAGTCATGATACATTGTGATACATCATGTGACACGATCGAGTTTGACACCAGTGTCTTAGATTCATTGAGAAAAACAACAGTAATGGAAGAAGCTTTTTCTCTTTCTTTTTAACTGTCAACCATTCTTCAGTGTGAGAATTGGCTCAAATTAACAATGTCCCAGCTGAGAACCAGGCAAACCCTTGCTGAGGATGTAAAATTTCAGTCTTGTTTCCACAAATGCCCAGTTCATTGTAGGACCCAGGGAAGAAAGGAACTGATTACCAAATCCACTGTATCTGATATTTTTGGCAACCACATGGACTCCACAGTTCCTGGCAGGGTTCATTCTCAAGGCCGGCTCTGGTCCCCATTCTGATTAATAATTATTTAAGTATCTCTGAGCAACATGACAATTAAGCTATGGATACAATCTTCCCATTTCCTAAACATAGTTTTGCAGCAATAGTATTGGTTCCTCTGTGGGCATCATAACAGTTTTAAAAATCTGCCATTGCAACTAAGCCAAGCCATCAGGGCTTATGAACAGAGGTAAGTTGGCCTTGGCTACTTGGTGATTTCTCCCAAGGAAAAACAATATCCTGTGAAGCTTTGCAGAAAGGTTGCTAGCAGTAATTTCCTACCTACGAACGGTGGTGGAGGCATTGTTTACGTCAGATGAGTGGGATAATGGATTATAAGACTGCAGGACAAGCTCCAGCTGGTTCCAAGTCCTTCATCTGCCTAGAGATATCTGCCTTGGGGATTACTGTGCAGCCTTGGGCAAGGTCCTTCTTCTTATGTAATCCACCTCACAGGGTTATTGTGAGGTTAACATGAGCTGTTTTCTTTGCTGCTCTGAGGTCTTTGGCAGAAGGTGGACAGGCAAATATGAAGAACAAAATCATGATGATTATCATTAGTTCTTCCTTGCAGACCTCCTGAAATATGCTGCTCAAAAAAATAAAGGGAACAGTTAAACAACAGAATATAACTCCAAGTAAATCAAACCTCTGTGAAATCGAACTGTCCACTTAGGAAGCAACACTGATTGACAATCAATTTCATTTTGTTGTCAGCACATTCAACTTTGTACAGAACAAAGTATTCAATGAGAATATTTCATTCATTCAGATCATTCAGGTTGACTCAGCCTTCCAGCCTTCCGAGGTGGGTAAAATGAGGAGCCGGATTGTGGGGGCAATATGCTGGCTCTGTTAAAAAGTGCTATTGCTAACATGTTGTAAGCCGCCCTGAGTCTAAGGAGAAGGGCGGAATAAAAATTTAATAAATAAATAAATAAATAAATCTAGGATGTGTTATTTGAGTGTTCCCTTTATTTTTTTTGAGTAGTATATAACCTGTGGGATCAATAAGATCAGTTGAAGATGCCACGTCTATCAGTATTACCGGCACCACCACACATACTCAAGATCCATAATTCTCAAGGCTTCCCCTTGGACCTCTAAGGAGAAAATTCTGCAACTATTGTTCTCATGCTTACTTAAAAAAAAAAAAGCAATACATCTATGATATCAAAATCATTGTCTATTTCACCCAGAAAAATCATTCTAATTAATGCCAGGGCCAGATTAAGTCCATAATACTGTTACTTTTATCATTGTTTCTCAAAAATATCAAATTAAAAATTGTGTAAAAGCCAGCATTCATCCTCAAATGGTATAAAATGGGAAGCTTCAGGCAGCCCAAATTAATTTGTGACTTATTAAAATATTTAAATTTAATAGCTGGAACAGCGGGGTTGTACAATGAGCCAGAACACACAATTATAGTTGATTGATTGAAGAGCACTGGCTCCTCCATGAGGCAATCTGCACTGTGATTGGTTGCTGTCCATGTGGAGGGGAGGTTTCCATTTCCCCCCGCCTTTTTCTTTTGCTGCTCTGCATGCACTATGATTTACATTTATAGATGTACAGTATATTTATTTATATAAAATTACAAGTTCATGTCAATGAATTCTGACTTCATTGGGACATCTGCTGTGCAATTCCTTGAGAGGCCCAGAAATTCCTTGAAGTGCCAACAATAAATTTATCTGAGGTAAAAGTTTCTACGTGATCCTAAGGGAGATTGAAGATTATTGGCTTATAAAGATGTTATGATTGGCTTATAAAGACAGCATGATGCTATCTGTTACAGAAATGGGAGGAGCATTTCTTTTGGCTTGACTTAATGAAACAAATTATCTAAAATGTAGGCCGAAAATGAAGATGGTTTCAGTGGAGGGAGGATTTGTGGACAGTTGTAAGCAAGCTTCCAGAAAATTTCAAAGACAAAGAGAAACAGCAAAATGAACATGAACATGTTTCAGCAATGACTGAGAAAGAAAGGCATAACCCATAAAAAATGAACTATTACACCTTGGCACAGAATGGAGTTGCTGAATTCTGGAATGGTGTGTTACAAACTATGAAAGATGCATTACTAGCAGATCCTGGAAAAAGTAAGTTGTATTAGGATGAGACAATTGTAACTGCCAATTATTTGGTCAATAGATTATAGAGTTCAGCAATTAATGAAATTCCATATCGCATGTTTTATTTAAAAACAACAACCATCTTTGGCACCAGTGCATGAGTGCATTCCCAAAACAATTAGAAAGGAAGAACAAGCAAAGACAAGGAAATTGAAATTTATAAGTTATTAATCAGTTTCAAAGGTTTATAGATTTACAGATGGATGCAAATATGTTATTATTTCACATTCTGCAAATTTTTCTGAACATGAGAACTGGGGAAAGGTACATGCCGATACTAAAATGTTAATGCCTTTTGGTCAGCAGTCTCCAATAAATGAGCATTCACACAGGCATGTAAAACAGAAATCTGAGAGTAGCTCAGGGTCTAAGTAGAAAGAGATATTCTAGTGAAACAGGAAGTTTTTTCCAACAAGGTCTGAAAGAGTAAACAAAAATGTTCCTCTAGATCAGTGATGGCAAACCTTTTTTTCCTCGGGTGCTGAAAGACCATACGCACACACCATTGTATGTGCAGGAGTGCTCACATCCATAATTCAATGCCCGGAGAAGGCAAAAACAGTTTCCCCCATCCCCTGGAGGCCCTCTGGAGGCCAGAAACAGCTTGTTTTGCAATTTCTGGTGGGCCCAGTAGGTTCGTGTTTCACTCTCCCCTAGCTCCAAAGGCTTCCATGGAGTAGGGTAGAAACGTTCTCCCCCATCCCCTCTGGAGGCTCTCTGGAAACCAAAAAAACCCTCCCAGAGCTTCTGTGTGAGCCAAAAATCAGCTGGCACACACATGCACATTGGACCTGAACTAGGGCAACAGCTCACATGCCAGCAGATGTGGTTCCACGTGCCATCGCTGCTCTAGATTTATAATGGATGAGATAAAAGTGTGTAACATCTTTTATGAGCCGCTAAATTACCAGGAAGCATTAAATTTACCTCTGGCCAAACAAAAGAATTGGAAAGAGGCTATGGTTGAAGGATGATGGCAGGATTTCTTGTAGCGTTAAATTTATATTTACCTATAAATAAAGGGAGACTATTTCAAATTATTTAACTCTTGTTGGCTAGCCAGCCATACCTTCTAGGATTCAAACCTGGGCAACTTACATATTAGATACATGTATTCACCTCTAAGCTGTAGGCTCTCCTTGCTTTGTTGGCTATTTATTTAATACAAAAAATACTTTATTGAAAAAGCGACTGCCTGTGAAGGCTCCTGAATTGCAAGTGAAAGAAGTATGCTCTGTCCCATATTTGGGTAGACAAGCTACTCTGATTTTTTAAAAAAGACCTTGATTTCTTATAATGAGCCGGGGTGGCGCAGCAGGTAGAGTGCTGTACTGCAGGCCACTGAAGCTGACTGTAGATCTATAGATCAGTGGTTCAAATTTCATCACTGGCTCAAGGTTGACTCAGCCTTCCATCCTTACAAGGTGGGTAAAATGAGGACCCAGATTGTGGGGGCAATAGGCTGGCTCTGTTAAACAGTGCTATTGCTAACATGTTGTGAGACACCCAGAGTCTGAGGAGAAGGACGGCATAAAAATCAAATAAATAAATAAATAATGATTGTAAATACACTAGTTGATTAGACATCAAGAAAACAGTTGCCATTTCCACAGTTAAAGCAAAATTCATAGCATTGTCACAGGTATGTTCAGAGATAATATGGTATATACAGTTGGATCTGGATATTAAAATGAAAGAAACTATTTGAAAATAACACAACATGTATACAAATGCAACAGGTGACAGAATAAAAACCAGGAGCAAAAATGTTGAGATAAAATATTGTAATAAAATAGTTTTTATTAAAGTTTAAAATTTAAAAAGAATACAGTATAGACATACAAACAATAATAACATAGAAAACAACAAAAAAGAGCAAAAAGAAAGAAAAATGAATACATACACATAACAATATAAATAAATTTACAAAAACAATATTCCATTAAACACCGTCCTGGTATTCTTTTGTTTTCTTATTTTGGCAAATACAATCGGTAAAGAAAGTAATTTCGGTTATTAAATTCTTCTCTTAAATTCTATATATTGTCATTCCTACCACCTTATCTTAATCATTAGTACAAAAATTTATATAATTAAAATAACCAAATTCAGTGTGTAATTTGAAAAAAAGATTGTTGTTTTAATATTCTTAAATTTCTGGATATATGTAATTCATATATTGTTCTATTATATTTTTAGTTTTCCTTCCTTTTTTTTAACCAATCATAAAATGAGTTCCAAATTTTATAGTACTCAGAGTCTTTTTTATTTCTCAATTTTAATGTTAACATGTCTGTCTTTGCGCAGTCTATGATTTTCTTGATCACAATTGAGTCATCTGGTATTTTAACTTTTTCCAATTTTGCGCTATTGCAATTCTAGATGCTGTTAGAGATAAAATATTGTAATGTCAGAAAAGCAGTTGAAGAAAATTAATATACCTAATTTATTAATTCACTAGAAGATAATTTGACTGACTGTGACAAAGTCTTTGGGTATATAAAAACACAAGGATCTTGTGAAAAAATGTGGGTTAAATGCTGTTCAACTATAATTGGAGGGGTATTAAGATATTTAAATTTAGTAGCTGGAAGAGTGGGGTTCTATGATGAGTGCTGGCAATCTGCATTGTGATTTGTTGCTGTGGGTGCTTTCCCACCTTTTTCTTTGGTGTATTCTATGTGCTCTGTGATTGGCTGTATAATATTCATATTTGTCTATTTTGTTTACTTTAAATATAGATGTAAATATATATATTTAATAAAACTGCAAGTTTGTGTCAGCATCTCTGACTTCATTGGGACATCTGCTGCACAACTCCCTGACATTTACTGTTTTAGGTCTGCAGGTCAAAAATGATGCAACTGTGCACTTGGTGCTGCTAAGCTTCACCCAATAGAATCTTCCTGTCACCTTCAAAAATAGCATATGGATTAAGTGACCCTGCCTTAATTCTCTTCTCCCTGCCACAAGGTTATTATCAATAGTTATTATCGCTATTGTCATTGCTCTGTGGAATGAAAGAAAGGAAAGAGATGGGAAAAATTGGAAGAATGAATATTAAGAATACCCTTACAGCAGAGAGATTCAACTTCTTATTTCTTGAGGGCCATACTGCAGAGCACGTTAAATGTATCCTTAGGTCATGGTGATAAGAGTTGAAGGTATTTAAAAGATGTGCAATAAGTTTCTTAAACCATTTTTTTTAAAAAAACCTCTCTCATTCTCCCCAGAATGTGGAATAATTGGGGGTTTGCCTGCCCAGTCTGCAAGGTGGTCAGCTGATGAGGTATGCATTTTGACTCACGATTTGCAATTCTGTCCAACTATTTTTCTTCCTTTCTTCTGAGGCAGTACTCTGAGCAGTGAGCATAGATGTGTACAAACTACAGAGATCCCCTTGCCACCCTTTTGACCTTCTTGCCAGTGGAGCAAGAAGTGGAGCAGTTCCACAAATATAGATATAAATATTGTATATATTTTTAATAAAACAGCAAACTGCCTGTGGCTTCTCAATCCTTTGCTGTTTGGTTAGAACAGTTCTTCATTCACTCCAAACTGAGTTTGGCTCCACCATGGCCCAGATCACAGACACACTTGATTCCAAAATCTCTGGTTGAGCATTCTGGCTTCATTATCTTAGATCATTTCTCCTCATTTCAAGAGATAGGAGGATGTGGCTATTGAGGATATTCTTCTTATACAGGATTGGAACTAGCATTTTTCAAGCATTCAGTTGCATGGATTTCAACTTAGTTTTCTTCTACCATGTCCATTTTTTTTCTCTACACTTTATATAATATATAATAACTATATATAATATAGTTAATTAGACAACATGAGCATCAAATTGCATTTTTTTACATAGCATCTGCCAGTGTGACCTGATGTGGGTCAACACATTCTTCTAATGTGTGGATGTAGTTTGCCAATTTGGGTAACCTATAAATGCCTGAAAGGATGCCGTTAAAGTGCAAACGCGAGGCTGCTCTTTTGAAGCTGTCCTTGTGCTGAGCGAGCTCCCTACACCCGGCCTCACTTCCATCTGGCTGCCCAACCAAAACTGCTCTGCATGAGGCCACACCTCCAAACACCGCTTGTGGCTAGCGGTTTCCCACTTCAACCACCAAGGCTACTCAACATCTTCCCGTAACGTCACGCCTGGGCCAGTGATGCATGTCTCAGTTACCTGGACGCAGGAGGCGTGGGTATGCTTGTTAGTCAGTTAAGATTTATGAATGAAAAACATGGGATGCCTCAATCAGGTGCAGTGCAGGGAAGTGATGTCGAGGGAGGAGGGTGGAGCTTTTGGATTTCTGGAGTGGGTGACCCGGCTCAGGGAAAGACAACAGTTATGTATTATTACCTAGGATTTTAGGCTTTATTATTAGCCTTTTAATAAGGTTGATATTAAGATTAGCATGGCATTTATGCCTTCTTTTCAAATTAGGAAACTATAATTATTAATAGTTGTCTTTTTTCTATGTGCAAAAACTAGCTAACTAAATACTGTAGTAGAAAAGTTACATTCATAAATGTATGCTTGGAATGCTTTGTTAAGACACATTTTTAAAAACTGCACTTGGGTCCTTTAATGTTTTTTAATTTCAAAAGCATTTCCATAGCATATACAAACAATATGCCAGTGTGTTGGGAAATGCCTAGAATTATGGATATTTTAAAAGAAAACTTATGATGTACCACTTGTGACTATAGATAATCCTTGATTTAGCATCAGTTGCTTAGTCACTGTTCAAAATATGCCTGGCCTGGATTTGAAGATCCAACTTGGGGCTGCCCGAGATATTGACTTCTTTTCAGGCTCTTTGTAGCATCCCATGGTCATGAGACTTTGTTTTATGACGATTTTGCTGAAAATTGGCATTTGGCTTGACTTTCAAAATTACACCCATTTAAATCATATGGGTGCTATTTTCACTTTATGACTGTCCCAAACTACAATTGTGATGGACAGGCTCCATTTAAATCTCTATTAAACGCTTGTGTCTGTAACATTTAACTGAGTAAAATAGAACATCATAGTCTGATAAGGTTTAAACCAAGGTAATTCAGATGACCCAACATACAGAATGTATCAATAATTTAGGATCCATGAGTCCTATTAGATTGAAAATTAGCAATTTGTGGTCACTTCAATGCTGTTGCTTTGATTGGTCCTAGTAGTTATCTAGCTCTCCAGATGTAGGTAAATTGGCTTTTCCTTCAGCTTCTGGAGATCAGGTAAACCAATCCTACCCTAGACCTCCAGAGTCAGGGTAGACTGTTCCAAAGAGTGGTCAGATCTAGCCAAATCAGCAAGAAATTGGAAGTCACTGACACACTCTCATTGCTTTCTTTTTTGCCTATGTCATTATGTTTCTCTGCAATTGAGACAGAAATACAGTAACTAGTTTATGTAATAACAGATAGCCCTCAACGTACAACCATTTATTTAGTAACTATGAGAATTTATGACAACACTGAAAAAGTAACTTAAGACTTATGCTTTCATTTACTATTGTATTATCCCATCACATGATCAAAATTAGGGCATTTGGAAAACATTTACAATGATCATAGCATTTTGGAGTCATGTCATCACCATTTATGACCTCCCTGGATGGCTTCTGATGAGCAAAATCTGGGATTCAGATTAAGCCAGATTCCACTAACAACCATGTGATTCCCTTAACGGTCACCATGATTAACTTAACAGTTGCATTAAAAAAGGTCATAAAATAAGCATGGCTCAAAGAATTACATCTATTAGCAATAGAAATCATGGTCCCAATTGTGATTGTAAATCAAAGACCAACTACTTTCAGAAGCTCGCATCATAAATATTGTTTCTGTCTCTCACATATTATTCATGCCAGTCATATAAAATGTATTTTTAGAGGATAGTGATCATTTAGCAATGGATCTAAATCTGCAAATAATCTAACTCCAGATTATGTATCCTTCCAGTTTTTATAGGCAATGAGCCGGGGTGGCGCAGCAGGTAGAGTGCTGTACTGCAGGCCACTGAAGCTGACTTGTAGATCTGAAGGTCAGCGGTTTAAATCTCATCACCGGCTCAAGGTTGACTCAGCCTTCCATCCTTCCGAGGTGGGTAAAATGAGGACCTGGATTGTGGGGGCAATAGCCTAGCTCTGTTAAAAAAGTGCTATTGCTAACATGTTGTAAGCCGCCCTGAGTCTAAGGAGAAGGGCGGCATAAAAATCGAATGAATGAATGAATGAATGAATGAATGAATGAATGAATGAATGAATGAATGAATGAATGAATGAATAAATAGGAGATAAATACCATCTTAAGAGCCATTGGTTCCTCACTCCTGCTGAGAACCCTATATACCATCTGTTCTGGGTGTTGTACCCAAATATGGAACTGGCTAGAATATCTGCTTAGAACAGTACAATCCATGCTTCTTCCTTTAGTTGTGCCACTGTTACTTAAGCAACCCAAGTCACTATCTCTCTAACCAACTTCCCAGGTGATATTGAAGAGAATCTCAATATAAACCAGGAAACATAGGAATATAAATGTGAAAACTATATGTTTTATCTTTTACATTCAGGTTGGGTTCAAACAATTGCAGTAAGTCATTATTTGCTGAAACATTTAAATAAACATTGAGGGCTTTTACATAATGCACCAATCCAAAATTAGCAAACTCTAGTACAGTAATATATTTCATGATTCAGGCTATACAAAATGGGGTCTGAAGCAGGCATGATGTAATAAACTTGGTTACTGCCTGAGACACATACTTGAGGCACCAGTGAACTGCATAGCAAAGGGCCAATGTGGTGGGGGCTTGTTTTGTGGGTAACTGAAGCAAATCTCTATGGCTATCAATCCTGAAGCTGGGCCTAGCAAACTCTAGTTCTTATTTGCTACCCCCTTATGATTTTTTGTATTGGAATTCAGTGTCAATGTACAATAGTCCTCGACTTATAACCATAATAGAGCTTGCCACTTAAGAACCATAAAATAGATCACCCACATAATTGATCCCATTTTATGACTTTTTCTGCTGCAGTTGTTAAGCCTATGCTAAGGTCGTTAAGCAAACAATGGGGCTTTTAATTTTTTTTTGCCAAAAACTAGAAATGCCAGTTTTTAGAAAAACGTTACATATTCACTTGACTGGAGGACACTGCAAACAGCTGTAGATGTGGGCCAGTTTCTGAACACCCAAAATGCAATCAAGGGCCTGGCCATTAGAACTTGGAACTAGATTATAAGTATCCCCACAGAAGTCAGTTGTAACATCAAAAGGCTGCTAAGAACTGATCTTAAGTGAAGGACTACCTATTAGTTCTAGTGTTATTATGTATGGAGTGAGATTAATCTGTTTTATAAGAAAACAAGAAGGGAAGATTTATCTCACTCCAGAAGTCCCCTTTAGATATGTTTCTATTTCCTTTATATACAGTAATGCAAGAATCAATCCTTCCACATTAACCCTGAGCTGGTTTGCTTACTTCTGTGGGCTTAATATTCTTCAAGCGAGAGCACAAGCATGGCAACTTTGGTTGGTTAGTCTGATCATAGTTTTCTGGGGCTAAAAGGCTAAGACAGTATGGCAAAGTATAAGTCAAAACATTCCATTTGTTGTATCTAGAGTTTTTGCTATTTTGACAAAATGATCAAAAAGGTAAACATACAAAAGGTGATATACGCATGCATATGTATATATATATATATATTTCTTTTTGGATGAAGTAGGAGAATGGTAATAGTGAGAGTGCAAATCTCTATCCATCTCACACTGGCATAGGTTTGCCACTTCCATAGCATTTATACTCCGTCTCATACATGTGTGGCACACACATGATTTCCACCACAGGCACCCGGCAGGAAACTGTGGGCGGCTGCTGCACAGGGCAATAACGGTCCCAGGTATGCTTGTGGTCATTGGGAAGTTGGTAGCTTTCTTTGGTCAAGCTGAGTAAACCTCGGTGAGGTACAGTTGGGTTCAGGATCAGGTGGGGCACCCGGGTAGGCTTTGGAAACAGCTGGAAATCCCGCATAGGCCCAGGTACACGAATCAGAGGGTAACGACCCAACTTGAGATTGTCTTTCCAAGTATACCCTTGATGTTCTTTCCTATGAGGGAATGGAGAAAGAACAGATAAATAAACCAACCATTTTTTTCAGGCAGGTAGACAAAAGCAGGGTTATATAAGGAGGGAGATTAAATTACAAGAGGACAGGAAAGGGACATTTATTTCACTCCAGAGGTCACCTCTGGAGAGGCTTCTACTTCCTTTATATACCACAATGTAAAAAATCAAGTTTGTTCAAGTTTGTATCTGCTGCTTTGAGGACATTAAATACAGCATTAAACTTAAAATTCAACTTCCTAATAAGTTTATCTTTAATTTTAAAAAGGAAATATTTCTAGTCCCTATGACTTCAGTGAAACTGGGTGATGCCTATTAAAATTACAGGCTTTATGAGTTTCTACTGTAGAAGATAGATTGGGAGCTCCTCACCTTTTCCTAGTAAAATAAATAGGATAAATCAAAATTTTAAACTAGCATAGATAGGATGAATTCTGCTAAACAAGATACAGGTAGTCCTCAACTTTATAAACATACATTTAGTGACTGTTCAAAATTACAATTGCATTGAAAAAAAGTTAATTATGGCCATTTTTCATACTTATGACCAAAATTTGGACACTTTACAACTGGCATAATGTTTTGACTGTTGCAATATCCTGGGTTTATATGATCACTCTTTTCAACTTTCTGACAAGCAACATTAATGGGGAATCCAGATTTAGTTAACAATCATGTTACTAATTTAAGAACCATAGCAACTTACTTAACAACTGTGGCAAGAAAGGTCATAAAATAGGGCAAAACTCATTTAACAGATGTCTTGCTTAGATATGGAAATTTTGGGCTCAATTGTGGTCATACTTCTATATTGATCAAATTAGCATCTTTTGTGCAATTGGCAGAACGGAACTTACAGTGATTAAAGTGTCACCTGTCTCCATGAACTCTTGTGATTGTCAAAAGTTCAGATTAGCAAAAATAGAAATATAAAAGTACAGCTTTGTGAATCAAAGCAAAATCGTAGAGTCCAGTTTCCTTTTTCCAACTGCCATATTTTTCGGAATATAACACGCATCTTAGTTTTTGGGGAGGAAAATAGGGAAAAGAATCTGCTTACCAGGTATTCATCTGGCTTGCATGCTTAGTCTGGTCAGGTTCAGCACAATATTTTATCCCCTGGTTAAGGGCTTAAAAATGTTTATTATGAGAGAGTAACAATGAGGACAACTTGTAAAGACTTAGGACTTGGAAAACATTCTTCTTTGCAGAGTAACAATGAAAGAGCTTGCAAGGGGTAACATTGTTAGCAGCTGGTTAGGGCTGGAAAGAAACATTTGGAGCAAGTTAGAGTAATGAAAAAAACCCTTGAAAGACTTAGGGCTTGGAAAACATTCTTCACAGAGAGTAACAATGAAAGAGCTTGGGTACATTAATAGCACCTGGTTAGGGCTGGAAAGAAACTTACTCAGAGCAAGTTAGAGTAATGAAAAAAACCCTACAAAGACTTAGGGCTTGGAGAACGTTATTCGCAGAGAGAAACAATGAAAGAGCCTGCAAGGTAAGAGCTGAGAAGATTGTTAGCAGTTAGTTAGAGCTGGAAAAAAAAGCTATATTCAGAGTATAAGACGCACCCTAATTAGCCTCTTTTAGGGAGGAAAAAAGCGCATCTTAAACACCGGAAAATATGGTATCTGTTTTGAAGAACCTAGGATAGGGGTGTCAAAATCAATACCCGGGGCCGGATTTGACCCGTGGTATATTTAGATCTGGCCAGTGGGCTTGCCCTGGAAACAGCAAAGAAGTGGCCCGTGGTGCCTCTGCCAGCGAAAAGGAAGCTCTGGAGGACAACGTTTTTGCTGGCAGAAAGCTGCAGGAGGCTGTCATGCCTGAAAATAGCCTGGGTGGGCCACATGCGGCCTCTCCAAGCTCCGTTTTTGTTGGCAGAGGGCCGCAGAAGGCCTCAATGAATGACATCAAGCTAGCCCCTGCGGTCAATCTCCCTGCTGCCTGAGGTCAAACAAAACCCCGATGCAGCCCTCAATAAAATTGAGTTTGATCCCCTGGTCTAGGAGAATATACCTCCCACTTTACTCCTCAGCAACTAATGAAGGCAGTCCATGACTTACAACCAATAATTTAACAATCATTTAAAATTATGATATGTTCAAAAGAAAACTTTGGAGTAGAAAACCAGCTCTCTTTTATGATTTGTGGTAGGTTCAATGATCACGTGGCCACGATTTACAACTTTTTTTTGCCTATTGTCTGGCAAAAACTCTCAATGGAAAGAATAGGTTTACACTTATGGCTATAAAGTTTCGTTAATAAGTGCAGCTTAATGACTGTTACAAAATATATCATAAATTGGGTCTGGTCGCAAAGATATATCAACAATAACTAATGAATTACAACCAAAATCCAGTCCCAATTATGGTTGTAAGTTAAGAATTATCATATTTTGGGAGCATAAGATGCACCTTGCCCCCCTTAAAAGGTGAAAATTTGGATGCATCTTATACCCCAAATGTAGCCCCGCCCAGCCTCTCAAATAAAGGTTTCAGAAGCTGAAAACAGCCTGTGAGACCTTCATTTCAGAGGCTTTTTTTCCAGCCTTTGAAACCTCCGTTTGAGAGGCTGAGCAGGGCTACAAGAGATTTCAAATGCCTCTGAAATGGAGGTTTCACAAGCTGAAAAAGAAAGGCACAGAACTCACAACCTGTTGCTAAAGTTCACCTCTGGAACAGCTGATTGAGGGTATTTAGGGAGGCCATCTACTCCCCAATCAGTTTTATTTTCCTCCCCAAAAACTAAGGTGCATCTCTGGTGCATCTTATAGTCCGAAAAATACGGTACCTTTGTTGTGAAATACAGATTCTGAAGGTGTTATGAAAACTACTAGTATCATTGAGACCCTAAAACAACCACAATGACTTATGACTGAAATTCTGGCCTTCAATGTGATCTTAAGTTGAGGACTACCTATATGGTACTGAAGGAGTGGGGAAAAGGTACTACAGATGTTCCACTAACTGTGTGAAGATTCGGAAGTCCATGGAAGTGGGTAAGTAGGGTTCATTAAGCCGCAACACTGCCTTGTCACAGATGTAGAAGGGTCTTCCAGCAAGGTCCCTGTTCTGCGTAGTGGCTACCACCGACTAAAGGGAAAATAATAAAGACCATTATTGGAGAGGATGTTCTAATTTCTCTGCTCCAGGAGACATATTTAAGAGGACAATACTTTAGTCAGGCCTAGCATCAATTAGCAAGAAAATCTACATTCCCTCCCCTATGACATCTGCTTTTTAAAATTCCCACAATTCCCTTAGTAGACGTAATACACTTTGGGAAATTTAAATAGTACCTGTCAGATAAACTAACAGTCTATCAATGTGTTGCCATCCAGCCTTCTCTGGAGGCTATTCCTCTGAGAATTTGAAGCCCTGGGCCACTCCTAGTTGTTATGCCTCCAATGTACATAATCTGCAAATAGATCTGGCAAGAGCCTTAAGGATATTAAACATTCATTTGCTCAGGAAAAAAGGTGAAGACACATGTATAAAAAAACTGCAAAAATGTACACAATGAAACATCCTTAATTTGGATACTCTGACAAGAAAAAACCGAATCTTTAGAAAAATGAAATGTGGGTATGATGCCCTCCCCTTGTCCCTGGAATTCAAGATACCTTGGATGCTCCATCTTCATGATGAGCTGCCAATTTGAACGGCTGAGGCCCAGCATGAAAGGTGGGGTCGTACGGCAGATTGGGCCAACCACGAAAATTTGCTTGGATCTCACTCTTCTGGTTGCCCATAGTCAAGGGGAACCTCCATTTTCTAAGCTTCAGCTGTCGGTGAGAAGAGCAAGTTGAGAGTCCAGAAAACAGAACACATAGAAAGTAGGAGAGCTAGGTGGTTTCCTGTGGGGAGTAGCAGTCTGAAATTTACTAAAGTGAGGAGCACTGCTGTAGCCTTTGAAAGCCAGATGGGAGATGGTTTTCTAGGTGGCTTTTATCTCTCTGGATCAAGGAGAAATTGAGATATTAACTATATTGGTTCTGGATGGCAGCTCCTCCTGATTAAACTGCAGAAACAGAAATAGTTTTTTCATCTACACTTACTACAGTGGAGCCGCTAGGGACTTTACAGCCTTACTTTTCCCATCTCTTAATCACTTTAAGAATTAATCAAATACTGCTGAAGAAAGATTTTCTTTTGTAGTAAAGAGAAAACTTTTGTCTTATCTTTGTGATGAGTCTTTCAAGACTACAGAAATAGAGTCTGAGATTGAGGTTTAAAGGTTTATTTTTAAAAAAACCTTAACTAAGAAAGGACCTATGAAAGATTTCAATGGTTAAGGAACGTCTTTATTTTTTTACAGTGCATAATTTTTGACAAATTAGAGAAAAATGATAACTATATTTATGGTTGTCTAGAAAACATTTATTTATTTATTTTGCCTGAAACAGAAAAAATGTAGAGGTGATTTGTAGTATTCATTTTTAGGAATGAAGAATAAAAAGGCAGTTTTTTAATAATCAGAGTAAGAGAATTTTATAAAAGTAATATTTCTGTAAAAAAAATTGAAAATATCTTTGTCTTCTTTTTGATTTTTTATACTTTCACTTTTTTATATTTTTATGTTTTTGCATTTTATTAGTGTTAGTTTTTTATATTTTATGAAATTAATTTTTAAAATTATATTTAAAAAGAGAGAGATATGATTGGACCTAATGACAGTTATTACTGTTCCTAAGGCTGGGGACGGAGTGGAAAAATGGCTTATTTTTAAGGTTATCCCTGTTGATTCTATTCATGCTGAGTATTGGTTTTCTTAAAATCTTTATTATTCAAAGTAGAAACGTTATTTAATTTATTCACAAATTCCCACTGTCCCTACAATCATCATTGGCATCATTTATGAGATAAAATATTACTTTATTATTGAATGTAACAAAAGGTTTTTTAAAAGGAGCTCTAACTTCATGTGCCAGAGTAGCCTTGGGTAATTTGCAATTTAATTTTATTTTTAGTAGCAAAATATTTTTTGCCTAATGCATTTTGTTATTAAATGCATTTTGTTATTAACATTAATAATGTTCCTCCAAGGTTTCATGATAATTAAAACAAGATAGACCTCCATTTTTTTGTTTTGGAAATTTAAAAAAGGCATGCAGGGAAAATACAGCCAAGCAATACTGGGTGTTTTTTTTAAAGTACAGTACTGTGTTGGTAAAGATGTAAGCTCTGCCTTCAAGCTTGCCACAAAAGAGTCTTGCTGAAAAGAAAAGGAGTCGGGAGGAAAAAAGAAAAAGCAACGCTAATTATATAAGTGTTTGCAAGTGTTCCCAGAGCTGTTCCTTCTGGGACTGATTGATATCACTATCAGGCTCTTCATCCTGCTGCATTAAAGGTCTTCCTGGGCACCAGATAGGATCTTAACTAATTCTCTAGCGAAATCGAGAATCTGCTTCTTAATGTCTTTTCAAAACATTTTTGGAAGAGGACCTAATTACCAAAATTCCTCCAGAACCACTTACCTTCTCTCTCAAATCTTTATTGTAGTGGACTTCCGGATGTGAGGCAGAGACAGAGTAGCGGGGTTGAACTAGCAGTTCGCTATGATTTTTTACGCAGTGGGCAAGTTGTGTAGTGGTAGCCATCTGAGGAATGACTTCGTCCCGCCATACTTTCTGGGAGGCAGGTGGCAAAGGTTCCTGGATCGTGGACTAATAGAAATAATATGGAAATAATAAAATAATGGAAAAGTTCAGGAGGAACAGTGAGTACACAGAAAAAGAACGGACAGTAAAAAAAAAGTGGGGACCACGTGGATATATACAGAATTTGCTTCACAAAAATCCCGGGTCCTGTTTTTTGGTGTCATTCTGACACTCTCGCAGAGAACCCTGGGATTTTAACCTCATCTCTAAATTTTAATGTTTACAAACTATCCGGATTGTATCAGCAACCCCGCTAAAAATCAGCTTGCTCACTCGCGCATTGGGCGGCGGGAAAGGCAATGGTGGGCGATAATTGAGCCCCACTCCACTGCTAGTCAGTCCCCAGTCTTGTCGGCGGCCTTCGGGGTGTACCAACGCTCCAGAGTCCACCTCCCATCCGAAGGGAAAGGCGGAGAAAGTGTCTGCCATGTTTGCCCCTGCTTTTTGGACATGGTTGCTAATGGAGTGTTGCCTTAGCTGCAGTGGCGAATGCAAGATCACGAAATGGGCGGGGCTTCTAGAATGTTTGTGATAAATGTTGCCCTGGTGATAGAACTCTTCTCAGCCTCACATTTTGCGATGCTTTCTTTCGATTCAATTGAAGAAAGTACAGCGGTTAGAGGAAAAAACTGTTGAGTGACAGTTTGAACTATCCATACAGTACTGTATTTGAAAAATTAAATGTTCCCTATTCTTTGTCTCCCCGTTCCCTTCCTTTTCCACAACCATGTTGCCATTTAAATTTATTATTTTTTAAATGGAGCGGCGATTAAACGTACCTTGAAGAACAATCGATTTCTCATTCAAATACCAGACTCATTACGACAATAGCCCCTTCCCCTTCCTGGCACGGTTCATTTAATATTCTTCGTTCACTCTCTGCACATTCAGCAACCCTTCTCGGAATATAGACTTGCAATTCCAATTATACCCACTAGATGGCACTTAGGACCAAATAATGCAGATTTGATCTTGCGTTTATGTGCAAAGCCGCTGTATTAGAGCCAGTTCTGATTAAGATTAAGATTTATTAGATTTGTATGCCGCCCCTCTCCGAAGACTCGGGGCGGGTCACAACAGCCACATGTAAGATTGTATTGCATTTTTTTTTTTAAGTAGTTTTAGTTAATGTTCATAATCATAATTTGTGAAGACTACAATTATCTCAAGTATCTGGACCAGTGTTTCCCATTTGAAGATGTCTGTACTGTACTTCAATTCTCAGAATTCCCCAGCAGTGAGCTCAATGGAAAATGCATTGGAATTGTTATAGTAGGGACAACTATCCGTATGTTGAAGTTTAATGCTGTTATCCATTTAAAACATTTGCTAGTCTTTAAAGTAACTTGAGACTCTGTATGTATATTGCAATCAAATGCAAATCACAGCCTCTAGTTTTGCCTTGGACACAAAACTAACTGGGTTAGTTTTTAAAAAACCTTGCCAAGAAAATTGCAAGGACTGTGCCCAGGCAGTCTCTGAAAATTGGACACAATTGAACAGAAGGAAAATAGCTATATTAGCAACAAAAATGAATCAATGCATACGAATATATTAAAGAATGTTTTGTAAGCAATTAAATGTGGTATCTCATTTTTCAATATCTAAAAGATGTTTGCAAATTCATAATACAAAGTATCCAGAGCCACCTTATAGGGGGGGCATAATAAATGAATGGATTCATTAATGCAGGAAGATTAATTCAGAAAAATTCTGAATAAATTAGAGATCTTAGAAATACAGTACATACTGGGAGGAATGAATTAATTAATATTACAGCACTGCAACTGGTTCCCTTTCAGATAGAAATTGCAATCTGATGATGCCCTTTGTTGATGAGAATCCATATTACCCATATAAGATAAGCCAACTTATCTTTGGCTGAAAATGTTTTGTGCTGTATAGTCTGTCGAAGTTGTGATTATCTAAATCGGGTGTCAAACTCAAGGCCCATGGATCAGATTTGGCCCACGGAGCTGTTGAAAACAGCAAAGAACCTGGTAGTAACCACCTGGACGGAATGTGGTCAGCCTTAGATTGACAGTGCTGCCCTGGAGCTGAAAAGGCCCATCATCCTCTGGGGCCTTGTACAGGAAGTGGCGAGCACACAGGATCTGGTGCCCCTGGGGATTCTCTTCCCTTGCAGGCTGATTGCATTCTGAGTGCTTCCCTTTTACCCAGGATGCCAGCGCTCCCCATCTCCTGTGCACACACCTAGAGGGCGGGACCAAGGCAGCAAAGTGGCCCCTTCCTGGCTGTGGGATAGGTCAGATCTAAGGCTGACTGTGTTCTAGTCCAGATGGCCACCACAAATTGTAGATCAGCGCTGCTCCCACCACCAGTTACTCCATATCCTGCTTGCTGGCTTGGCCTGACCTCACAGGCCTGCAAGGCTTCTCTTTTGCCAAGGCGCCAGGGGGGCCTCTCACTAGCTCCAGGGCAGCCCTGTGGGTCAGATCTAAGACTGGCTATGTTCTGGCCTAGATGGCCACCACAAGCCTTCATGGTCCACTCATTGGCCTAGCTTCACAGCACGTAAGGCTTCCCTTTCACTGGGACTGCTCCCGCCCCCATGTGAGAAAGCCATAGCACTGCCAATCTCTCCCTTGCTTCCTGAGAGTGGAGGAGGAAGGAGATGGCAATGAGAAGCAGGGAAAGAAGGAGGGGAGGAAAAAAGGAAGGAGATGGGAATAAGAAGGAAGGAGGCAGGGAGGGAGGGGGGATGGAAGGAAGGAAGGAAGGAAGGAAAAGGGTAGGGATAGGAGGAATAAGGGTGGGGGAGAGGGAGGAGGGAAATGAAGGAAGGGAAGATGGGAATGAGAAGGGGAGGAGGGGGGAATGCAAAGGCGAGAAGGAAGGAAAATGGGACTGAAGAAGGGAAGGAGGAAATGGGAAGGAAGGAAGATGGGAACAAGAAGGAAAGAAGGAAATTATAAGTGGGATGGAAGGTCTGAGGGAAGTCCTGCTTTAGTACTTGGCCACCAGCAGCCCTGTTGCTCTTTTGCCATCACCTCTCCTGGTGGTCTCCCATCCTATACTGTAACTGAGAATGTTTTGGTTACAAAGCTTGGTCTCCTCGTAAGGAGTGGCAGTTGGCCTTCCCCTTCCCCTGCCCCACACACCTTGCCCCCCAACCTACACATCATAAGCAACCTGGCCAAGGAGAGAGAGTACACCAGCAGTAACTTTGAGGTGCTTAAAGCACCAAATAATGGGCAAATATGTTCAATTTTTCATCTTTCTATATGGAAATGTTATTCAAGGAACAAATACATGTAACTGCTTGAAAAGATTTTGGGTCAAAGAATTATGGTTTTGCAGTTATTTTGCAGAGTACAGTAATCCTCAACTTACAACCAGTCACTTAGCAGCCAAAGTTACAAGGGACCACCAAAACAATACTAATAAATCTAGTCCCAAAGTTCCAACAACCACCCCTCCACATAGTCACATAATTGCATTTCAAGTATTAGGAACTGATCTACATTTGTAGCTGTTTGCAGCATCCTGTGCAGTCATATGATTACAAATTAAGACTGAAAGCTGTAAGTTACTTCCACTTTTCAGCAAAAACATATCATAGCAATTAATGGATTCACTTATTGCTATTCATAATCATGGATCCAGTCAAATGGTGATTGATTTTATGACCATCATGACTTACAACTGTAATGAGCAAGTTGCATTATGGTCAGTGACTACCTATATCAAGTTTATTATCCTGTAAGCAATCATTCTTATAATTCTGAAGTGATTGCCAAGTGCTTGATTTTGGGGCAATCTTCAAATTTATAACAAAGGGGAACTGCATTACAAAAATGTGGAGCATACATCTATCCGGTTAGAACTAGATTTCTCCTTAAATGAGTTCATTTCATTTTTTTTCACAGATGCCTCCGTCTTACTGAATGTTTTTCTTTCCCATTTAAATTTCCCCCCTCAAGAATGTTTGCAAAATTTGGGGTATTTTCCCAGCTTGTCAAAGCTGAATTGCTTCTTCATGGGAGATGCTATTCTGGCTATATAACATATATAATGATCCACACTTATCCTCAATAGTATTAAGAAAGGAATTTTTATTAAGCCTTTCTAAATCAAAGTCTACAGTACCACCAATCTTGTACCCTGAGGTCCTTAACATTAATATGCATGTTTATCTTCAGTCATTAGGCTATACTGTCCTCTAAGCTGTATCCTCTTCTTCTCACTGTTCTTTCCTATTCTGTCAGTTTATCCCTTTTAAACCCAAATGACATTGAAAGGGTCACAGTTGACACTTGCAGTAAGTTTTTCTATTTACAACTATTTGATAAAAACAAAAGGTCAAAATCTCCAGTGTCTCTGTAGGGTACTATGATGTTTAGCACATTGTATTTGTTGAAGTGTTTTCCTTTGATAGCTTCAACAAGTCTTCAGAGTAGGATCCTATAATAATTTTGAGATTAAGCAATAATCTGTTGCTGTAGAATCTATTCAGATTAATAATGGACATAAATTCATATATGATTTTTCAAGTTTGGTAATGTTGTTTTTAGCCCACAGCATGCATGTAATACTAAAAATATCCATATCTAAGCCAGAGTGGGAAACAATAGCTAAATTATATGTTTTTTTGTACTCCATCTGACAACGATTACTGAAAATTTATAATTCTGACATAATGTGTGCAGCCTCCCTCCTTCCCAAAATGTTAAATATAGCACCTGTACAGAGGAAGGTTGTTTACCTTTGAGAGAAGCACCTGGTTGATCTTTAGTTTCAGAAGCTAAGTAGGGTTGAATCTGGCTAGTACTTTGATGGGAAACTTGAAGAAATCCAAGGGTAATCTGTCTATACCAGTATTTCTCAATCACAGTGACCTTCAGATGTGGAGATTTCAACTCCCAGAATTCCCCAGTTTAGAAATTGGTCTATACATTTGAAAGTCACTGAAGTTGAGAAACATGAGTAAGATTTAAAAGTTGAAAACTATTTTAGGAAGTGACAATGGCAAATTGCTTCTATACTGTTTCTGAGAAAATTCCATGAATGTGTTTGTGAATACTTGATTCTGATTAGGATTCTGCAATGTTATTTTCAGCCTGCAGGTGGCATTAAAGGTCACAGAGCAATCCAAACAGTGACTCAGGTGGAGAGCCTGTGGATACTTCAAATGTACAGTGATCCCCCGAGTTTCGCGATCTCGATCTTTGCGAAACGCTATATCACGATTTTTCCACCCGATGACGTCACTCCCTTCCTTTCTCATCTTTCTTTCTCTCTCTCTTTCTCTATCTTGCTTCTTCCTCTCTCACACTCTCTTCCTCCCTCTCTCATCTCTTTCTTTCCTTCTCTCTCTTTCTCTATCTCTCCCCCTCTTGCTCTCGAGCGGCAAGCGAGCGGCCGGGCGGGTGGGTGATGGAGAAGCGGCAAGCGGCAAGGGAGCGGCCGGGCGGCCGGGTGACGGAGAAGCGGCAAGCGGCAAGCGAGCGGCCGGGCGGGCGGGTGACGGAGAAGCGGCAAGCGGCAAGCGAGCGGCCGGCTGGGCGGGTGACGGAGAAGCGGCAAGCGGCAAGCGAGCGGCCGGGCGGGCGGGTGACGGAGAAGCGGCAAGCGGCAAGCGAGCGGCCGGGCAGGCGGGTGACGGAGAAGCGGCAAGCGGCAAGCGAGTGGCCGGGCGGGCGGGTGACTGAGAAGCGGCAAGCGGCAAGCGAGCGGCCGGGCGGGCGGGTGACGGAGAAGCGGCAAGCGGCAAGCGATCTTGGGGTTTCCCCTTTGCCTGGGCGGCGGGAAGACCCAGGGAAGGTTCCCTCGGCCACCCAACAGCTGATCTGCTCCGCAGCGCGGCGGCAGCGAGGAGCCGAAGATGGGGTTTCCACGGGGAAACCCCATCTTCGGCTCCTCGCTGCTGCCGCGCTGCGGAGCAGATCAGCTGTTGGGCGGCCGAAGGAACCTTCCCTGGGTCTTCCCCGCCGCCCACACGCAAACTCCACCATCTGCGCATGTGCGGCCATGGAAAAAGGGGCGCGCATGCGCAGATGGTGTTTTTACTTCCGCACCACTACATCCCGAAAAATCGATTATCGCGAGGGGTCTTGGAACGGAACCCTCGCGATAATCGGGGGATCACTGTATTAATAACTACGTTTTGCTTTTCTTGACTACTGGCTTCCTCTGCTCCCCCTGCCCCCAAGCTCCCAAAAGTAAATATTCATGACAATGGAAAGGAAGTTGAGAAGTTTGTTTTTAATCCCTCCAGCCAACACACACACACACAAACACACACACACTTTCCTATAAATGATTTTCCCACAGAATGCACACAAATAAGTTAGGATTGTGTCACAGATAAACTCTTAATTGGAGATGCGGCAATAAATAAGAAGAGAGGGGTAAACTGGGGGGGGGAAGGGAATTTTGGAAGTAAACATTTTCTGCTTAAGAAATTGCTTTTCAAAAAGGTTTCCAAAGGCCTTCAGTGGTGAATCAGATGTTTTTTCAAGACATAGCTTGGTAAAGGTGGGTGAACCTCCCACAACGTCTTAATTTCCCTTCCAATGCATTCTCTAAAGTTCTAAGCTGTGTGCACAGAATGGAGGTGAGGCTCAGCAGGTGTGGCTGCTGGCCACACATGTACAGACAATGCACTTTCAAACATGCCCAGAAAAACTTTTTTAATCATGTGCAGGGAATCCTTGGCAGATGTGTGGAAATGGGAAATGTTCCCCGAGGGTAGACATTTCGAAAAACCCTGAGAGTGCACAGAAGGAAAAACATGGGGGGGGGGGGGGGAGGTGAGGCCCTTGTGGTTTGCAAGATTCCTGAGGATTGTAGAAAAGAAGGACCTTAATACTCATGCCTGGATCACAAGTAGTGATCAATGAGTTCCTCTTGATTGCATAAAACCCACTAATCTCTTTTGTACTACCCACAGTTTGCATGGCTAACATAGTCCACCAGCTATAACAATACCCAACTTTCCCCGAGTAGGACTTTTAGGTTCTTCTTCCAGCCATTTCAACAGAGAAACCATGCTTCCAAATGCCCGAACTTATGGCCGTAATGGCATACTTCCCCCTAGTTTTGCTGCAGCACAAATGGAATCATCAGTGTAGCCCAGAAGCTGTTAATCAATAGAGACCACCCTCTTCTTTTTTTCAACACAGGCACATATACGTGCAACCACACACACACACAAAAACACACAACACACACACACACCCAGAGACTTTGGCCAATGAAAGCTGAATTTAGGAATTATTCCAATCCATGATTGAACATATTAGAGAGCTGGCCATGCTTTGATTGGCCAAAATGAGTTCGTGGTCTATGCCCTTTTCTTTCCTACGTCCGACCAGTGCGTGTGAGTAGGGTGCAGACACAGGAAGTGTCAATCCGGATCCAGCGCCAACCAACAATCTTGTCAGAATCCATAGTCAAAGCCCTCACATAAGACTGTTTAGGTTTGCATTCAGAGATCCAATGGCGTCGATCCACACCCCGGCAGCCACCCACGGTTCCACCAGCTGGATTACACTTGGTCTCAAAGAAATATTGCCTGAGGGGGCCTGTAAGTGTCTGCACCTCAGACAGCACTGTCACCGTTTTGCCACGGATGTCCACAGCTGTCCGTTTGTCTGTCACCCACACGTTAACACTATCACATACAGACATTTCTCCCCGGCGTAGGGACCCTTCCAATGACCGTTTGGACTTGATTGTTCTATTAGCAGCTTGTCCAGGTTGGGTATTGGAGTCCTCCATGAGGAAAAGCATGGGGGGCTCTTCAGGAGCTTGGTTAGACAGAGTGACGCGTGGAGAGAAGAGGTCCCAATCCCTCGGGGGAGTCTCAGCCCAAAGGGTATCAGTGGTATTAAGGAGGATATAGGTGTTGGGAAGGGGGGCAGCCTGGATGACACAGAGCAATGGGGTGACCATGGCATGGAACAGAATAAGCATCACTCTGCACAGCGGGGACCTATGCAGAAAAAAGAAAGCAACAATAAATTGATATTGATCATCAGCGTTCAGCTCCTCCTTTTCCACCATCCTCCACTTTTATAGCTGGGCCAATTCCATTCTAAGATTGAGAAAATCCTTATTTAAGAACATCTCATTGCAGCAGCTACCTTAATTCTTCCCAGAATGCAGTGCCTCAGATATTCCATCAAAGGATCTCACTGCAAGCAATAATAAGCATGGATAGTTCATTCAGAGGCATACCAGCTGGCATATTTGCTTTTCTTCTTATGTAAAATTCCTGAGAACAGTGGAACTTTCAGTGTATCATATTCTCAGCAAGTGCCCCTTGGTGTTCAGACTGGAGACTCATAGAAAGGATGTCCAAACTGGACTCAGTTTATAAAAGAATTTGATATTATCAGCAAAGAAATCACGAGATTAGCAGACAATTAGCTAATATTGAGCTAAATATAATATTGAACTCAGTATTTCCAGTTCATAGTTATCAGTAATCAGGTGCAAAGTGTTAGATATATTTAAACGTTGAATTAAAACAGATTAAAGCCAGTCTCACATGTGTAAATCTCAGTCTATGCTTCTTACCAACTATGTTTCTTACCATTCCCATTAAAAAGCCCATCAGTAGTTTTTCATCTCTCACAAATTCTTTTTTCATTAGCATAATTATAATAAACATGAAGGCACTGTATACTTCAGAAATGATTCAGAAATCTTCAGATCTCATATAAGTACATCTCTTTGGTATTCATTAAAGAAGCTTTAAGAGTTAAAGATCCACCCTTGAACAATTGGGTTCATTAAACCTTTTAAGTTCAGAAGGTTAAAAACAAAACAAAACCTCATGCATGCTTTCATGAGAGTAACTTTGCTCATGTGGGATCTGAAGCCATTCTGCATGATGAAAATGTACATTATTTTCGATGTGTATGCAATTCTAATAAAAACTATATATACTATATATACTATATATATATATATATATATATATATATATATATATATATGTTATGTTAAATGTTTTTAGCTGCATTACAGTGTTCCCTCGATTTCCGCGGGGGATGCGTTCCGAGACCGCCCGCGAAAGTTGAATTTTTGCGAAGTAGAGATGCAGAAGTAAATACACCATTTTTGGCTATGGACAATATCACAAGCCATCCCTTAACACTTTAAACTCCTAAATTGCCATTTCCCATTCCCTTAACAACCATTTACTCACCATTATTACTGGTACTCGCCATTGAATAGTGATCCTGATATTTATAAACATAATTATTTATTAGCAATAATATTTTTTTTGTTATTTATTAGCAAAAATTATTAGCTTGGTGATGATGTATGACGTCATCAGAGGGAAAAAACCGTGGTATAGGAAAAAAACCGCGAAGTATTTTTTAATTAATATTTTTTTAAAAAACCGTGGTATAGGCTATCCGCGAAGTTCGAACCCGCGAAAATCGAGGGAACATTGTATTTGTTTTCGTAGATTTTCACGGGTACAGGTATGACGGTCTTGGTATATTCGGGTTTCTTCCCGTGTAGGATTTGGAAATTTCTGGCGACGTTTCGACGAGGTCCCACTCATCATCTTCAGGCTGGTGTTTCTGTCCTTGTTCCAGTGTTCACCTTAGAACAAGGACAGAAACACCAGCCTGAAGATGATGAGTGGGACCTCGTCGAAACGTCGCCAGAAATTTCCAAATCCTACACGGGAAGAAACCCGAATATACCAAGACCGTCATATCCAGCTTGGTTGAGGAAAGCTGCAATAAAAGTACATAGACAAAAGTGGTTGGGAGGATTACCTGTGGTTCAAGCCTTCCTTCGGCCACAGTCAAGCAGATCCTGGGCTTTATTCATGACCAGCCCAGAGTGGGGTCTTGCTTGGATATTTGGTGATGCAAGCCAGCCTGTGTGGCAATGGTAATCTTTTTGTTGTAGTGTCTCTCACAGGCACTTGTGATTCCTTGATGTTCATGTGTCTGAAAGACGGGACTTCTCAGGTCCCATCAAATCTCATGCTGCATCCTTGCTTCTGCTGAGATAGCAAAGAGAATGGTCCCTCACCCAGAGGTAAAACAATTGCCTCACTGTTGATAAGGGATGGCAGTAGAAAGATGTGGAAGAATATGGATTTGGCTGAGAATTTGATGTCATTCATAGGATCTGGCAAAAGAGGGAAACAACACCCTCTTAATGAAAAGAACATTAAACTACCATCCTGCCTGTTCTAGCGTTCTAGCAAAATCTCCTGCCATTTAGATAAATTGGATTATAATTCCTATTTCCCAAATGGATGGGGCTGGGATATAGAGGAGAGAGATATACACCAATAGCTTTTACATCGACTTGTAAAAGTTGCTTAGACTGCAAAAATCCTAAAGGTTTCTAATATTTTACAAGATATAGCAGGCTAGAAAATCTACACACTTATAAAATCTAGCTGATAAAATCTAGCTGACATATATCTCAGTCGGTTGCTCAGATTGAGGTTGGACCTATAGCTTGAATACATTTGAAAATTAATGTAAATTACATTCCTTTAAATTGAATGATACTGGCATGCAAACTCCTAACTGGATGATGCTATTTTAAAATTGCTCATACAAAACCATGTCCCAGACTTAAATGATCACAATTTATACAGTCAGCTTAAACCTAGCTATATTTGTTTTCACTGAAACCCTGAATTAATGTTATCTTTTCCAACTATCATCTTTTATAAAACCCTGTTTTCCAGCCAAAACATGAAAGTTGCAATTGTTGCATCTGGAAAAGCCAAAGAGGACAGAAATATAAGTTTTTCAGAAAGAATACATTCCACTATCACATCTGAGACAATGGGCCAAGACAAATGGAAATGCTCAAAAGGTTCTGAGAAATATGCTGCAAATGTTTAAAGAAACTGCCTTTTACAAGTTGAATTCCTGGCACTGACTGGACATTCGTACAACTGCTATAAAAATATTCCCCACTGAGTCTCTTGTGTGTATGTACCTTTGAGTGAATGTTGACCCCTGCTAATTGTCTGGACAAGTCCCTAAAGTTTTCTTGTTTTTTAGGGAACAAGTTTGCCATTGCTCCCAGTTTCTAGAAACATAGAAGACTGACGGCAGAAAAGGACCTCATGGTCCATCTAGTCTGCCCTTATACTATTTTCTGTATTTTATCTTAGGATGGATATATGTTTATCCCAGGCATGTTTAAATTCAGTTACTGTGGATTTATCTACCACGTCTGCTGGAAGTTTGTTCCAAGGATCTACTACTCTTTCAGTGAAATAATATTTTCTCATGTTGCTTTTGATGGCTTAACCATTACATCAAACTGGCTCTCAAAATTCCATTGCACTACCCAATTATTTTTAATAATAGTCTCACTAAACTGCCAGCCTCCAAATACGTTAGATTACAATTCCTGTGTCATGTGTGTGCCCCCCCCCCTCAGCCAAAAGAGGCTTTCAGTATTCTGGCAGGGATGCTGGGTGTTGCACTCAAACTTTAAAAGGTTCTCCCCCTCCTCCAGTGTGAAAAAGCATCCGGGGATTTACCCTTAATCCCCCAATTGGTACTACTTAACTCTTAATATATCTAGTCAACAGGACATTAAAGATGAAGAGAGCACTAGTGAGAGGAAAAATGCTGCAGAGAGAATAGATTCTTTGAAAAATCTTTCTTGAGCCACAGGTTAAGAATATTCTCTTGAAATCAAGAAGCTGAACAAGCCATGAAGGTAGAGACTCTGACTAAAAGCATCCCCTCTTGCAGCACTTGCCCTTGGCCACTGGAAAGGGGGACTGATAAAGCAACCTTTTTACCCACTGCTCTACCCCATCCCAAGGGCAGCTGGTGATGCCTGCAAATTCTACAGCTGCTGACAGGAGTCACAGGAATGGGATCCAGATGTAGTAACATCTGGAGAGAACTACCACAGGGGGATGGGTTTGGAGGGTAGCTAATCCCTCCTGCCTTTGAAACTGACACTGGGTCTACCTCCCCTCCCTTTCTTCTCCCCCCCACTAGACTAGGCTAAACTAAACCCATGCAATATGCATCATCGCTAATGCTATAGGGGGGAGAAATAGGATGGGAGGGAATGAGCATGTAGATACAGAGAAACAAGTTCCCTTATTTCATCTGAATGGCAGGGAGAGAAAAGAAGAGCAGAATAAAGAGAATGTAATGCCATGTAATAAAAAAGAGTTTGTTCTTAGAACATATTCAGGTACATGTCTATCTCTCTGTTTAATTGCTAAATCTGATCTTCCAGAAAGAGTGAGAGCTAATGGGAAGGAGAGTGAAGCAAAAGGCTTGGTAATGAGCAGTTCATATTCCTGTTGTGCTTAATGATAAAGAATTTTTTTTTTAAAGGTAATTGTAGGAAAGTAGCAAAAATCTATAATAGGTAAGGTAGAGAAAGAGAAAAGAACAAAATTTCCATTTTTGCTTTCCTTGGTATTAACAAAGGCAATCTAGAATATGTTGTTCTCTGACTTACAAAAGGGTGAGACTTGGATTCTTCGGTTTTGAGAGAGAAGTGGTGCCTAGTGGCTAAGCAAACAATGTTAAGCCTGACCCTTAGGCTATTTGTATATACATTTTTCCCACAATGCCCAACACGCATGACCTGGTTCCCTCCCATTGGAAAGAGAGGGGGCTGTGGGGGCTGTGATGTGAAGCTGCAGGCACTTAAGGCAGGGGAACCAGCCCCTGCTTCAAGGAGGTATTTGTAGCTTAGTGCTGGGCAGGCTCCAACGTGCTCTTCTGCCGCAATACCATTCAAAAAGGAGGGAGCCTTAGCTATGTCAAAGATGTCCACAGTTTTGGCTTGAAGCTCTATACAAAAAGTTTTTGGTATACCATTCATTCTTTCTTTCCTCTTTTTTTCTGCCTGGTAATAGGACAGTGAAAGATCTTGGTCTTTTTAGATATTTTGGCAAAAATTGCATTTTAGATGTGTGGATTTCTTTCTTTTGTGGGGAAGCAGTTGTCCTTCCTAGTTACTCCCATTCAATTTTAAGGAGCAAAGCTGCCAAATAACCAGCTTTGGCGGCAAAGTCAGCTGTTCATTTGTGGAAGAGAGAAAACGCCAGCCCACCACCTCTTTAGCCTATATGAGTTTCTGCCTGAAGAAAGCACAGGACTCTGTATAATTCAATCAAGATCCTGCTATTGGTTTAAATGAGATGAACATTCAGTGATTTTCAGCTCCATTCAAAATATAGTACAAGACTCCACTAGTCTTCCCATGTACACAATAACATTGGTAGAGTTCACATTCTGTGCTTAACTCTCCATATGGTTTGATTTGTTTTGGCTTTGTGTCTTGCATTATGATTTGCAATCATGGTTAATAGTTAATGTAGTCTTTCATCCCGGCCAATAATGTTTTATTCATTAAATTACATTTGAGTCTTGACTTGGCATGGTGAGTAAACCAATCTGACCTTTGCTTAAAAGGAAGTTGAAATTTTAAACATTTAAATTCTATGCCTGATATCACTTGAGACATGTGATACATAGACCATCTAGATCAGTGGTTCTCAACCTTTCTAATGCCGCAATCCCTTAATATTTCATGTTGTGGTGACCCCCAACCATAAGTCTGGTGCCAATTCTCCCAATAGAGCTTTAAACTCATTGGCAGGACAGTCAGAGGGACATCACCACTGTAAACACCTGATTGGTCATATTGTAAAAATATGTTCCAAGGCCTAGAAGCTTTAGTTCCTAACACCACGGGAAATTTGTCTTTTCCCATGGTCGTAGGCCAACTCTGTGAAATAGGTTGTTTGACCCACCAAAGAGGTCCCAATTCCCAGGTTGAGAACCACTGATCTAGATTTTTATATAAATAATAATTTGCTTAAATTGGCTATTCACTTCGAAGTCAGGATATCTCCCCATAGGATCTCATTATCCTGCCCTACTTTTAACCATATTTTGTTGGGGATTCACAAGATTTGCTTTAAAATGTCAAGAATTGGTCATAATGCTGGTCATAATGAAGCCCACCTTTTTTTTAAACCTGCATCATGATGTACACAAAAACAATTACAATCACACCAATGTTGCCAAACCTTTGTTTTTTTTTTTTACCATAGCCCGTTCATAGTCCTTTTCAAGTCTCTGTCCTGGTTTCACCCTGTTTCCCCCAAAATAAGACATGCCCCGATAATCAGGGTTTTGAGTGCATGGCAATAAGGCCCAGCACTTTCTAGCTCAGTGTTTCCCAACCATGGCAACTTGAAAATATCTGGACTTCAATTCCCAGAATTCCCCAGCCAGCATTTGCTGGCTGGGGAATTCTGGGAGTTGAAGTCCAGATATCTTCAAGTTGCCAAGGTTGGGAAACACTACTCTAGCTGACTGCAGGGCTCTGCAACATCAGTAGCCACAGAGGCACAAGCAGCAAGTGCCCAAGAGTCACGGCACACCGGCACCTCCACCGTGAGGAACAGTGGTGGCAGCTCCAGGACAGCACACAGCTCCCCTGGCAAGTGCCTTAAAGGCCTCGGCCACTGCATGCGACAATGACAGTGACAGGCTGGATGCTCCCATCTGCTGCTCAAGCCCTGCGCTTGTGGGCTTGCTACATCTGATTGGCCTCACCACCTCAATACAGGTAGGAACGTGTTTCCATACGCTGCTGGAGGAAGCCCATAGGACAGTGGTTCTCAACCTTTCTAATACCGTGACCCCTTAATACAGTTCCTCATGTTGTGGTGACCCCCAACCATATGTCTAGCACCAATTCTCCCATCAGAGCTTTAAGCTGATTGGCAAGAAGGTCAGAGGGACACCCCCATTGTAAACACCTTATTGGTTGGATTGTAAAAAATAGGTTCCAAGGCTCCAGAATAGAAGCTTTAGGTTTGTTTGTTTGTTTGTTTGTTTGTTTGTTTGTTTGTTTGTTTAGATTTGTATGCCGCCCCTCTCCGCAGACTCGGGGCGGCTCACAACAAAGTGCAAAAGACAATTTACAACAAATCTAAATTTCTACTAAAAACATTTTAAAAACCCCATTTCTAAACACCCATACATACATACATACCATTCATAAATTGTATATGCCCGGGGGAGATGTCTCAGTTCCCCCATGCCTGACGACACAGGTGGGTCTTAAGAAGCTTGCGAAAGGCAAGGAGAGTAGGGGCAGCTCTAATCTCCGGGGGGAGTTGGTTCCAGAATTTGTCTTTTCCCATGGTCTTAGGCGACCCCTGTGAAATGGCCATTCAACCCCCAAAGGGGTCCCAACCCCCAGGTTGAGAACCACTGCCATAGGAGCTGAGCCAGTCCCTTGCTTTTGCTCTCTCGGCTGGAGCCGCTCTTTATGCAGTGGGCACTATTTTGGCTGGGAAAGGGGGGGTACGTGTACACCCCGCAGGACCGTCTTGGCTCCTATGGGCTGCCTCTGGCAGCATTTTGAAATGCGCTCCTGCCTGCGAGGAGGTGGTGAGGCAGAGATCGATGCTCGCCTCCTCTTCCTCACAGGTAGAAGCACGTTTCAAATTGCCCTAGGCAGTCCGGAGCAGCCGAGCTAGTCCCGCAGCATGTACACGCACCCACCCCTCAATTGCTCTTGCCCTTTCGGCCAAAAAAGTGCCTGCCGCAAAAAGAATGGCTCACAGCATGTTCCCCACTTTCCCCGGAAAGTGGTTGGGGGGGGGGCTTATTTCAGTGCATGCACTGAAAAGCCTGATTGGCCTTATTAAGGGGACATGTATTATTTGGGGGAAAAACATGGTCAGATAGCCTTACCTGACTTTCAGGCATGAGTCAGAAAATCTGAGATACCAAATTAATCTCCATTTAACTTGATACAGCAAGGGTGTCAAACTCAATTTCATTGAGGGTTGTGTTTGATCTTGTGGGAGGGGCATGGCCGGGATAGGTGTGGCCAACTCGACATCACTCATGGAGGACGCCTGTGGTAGTCTGAGCACTTTGCCAGGGAAAATGGTGCTTGGTTGTTTTTACTAGCAGAGGGTTGCCAGAGGCTGTCGCAGCTGAAAATAGAGCTTGGCTGGCAGAGGCACCACAGGCCAGATCTAAGCATCTCACAGATTGGATCCAGCCCACGCGCCTTGTGTTTGACACCCCTGCTATACAGGAATGCTCTGGCTTCCTGCTTTGTAGTAACCCTTGAAATATGCCAGTCAAATAGTTCTGAATGCAGATTCTAGACTAGGGGTGTGCAATTAATTTTGCCCTAGGGCCGCATGATAAATTGGGATGGTTTTAGAGGGCCGGACTAATATAATTAATTCAGTTCTACCCAATACTGTATATTATTGGGTAGAACTGAGTTAATTATATTATAAATTATAAATATATATTATATTATATTATATTATATTATATTATATTATATTATATTATATTATATTATATTATATTATATTATATTATATTATATTATATTATATTATATTATATTATATTATATTATATTATATATATATAATTATATATTATATATTATATCTTGAACACATGGTTCTTATCTAGAAAAGTTGGGCCGGTCACAGACAGCAGGCGGGCCACATGTTGCCCAGGTCTGTCCTAGACTGTCCTAGAGGATTCATGGGCAGAATTTGGACTGCTTTGAAGCTGAGAATTACTTTGGGACATAAGGAGTCACTTAAACAAAGAGTCCAAACCTGTGGGTTACACAGTTCAAAAATCTTTGACCAATTAGGGCTAAGATGCAATCTCAATATACAGGATCCAAGAACTACACTGAAGGTTGACCCCCAAATAACTGCTAGTGGATATCTGGTGTCAGGGTAAATCAGACCAGCAAAAAAGGGCTTCTGGGATGCTAAGGACTTCATGATAAGAACACTTAAATTTTTTAAACCTTAGTTAAGTGGCAGAAATGAAGAAAAAATGTGGGTAAGTCAATAATGGGCAAAATAACCTTAGGTGAAAGTGATAGTGACCCCAGTTCAATTTTGATATGGAAAAGGAAGTCTGAATGTGTACAAAGACACTCTATTCTTTAATTCTAAGTTATTTGCAACATTCTCTCATTTGAACAAGTAGAAATTCTAAATAGATCCAACAAGTATTTTTAATCATACAGTTGGGCTTCTAAGAATAATTAAGATCAGTGAAGATTGAAAATTTAGGCTTATTCAGAAGACCAACAGGGGTAGGGAATCTAGGAGTTATTTTTTCCTTAAGATTCCATTTAAGCAGTGATCTAAATCTGGGAGCACAAATTAGGAAGAACATGAAAGAACCACATCAACATTTTAAACTTTGGTTTCAGCCATACACAGTTATTCCCATCTATCTTTCTAGCACTTTTTATACATTCCAATGATGAATACATATTTCAGAAGCACAAATGTACATGTACATTAAAGGAAAAGGAACCAATCAACTTACTTGTACTGAATATGTAATAGATATATTGTAATATCTCTTCCAGGCCTGATCAATTATTTTTAATAATTAATATGTTACCTACAATTTGTATAAATGTATTTCATTACAGTATAAATGTAGTTCACTGTTACTGACTGGTGTCTTAACTATAATCTATTCTTGAATCTTATGTCTCACCAGTACTGCTAAGAAATTGTTTCACCTTCACTTAATGTGTTTAAATGAAAATATATTCTTACCTCTCCAGATTAGAAGATAGTGAAGTGGGAGAATGTGGGTGGATGATCTCCCCCACATACTTGCTTCCTAAGTAACAAGTTTATTTGGGAGGAGGTCACCCCATGATTTTTTTTGGATATATTGTATTTTTTATTGTTTTATAGTTTTAGAATTGTAAGCTATCCAGAGTCACTTGACTGAGATGGTTATCTATAGAAATGGAATGAATGAATGATTGAATGAGCGCACAGACTCTATTTGCCTTAATCAAACTCATAAAAATTTCACAAAGTTTGTTTTGAGAGCTGTCTCTAACTGGTGTTCTCCAGGTGCATTATCATATAATAACCAAAGCTTCCAGATATTATGGGAATTAATTCTGCTGGTTAATTAGAATTGGAAAATTAAAATTCTTTCTCCATACTGGAGAAAATGGGCTTCTTGCCTATCATATCCAACCTATCTTTAACCCCACTTCCAGTCTAGCAATTGTGGTGATTTAAGTACAAAATTGTCTTTGTTTCTCATGCTATAGAGGTCAAAATTCTCATCCACCTTTCTCATTAGCATTATGGAAAGCATGTGCATGGCCTGAGTCAAAGCGAAGGGAGGAGATTTTGCAGTGGGGAAGCAACCCTGTTTTCCCTAAGTATTAAATTGCTCTCCTTGCAAGGCACCCAGAGATCCTGCTTTCCATCACCAGCAGGTAATCCAAAGCAGGCAAGGATATTTCCGCTTTTCTCTTTCTCTCTCCAGCTGGTTTCCATCTAGTCCTGCTCATAGACAAATGTGGGAATGTGTAAGATGGCATATTGGTTATAGCTTGCCACCCATTTACCTGGAGGTAAGAGGACTAGGGTAGGGTTTTCTGGGAGAGGAAGGCAGGGCAGCCTCCCAGCACAGGAGAGAATATTGGGGAGAAGGGAAGTAGCACCGAATCACTTATTAGTGTGCTTTACAGGGAAGTCACTACTAGATGGGGGTACAGGCCTCCTGATCCCCCATCTAGTAGAAAATAGGACTTCTGGCTGGAGAGCACCCGTCTTCTTCAACTTGATGCCCTCTGGAGGAATTGGGCGACAATTGCCCTCATCTTTCAATTAGTTTTCTAGCTAGGAATCCCACCCAGGTGGAGGGCACCCAGTCGAGGGAGACGGGTTTTGAGAGTTCCTCTCCGCCGCGGCTCGCCTCCTACCTTTAAAGTGCCCCGGACGCCTTCTTCGGGCTTCCAAACACCAAGAGGAGCTCGGCACCGTCGGGATCCCATTCCCTGCTTTGCGGTTCAGGCGAGCACACTAAAAGCTGCTGGAGTTTGAGGCAGGGGTGTGTGGAAGGCGAGAGTCGGCGGAGGCTCCACTCCCCAGTTGGAGGTGGGGGAGTGCGGGAGAGAGAGAGAGAGAGAGAAGAGAGTGGAGCGACGCCGCTGCGCGTGGGGGAATGGGAAAGACCCCGACGGAGAAGGACCGGCGGAACTGGTTTGGAGGTGCCGGAGATGGATGGGGAAGGAAGGATCGAGCAGGAGGCATCGGGTAGAGAAGAAACGCCGAAGGGGGCGGGCGGAAGATTGGCTGATGGCGCTGAGGTGGAGAGAGCAAACGTGCAGAAAACGACGAGAGCGCGACGGACAAGCGGACGTGGACGGTGGGAGAGCCCCACTTTCTGTTCCTCCTTCCTAGCCTCTGCCTCGCCTGCCCGCTTCTTCCTTACCTGGCCGTGTCTCTACCGCCGCCCGGCTCGGGGTTTGTCTCGCCGCTGTCACTCTCTGAAAAGGCTTCTCCGCCGTCGCCCCCCTTCCTTCATCGAAGCCCATACCTGACACACGCCCCACCGGCGTCTTCAAGGTTTGGGGTCTTTGCCCGACCCACTTCAAAAGCGGGGGGTGAGGGTGGGGTGGGGTGGGAGAAGAGAGCCGAGGGCAGTAGGGATTGCTGAGGACTAGTCCCCTGCCTTCTGCAATGGAGACCGGCTTCCTCCTTGGGCAAGCAGTTCATCAGGCCTGTTTCCAGCCCTAAACCCGGAACTCCCCCCCTTCAGTCTGGGGAGAGACCCGAGGCGATCAGGTTCAAGCTCGTCCTTCTGTAGTCTATGGCCCGGGGCTCTTTTTTCCCTCCTTGGGCTGAGGTAGAGCTCAGGGCGGGAAAATGGTAGGAAACAGTCTTTGCTATAGCAATATATCCTGAGGCCCTAGCCATCTCCTCCTCCTCCTTTTTGTTCTTCACCATCAATTTCAAAAGGAAGAGGAAGATACATTAAAACAAAATGAGGCACATCCAGAATGAGAATACTTGGAGCATTTATTTTAAAAGGGTCTTTACTCATGGAGTAGTCTTGAGTAGTCCTGACACTCGTGAGTTGTAAATGCCAAATGATATGGAAAATAAACCTTCTGAAGCCTCTTTAGTTTGAAAATAAACATGTAACAAATGTCATTCATTGGAATTTAAGTGGAAAACTAATGAAATTTATTCGGACACAAACTTTTTAAGTAGCCCACTACTTCAAAATATACAGGAAATGCTATCTCTGTGTGGCACTCAGGGAATATAAACAGGGGCCAAATAGACAAGAAATGTAATAAATAGAATAAATGACAATTCTCCACTAAAGCTTAAAGGTTATTGCTCTTACATGATATAGAACTGGGATCCTCCACCATGAAGTGCAATCCATAGAATTAATGCAAACTAAACCAATAGACCTCTTCAGGAAGATTGTTGTATACATTTAGACTTGCCCTGAACTCATACCACTTGACCTCACTGATCTCCTTTTATATCTCCTTCATTTTAAGTGCTAGCCCTCTCTTTGGCTAAGGGGGGGGGGCAAGCCCCTACTTTTGATTTTCATGATAATACAAAAAAAATATCATTTTTAAATTTATGACGGTTGCATTTTTTCCTCAAGAAGGGTGCTCTCATGTTTTATATCCTAGCAAAAGCATTTGGGGCCTGCTTTTTAAATCTTTATATACTTGGCTCTCAATACTAATTCCTCTTACCAGTAATTAAAGGCCACTGAACTTAGTCTCCGTATTAAGCAAACACACCAAATTCTCATGATTTTAAACATGGTTATTCCAAAGTTTGTTCTAGCCTATTTATTGATGCATTTGTCTTCAGTACTCAGGTATTTATTACTATAACCTACTTCTGCTGGACATTAAGTGCCAGAAAGTGATTACTTTGCTTGGTATGTATCATTGATGATTCAAGCAGTTCATGATTTGCACCCAATCTCTGGGATTATTTTATGTATGGTTCAGTATATTGTGTGAATCCAGCCAGTGCTAAATGCCTAAATGAGTTTGTACTAGCCCACTAACTTCACTACCTGTCTGCCTTTCCCACCCCACTCATTCCCACCCCAGAATTTGATACCTCTCAGCTTCTGTAATACAAAATAAAGCTGGTATTTGCTACCATGTGCATTTCATTTGAGTGCTTGCTGCAGTTTTGCTTCCAGCAAAAAAATAAAAAAATCCAAAAAAAATCAAGGTGCTTTTACTATTCTGAACAAAAGCTTCTTTACCAAAGTAATGGAAATCAGCTTGAAGTGGTGACAGAAAAATGATTTTTCAAGTGGCTTACAAACCATCTATAAAATATGTCACATTTTTTATACTTCCTCATCACAGTTTGCCCTCATTCTAACCTATGTGCCATTCTGCCCTTGTCACATAATGATTTATGGATGATCCCCAATGTGAAACCACCTGCAATGAGGCATCTTCAAATAGAACTGTACCTTTATTCTAACCAGATGGAAGAAATTAGAACACTGTTTTATTATTGTGTCAATAATTTTAGTTTGCAACCCCTCGCCAAACTATTTTTGACCTATTTATTTATTAATATTTCATCTTAGTCCAAAACGTTTATAGCTGCTTCCATTTTGTAATCATAGCAATGATGACCAAGAAAGCTCACCTTCATATCTGACGTTCATCTCTGATGTTCTGATCTAATATTCATCCATCTGGTGCTCTTCAGAAGTATTAGGCTTTTAACTCCTCCAATGCTGCCTGGGAGATTTGGGGCACTGAAATCCAGCATGTTTCAACAGTATCAGACTATATCACATCAGGTTCTGATATTAAAGACCCTCTTTATAGTTTTTTTCCCCTAACATTTAGATGTAGCATACAGCTAATTAAAAGCAAGGTTTGGCCTATCTTAATCGGGTGAAATGAATCCATTAATTTGAAATATAAATGAATATGTATGATTCGGGGGGGGGGGGAACGGGTAGACATGTAAATTGAGTCTCAGGAGAAGGGTGGCATAGAAATCAATCAAACAAACAAACAAACAAACAAATAATTCTAAGGTTGAGCAAGGTTTGGGATGTGTTTTCTCACAGAGAACAAAATGTTCTCTAAGTCAGTGTTTCCCAACCTTGGCAACTTGAAGATATTTGGACTTCAACTCCCAGAATTCCCCAGCCAGCGAATGGGAGTTGAAGTCTAGATAGCTTCAAGTTGCCAAGATTGGGAAACACTGCTCTAAGCTATGTTTTACCCTTGGAACATCACCCAACCTTTCCTGCACTGGTAATTCCCAGTTATCTTTGGATTACAACTCCCATTAAGTGCAATATTTGCTTGACTACTATAGTTTTTGAAAAATGTTGAGTACTATCATAGAATTAAGAGATCAATAGTCAGCAGAAATAATAACAACAACAGATATCATAGAATTTCATACACCTTTAGGATCCCCAGATTGAATAAAAGTTAATAAAATGTCCCAAACATGAGACTGCCAAGCTGCACAAGATTTCAAGCAACCAAATTCTGATTTATCTGCATTTACACATACATTCAGAAACTCTAGCAAAGATACCTTTTAAATGACCAAAGTGTTTTTCGTCCTTTGGGTGTTAATTGTAGCTTTTGAGAAAAACTGAACTGATTACATTCAATTTTTTGTGATTACTTAATAGTCTAGAACAGTGATGGTGAACCTTTTTTTGCTTGGGTGCCAAAAGGATGTGTGTAGACACAAAAGCATGTGTGGGCATGCCCATACCCATAATGAAATGAGCTTCCAGTTGGACCATTGAGCTGTTTTTCGCCCTTCCCAGGCTTTAAAAAAGTCTCTTGAAGTCAGCTGGCCAGCATATACATGTGTTCTGGAGCTGACAAAGGGCAATGCCTCACGTGCCCTCAGATATGGCTCCATGTGTTGTTTTAAAAAAGAACATTTTAATTGATTTTTATAATATAAAAACACACACACAACATATAACAAGTGCTCAGTGATTGTGCCCACCACCAGACAAGCATTCGTACCCCACCAAAAATCGAGGGTGTTTTTTGTATAAATCATTTTATAGATATGACTCCATGTGCCACATGTGTCATAGGTTCACCATCACGGGTCTAAAAGCACATCTGTACCTGTATAAATTGAATTTTACTAATTAATTTTAAGTTGTAAATTTCAATTTCCAATAATACACAAATGTGCAAGTTTCACCTGATAGAGTGCCTTAATAAATTTAAAATAAGTTATCCCTTTTGTTCTTATCATTTTTCTCCTATTCTATTAGGCTTGGTTAATGTTAAGCCAGATTAGTTTTTAGTGTCTTAGCATGCTTTGTGAACACTGTCAATTCCATCATAGTATTTGATATAAGGACAAACCCAGGCAACTACATGATTAACAGCTACTTCCTTCTTTCTCCCTTTATACACTGTATATATACTCTGTGTGCTGTTTGTGTGTATATGATGTGTGTGTGTGTGTGTGTACAGACACACATACACACAAACACACGCATATGTATAAACATATACAGTGGTACCTCTACCTAAGAATGCCTCTACTTAAGAAATTTTCTAGATAAGAACCGGGTGTTCAAGATTTTTTTGCCTCTTCTTAAGAACCATTTTCTACTTAAGAGCCCGAGCCTGGGAAAATTTCCCAGGAAATTTGAGAGCGGCACAAAGATCTGGCCAGTTTCCTGCCATTCCCTCTGGGTTTCTCTCTCTGGCGCAGTGTATGGGAGGCAGCCTCGCACCAGGTATATGGGAGGTACGTGCTCCTCCTCGCCACCTAAACCTTAAAGTTTTGGATTTTTTAAATTCCCCTCGCCTCACCTTCTTCCTTTGGCAGTGACTGTCCTCTTCCTCCTCCTCCTCCTCCCACCCAAACTCCGAGCTTTTATTTCTTTCCTAATGGGTTTGCATGCATTATATGTTTTTACATTGATTCCTATGGTAAAAAATTGCTTCTACAGTGGTACCTCGAGATACGAGTTTAATTCGTTCCGGACCTGGGCTCTTAAGTCGAGCAGCTCTTATCTCGAACGACGTTTCCCCATAGGAATTAATGTAAATAATTTTAATTGGTTCCAGCCCTCAAAAAACTCACAAAGTTAGTCTAAATTATGCAGAAAGACATGTTTTTAATGAAGAAATGTACATGTACATATAAATGAATAATGAAGTTTCTTTCACTTAACTTGTAAACTTTCTTAAACTTTTAAATTTACATATGTTCAACTTCTCTGCCACCCAATCCTGTAGGACAGAGGTCCCCAACCCTTTTTGCACCAGGGACCGGCTTTAAGCGATCAAGAGAGGAATGGGTGAATGAATGGACGGAGGGTGGGAAGGAAGGAAGGAAAGAGGGAAGGGGCAGGAACAGAGGAAGGAAGCAAGGAAACTTATGAAAGGGGAGAGTAAGAGAGGAATGAGTGAAGGGAGGGAGGGAGGGAAGAAGGTGGGAAGGAGAAAGAAAAGAAGAAATAGAGGAAGGGAAGGTAAAAGAGAGAAAGAAAAAGAGCAAGAAAGAAAGCTGCAAGCACCCCCCCGAGCCCCCCAGGCCGGCTGCAACCTTTTAAAACACGCGCGCCGCTTCGCAGCTGTCTCCTGAAGCCGAACGCGGAAGTTAGCGTTTGGCTTCAGGAGACAGCTCCTTGGCGCTTGTATCTCGAATTTGGGCTTGTAAGTAGAACAAAAATATCTCTCCCCTCCCAGCTCTTATCTCGAGTTGCTCTTAAGTAGAGCAGCTCTTATGTCGGGGTTCCACTGTACTTGCAAACTTTTCTACTTAAGAACCTGCTTACAGAACGAATTAAGTTCTTAAGTAGAGGTACCACTGTACTTACATCTATGTATATGTATGTGTGTAAATCTATCTATCAATCTATATCTATGTCTATATATTTCTCTCTCTCCTCTCTCTCTTTCTCGCTATATATATATATATATATATATATATATATATATATATATATATATATACTGTATATATATATATATATATATATATATATATATATATATATATATATATACACACACACACACACACACACACACACACATACACACACACACACACACACACATACATGTGGGTGTATTTTTATGGGTATGTAGGTTTTGGTGTGTTCAAATCTTTTCCCCTGTAAGATTGAGAATATCTTTGTGACATTTTGATGACTCTTGTCATCTTCAGGCTGGTGTTTTGGGCTTCATGCTGGTGCAAGTAAAGTGTGGTTGGAGCTGCTGTTTTTCTATAAATAGTTGCCAAGTCCTGCTGGAAAATTGAAGTCAGTATCCACCTAAAGCTTGTCTGTGGAAGGAAGCATGAAGTGCTCCAAAATCTCCTGGTAGATGGCTGCGTTGACCCTAGACTTAATGAAACACAGTGGACCAATACTAATAGATGACATGGCTCCCCAAATCAACACACACTGTGGAAGCTTTTGCATCTCATTTGGAAACCAATGACCCAGAGTATGGAGAAAGAATGGAGAGGAAAACCCAGCAAAATGCTTGAAATGTAGTATGAAGTTTCCAGTCTGTGTTGATTTGGGAAGCCATGTCATCTGTGGGTATTGATCCACTGTGCTTCATTAAGTCCAGGGTCAATACAGCCATCTACCAGGAGATTTTGGAGCACTTCAGTCTTCGGAGAGGGGCGGCATACAAATCTAATAAATTATTATTATTATTATTATTATTATTATTATTATTATTATTATTCCTTTCACACCTGAGCTTTATGCTGACTTCAGTTTTCCAGCAGGACTTGGCACCTGCCCACATTCCCCAAAGCACCAAAACCTAGTTCAATGACCGTAGGATTACTGTGCTTGATTGGCCAGCAAACTTGCCTGACACGAGCCCCATAGAGAATCTATGGGGCATTGTCAAGAGAAAGATGAGAGACATGAGTCCAAACAATAGAGAAGAGCTGAAGACCGCTATTGAACCATCCTGGCCTTCCATAATACCTCAACAGTGCCACAGGCTGATAGCTTCCATGCCACACCACATTGAGGCAGTAATTGCTGCAGAAGGGACCCAAACCAAGTTCTGAGTACATATGCATGCTTATGTTTTTCAGAGGTACAATATTGTTCTATGTAGAATCCTTGTTTTATTGATCGCATGTGACATTCTCATTTTCTGAGATAGTGGATTTGGAGTTTTCATGAGCTGTACCCTATAATAATCACAATTATGACAAATCATGTCTTGAATTATCTTGCCTTGCATGTAATGAGTATCTCTGTCTCTCAGTACATTCATGTAACACCTATACTCCGTGAAATGCACTGGCTCACTATTAGTGAGTTTTATAGGTAATAATCAATTCAAGGTGTTGGTTATTACCTATAAAGCCCTATATGGCTCAGGGCCAGATTATTTACAGGACCGTCTCCTGCCACATACTTCCCAGAGGCCAATTAGAGCACACAGAGTCGGTCTCCTCCAGATCCCATCAGCTAAACAATGTAGGTTGGCGGGACCGCAGGGGAAGGCCTTCTCTGTTGCCGCCCCGACTTTATGGAATCAACTCCCCCCCCAATGTCCGTATGGCCCCCACTCTGCTGGACTTTCATAAGGCCACACATTTATTTATTTTATTTATTTTATTTTATTGGATTTGTATGCCACCCCTCTCTGAGGACTCGGGGCGGCTCACAGCAAGTACAAAAACAGAACAATAATATGAATCCAATTAATAATACATTAAAAAGACCTGGCTATGCTGCAAGGCCTGGAGACCCTAAATCAATCCACTAACTTGTCCATATATATGAATTTGGTATGAATGATTAGTACATGTTGTTGAATCGTTTAAAAAAAATTAATTATGATTTTAATAATTGCTCGTTTCTTCTTGACTTCTTTTTATTATTGTCATTGTCATTTTATATTGTTGTGAGCTGCCCTGAGTCTTTCGGGATTGAATGAATGAATGAATGAATGAATGAATGAATGAATAAATAAATAAATAAATAAATAAATAAATATATCACGTTTCACCTTTTAAGTTGCATTACTGAAATAAATGAACTTTTGCACAACATTTTAATTTTTCGAGTTACACCTGAACATATAAGTCATTCAAGACAAATCTCAAGGAAACTGGATGTCTGTCTTCTCTAACATTTAAAAATTTATTCCCTTTTTTCACAAAGGACATAGAGCTATCTCTCCTATCTCAGAACAATTCTCTCTCTCTTTTTTGGTATAAGTTTTATTTGCAGTTTTTCTTTAACAACTAACATTTTTTTGTGGACAGTGTAATGACAGTCCCAGAACAAGTCTTATGTCCTTCCTAAACATTTCTGTGTTGAAGATTTGTAGAAATAGCTGGATTTGGATTTAGTTTTGATTCTACCTCCAAGAGGCACTTAAGTCCAATCTATTCTCACTTTGGGGGAAGCAAAATTTTCTCAGCATTCTTTTTCTGAGCTCTGTCTGAGTACTGGTGGTACTAATCTCCTCCCCCCTTTTTTTATGACAACAAAGCCAGCTGCCTCTTTTCAGCACCTCACATCAAACAGTGGGCCGTGCAATATAGATCTGAGACCTGTCTCTCCCTGGCTTTTGTTACCATGAATAGAAAGTCTTGTCTGCCTCAAGAGGGACAGAGACAACAGCAATTAACAAAAATGACTGTCTCTAGTTACCCAGGAAAATACTAAAGGGAGACATATCCTTGGTTCCCCTTCATTTTTCAGAAGAAGTGGTTTAATTCCAGATGGAAACCAAAGCTGATTAAAGGAAGGTTAAAAGCCTTTGGAGAGGACATACCTGATGCTTTCTTTTGAAGCAGCAATACATGAACAAAAAACCCTAGACATGACACAAAGCATTTTGTGTGAAAGGAGTAGTCTAACAGCCAAAAGCAAGGCAGAGATTGCTTTTCATAGGTTTTCTTCTCATTATAATGAGATGGATTCATAGAGAGAAAGAAGAGTTGGAATCCATCAAATCCAACCTTCAGCTAAAAGAAGAGAGAATCTATTGATCAGTTTCTTCATCTCACTTCAGCAAACACAATTCAGACAAGAGGTTATCAAAAACTCTTAGCACTATAGATGCCCTTTAGTGTCATTGAAGATGATGTGGGTTGTAGTCTACCATAAAACATTTATCCACGGAACTACCTTGAACATAGAAACCCTAACAGATGCAGAAGACCTTTGGATTTTTCTATTTCAAATATTTTAATGTGGAGTCACATTGTTTTTTGAACTCCATTTGCCCGAAAATCTACATGCTGACCACCAAATACTTGTTATCTCCTATTTTATTACATCTATTTTCATTTTTTTCTTATATTTTTTTCTTACGTTGTATCTTAAAAATGACTTTCAAAAAGGAACAACAGAACAGTTTTTGCAGAAATGGATCATTCTTGAGGCAAATCATTCCTTTTTCCAAAAAGATATATTTTTGGTAAATATTTTTTGCTATTTGCTTTATGAAGTGCAATTCCTAAACTGATGGAACAATCAGCATTAGAAGATAATTCCTGAAGGAAGTAGAGCAATTCAAATACCTTGGCTCCCTCATATGCAGCGATAGCAATAGTGCTCTGGATGACTGTACTCATGTTAATGCCACCTAGATGAAGTAATACCAAGTGACTGGAGTCCTGTATGATTGTCAGATGTGCTTATGCTTCAAATCAAAGATTTATAGAATGGCAGAGTACCCAGTTGCCTCTATGGATCAGAATTCTGGCCAGCAACAGCAAAGCACCAGCAGGCTGTACAATATGATGGAAATGTATATGTCCTGATGATGTCTTGGATTAACACAATTTGACCATGCCATGAACAACATCTGATATTGAATGGGAACCACACCAATCATACAAAAACTATGGGAAGGAATGTTTAGATTGTATGGACATGTATGTGATAAAAAAGACTCAGTGGTGAGGACAGGTATGCATCTGGACCCTGATGGCCGGTGACTCCATGGAAGACGGAAGAAATGGTGGATGGATTGCATCAAGGATAACAATAACTTATTGGACCCAAATCAGCATGGCTTTACGGAAGGCAAATCATGTCAGACTAATCTCATTGATTTCTTTGACTATGTCACAAAGGTGTTGGATGTAGGTGGTGCCGTGGATATTGCTTATCTGGACTTCAGCAAAGCCTTTGATATGGTTTCAAATAAAGAGCTGATAGATAAATTAGTGAAGATTGGACTTAATCCCTGGATAGTTCAGTGGATTTGCAGCTGGCTGAAAGGTAGACATCAGAGAGTTATTGTTAATGGCGAGTATTCTGAGCAGAGACAGGTTACAAGCGGTGTGCCACAAGGGTCTGTTCTGTGTCCTATTCTTTTTAATATGTTTGTGAGTGACATAGGGAAAGTTTGGTAGGGAAGGTTTGCCTATTTGCCGATGACTCTAAAGTGTGCAATAGGGTTGATATTCCTGGAGGCACCTGTAATATGGTAAATGATTTAGCTTTACTAGATAAATGGTCAAAGCAATGGAAACTGCAGTTTAATGTTTCCAAATGTAAAATAATGCACTTGGGGAAAAGGAATCCTCAATCTGAGTATTGTATTGGCAGTTCTGTATTAGCAAAAACTTCAGAAGAGAAGTATTTAGGGGTAGTGATTTCTGACAGTCTCAAAATGGGTGAGCAGTGTGGTCGGGCAGTAGGAAAAGCAAGTAGAATGCTTGGCTGCATAGCTAGAGGTATAACAAGCAGGAAGAGGGAGATTGTGATCCCGCTATATAGAGTGCTGGTGAGACCACATTTGGAATACTATGTTCAGTTCTGGAGACCTCACCTACAAAAAGATATTGACAAAGTTGAACGGGTCCAAAGACGGGCTACAAGATTGGTGGAAGGTCTTAAGCATAAAACGTATCAGGAAAGACTTAATGAACTCAGTCTGTATAGTCTGGAGGACAGAAGGAAAAGGGGGGACATGATCGAAACATTTAAATATGTCAAAGGGTGAAATAAGGTTCAGGAGGGAAGTGTTTTTAATAGGAAAGTGAACACAAGAACAAGGGGACACAATCTGAAGTTAGTTGGGGGAAAGATCAAAAGCAACCTGAGAAAATATTATTTTACTGAAAGAGTAGTATATCCTTGGAACAAACTTCCAGCAGACATGGTTGGTAAATCCACAGTAACTGAATTTAAACATGCCTGGGATAAACACATATCCATCCTAAGATAAAATACAAAAAATAGTATAGACTAGATGGATCATTAGGTCTTTTTCTGCTGTCAGTCTTCTATGTTTCTATAAGATGAAATGTGTGGCCGTCATCCCTGAAAATGCCCAAAATCAAGCCAAATGGAAACAGATACTATATGCTGGAACTCTGCCATAGTGAAGGAATAACACTAGGAAGAAAAAGCCTGATTAACTTTATATTTAATCAGTTTTTAAATTAAGACTTAAATGTTTTTAATTGCATTTTAAAATATTAAAATAGCAATTAACTATTACAATATTTAACAGTGTTCAGATATTGTTAATTCTATAAAAATAGAGATGAGAAAGGCATACCCTCTGTTGGCTATTTTTTCCTCCCCACAGGTGAAAAAGTTTATTATTTTTTTAAAAACCTACAAACATGTACAGCATCACTATGGTGTCATTACAAATATACATATATGATAACATCAAAAGGAAAAGGAAAAACAAAAAAAACCTTTTTTGCCTTTAAAAAAAATTAAAACTGACAAATTAAAATTTCACATCTAAAACCATCATTTTTTGTAATATGGTTACATAAAAGACTTCCTTTAAAAGCCATCAGGAAATTTCAATTGCTTTAAGATTCAAAGGCCTGGATGCTCATGAGTTGTTATGAGTCTTGGTGGACAACCAACTAAATATGAGCCAGTAATGTGCAGCAGCGGCTAATATAATCTTGAGCTGCATCAACAGAGGGATACAATCTAGGACTAATGAGGTCTAATACCACTTTATAATGCACTAGTCAGACCAGACCTAGAGTACTGCATTCAATTTTGGGTTCCACACTACACAAAAGACATTGAAACTCTGGAAAAAGTACAGAAGAGGGCAACCAGAATGACAAAGGGACTAGAAACCAAAACATACAAGGAAAGGTTGCAGGAACTGGGCATGGATAGTCTAGTGAAGAGGAGGTCCAGAGGGGACATGATAGCAGTCTTCAAATAGTTGAGGGGCTGCCACAGTGAGGAGGGGACACCAAGGGTCAGACAAGGAGCAATGGATGGAAGCTGACCAAGGAGAGATTCAATCTAGAAATAAGGAAGAACTTCCTGATGGTGAGAATGATCAACCGGTGGAATGGCTTGCCTGCAGAGGTTGTGAAAGAATAGAACACATACCATAGCAGTTGGGCATTATCTAATCAACCATTCATAGAACCATTAGATACCTAGGTATCCAATACCTAGTGTCCCAGATTCAGGCACAAAGTCAAGTTTTCAAGGCCTTACAAAAGGACAACAGTGATGAGGCCAATCTAAGCTCATGATGCTCCAAGAGCGGGGCCCATGGCAGAAAATGGTTGCCTAGGTCCTGCCAACTGAGACTCTTTAGTCTGAACTACCTAGATCATGCCATTTCTGTAAATCGGGTATGATGGGTAGAACCAATGGGGAAGAGATGGACCTTTAAGTAATCTGGTCCTAAACCTAAAACATTAATTCAACCATTACAATCATGGCCAAGAGAAGTTTGTTTCCAACTTTCAAGAGGTTTCTTGGGAGCTCAGCTGACTCCAGGAAATGTTGTTTTTCAGCAGAGAAGAAGCTGATCCTTTGACATAGCTTCTCATTTGAAGTCTGCCTCTACTTTGGCATTTCAATTTTATTTCAATTTTATTGTTTTAAAATGTCGGTACTCCACCAAGATGTTGGAATGACCTATAAGGTCCTACATGCCATCAGACCAGAATACTTATGGGACTGCCTTCTGCCGCATGAATCCCAGCGGCTGATTAGGTTCCACAGAGTTGGCCATCTTTGCGTCCTGTCAACTAAACAATTCTATCTGGTGGGGCCTAGATGAAGAACCTTCTCTGTGGCAGCCCCGGCCCTCTGGATTCAACTCCCCCCAGAGATTTGAACTGTCCCTACCCTCCTCACCTTCTGCAAGACCCTAAAGACCTATATATGTCACCAGGCATGGGGCAATTAATGTATCCCCTTTTTTGACCATTAAGAGGTATATGTGGTTGTGATTGTATTGTATTGATTATTTTTAATGATAGTGGATTTTTAGTCATAGTTTTAATTATTATATTTGTATTATATTATATTGTTCTTTTGCTGTTGTCAGCTGCCCCGAGTCTTCGGAGAGGGGCGGCATACAAGTCTAATAAATTATTATTAATTATTATGTTGCATACCCATTGTCTGAAATGGTGTAGGATTTTCTGTCTAACCATGGGGTAAGACTAGAAGACCTCCAAGGTCCCTTCCAACTCTGTTATTCTATTCTATTCTGAATTCTGTTAGATTAGGGCAGGATAAAATTGAGATGAGATGGATGGAGATAGGTAGGTAGGTAGGTATGCAGGCAGGCAGGCAGACAGAAACAAATAAATATTAATGGAATTATGGTGTTGAAAAGCATTTTACTGATCATCTAGTCCATGTGTTATAGTTAGAGATGGGCTGTGCTAGTTGAATTTCAATATCCTCATCATGCCCTCCCATGCTTCATCTCCCTGCCTTGGCACAACACTATGGGTTATGCTGCTCTTCCCATTGCTACCCCATCTTTTCTAGAAGAGCAGGCATCCTCTTCTTTAGCTGTAGCTGGTAAGGAAAATGGGATTCACATACCTTGAATACAGTAAACTGTAAATTATGATATATCTATATGCTATTAAAACTGTCCTGTTTGTCTGCTTGTAATCTTAAATTGGGTAAAATGCTGCCACACTGCAGGGTCAGTCACAATCATGTGATTATGATTTCCAACACTTCCTGCCAGCTTCAAAAAGGAAAGTCAACGAGGAAACCAGCAGGAAGTCAGATGTCACTCCATTCCTTTGGCTTTTTTGCCCAACTGTTTTTCTATGGAGGCAAGGAAATGTTTTTGAAACCATGGCCCAATGGGTCAAGAGTTTTTAGTATAATTATAACTTTTGTAGTGTCATGTTTTGGCATAGTAGCTGAAATCCATGTAACCAGAGAACCACAACTCCATCTCTTTTTGAAGGGATTAAATAAAATCCTGATCTTATAAATCAAACAATTTTATTAAAAATATATTATTGGAAAAATAATTTCCTTTTAACTTTGAATAATTAAGTGCACAGTCAACTGAAAAAATTAGTCCAATTGATTCAGTTCTACACCATCATTTTACTAAATAAATAATGAGGTAACAACAATAAGCATTGGTGACAGGAAATCAATTTTTTTCTGGTATGTGTTCTATTAAATTTCCTCCTAATATCCTAATGATCATGGCCGCATCATTTATGATACGAATTATGATACAAACAGGCTTTAGACTCTAGCCCTCTGGCCGACGTATGTTGTTATTGAGTGGGAATGACTGATTTTTTATAATTTTTTAATAATTTTTTTATAATTGGGATTTTAAATTAGATAGTGAGTTTTATATTAATGGATTTAGGATTTGTATTCTATTGTTCTGTAAGCCGCTCCGAGTTTCCAGAGAGGGGTGGATTGGCTAGTGGGTATGGTTAGCTGATGAGGCCAAAATAAGGCCAAAATAAGGCCGAAATAGATCTATCCTAGTCTCCCTTAATTTTCAAATTCAGCAAAAAAAACCACATACCGATAGAATTGTCGGCTATCAATAAAATTAACTGCCTTGGAAATGGCCCTGGGTTGGGCTGAGAGGCAAATAAGGAGCTGTGATGTTCCTTCAATACACCAGGGTGATTCGACACAAAAATATGTAACCCTTCCCTGGTGCAGAGCTGAAGGGATTGGATACTGTAGCCTAGAGGATAATTCTCTGCCTTACAAGGCAAAGGTTGCAGGTTCAAGTCCCAGTGGGTATGGCTAGCTGATGAGGCCAAAATAAGTCCGAAATAGATCTATCCTAGTCTCGCTTAATTTTCAAATTCAGCAAAAAAACATGTGACATATATATTATACACACACATACACATATATACATACATACATACATATAATATGTATATTTCAGTAAATATATTTATATGGCTACCCAGTTCACATACAATAATTCTAGATGGGATACAATATTAAAAACCCAAAGTTCCAGAAACCCCCATCCCACTTAAGTCTTAAGTACTGACGGAACATAGCAGTATCTGCTCTTAGAAAAGACCATCTATTTTGGACTTTTGAGGCACCCCAATTCCTTTTTGGCAGAATAATCATGATAACAACAACTTTAAAAAACCCCTGCTGGAAATAGATCACCAAGAAAGAATCCTTGCTTAAAGTAAGATTAGATCTTAAAGAGAGTTTCCTGAAGTCTGACACAAAAGATGATGTCTTTATTGGATGATACAAACAGGCTGCAGCTGGTAGCATTTTAGATGTCTTGTGTAAACTCTCTGACACAAAAAAGAATACAGTGTATCAAAGAAAATACCTTTGATAATTAAGATGAAGCCAGAGGGCATCATTTCCTGGGGATTCATCAGCTGCTAACTCTCTAATATATATATTTTAAAAGCATATTGCAGTCCCTTAGGAGGCACAGCTTTTTGCATTTAGATACCACATGTTTGAATACTTTTTTTCAGCAGATGGCATTCATCTAATGTCCAATATTACAAATGACAAAATTTGAAAGTTTTGTATACTGCAGTGCACAGTTTTTCTTGTGGAAGTTTAGGTTTCTATAAGATCTTGATGGGATTCTGTGAAATTAAGGACAAAACTAAAAATTAATTTGAAACAGTTAATGCTATCATTACAGCTTTGTCTCTTGATTAAGAATTCTAGATTTCTGTTTTAAAAAGTGGAAACGTCTGGCATATACAACAACTAGGGGTCAGGTTTTCAGATAGGTATATTAAATTGATCTGCTTAAACTATGATTAGGTAAAGTTGGGCAAACAGGCTTATCTCTATCATTGAAATGGACATGCTTGAAAACTGCAATTTACAAATGCTGTACATTGTTCCATGTCTTGGGATATGGTCTTTGTTTGAGGAAAAAAGGAAGAGGGGTTTCCTTTAAATTAAGTATCATTGATAGTATATCATGTCCTGAAATGTACTTCAGTACATAAACTTTCTACAAACATTGGAGAGGTAAAATGGAATGCTTTATTTGATTCAGCGGATCTAATATTAAATAGCTTGTTAGGATCAGATACACTAAGTATCAGTGATTGGGTGTCTATGGGTGGGTAGGTTTTGGAGTGACTTGGAAATCTTCCTCATTAAGGATTATAAGAATAATTTACTTTTGCTATATTAATATAAAATTTTGTTGTTATGGTGATGTGGCTGACTAAATTTATTGTTGTCACTGAAAGGAAAAGGCAAGGAAGACTATTTTGAGAATGTTGATGAAAAACTAATGCATTTTCCCCACTCCCTCCTAGGATATAGACATCTCCCCTTAGAGAACTGCCATAATTGACTGATTCCATTCATTACAGTTACCTGATCTGACTTGTAAAAAATCCAGAGGCTCCCTGAAGCAATAAAGAGTTAGAGTTCCTGTCTAGTTTTTAGCATATCTAGTAAAACTATTTTCTAGTTTTTTACGTAGCCTTGACTTATATTCATAATTGAACCTGGCATTGGCTGTCGTTAAGTAGGTCACAATATGACCATGTCCCATTTTATGATTTATTTTGTGGGGATCATTAAGTGAATAATGTGGTCATTAAGCAAACCCTTTATACCCAATGGGTATCTTTTTGCTGGAAGTTGGAAATAAATGCTGATTTTTGGTGAAAAAAAATCCCACCAAGTGATGCTTAAGGAGGCTTTGGCAGTCAAGAGTGAACAAAGCATTTTCCTTTCTTTGGGCACTTGGAGAAGGAATAAACCTCTGCCAGCATCCAGAGAAAAGAAATGCTCCCTTCACTCTGGGCAGCCCAGAGCAAACAGAGTGTTTTCCTTTTGGGGGGGGCGCTGTGGTGTCATCCTCGCGCTGCCTGCCATACACCCGGCATGAGGTTGCCTCCTGGAGCGTCTGGGCTCAAAAAGGCAAAAGGAGGCACTTTGCCCCTGGCCGGATCAACTCTGCCAAACTGGGGAGTCACCACAGTGAAGCTTTCCTTCACTGGCTACAAAGTGAGCGAGCAAGAGGAGAGGGGAGCCCTTCAGCATGGGAAGGAAGAGGAAGCAGGCAGCAGCAGCAGCCACCGCTGCCTTTCGGTCAAAGGAGCGGGAAGTGACCCCCTCTTGCCCACCTGGGTTTCTCTCTCTGACGCAGTGTATGGGAGGCAGCCTTGTGCCGGGTGTATGGGAGGTGCATGCTCTTCCTCGCCGCCTCAGAGTCCCTCTTTTTTTTAAGCCTTAAAGTTTTGGATTCTTTTTATTCCCCTTACCTTCTTCCTTCGGTAGCGACAGTCCTCCTCATCCTCTTCTTCCTCCTTCTCGTCCCACCCAAATTCTGAGCTTTTATTTCTTTCCAAATGGGTTTGCACGCATTATTTGCTTTTACATTCATTCCTATGGGAAAAACTGCTTCTGTTTACAAACTTTTCTACTTAAGAATCTGGTCACGGAACAAATTAAGTTCTTAAGTAGAGGTACCACTGTATTGGCACATTTAAATCATGGATTAATAAAAGACTTTTTAAAAAGACTTCCGGTTGTGACGTCACACTGTTGCTGGGTGATTCCCGGTCCTCCGGGATTGTTTTCGGCGTTTTGAGAGTTTTGCTTCCTGTATTCAGTGACCGCGGACCCATAGAGCCTACGGTTTTAAAGAGGAATCTACAGTGCACCAGGGGGTGGCCGGCGGACCCCTCAGGAAGTGGGGAACCCCTCCTGTTCGTCTCTCAAAGCGATCTGTCTTCGGGCAGATCCGGAAGTGCGGCGTTCCTGATTCATTAGAGGAAGCTGCGATAGCGACGGAGCATTGGGGGGGGGGCTAGATTTGAAAGACTACGAGTGGTACTTTGGATTTTGAAGGTTTATGAGAGTAACTCATTTGTGGTACTAATTTTTTCTTTTTTTGGAAATATCAACCGACTAGTAAGCGGCGACTATGAATTTTTCAATTTTTCAAATTTTTTTGGTTTAAGAAACATGGCAGCAATGACACAGCACTAAATACCCGGAGAGGCATAAATACCCAGAGAGGCATAATAGCCATCGTTTGGAATAAAACTTTGAATGAATGAATCAGGCCCTATTGACTTTATAACAACTTTATAACAACCGGAATCCACCAACATACATTGAAACAACATTGTTTCTTTTTTCCCTTTTTGGAATTACTGCACTGTCTTTTTTGCATTTTCTCTTTTTTTTCTTCTTGACCTAACTATTTCGTAGACATATGTGACTTATTTACTGGATATTCAGATGCTATTCAGACGACATTTCTTATATCAATCAGACTTGTTATTGGATATTAAGACATTGTAATTGGATATTTAGACATTGAACTTTTGGAATATTTCATCACTTGGATTTCATCAATATCAGATTATTTCAACAACAAAGACAGACTATTCCTCTCTGATTAATTACCCAGCTATTTAATTACTTTGAACCCATTTCGATTTCATTGGACATAACTGCTGACTATTGGGATTAATTTACTGAATTATTACATCACACATTGGATTAACCTGGGATTGCATCACCTAAAACCAGTTATACAATTTCTACACTTATAGGATCTATTGCAATTTACTACAAGCAACTAATAGAACCCTATAAATACTTAAGAAGAAATTAACACTATACTTCATTACTGCTGTTATTTTTTCTATTTAGAAAACTATTTAAAACTTAAACGTAAATATATATTGAATCTATACTACATTTATATTAACTTAGATTAATGTGTATTACTTATTACTATTGCTTATTAGATATCTTATAAATTTAAACTCTCTTTTTTCTTTTTTGTTCTTGTTGTATTCCTCTATTTATAGAATTACTATCTTAAAGATATATAAATAATAGATACTTTGATACCTTTTACTTACTTTTATAGAGAATAGGGTTAATCTATTTGTACCTATCAACATAAATTTATAACTTACTATAGTAGATAATATACCTTTGAATTAATTAATCAATTAATTATACAAAATATCTATAACATATTTGTTAAAGTTTGCTAAATACTGTAAAATATACTAGAACTGTTCTATAGAATTTATTGATCCTTTTCGACAATTTGATACTTTATATTATAATTCTTATTATTGAAGGAATTTTTCACATGTTATTAACTATTACTATTGAATGAATTGTTTAGTTATAATATTTAGATGGCTTGTACAGCTATTATATACTTATCCATTAAATTATACATAATATTTGAATATTGGAATACCTCTGATTTTTCTTTCTCTTGTACTAATACTACAGTCTTCTTGATATTTCTATACTTGCAATACTTATTACTTTGTCATATAATTTGCATTCTCTTCTTAGAGTACTAACATTTACTACTAACCATCTCTAAAAATTCCCTTTTATAATTAATTCTCAAAACTGTATGATCACATTGGACCTCATTTTGAACAAATTCAAGATGTCCTCATTGACTCAATCTACCATAACAAAATCTTGGAAGAAGAATACTGCACAACCATCGACTCCTGCTTCCTAGCGCACCACAGAAATGGCACTAGCAGACCGACAATCACTTTAAATTCACTCTTTGACATGATGATTAAGATGCAAGAGTCGATAGACCACAATTATAATGTCCGAACTGGATCTATGGGAGCAATGAAGGAGGACATAAAAGAAATAGAAGACCATGTGGGACACCTTGATGAGCGCATGGAAAAACTTGATGGAAGAATGGAAGAAGTCCAAGGGATACTAACACAGAATGTCCAAAAAATAAAAAACTAGAAGAAACTAATGACAGGGTGGATACGCGGTTACAATTCAATGAAGCAAGAATTGAATACATCAATAAAAATTTAAAAGAATCAATAATTAACCTGGAATTAGAAAAATCAGTGTTCTTCCTACGCTTTCAAAATGTTACGGAATCGGAACACCAAGATCTCCCACACACAATGGCTGAGATATTTGCGAACATAACTGGCAAGACTCCCCAAGAAATGATTCATCATACAGATGAAATCTATCGAATCTCTACATCTTATGCAAGGTGCCACAGACCTCCAAGGGAAGTTCATATAAGATTTCTCAAACGAAACATCCGAGATGAGGTATATAATATGTCTAAAGAAAATAAGGTATCTTATAAAGGAAGAGAAATAGTTGTTCTTTGACAAATACCAAGGTGTGTCAGAGACAAAAGAAAGCCGTATCAGATGATAGTCAACAAATTAAACAAGAACAATATTCCATTCAGATGGCTTATTCCTGAAGGCATAATGGTGACTCTGATAAATAAAAAATTCAAAATCAAATCACCTGAAGAAGCAAAGCAATTCTATGACCAAATGTTCAAAACAACAGAAGACATAAGATCAAGAGATGAAAATAGAGATAAACTTATCCTTGAAGAGCTTAGCTCAGAGGACAATTTATTAGATAAGGACCCCCAAGTTAAACAACTGGACAACGAGTACGCAAGACGAGGATCAACGACCCGAGGAAAGATCTGGACGAAACTATGAATCAGATAAACTTCCACAAGGCTAAACCAGCACGCTGTTCTTTTTATCTGTAGCACTAATTACAGTAGCCCCACCCAACCACAGGTGGCCTCACTTATCTCCTGTAATAATCCTTCAGTTGTTCTCTCTATGCATCACTCTACGCATGCGTGGGTCTGTCATAAGTTCTTGTTCAGAATCCAGGGATGATAAGGATAACTGATCTCCTGGCATGTCTACCAAACTCCCCTCTTCCCTGCTACTCACGCTTCCTTCATCAGAGGAGCCTTCGTCAGGAGACTCTATCAGGAGCAAAACAGGCCTGTGGCATGTGGATGTTTCCCCCACATCCGCCTCCACATTCTTTGAGGCAGGAGCTGGGCCAGAGCAAACCACAACACTAAATGATGTAATCACTATTACGGAACTCCAAATTGATATTGCAAAACAAAAAAACAATAAAACCCCTGGTCCGGATGAAATTTCTGCCGAATTCTATAAACAGCATATAGATATATTGCAACCCATATTGTTACATATTTACAATGACGCATTGTTACCCGCCAAATTACCTAAATCTTGGTCGGAAGCGTACATAACATTAATTCCGAAAGATAACCAGAACAGGGAACATCTCAAAAATTATAGATCAATATCATTGCTCAACACTGATTATAAAATCTTTACTTCAATAATCGCAGACCGTTTTAAGAAAATATTAAACACTATAATTCACTCAGATCAAAATGAATTTTTGCCCTCAAGAAACATAACAAATAATACAAGAATAATATTAAACGCCCTTGAATATTACGATAAAAACTTCGATAAACCAGCAGCTTTAATATTTATGGATTTAAGAAAGGCATTCGATAGTTTACAATGGGAATATTTTATTACACAAATTGAATATATGGACTTTGGTAAAAATTTCCTCAATTTAATTAAAACTATTTATTCGCAACAATCTGCGAAAATTCTTTTCAACAATGAGATTACTGAAAAAATACCAATAACAAAAGGAGTCCGTTAAGGATGTCTCCTAGCTCCATTGTTTTTTATTTTGGCCATTGAAACACTCTTAAATAACATAAGAAACAATAATTTAATCCAGGGTATCAACATTAAAAAAGGACAATTCAAACTACAAGCCTTTGCAGACAACCTTGTCTTCATTATACAGGATCCAATAGAAATGGCTCTGATTTTACTAAAGGAAATATATAAATTTGGGGAAGTAACTGGCTTAAAAATTAATAAGACAAAGACTCAAATTCTAACTAAAAACATGTCCCCAAAACAAATTATAAATCATGGATTAAGATAAGACCCGCTTCACAAGATTAAGTTTGAATACTGAGTCTGCAAAAACATTCCAAGGCCGAATTAAATAAGACATGTAGAAGAAACCTTGCAATAGATTTTCTAGCTTTTTTTTTTTGCCAGTGGGAACCCAACCAAATTAAAATGCTTCCACTGTCCATCAAACTTAAATGAGAAATCAACAATAGATTGTTTGATGCCAGCTTAGTTATTAAGACAAAATATTGCTGTATTTTACACAGATCTGCCCTAGATTTTTATATTTAAGTTTGTTGAAAGTTGAATTTCTATCAAGGCCTTCAATATCAGGACAATTGGCACAATGAATGCCAGGCAGTGTCTTTCCTCAAATCCAATGCCAGTTCGTGACCACTAAAAAACCCTCTCACTTCTTTTTTTCAAATAATCTTTATTAATTATTTACATTAAGAAAAATACACAAATACCATAAAACAAACAAAGACAAAAACAAAACACAACTTATACAGACATATAGATGTCGTCATTCATAAACCCTCTCAATTCTATTGCTTCTTGTTTTAGCTGACTGAGCAACTGAGATGTATAAGCCATTCAATGGTGAGAGATAATATTGATTAGTAACAGGATAAGGTCAGAAAACTGAATTTATTATAATGAGAAGAGGGAATCTTGTAAAGCTGAAGGGACTTCAAAGTTCTACAGTTCAAGAAATAAATCATAGTCTTTCACTCAATAGATCAGTTAAGAAAACATTGGAAAAGGGATTCAAATACCACAATGTGTCTGTAGCCAGGGGTGGGCCACTGCCCAGATGGTGGGAAATGTAGTGGGGTAGCGAAAATGGAGCTCCACCCCAGAGCACCCAATTTGCACTGAAAGATGTTGAAAGAAAATGCAGGTCTTCCTGCATAAGCCACACCCACAGTGTGGTAGTAAAAATTTTGGTAGCCCTTCACTGTCTGTACCTATAAAAATCAATATTGTGCAAGCTAGGGTTTCCCTGTGATACTCTATGGAAAATAAAGTTGGACTTCAAGGAAGCAGGAATAGGTAAAGTATTGATGCCTTTGAACTTCAAACGATCAGCTGGAAAGGACTGTGGAGATCTTCTAGTCCAATCCCCTGTGCAAGCAGGAGACTCCATACAATTTCAGTCTTTTCTTAAAACCCTCCAGTGATGAAGTACCCACAATTTCTGAAGGTGAGCTATTCCATTAGTTAATTGTCTCACACTGTTAGAAAGTTTATCTTTAATTCTAAGTTGCTTTTCTCCTTGATTAACTTCCATCCATTATTTCTTGTCTGAGCTTCTAGTGCTTTTGAAAATAATTTGATTTCCCTCCTCTTTGTTGCAATCTCTCAAATACTAAAATATTGCTATCATGTCATCCCTAATCCTTTGTTTCTCTAAACTAGTTATAACCAATTCCTGCAACTGTTCTTTATATGTTTTTGTCTCGATCACTTAATCATCTTAGTTGCTCTTTTTTGCACTTTCCCCCCCAAAGTCTCAACATCTTTTTTGTAAAAGGCAACTTACTAATATAACGTAGTACTAATCTTACTAATACAAAGTAGTGCAAATATTTTACATGATTTTGATTCTATGCTTTTGTTTATTCAACCAATGATTTTATTTGCTTTTGTGCCTGCTGCTGCACACTGCTGGCTCATGTTTAATGGATTGTCCACTAGGACTCCAAGGTCCCTCTCAAATTTACTGGTTTTGAGCCAGGTTTCGCGTAATTCGTACTTGTACCTTTGGCTTTTCCTGCCAAGGTGTAAAAGCTATAATAACTTTGGTGTTGAAGAAATCTCCTGAGAATATTGTAGACACCTAGATTTGTTATTTGAGGCAAATGCAACCAGGTTCAAATGATCATTCTTCAGAAACATCATGAAACGAACCAGTCTCTTAAAAAGGCTACAATTCTAAGAAAGGTGGAGAAGAAGAGGAAGACCAGCAGCAAGGTGATTGGACTCAGTTGTGGTATCAATGAGGCACTAATGGCAGACTTGAAAGAACAGATTATGGTTGAATTGTCATGGAGAAAAATCTATCTATATGGTAGATGGCACATGATCAATCAAAATTCTAATAGGATTTCTTGATATCATCTAGGTGAGAACTTAATCTTATTTTGTATAGTGATATCTCCTGCACGACGTTGGTTTTTTGGAATAGTGAAAAAAACATTAACAAAAGAATTTCAAGGTGTCCTAACAGAGGTGGAGAAACAGTGATATTTAAATACAACTCCAAGCATTCCTCATCATTTGATACACTGGCTAGAGCTGTTGGGATCTTATTTTTTGGGAAACACCGAAAATTCAGCAACACCAATGAGACTGCCAGTTTTCCAACTCTTGGTTAAAACATCCATTCTTCTCTCCTCAATTCCATATACGAGTCTCTTACTTGTATATGAAAAACAACTGCAAGGATTAATGAATGCATTCATAGACACATGCCTTCCCCATTGACCAGTGCTTTCACCTATAAAGTCTAGTTCTGGGTTTGCTATTTTTGAATCTATCCATGATAATTAATCCATTGTAAATAACTAAGAATTCCATTATTGAGTTGAATATGCCCCCCCTTGTACTAAGAACAAACAGAAAGACACAATTTGGGTAAAGAATGTGTAATAATGTGTCTAATTACAAGTTTTTAAAAGACTCATTTGAAGGATGGAGCAGGAGGGACATGAATGAGCCAATCAAGAGCATTGCAGAAGTGGGAGGGATAGGAAATGGGGGGAGAGTTGCCCACATTTGGTAAATATTACTGCCCTAATCCACCAATGCACAGCCATATGAGCTATTCTTTTATTGTTAATTTTACTCTTTTAAAAAGCATTTTCCAAATTAATAAAATTGATGCAGGGAATGGATGTGCTTGAAGGATATGTTTCTGAGTGCTTTGAAGTTTCTTCCTGCTCTTTTAAAGGGATAGAAGAATGGATGAATTGATGCAGGGAGGGAGGGAAAGAAGGAGAGAGGGAGGGAGGGAGGGAAGGAAGGGAGGGAAGGAAGGAAGGAAGGAAGGAAGGAAGGAGAAAGGCAATAAAGGGACTAGTTAAATTAGAAGTAAGTGATAGTAAGTAAATAGTGTGTCGGCCTCCGCTTTTCCTCTTCACCTGCTTGTCTCAAATGTCATAGTAATGGAGGGAAGGGGGAGGTCAGTTAATTGGGGGGGGGAGTATACTGGTGAGGATTGTAGGGAGAATTTTTTCATCACTTTCTGCCTGGTACAGCCAGGCATCATGGACTTGTTTACAGTCCAGATGTGGAAGACCAAACAGCCAGCCAGCACACCCACTTGACATTTTCGGACATGGGGATTAGATGAATGGTCGGGGTGGTGGTTACTTGAAAGCATTTTGGGTTTCTTTGTATATGCATCTTGCAAGCCTTTTGCCTCCTTTTGTTGCTATTAATTTTTGTCTAGTAAAAGTACTCATCTCTATCAAATGGATTTGGGGATTTTCTTTCCTGGACTTTGAATGGAAGCACACTTTGACATTAAGCAAGTTTATTAGTCAACCTGGAGAAAACTGGGAAGGCTTCATGCCTTGGAGGAAATCCCATCGAGAATGACTACCACCAGGCACCAAAAGGGGGGAGTCACCTGGGAAGAGGAGGACAGGGAAGACCTCCTGCTGACCGAAACTTTACATCTGCTGACGGAAGCTTTAGAGAACTGAAGAGCCACAAAACGCATGCATCACTGGCTGGAAGGGAAGCCGACAAGTTTGGTGAGGAGGTCGACCCAGAGAGGCTTTCAGAGGGCCAGACCAACCCAGGAGGGGCAGCCAGGAATGCACCAGCAATAGCAGCTCAAAGGGCCCCTATCATGGGGAGAGGATCATGGAGGCGTCAAATTTCAAAGATGCCTCCACTCGGAGTAAAATATGATGGGGCATCCTAAAGCTTTGGGATTTTTCCTGACCCAAGTATGGAATCACATGCAAGAGGATGGGGAAGATTTCCTGAATGAGACGTCTAAGGTATGATGCATTACTATGGCCTTGAAGGATACCGCGGTCGACTGGTGGGCTCCATAACAAGGATAACCCAGTGAGGAGGAACTATGATGCCTTCATGGCTGTCCTCCAGATGTGTGATGACCTCCTGGTTGAACTCAAGGCTAGAATCAAGATGAAAACCCTGACCCAGGAGAGGAGATTGGTGGCTGAATATACCCAAGAATTTCACAAGCTGGTAATCTATATGCAGCTGATGCCCCTAAATATTTACAGCATTGGTATGTGATGGCAGCAGAAGTAGAGATTGACTGGGCCCAGGAATCGGTGTACAGGGAGTAGCAGCTGGGGCAAGCCTTCCACCTTGGCTATAGCAGATATTTCCAGGATGGTGAAAGGGGGGCCAGGAACCAAGCCCAAGTCTTCAGCCTGTTTTAGATGTGAAAAGGAGAGGCACTGGGTAACCGAGTGTTTCACCAAACCCATCCCCAAGATGACTACTGGTGGGAAAATAACTGATGGGCTGGCAACAAAAAACTACAAAACTGCATTGAAAAGCATGGGAGTCATAGAAGTCACCTCCCCGTCCAGGCAGGGAGGAGCTGGGATCTCCGACTTCCCCAGAAAACAGCTACAGCAAGTCACAAGACAACCCTAATGAGCCCCTCAACCTTCCAGTCAAATTACAGGCACCATAATCCCCTACCCAGATGAAGATGCTGGCTCTTTTGGATTCTGGGTGTACTAGATGTGTAATTAACTCATATGGGGTGTAAAAAATGGGATTGAAACTGATATCCATGAAAGTTCCCATTGCCTTCTGCCAGTTGGATAGGTTGGTAGCTGGGGGAGGACCAGCCCACTTTAAGACTGAATCCATTGAAATGAGGATGGGGCACCACCAAGAAACTCTAAGTTTTATCGTGGCCCCGGAGATGGAGGAACTTCTCATACTTCGGCTACCCTGGCTTAGAAAATGGAATGCATTTGTTCTTACATTGTCTTTGTTATTGTTGTGAGCCGCCCCGAGTCTACGGAGAGGGGCGATATACAAATCTAATAAATAATAATAATAATAATAATAATAATAATCATCATCATCATCATCATCATCATCATCCTGATGAAAATTGGTGAACAGGGATGTTGCGCATCTGCTACAAACAAGACAGGAACCATACCACGAGCCAGAGGTTTCTGAAGAGCAGGCGGCAGTAGGGCCTAAGTGCATAGTGAGAGAAGAAAAGATACCAAAGGAATACTGGGACCTAAAGGGAGCCTTTAGTGAGAGAGCATCAGATGAATTGCCACCCCACCGGCCCATGGACTGCAATATAGAAATTCTGCCAGGAGTGAAACTCCCCAAACCAAAAATTTACTCCATGACCCCTCACAAGCTAGATGAACTGTGAAGATTCATTGACAAAACCTAAAATGGCAGTTCATCCAGCCAGCTAGACCACAAGTCACTGCCCTTGTCCTTTTCTGAGAAAAGAAAGCCTCTTTTCGCTTGTATGTTGACTATAAAAATGTGAACACCATTTGTGTTGAGAATGTTTATGTCAACCTTCGCTATGCTGCTGCACTCTTTCGCTTGGTTGTCACAGAGACGGGGTGAGGTAAGATATGAAGAGGGGTTGGGAAGCGTGCAGGAGGAGAGTTAAGTTTTGTTTTCCTAGGTACCAGGAGGAGACCGTTAAATGGAAAATTCCTGAAGAGTGATGGGTGGGGCAATATGTGCCAACTGATGAATGTGGACAATGGGGATTGGGCTAGAGCCCAACAGGAGGTGGAAAGGGTTTTTTGATATATGCTGTATTGCGCCATTTTTCCTCAGACTTTGCTTTTCTTTCGATGCTTCTAGTTCTGATTTTGATAAATTCACGTTTGAACCTTTATAAAAGGACTCTGAGTTTTATTTGTCTGAATTCTGATTGGCAGCCTGAGAGTTTATCCCCTCCCCCTCATGAAGGACATGCTAAGGGGAAGATTTTCACTAAGCTGAATCTATAGAGTCTGAATTAAAGAAGGAGATGAGTGGGAAACTGCTTTCAATTGCTCACTGGGTTGTTTTCAGTTTCTAGTGCTTCCTTTTGGTCTACAGGGGGCACCAGCAGTGTTCATACAACTAATTAATGAAATGCTCCATGAGCAGCTTGCAAGGGGGTTTTGTTCTATCTTGATGACATCCTCATTTACACAGAAACCACCAAAGAACATATGAGATTGGTGCGATTGGTAGTCAAAAAAAAAACTCATGGAAGCCAAACCATGGGCCAAATTGTCAAAATGTGAATTTCATCAAAGCAAAATTGACTATTGGGTTACCGCATATAGCATGAGGAATTGAGATGGATCTTGAAAAATGAGAGCCATCCTGGAATGGACAGCCCTATATATCCGTAAGCAACTACAAAGTTTCCTTGGCTTTGCCAACTTCTATCATCAATTCATCCCCTCCTTTGTTCAAATTGTGTTGCCAATCACAAATCTCCTAAAAACAAAGGGAGAAGCCAAGCTTAAACTGGGTCAGCCCCTGGAATGGACTGTGGAATGTCAAGCTGCTTTTGAGAAGCTCAAGCGACTATTTGCAGCTGAGCCAGTCAATGTTCCCTCTATTTTCTTTTCGGTGTGGGCAGAAAAGTATGTCTGAGTGGCACATTTCCATGCCTGGGCATGGATCAGTTAGAAACAACTCAGGACACACAACGGTCATAAATATGAAATGGCAGCCAAGTTTTGATCCTGTGATCATTGGGCTGCTGCGAAGGTCCTAAATGTGAAAAAAAGGCATAAGTCACTTTTTTCAGGGCTGTTGCGACTTTGAACGGTCAGTAAATGAACTGTTGTTAGTCGAAGGCAACCTGCCTATCCCCCTAGATGTTTTCTGTAGAGCTTCAAAATGGACTCCTGATCTGCTTCTAAAAGAGTGCACTGGTCAGACAGATAATCCTCGACTTCTGTTGTGACCCTTTCAGGATTATCTATAGTTAAGACTTTGCACCCATCCCTGAATTGTCATAGGAGAAACCTCAGATCCTTGGATTGAGCAGATCCAGTTGATCTAGCCTGTGACTCGAAAGGCCCTTGATGATGCCCACCAGGCTCATAAGAAACAGAAAAGAATCAAACCCAAGGAATACCAGATCGGTTGTAAGGTTCTCCTGTCTACTAAATACTTACAGATTACACAGAAATCCAAAAAAACTGGGTCCCAAGTACATAGGTCCTTTTCCCATTGTGAAAATTGTGACTTCAATGGTGGTGCAATTGGACTTCCCAAAGTCCCTGAGAAGAATTCACCTGGGTTTTCATGTCAGCCTTTTAAAACCTGAATGTACCTCTTCCCTTCGGTCCACCCCAGCTGCTCTACCTGTTCCTTTGCTTATTGAAGGGGGACAATATTTTGAAATTAAGAAAATTTTGGATTCTAGAAAACATAGGGTTAAACTGCAATATCTAGTAGCCTGGAAACATTTCCCCTCCTCACTTTCTGAATGGGCAAATGAACGGGATGTTAGAGTCCTTAGAGCAATTGAACGATTCCATTCTAAGTTCCCAGACAAACCGTTAAGATGTATCCTTGTATATTTCTTATACTGATTTTGCTTGTTGCTATGTCTTTATGTGTTCCTGTTACGGCTCGGGGGGGGGGATGTCAGATTCCGCTTTTCTTCTTCACCTGCTTGCCTCAGCTGTCATAGTAATGGAGGGGAGAGGGAGGTCAGTTAATTGGGAGAGGGGAAGTGTACTGGTGAGTGCCCTGTTTGAAGTTCAAATATTGCTAGAGAGAAATTTTCTCATTACTTTCTGCCTGGTACAGCAGGCATCATGGACTTGGTTACACCCTGTTCAAGGTGAATGGCTTTGGCAGCCCTGATGTGGAAGACTAAACAGCTGGCGCACCCACCTGATCTCTTCGGATATGGGAATTGGATGGATGGTCTGGGGGGGGGGGTTGTCACTTGGGAGAGTTTTGGGTTTCTTTGTATATGCATCTTCCATGTCTTTTGCCTCAGAACTTGCTTTCCTTTTGTTGCTATCACTTCTTGTATGGTAAAAGTACTTATCTCCATCAAATGGAGTTGGGATTTTTCTTTCTTGGGCTTTGTATGGAAGCATACTTTGACATAGTGATTGTAGGCAAGAAACATGAGTTTCGATCATGTACACTTAATATGATCAACTATAAAATCCTAACAAATGTATGAGGCATTGGAACTAATGTAAAATCTTCATTGTATGTGTTTGGCTTGAGAAATTCTGCTGCCAGGCATGGGGGAACTGAGATACGCTTTCTCCCTAGGCCTTTACAATTTTATGCATGATATGCCTGTATGTGTGATTGGTTTTTATAATAATGGGTTTTTATCTGTCTTTAGTATTGGATTATTGTTATATGCTTTTTTATTACTGTTGTTAGCCGCTCCGAGTCTGCGGAGAGGGGCGGCATAACAATCAAATCAAATCAAATCAAATCAAATCAAATCAAATCAAATCAAATCAAATCAAATCAAATCAAATCAAATCAAATCAAATCAAATCAAATCAAATCAAATCAATCAATAAATAAATAAATAAATAAATAAATAAATAAGCTCCCATCTTCATTAAAATCTTCTGATGCTGCACAATATATTCTACTGTCTAAGTGAACTCCCTCTGCCATTTAGCCACATTCTAAACAATTAACTCTTTTAACCCACTGAGTTTAATGCTGGCTAGAGAGTTTTCTTTCCATAGCTTCATCCAAAGATAGAATTAAATCACTTTCCAATTGAAGAATATAAACATGTCAATGAAATCACAAGGAGGTAAGCTTGACTTCAAAGAGACTGCCTATTTTACGATTTATACTACTAGTCAGTATATAATCAGCCACAATATAACAGGAAATAATTATTTGGATTTTTATTAATGTTGAAAATGCTTTAGTAACTGAAAAATTAATGTGACTAGTCAGATAAAGCGTTCAGGCCTTCATCTCTGTTGCAAATAATCAACCATTTTACTTTTAGGGCATTTTCGTGTTCATTTGGATATTTAATTGTCCTCATGTTTTATGAAAAGAGTGAATGGAAATACATTTCACAATGCAACTCATTTTTTAAAAAAATTACTATCATAATCATGAGCAGGGCATGTACCTAAACAACCTGAAATAAATTAATATTGAAACCATTTGGCATTTCTTTCTTCTATGCCTGAAATCTTGGGATGAAAACAAATAATTAGGCAAGGTAATGAAAATGCCATAATTGTAAATCTTGGAATGTTTTTAGAAAAAGATACTGTGAAGCTATTTTGGATTGTTCTTCTCAATATTTTTTCCCATAAACTTGAAAAGAAAACAGAAGTAAGAAAGCAAAAAATGTTTACAAACGGAAAGCAATGATGCCTAGATTCCTTGCAAAATTTATTGTGCAATAAGGTCTTTGTAGAAAGTGAGGCAGAGTTATAGCACAATAAAATCTCATCTATAAATATTTCTGAGAGAAAGGAGAGATGAAACATATAAATAAACAAGCAAGCATGCTGCCATATTCAGGGTGAGCAACTTTTCTTGTTGAGTGGGATAATTATTTCCAAGATTGCACCCTTGATGGATTTCAAGGAAGTTGAGTTGCAGGGATTTTTTAAAAAATCCTTAAAACACCACCCATGTTTGTCTTTTTCTGTGCAGTATTTGGACTATTTTAGCAATTCAAAAGTGATCATATATGCATCTAGTCTTTGAGTTACAATGGGAATTGGGAGTAGGATTGCTGCTGCTATGTGATCTGGACATAAAGCGCATTGCATCACTTGGCAATAAATTTCACTACATTGCTTAGCCAAGGCAATCTGGTTGTTGTCATAATTTGAAGATGTATATTGTATTGGATTGTCTTTTCACTTGTTGTGAGCCGCCCCGAGTTTTCGGAGAGGGGCGGCATACAAATCCAAATAATAAATAAATAAATAAATATGTTGTTAGGTCAGAAGCAAAAGGAGTCGCAGTTGTGGAGTACTGCAAAGGACAGGGAGATGCCCTGGGAAGCCCAACCCAGGCTACACACAAGTTTAGAACGTTGCTGCAGTGTGTTGTGACTTCAAGGAGGCCAGAGGAAGAAGAGATGGGTGGCATGAAGTCATTGAATTTCTTCTGGCTATTTCTCCACTGAAGGTTACTTAGTTTTAATAATGCAATTTTGAGAATAAAAATAAAAAAAAGAGGCAGGGACATAGATATCCTTTCTAATCCTAAAACTAGCATAGTACAGAGCACTGTGGTTTGCAAGGTTAGGAGGCTGGGCTGACAATTGCCAGATTTGCATTCGAGAGCCGCTTGCTGCTATAAGATGGGATGAAATCCCGTTATAAGATCTAGCTCCTGCTAGCCCAGCAGTTTGAAAATAGGCAACTTCAAGTAGATAAAAGGGTACCACTTCGGTGGGTAACTTAAAACACGAAAGGAGCTTTCAACTGGACATCCCCTGGACAACAGTGATGTCATCATTCAATCTTTTTAACCCAGAAGCACTATGGTGCTCCCAACACGAGTATAGTGGTAGTAGTAGTAGTAGTAGTAATACCAGCCTAGTATGATGGTTATGGGAGTAAATTGAATAAGGAATTGTTAGGAAGTGTTTTAGAAGAAAGGCATGAAATACAAGCAAATAAATTAATAAACAGCAATAGATTGCCAAAATTCCTCTCAGTTGTTTATTGGCAATAGAGAAAACGTTTTCCCCTAAATTAGGGTGTGAAATTAAGAAAGGCTATAAAGAATTGGATTTATTTGTGTGTGTGTGGGTGATTTGAGTTGAAATCCCCATCCCGATTGAGAAAACCAGCTGAACATGAGAACTGTGTTCGAAGGCAGAGGCACAGACAGTACTACCATTCAAGAACAGAAAGTGTTTATTTTAGGATATCCTTACATTGTTTCACCAAACAAAAATTATCCTTGTGGAGAACAAAGTAGTGATATGCAAAGCATATGAAGAACTTGGAAATAGGATATTCTGTATTTATTAGAGACTGACCTTTGCCCAGAGAGACTCTTTCACCTTTGTTCATCTGAATAAAGACTAGCAGTTCACAATTTATCCACCTTGTCTCTACAAGGCAATTGATCACAGCACAGATTCTGATTTAACAGTATTTTATTTTGTTCCTAGTTGGCAGATGCCCTAAAGGAAAGGTGAAAGGCCTGATGGGCCTTGAGGTAGGAAGCTAAATAAGCCTCATGATTTGTGAGGGCCTCTGTTCTTTAAGGTTACTGTAGAAGATTGCCTGGTAAAACAAGGGGATAATGGCAGCTCTTGCTAAGTAATGCAAACCATCTTCTTCCAAACCCAGAAGTATGGTGGGGTCGGCTAAAGGTTAGGAATTGGGAATGGCAGGATGGAGTAGGAAGCAATCCCACAATTGCTGGATCCTGACTATGGGTGATCCCCTAAAACCCACACTCATTTCGGTACAAGCAAACATGTAATACATTTTATTGCTTCAATGGCTAGATAGTTTAGATTTTGGACTTTTAGTTGGAAACAAGTTGGATCCACAGTCACATTGAGGAAAAGCCCACTGAAATCAGTGAGATTTAATTTAGTGCTTAATCACTTGAGTTGTGTGATATTAATAAGTCTGCTTATTAACTTGCAGTTAGGTAAAAGATTAAAACATTCTGGAATCCTAATATTGCTGATTGCCCCAAGATAAGTCTACGGCTGTCGACAAGAATAAGAAGTAAATAAGATCAAAGAAGAAAATAATGTATAATAATACACCCTTGCCCAGAAAACAAGGATGTGTCTTAATAACTGTCAAGAGTCTAACTCAACTTGGAGATAATTTATTTTTTAGTATCACATGTTATTGTGATACAAATAGTTCTTGTTTTTCTAAGTTGGACCACAGGTTCTATACCAGTGATGGCAAACCTTTTCAGTACCGCACATGCTCGTCTGGCCCGCAACCTAGAACAGGAACAGCCCAAGGGTATGGGCATACTGCAAAATGAAATTTTGGTTTCCGACTAGCACATGCCAATTAGTCTTCCAATTACTGACACACATGCATGCATGATGATCATCTGGCCGGCATGCATGCTCCCACCAGAAAACAACCAGCTCTTCCAGTTTCCGGCACTGCCGCAAGCAGGGAGAGCAGCTGATCATTGTGCATGTATGCACACCAAGAACCCAGAAGAGGAACAGGCGAAGCCACGCATGCCAGGCAACATGGCTCTGTGTGCCATAGGTTTGTCATTATGGGTCTATACTGTGCTTACCCTGTGGGTAGATTGAATTTATCCTGTATCTTGATCTTTCAGTAGCCTGAGCACCATGAACCATTATCTGTATCCTTCTGCATTTTTTATATTCATGTAGGCAGAAGTTAGAATTAGTAGACTGCCTGTGAAAAAATTAGGGAGAAGCAAAGTTGAATGATTTACAGCTTTGCACAAAACAAACAAAACAGTATATAGATTTCAATCCTGTTTTCTCAATACTTGACTTGGCTAGCTCTCTGGCCTATTGATACTTTTTTTGGGGGGATGCTTTGGTAGAAGGGAATGGAAGAAGCATCTTTCATTTCAAGTTGTCTGCCCTGCAGCAGGTATGGATTTCAGGTTGACCTGACTTTACCTCTTTACTGTCGAATTATTTAATACTTGTCATATGATAGATGCAATGTGGGGAAGTGAAAAGTCCAGAAACTAGCTGATATTCGATAGAGAGGAGGACAGTACAGACAGTACAGCCTCTACTTAAGAACTTTTCTAGATAAGAATCAATATTTGCCTCTTCTTAAGAACCATTTTCTACTTAAGAACCTGAGCCTGGAAAAGTTTCCCAGGAAACTTGAGAGCGGCACAAAGGCCCAGCCAGTTTCCTGCCATTCCCCCTTTAATCCTGGCCATGTTGGGCTTTTCTGGGCTGCCAGAGGAGCCTTTCAGGGGCGCTTAAGGAGGCTTTGGCAGTCCAGAGCGAATGAAACATTTCCCTTTCTCTGGGTGCTTGGAGAGGGAATAAACCACTTCACTGTGATGACTCCCTCCACTGCCTCCCATACACCCAGTGCGAGGTTGCCTCCCAAAGCGTCTGGGCGTGGAAAGGTAAAAGGGGGTGCTTCGCCCCAGCCAGATCAACTCGGCTTCAGCCAAATCAAGGAGTTCACCACAGTGAAGGAAAGGTGCCCTCTACAAAGCGAGTAAGCGAGAGGAGAGGGGAGCCCTTCAGCATGGGAAGGAAGAGGAAGCAGGTAGCAGCAGCAGCAGCCACCTTTCTGTCAAAGGAGCGGGAGGTTTCCCCCTCTCACCCACCTGGGTTTCTCTCTCTGGTGCAGTATATGGGAGGTAGCCTCACCCTGGGTGTATGGGAGGTGCGTACTCCTCACCGCCTCAGAGTCCCTCTTTTTAAGCCTTAAAGTTTTGGATTTTTTTGATTCCCCTCACCTTGCCTTCTTCCTTCGGCAGCGACTGTCCTCTTCCTCCGACCCAAATTCTGAGCTTTTTATTTCTTTTCTAATGGGTTTGCACGCATTATTTAATTTTGCATTGATTCCCTTGGGAAAAATTGCTTCTACTCACAAAGTTTTCTACTTAAGAACCTGGTCACGGAATGAATTAAGTCCTTAAGTAGAGGTACCACTGTAATTGTAATAGCACTTATATACCACCCCATAGTTCTTTATAATACTTTCTGGGATACCCAAAGATTATTCTTGCATTGGCTGCAAGAATAAACAAACCAAATAAGAAATCCTGGCTAGCTGCAATGCCTTTCTAAGATACTGAGTGGTCTTAATGTTAAATCAAGCTCTGCACATTTCCCCCCTTATTTCTGGGAATCGATGTCTATGCATCTTAAAACTATCAAAGTGAAGAAACACCGCATGACACCAAACCAATTGGTATTAGGTTATAATTTCCATTACCCTTCATTTTTGCTTTGTTACTAGTATTTAACCTTTTTGATTAATAAACATAGTAAACACTTACATAAGATAAAGTGGGAGAAAAATAAAAAGAAAAGTTCAGAATGTACAGAAAAAAGAAAAAAGTTGAAGAGAAAAGAAAAGAGAAACGAAGACAATAGTGAGTTGGTTTCCAACTTAATTACATCAAACATATCATAATTTTTCACTTCTTTTTAAAGTTACAAATAAAAAATTATCTTCATAATCTTTTCTATCTATCTATATGCAATCCAGAAATTATCTTTTCAAACTTTATTCAGCAAAAAGTCTCTGAGACTAGGTATCAAACAAATACTTGTTGTGGCCCGTTGGGACAGAACAATACACCAACTTTATATTCCTTCTCTTTGCTCTGCCCAATCTTGACCCTTAAACAATTCCTATGGCATCTCATTCATTATTCTTTGCATTTAGAAGAAATCTTCAAAACTTTCACCAACCTATTTTATAAATCCCATAAAGAGTTATCACCCAGAATTTCTGTTGCATGTCCAGATCCTTTTTTAAAATTTATGTGTCCCCATTTTGTGTCCCCATTTTGGTAATCACAATTTTATTGACTTCCATGCCTTTAAGCTCTACGATGTCTATGTTAGCTAAAAGAATTCTTATCATCTTTCAAAAATTTATCCACTGCAATTTTTTTCCTAAGACATCTTGAGATATTAATAATATTTCAGACCATGTTTCAAAAATCTAAAATAAGAAAGAGTGATAATTGATTTAGCCACTTTAACTCTTTACTGTCTGGCCTTTAGTTCCCTCTAGTGTCCATTTCCAATTTTCTTCAAACTTCAATTCCTAATACGGTTTCGGTTCCATTTCCATCATTCAGTCCCAGTAGCTTTTTATTTAATTATAATTTATAATTTAATGGAGACTGAGAGGGAGTGCAGAAGACAAAGGTAGAGTGAATCTGCCTCCATTACATTTTAACTTCCCAGAGGCCGGTGGGAGGAGCTGCTGGCTGTAAGTGGGGGAGACTGACAGGGAGTACAGAGGACAAAGGTAACAAAGGCCCATGAATCATATAACTATGAACCAAAAATAGCAATAATATATTCAGGGTTAGTGCACTTGAGATTGTGAATTTATTTATTTCAAAATGACCTGCTTAGTTCAGTGTAATACTTGTTTTGCAGCTGTCTTTTGCAGTACTGATTTCAAATTTGGATATTGTCCTTTGTAAACAAATTGCTAGTCTACATGGATAGATTACCTATCTAAAATCTCTAATCTGTGCTCTCCAAGCAGAAATTTCAAGTTTTCAAGTTTCAAGTTTAATTGGAGTTGTATGCCGCCCCTCTCCGAGGTCTCGGGGCAGCTCACAGCATATAAAAGAGACAGTAGTAAACAATCCAATTAATATACATAAAAACAATCCTTAAAAATTCTAATTTAAAAAAAACTTCCATTAAAACAATTCATTCAACAAATCAGAGTAAGGAACATTCATTTGTCAGGGGGAAGATCTAATAACCCCAGGCCTGGCGATAAAGATGAGTTTTTAAACTCTTTTGGAAAGCAAGGAGGGTGGGGGCAGTGCGAATCTCCGGGGGGATCTAATTCCTGAGGGCGAGGGCCCCCACAGAGAAGGCTCTTCCCCTAGGTCCTGCCAGCTGACATTGTTTGGTTGACGGGACCCTAAAGAGACCAACTCTGTGGGACCTCACCGGTCGCTGGGATTCATGTGGCAGAAGGAGGTCTCGGAGATAGTCTGGTCCTATGCCATGTAGGGTTTTATAGGTCATAACCAACACTTTGAATTGTGTCCAGAAACAGATCGGCAGCCAAAGCAGTCCACGGAGTGATGACGAGATATGGGCATGTCTTGGAAGGCACAAAACCGCTCGCACGGCTGCATTTTGCACGATTTACTGGAACTTCAGTAAGGCATTTGATAAAGTAGAACATAATCTACTACTAGATAAAGTAGAAAAGTGTGTGTTAGACAACATAACCACCAGATGGATTCGTAGCTGGCTGACTATCTGCACTCAATGTGTAGTCCTCAATGGAACTGCATCTACATGGAGGGAAGTATGCAGTGGAGTACCCCAAGGATCTGTTTTAGGCCCAGTACTCTTCAACATCTTCATCAGTGACTTGGACGAGGGGATAGATGGAGAATTCATCAAATTTGCAGATGACACCAAGCTGGCAGGAATACCCAGCATTCCAGAAGATAGGGTTAAAATACAGAAGGATAATAATAATAATAGTAATAATAATAATAATAATAATAACAACAACAACAGCAACAACAATAATAATTTATTAGACTTGTATGCTGCCCCTCTCCGAAGACTCGGGGTGGCTCACAACAGCAATATATCAGTACAATACAAATCTAATACTGTAGTTAAAACTATGACTAAAAACTAAAAAAACAATCAATACTATACAATCACAACCACACATAACTCTTAATGGTCAGAGAAGGGGATACATTAATTGTCCCATGCCTGGCAACATAGATAGGTCTTCAAGGTCTTGCAGAAGGCGGGGAGGCAGTTCATATCTCTGGGGGGAGTTGATTCCAGAGGGCCGGGGCCGCTACATAGAAGGCTCTTCCTCTAGGCCCTGCCAGACAACATTGTTTAGTCAACAGGACCCGGAGAAGGCCAACTCTGTGGGACCTAATTGGCCGCTGGGATTCATGTGGCAAAAGGCGGTCCTGTAGGTATTCTGGTCCGATGCCATGTAAGGCCTTATATGTCATCACCAACACTTTGAATTGTGTCCAGAAACTAATTGGCAACCAGTGCAGGCCGCAGAGTGTTGACAAAGCATGGACATATCTGACCCGTGACTGCTCACACGGCCGCATTCTGCACGATCGGAAGTTTCCAAACACTCTTCAGAGGTAGCCCCATGTAGAGAGTGTTGCAGTAGTCAAACCTCAAGGTGATGAGGGCATGAGTGACTGTGAGCAGGGACTCCCTGTCCAAATAGGGCCGCAACTGATGCACCAGGCGAACCTGGAGAAACGCCCTCCTCTCCACAGCCGAAAGATGATGTTCTAAAGTCAGCTATGGATCAAGGAGAATGCCCAAGTTATGGACCCTCTCCGAGGGGGTCAATAATTCCCCCCCAGGGTAATGGACGGACAGATGGGATTATCCTTGGGAGGCAAAACCCACAGCCACTCCGTCTTGTCAGGGTTGAGTTTGAGCCTATTGACACCCATCCCCCAGGCTTTTATATTTTATGTTTGGTATGTATGTGTTGTATGGTTTTAATTGCTGGGGTTTTATATATTTTTTCTTTAATATTAGATTTGTATCACGGCTATATTGTTTTTATTGTTGTTGTGAGCTGCCCCGAGTCTTCGGAGAGGGGCGGCATACAAATCTAATAAATTATTATTATTATTATTATTATTATTATTATTATTATTATTATTATTATCCAGACTCTAACAGCCTCCAGGCACCAGCACATCACTTCCACTGCTTCGCCGACTGGACACGGGGTGGAGATGTACAACTGAGTGTCATCCCCATACTGATGACACCTCACCCCATGTCCTTGGATGATCTCACTCCGCGGTTTTATATAGATATTAAATAGCAGGGGGGAGAGGACTGACCCCTGAGGAACCCCACAAGGGAGAAACCTAGAGATCGACCTCTGACCCCCCACTAATACCAACTGTGACTGATCAGAGAGATAGGAGGAGAACTGTCTTCTGCCGCACAAATCCCAGTGACCGATAAGGTCCCACAGAGTTGGCCTTCTCCGGGTCCCGCTGACTAAACAATGTTGTCTGGTGGGCCCCAGTGGAAGAGCCTTCCCTGTGGCAGCTCCGGCGCTCTGGAATCAACTCCCCCCAGAGATTAGAACTGCCTCCACCCTCCTTGCCTTTTGTAAGTTACTAAAGACCCACCTATGTCGCCAGGCATGGGGGAACTGAGATACCCCCCAGGCTTATTCAGTTTATGCATGGTATGATTGTGTTGTGTGGTTCCAATGTTGGTTTTAGAATGTTTTTAATATTAGATTTGTTACATTGTCACTATTTTGTTGTGAGCTACCCCAAGTCTGTGGAGAGGGGTGGCATACAAGTCTAATAAATTAAATTAAATTAAGTTAAACCACCGTAAAACACTCGCAACGCCTCCAGCCAGCACAGAAGGATACCATGGTCAATGGTTTTGAAAGCTGCTGAGAGGTCAAGGAGCACCAGGATAGAGGATAAACCCCTATCCCAGGCCCGCCAGAGATCATGACAGACTTGAACATTGGGCGCTATTTAACAAAATAAAACTCAATGGTAAACAAAATGGGGTTCTACATTGTGGCTAGAAAAATAAAATAAAATATGTGTAAAATTTCTTAAATCTAAGGAAAGTAATATTCACCATATGCATCAAATTAAGTGTGCCATTTTTAAGATGTCTAATATCCATAAAGTGGTCAAACTGGCAATTTCTGAATGCGATTAGAATGGGAATTTGGCTTAATGTCTTTATGAACCACTGCTGCTGCTGAACATAAAGAATATATTCAGTGGCTCATGGTGCTCAATCTGTGGGAGACTATTATTTTATGGTATCCTCACAAGAACTGCCATTCAGAGTACTTTGGACAATCTCCCCATCTCGCCTCCTACCCAGAGATCTGAAAAACCGTTTTGGTCTCTGGTCTTTTGTTCTTCACAGCAGTCATAATCTCTACTCACTTGGTGCTGTGTCTTCAGTCTGCCATGACTTACACTAGAAGCTTGATCCTAGTAATTATCAATCATTCTCTAATATGATAGAAGAATGCATTTAAGATTATATAGCAACCAATTTAACTCAAACATATAAAAATAAATGAAATATGGAGATCAGCTGTAGGGGACAGAAGAGAATGGGAAACAAGGTATGTGTAGGTATTGTTGTTGTTGAAAGAAGCCACTAGGATTCTTTCACCACAATAGCACCATGCTGAGAAAGACTACAATAAAGATACTCACTCTTGTGGGTATTGTTCACTATGAGTGAACAATGATCTTGCTACTCAAGGGAAGAATTTCTCCCCCCCCATCTTGGCCAGATGTGTCCTGCATTCAAGTCAACTTTATTTTCCCCAGATGCTGGGCAGATGGTCCTTTTGGGAGGGGGGATTGCCATCCCGTATTCATTGCATACTTCATTGCAATTTACCTGATTACAACAGATCAGAAAGCTTGGTTCAAGTGCTTGGGGTCAATGGCTGTAGATTTTGGAGCATAGATTTTTTTCCCCAAGAAAATTAAAATACTATGTTGATGACTCCTTCTAACCCTCAGCATGCTTCTGTTTCTGCTGTTGCGTCTTTGCTTGGGGCTTGCAAATTTGTGGCATATGAAGGTTAAATATATCCCAGGTGCATTGTTTTAGTAAGAAATAGCGTACTAGAAAGTCAGATAATTCTTTATGCTGAAACAGTTGTGTTAAATAGATAATGCCTGCAAGCTTTTGAACTGTGCAGAATTGTCTTGCTACCAACATGAAAAAGCCTCCTGTGGAATTCAAAAGCTCTTAGTCTCTTTTGTCTTAGTCTCATGTAATAAGGGGGCATTTTGGATTCTGACTGTGGATCATCTCAGTTTTCAAATCTTAAATGGAAACAGTTGGAGGAAATTATGCATGGTCCTTGAAGAAAGCCATGAGGTTGAACAAATCACTCATGCAAGTACAATTGCCATGCCCTTCTCTAGCAGTATTAGAATATGTGCTTCTTGGTGAGGCCCATCATTGGTTCATTTCTGAACACTTCTGTCTCTAGCTCTGCGACCTGCATTTTCTTGGACCCAAGACAACCAGGTTGCAACCCTGTAATTGAAGATATCTCTTAAGAATTCCAGTAAAATGAGATTATGGCCACATATTCCTTCTTCTACATGTTTTGCCCCTTCCCTAAAGCAATATTTCTCAATCTCAAGAACTTTAAACAAACTTTAACATGTGTAGATTTTAACTCCCAGAATTCTCCAGCCAGGAGCTGAAGTTCCCCCATCTTAAAATTGCTGAGGTTTAAAATTAACGTTTATATTAGCATAAATCCTGAGCTGCTTCTAGACATTAAGTTCCTTTCAGCTGTCCTTGCTCCATGTTCACAGTTAAAACATCATTTTGGAACTCCAGGCGGTTTTCAATGGGGGCTCCTTTGTTCTTGTGATCATGCTGGCAGAAGTATTTATTTTGCTCAGCTTTTCCTACTTTATTTTTTCAACGCCTTTTCAACGCAATGGAATTTGCCTTAATCTGTTTTTCCATGCCCTTGTAATTGCTGGTTGAAGTTTTAAATTAATTGTTCTTTTCAGTGATGTTCTTATTTTAATTGCTTAATTACTTGTGAGTCATGAATGAAAGACCTATGCAGATATGGCATATAAATGAACAAGTAGTTTAGTCTTTTACTGCTTTGAGTATTACCTTGTAACAACCAGCAGAAGTATAAAGTGGAAGGTGTAGTGGCTGCACCTGGTTTCTGTTCTTGAAAAGTACAGACAAGGCAGAAGTTCATAGCTGTGCTCATGTCATGTGCCAAGTAATAGTTCGTCCACAGTTCGGCAGAGTCTCTTGCTGTAGCCTGGAATAAGGCTGCAGCGGAGGCTCTTGACCGGATTGCGCCGTTGCGACCTCTCTGTGGCACTAGACCCCGGAGAGCTCCTTGGTTTATCGAGGAGCTCCGGGAGTTGAAACGCCAGAAGAGACGTCTAGAGAAGCAACGGAGGAAGAGTAAGTCCGAACCCAATCGAACACTTGTAAGAGCTCATATTAAGACTTACAAAGTGGCGCTCAAGGCGGCAAGATGCACATATCATGCCGCCTTGATTGCATCAGCGGAATCTCGCCCGGCCGCTCTGTTTAGGGTGACCCGCTCCCTTCTCAACCAGGGGGGAGTTGGGGAGCCCTTGCAGAGTGGTGCCGTGGACTTTAACACATTTTTCACTGATAAAGTCGCTCGGATCCAGGCGGACCTCAACCCCAATTGGATAGCAGAGTCGACTGATTGGGGCCCGTACTTGTCCACCTGTCTGGGAAGAGTTTGATCTGGTGACACCTGATGAAGTGGACAAGGCCATTGGAGCTGTGAGTTCTGCCACCTGTTTACTGGATCCGTGTTCCTCCTAGCTGGTCTCAGCCAGCAGGGAGGTGTCACGGAGGTGGGTCCAGGAGATTGTCAATGCTTCTTTGGGGAAGGGGTCCTTTCTGGCTCCATTCAAGGAGGCACTTGTGTGCCCGCTCCTCAAGAAGCCTTCCCAGGACCCAGCCATACTTAATTACTATCTTTTTTTAAAACAAAGTTTATTAAATATTTACAATAAAATCACACAAATATGGTACATATAGTACAATACAACTTACACACAGTTAGATTAGAAGAAAGAAAAAGAATAGAAGAAAAGAAAAAGGTGTGAAATCAAAGGAAAAAAGGAGAAATAAAGCACTCTGCTTTATCAATTACATTTGATACCGTTGTTTACATTCAACCTACTCTAAGAGTAGTACATTTAATATGCAGCTTACGTCTAGTCCTTTTATTACTTTATTATACATCAATTGCATATATACATTTGCCATTCCTCATAGCATTTTAACATTCATATATATATCCTTCAATGGTATAATGGTGCTATTTTATCCTAATGTGTATAAATTGTAGTTAATTTTGTTACTTTTGAATTTGGTGTTGAGGTTCCTAATTTTAAATTACATAAGTTATAATTTGGTTCTAATTTATTAATTAATTTAATTTTTTTGGGGGGGGGGCAACCCAGATATACCACCTGTCCCAGCTTTTATGGAAGTCTTCCATGTCCCTGTCTTGTAACTCGTAGGTCATCTTCGTCATTTCAACCACTTGATATATTTTATTCATCACACTGTAAATTGTGGGGGGGAGCTCCTCTTTCCATAGTTGGGCATACATAATTCTAGCCGCTGTTGTGATATGTAATATTAAGTGTCTATCATGTTTTGAGAAGTATTGTCTGAATATCCCTAGTAGGAAGAGTTCTGATCTTATTTTTATTTCCTTTTTAATAATTTCTTCAATCATATTTTGGATTTTCCTCCAAAATTGTCTGACTACTGAACATGTCCACCACATATGATAGTAAGTGCCTGGTTTTTCTCGGCACTTCCAACAGGTGGGGGAAAGTTTTGGATACATTTTGGAAAGGCGAGCTGGGGGTAGATGCCATCTGTAGAACATTTTGTATATGTTCTCTTTATATGGAATTGAAAGTGTTATTTTATAATTGTTTACCCAAATTTTTTCCCATTCTGGCAAGTTAATCGTATACCCAAAGTTTTGCCCCCAGGCTATCATGCTACCTTTAACTTCCTCCTCGGCAAGTTCTTGGTAAAGCAAATATTTATAAATTTTGGAAATTTGTTTTTCATCTGTACCCAATAAAATTTTGTCAAATATGCCAATTTTTTGAAATCCTTGCCTTTCCCTGTCCTCTTTGTATTTGGATCTAATTTGATAATATTGAATCCAGTCCAATTTAATCCCTTTGTCCTGAAGGTCCGATTTAGAGATTAGCGTATCATTTTCATTCAATAATTGGTCATATGTTATTTTATTCTTTAGGATCATTGTCTTGGGATATGTTATGGCCTCATTCGGTGAGAGCCATCTTGGTGTTTGCAGGTATTGGGACCTTTGTACTGATTGCCATGTTTCTATTAAACTTTTTCGGATAAAATGCTGTTTGAAATGTGTAAGTAATTTACCCTTTTTCCCAATTAGATATGAATGCCAACCAAATTCCAGATTATAGCCTTCTAAGGCTAGTGTTCTTTTATCCCTTAAAATGATCCATTCCCGTATCCAATTCAGTGATGCAGCATTATAGTATAGCTTCCAATCCAGCACTCCCATCCCTCCTCTGCTCCTGTGGTCCTGTAAGTGTTTATACTTTAGCCTGGCCTTTTTTTTGCTCCAGATAAATTGATGAGTGAACTTCTTTAATGAATCAAATAATTTCCTGGGTAATTTTATGGGTATTGTCTGATAGAGAAAAAGAATCTTAGGGAGTATATTCATTTTTATTACTGCAATTTTTCCAAGAAATGAAAGTTGGAGATTGGCCCATTTATCCAAATTTGTTTTTGTCGTTTGCAGAAATTTTTCATAGTTGTCCTTGTATATGGTGCTACACTTGGCTGTAAGAATTATTCCCAAATATCTTACCTTTGGAGCAATTTGGATTTCCATTTCATTTTCTAATTCTAGTCTTTGTCTTGATGTCATATTTTTAACTATTATCTTAGTTTTATCTTTATTTATTTTTAACCCTGCCACTGCTCCAAAGTTCTCTATCTCTTTTAATAGATATTTGCCCGATATCAGTGGGTCTTCCAAGATAAACACCATATCATCCGCATAAGCTTGTAACTTAAATTCCTAATTTTTAGTTTTTAATCCTTTTATGTTCGAATTGGTACGAATTTTGATCAGTAGAGCTTCTAATGCTGTTATGAAAACCAGAGGTGCCAGCGGACACCCTTGCCTTACACCTTTTCTAATTTGTATTTCCTCAGTCATTTCTTTATTAATTATTATTTTTGCTTTTTGCTGCGAATATATTGTGTTGATTAAACCCACTAATTGGTCTCCAAAATTCATTTTTTGAAACTGCAGTATGAAATATCTCCAATTAATTTTATCGAACGCTTTTTCCGCATCCACAAAGATCAATGCGGCCTGTCTTCCAATCTGTACGTCGTAATATTCCATTACGTTCAGTATCGTTCTAGTATTATTTTTGATTTGTCTATGCGGGAGAAAGCCGCTTTGGTCAATGTGGATAATTTGATTTAAGATTGGTTTTAATCTTTCAGAGATTATTGCCGCTAATATTTTATAGTCAGTATTGAGGAGAGTAATTGGCCTGTAGTTTTGGATTAGGGATTTTTCATATTCACTTTTAGAAATTAGCGTAATGTATGCATGCTTCCATGACTCCGGTATAATCCCGCCCGATAGGATATCATTGAATAGTTCTAACATATATGTCTCTAATAATCCTTGTAAAGTCTTGTACAACTCAAAAGGTATCCCATCCGGTCCGGGAGATTTATTGTTTTTTTGTTTACCAAGAACTTGCCTAAGTTCAATAATCGTAATTTTGTCATTCAATTTTGTTTTTTGATCTTCGGAAATTTTGGGAAATTCTATTTGTTCTAGGTAGTCATTGATTTTACTTTCCTCCACCTGTTCTTGATCGTATAGATTGGAATAGAATTGTTCAGCTATAATTTTTTTCTTTGATTCCTGCGTTTGTCTTTCCCCCTGTGAGTCAATTAAACCTTCAATGTGTCTCTCTGCTTGTTGAGAGGCTAGTTTCCACGCTAGCCACCTCCCAGGCTTGTTGGCATTTTCGAAAAAATTTTGTTTTTGACTTCTAATTTTTTGTGCCAATTCTTCCTGATGGTGTAAGTTTACCTTGTGTTTTGTCAAATTCAGTTCTTTTAGTGTTTTAGGGTCAGATGGATTTTTATGAAGTTCTTCTTCTAAAGTGGTGATTTTTTGAGTCAGTTTATGCATTTCACTTTTCTTTTGCTTATTCTTACCCGCTAGATATGCTATTGATAAGCCTCTGATGTACGCCAGAAGAGACGTCTAGAGAAGCAACGGAGGAAGAGTAAGTCCGAACCCAATCGAACACTTGTAAGAGCTCATATTAAGACTTACAAAGTGGCGCTCAAGGCGGCAAGATGCACATATCATGCCGCCTTGATTGCATCAGCGGAATCTCGCCCGGCCGCTCTGTTTAGGGTGACCCGCTCCCTTCTCAACCAGGGGGGAGTTGGGGAGCCCTTGCAGAGTGGTGCCGCGGACTTTAACACATTTTTCACTGATAAAGTCGCTCGGATCCAGGCGGACCTCAACCCCAATTGGATAGCAGAGTCGACTGATTGGGACCCGTACTTGTCCACCTGTCTGGGAAGAGTTTGATCTGGTGACACCTGATGAAGTGGACAAGGCCATTGGAGCTGTGAGTTCTGCCACCTATTTACTGGATCCGTGTTCCTCCTAGCTGGTCTCAGCCAGCAGGGAGGTGTCACGGAGGTGGGTCCAGGAGATTGTCAATGCTTCTTTGGGGAAGGGGTCCTTTCTGGCTCCATTCAAGGAGGCACTTGTGTGCCCGCTCCTCAAGAAGCCTTCCCAGGACCCAGCCATACTTAATTACTATCATCCAGTCTCCAACCTTCCTTATGGGGAAGGTTGTTGAGAAGGTGGTGGCACTCCAGTGGTCCTTGGAAGAAGCCGATTATCTAGGCCCTCAACAGTCGGGTTTCAGGCCCGGTTACAGCACGTAAACTGCTTTGGTCGTGTTGATGGATGATCTCTGGAGGGCCCAGGACAGGGGTTTATCCTCTGTCCTGGTGCTTCTTGACCTCTCAGCGGCTTTCGATACCATTGACCATCATATCCTTCTGCGCCAGCTGGAGGGGTTGGGAGTGGGAGGCCCTGTTCTTCTGTGGTTCTCTTCCTACCTCTCTGGTCAGTCGCAGTTGGTGTTAGTGGGGGGTCAGAGGTCAACCTCTAGGTCTCTCCCTTGTGGGGTGCCTCAGGGGTCTGTCCTCTCCCCCCTGCTATTTAATATCTACATGAAACCGCTGGGTGAGGTCATCCAAGGGCATGGGGTGAGGTATCATCAGTACGCTGATGATATCCAGCTGTACATCTCCACCCCATGTCCAGTCAACGAAGCAGTGGAGGTGATGTGCCGGTGTCTGGAGGCTGTTGGGGTCTGGATGGGTGTCAACAGACTCAAACTCAATCCTGATAAGACGGAGTCACTGTGGGTTTTGCCTTCCAAGGACAATTATATCTGTCTGTCCATCACCCTGGGTGGGAATTATTGACTCCCTCAGAGAGGGTCCAGAACTTGGGCGTCCTCCTCGATTCACAACTCACATTAGAGAAACATCTTTCAGCTGTGGCGAGCGGGGCGTTTGCCCAGGTTTGCCTGGTGCACCAGTCGCGGCCCTATTTGGACCGGGAGTCACTGCTCACAGTCACTCATGCCCTCATCACCTCGAGGTTCGACTACTGTAACGCTCTCTACATGGGGCTACCTTTGAAGAGTGTTTGGAAACTTCAGATCGTGCAGAATGCAGCTGCGAGAGCAATCATGGGCTTCACTAGGTATGCCCATGTTACACCAACACTCCGCAGTCTGCATTGGTTGCCGATCAGTTTCCGGTCGCAATTCAAAGTGTTGGTTATGACATATAAAGCCCTTCATGGCACTGGACCAGAATATCTGCGAGACCGCCTTCTGCCACACGAATCCCAGCGGCCGGTTAGGTCCCACAGAATTTGCCTTCTCCGGGTCCCGTCGACTAAACTATGTCGGCTGGTGGGACCCAGGGAAGAGCCTTCTCTGTGGTGGCCCCGACCCTCTGGAACCAGTTCCCCCCAGAGATTAGGACTGCCCCCACCCTCCTTGCCTTTCGTAAACTTCTTAAAACCCACCTCTGCCGTCAGCCATGGGGGAACTGAGACATCTCCCCTTGCCTATGTAGCTTTATATATGATATGTTTGTGTGTATGATTTTTATATAATGGGGGTTTTTAGGCTTTTAATGTAAAATTGTTATTTTAGACTTTAATATTAGATTTGCTATTGTATATTGTTTTATCACTGCTGTGAGCCGCCCCGAGTCTACGGAGAGGGGCGGCATACAAATATAATAAATAAGTAAGTAAGTAAGTAAGTAAGTAAGTAAGTAAGTAAGTAAGTAAGTAAGTAAGTAAGTAAGTAAGCCACAGAGTGCTGGATAGCCGCAAAACCCCCATTGCTTATTTCTCCAGGACTCTTCTGAGCACTGAGAGAAATTATGATCTAATTGACCGGGAAGGCCTTGCTGCTGTTGCTGGAGTAAAATATTTTCACTAATTTATGCATGGGAGGCATTTTGAGATGGTCACTGACCATCAGCCCTTATTAGGGGGAACAAACTAATGTCAGATGTTCTGCCCTTGTAAATGCTGAGATGGTCTCTATTCCTTGTTGCCTATTTGTAAACACTGAAATAGCACCCGGACAGGGCCATGGGTAACACCAATGTGTTGAGCCACTGCCCCTTGCCAGACTTGGTGGATGACCCCACTCCAGGCGTCCCAATATTTTTAATCAAAATTGCAGGCCAGTGCTAATCACAATGACAGCATTGCAGCCTAAACAACAAAAGATGCTGAACTCCATGCCATTATGAGCTGGGTGAGGAGGGAATGGCCACAAGGGCCAATAAAGCCCAACCTCCAACCTTTTGTAAAAAGGCAACATGAAATAGCAATATGGGTGGGAGTGGGTACTATGGGGTGATTGTGTCGTCGCTCCTCTGTTGATATGAGAGGATATTCTAAGGGCTCTATATGAGGGGCACCCAGGAGTGGTCAGGATGAAAGCGCTGACATGGAGTTATGTGTGGCGGCCCAGCAAGGACAAACACATAGAGGACTGGGTCACAGGGTACTCCATACTAGGAATCTTGAGCACTCCTCTCAAGGTCACCTGTGCATGAATGGGAACAACCCAGGGCCAGAACATTCCAAATAAATGCCCATGTATACACAAGAAATTTCACCATGGGATCCCTATAGCTACCTGGGAAACTCTTAGAAATAACAGGCCCAACCCTTGACCATGTTCTCCCTACAGCTATGACTAAATCCCGGAAGCCGTTCACTTAGCTGTCAATCTGGAGGCACCGCCCAGCACAGCAGAGCAGAAGATCCCAACATCTTGTCTGAGCCATTCCAGAGGTTTCCAGAGAGAGAAAACATGTCCTCTCCAGCTACAGCCAATGCCCCGACTGAATTGCACAGGTCAACTATAGCTGTAACATGCCCTACGTATCTCAGTGATTATCTATGCAAAATTATGCGCTGAACTAAGGAGGGAGGGATGTTATGTTCTAAAGAAGTTGGGAAGTTTTCACTTTAGTCCAACAGGGAAGTAGAATAGAAAAATTCTGATTGGTTCCCTGCTGGATTAGTTCCCTATTTACATCCCTGCCTTTTGTATACTGCCACTGGAAGTCATTCCCTGTAACCTAATAATTAGCTGAAGTCACTACCCCAGTCTCCCGTCTCTTCAGTTTTGGAACTCAATTACCATGATTTCAAATTTTAAAATATTATTTTTTCTTATTACTTTAATGCCATCTTGGTTTAGTTTTGGAAATGGATTTCTTCAGAAAAATAAAGCGTCTCAAGTTTCTTTGAAGCATCTGGTCCATACATGCTTGAGTGAGCTATATTGTCATTGTTGTTTACATTACATGCTTATCTACGGTTAATTTAACTGTGGTTTTCTCCTTCCAATTTTCTAGGTTCATCTGATGATAAACTTACCACATGAGCTTGGTTTGCACAACGTATTAAGAAAATGATTGTCTAGCTTTTGGTTCAGGGTATTGTACAAGAAGAGCTGCAGGATTCTATGAAAAGCTGAATACTACGGTAATTTCTTTAATTGTTTTATTGCCTACTTTCTACATCTGATGTGGAGAGTATGCAACATTTTATGGTACAGCGTACAAACAGATTTTAAAGGTCCCTAATAACAAAGAAACACGGATCCTGGAAATATGACTGAACTAGCAAAAAATACTAAACTAGAAGGTACTGTACTACTAATGCATCCAGTATGTTTAAACCAGTGTATTATGTAAATTGCAAAATTAAAGTAATTATGTAAAACATGGTTAATAAACAAGGGGATAGGATTATATGAACTTGTTTAGTGTCCCTTATCACTGCTATATCAGAGGTTTGCTTTATATGATTCTCTTGGCTTTTCTTTGCAAATCATTTGCTTCAGCTTGTTGAATTATAATCTACTGGTATGGTAGCTATGCTTTAATGGGTGTTGTAATCTAACATATCTGGAGCATGCTATTAAGGAGAATTGCCAATATGGTTATACCATATGGGTATACTACTCATGATACACATTGTCCAAAGACTTGGGATGTGATGTGTCTGCATTTATTTATTTAGGACCTTTATTATTTTGATAAATAACTCAAGGCGATTAACAGGGCCAGAAAATGCTAAATATCTCTAGTAAGCAAATGGGTACAGATCTCCTTGGTTCGTCCTAGGAACCATAGGCAGGATTCTCAGTTCTCCACTGGCGCTTTTGCTTAATAATGTCTTCTAATAACATACAGTGGTATCTCTACCTACAAATGCCTCTACTTACGAACTTGTCTAGATAAGAACCAGGTGTTCAAGATTTTTTTGCCTCTTCTCAAGAACCATTTTCCACTTTCAAACCCGAGTCTGAAACTGTAACCAGGAAAGGCGAGGAGAAGCCTCCGTGGGGCCTCTCTAGGAATCTCCTGGGAGGAAACAGGGCTGGAAAAGGTGGAGAAAAGCCTCAGTGGGGCCACTCTAGGAATCTCCTGGTAGGAAACAGGGCTTCTACCCTCCCTGTGGTTTCCCCAATTGTACACATTATTTGCTTTTACATTGATTCCTATGTGAAAAATTACTTCTTCTTACAAACCTTTCTACTTAAGACCCTAGTCATAGAACAAATTAAGTTTGTTAGTACCACTGTATTTTGTTTTGATGCCAATAAAATAGTAATGAAGACACTTTATATGAATGCCATTAGAAGGCTCTAAAGCCACCAGTTGGGAAATTGCCTGAGCTGAGAATCTTTCACAGTTTCCCTGTCTTGCAGTGTGATCTTCAGACAAGAGAGAACTTCCCCCACCCACTTTTAAGTTACTTATAGGGCCTCTTTTAATGTCACAGTTTAAATCATTTGCACAACAAGAAGCAGTTGTTGAAATGATAGGATTGGGTGGGGGAAATGGGCATTTCTGGGCAGTAAAATCCAGATGCCACAGATATTTCTAAAATGAGTTTTAATTTCTAGAAACAATAGAAAGAAGAAATAGAATATGTTTACAGTGTTAATAGGGCTGAAGTCAATGTCCTTGAACATCTCAGTGAATATATGTTTCCCCTATTGTAACCTTTATTGTAAAACTAAGGTGGGCGGCTAAAAAACATATAGTGCAAGATCAATGAAAAAGATCCCTCTTATATAGACAGAGTTCAGATCATTTAGTATAATCTAGCTGACTGCCGGAATGTTGCTTAATGGCCATTCAAATTTCTAACAGATCTACCTGGATGGTACTTATGACCCCGATTCAAAGTTATGACAGTCAGGAGGGCTGTCAACCAGGCTGTAAGTACATTTGTTTACCATGGCCCATGATCATCAGACTGTGTTTCATGACAAGTAAATGGCAGTTTTTAGTGTATTGAGCCATAAGAGATTATTTTCAGACCATTATATGGTCTTTTTGTGCAGTATGTGAATCCAGCCAATCCAGAGTTTAATCTTTAGGCAAAGGTGGATAACAACCCAGCACTTCCTTTCTACCATTCTTGCTCCCTATTCCCAAATCTCCCTCTGATATTGCTGTCAAAGTTTGTGTTGTTCTAAAATTCAATGTTAAGAAATGAAACATGAGGCTGAAGTCTATGCTACTCTAGAGGGTATGTTCTGGGTCCTTACCCTAGAGGTTTCCTTCTGCCTTGTTCCACATTCTCTCAGTGCTGCCTATTGCTACTAGTACCTGATGATGAAGGTAAAAACAAGAGTGTTACATACCTCTTCCTACTCCATCCTACCAAAGCCAGCACATCCCTTGCTATGCAATTCGGCAGTTAGATCAAATTGCTACCTATTGCTCCCAGGATGAAGATCCTTAATAAGGAATTTGAAAGCAAACTGGAGATGTCCCTGGCAAAATAGAATAGGACAGGACAGAATAGAATAGAATAGAATAGAATTCTTCATTGGCCAAGAGTGATTGAAAACACAAGGCATTTGTCTTTATTTATTTAATTTGACTTCTATGCTGCCCAATCCCGAAGGACTCAGAGCGGGTGCTTATGCTCTCGGTGTACATATAAGAAAATAAACATTTGTTAAGCATCATAAGGTACAATACTTAATGATTGTCATAGGGTACAAATAAGCAATCAGGAAACAATCAATATTAATATAAATTGTAAGGATACAAGCAACAAGTTACAATCATACAGTCATCAGTGGGAGGTGATGGGTGATATGAATGATAAGAAGCCTAATAGTAATAGTAATGCAGCCATAGTGAATAGTTTGACAGTAGTGAGTAAATTATTTATTTAGTAGAATGATGGCGTTCAGGGGGAAAGCTGTTCTTGTGTCTAACTGTCTTGGTGTGCAGTGCTCTATAGTGATGTTTTAAGGGTAGGAGTTGAAACAATTTATGTCCAGGATGTGAGGGGTCAGTAAATATTTTCACAGCCTTCTTTTTGACTCATGCAGTTTACTGGTTCTCAATGGAAGGCAGGTTGGCAACAATTGTTTTTTCTGCAGTTCTGATTATCCTCTGAAGTCTGTGTCAGTCTTGTTGGGTTGCAGCACCAAACCAGACAGTTATAGAGGTGCAGATGACAGACTCAATGATTCCTCTGTAGAACTGTATCAGCAACTCCTTAGGCAGTTTGAGCTTTATGACTTGGCACAGAAAGAACATTCGTTGTTGTGCTCTTTTGATGATGTTTTTGATGTTAGGTGACCATTTTAGGTCTTGAGATATGATAGAACCGATAAATTTGTAGGTCTCTACTGTTGATACCATGTTGTCTAGTATTGTAAGAGGTGGTAGAATGGGAGGGCTTCTCCTAAAGTCTACCACCATTTCTACAGTTTTGAGTGTCTACTGTAGTAGTAGAGAAAGTTCCAATGTTTGGCTTTTCCTTATCTTTAAATCATGTATAATCCCCTCCCCTCATGAGTGTGCTTCACGCTAACATACCGGTAATTCAAGACAACAGAGCCCCATCTTTGGTAATTCACAGTCTAAAAAGTCATCATAAAAGCAGAAAATAAAATATGGGAAGTGGAGAATCCACACAAACATGCAACAAATACTGTTATTGATCAATTCCATAGATATTGCTTGTTCCCACAGTAGACCTTCAGAAGAGTAAAATAAAATGTGACAATATGCATTCTATTTATTAAGACTGGTTTAAGAATTACAAAGGAAAAAAATAACATTCAAACCTGGCAGAATATTTTACCCCGCCCTCAGCTCTATGGACTACAGCATTCCAGGCCCCCTTGTCATGCAGTGTCTCCCAGAGTCTGACCAAACTCCTGTCCACTCTTCAGTGATGCCTTCAGTCTTTCCCAACATCAGGGTCTTTTCCAATGAGTCCTTTACTAAAGAGTCTTAGTGAGCCATAAAACTTGTGTGTTCCTTTATGCTCTCTTAGTTGCCTTTTCTCCAACAAACCGATGACAACACGAGGAGCTACACCTGGCAAAAGCTTTCCCTTCTTTGCTACTTCCAGAGGCAAAAGCATTACCTCCTACAAGCGGAGAAATAGCAACCTGGAAGGATAATAATGGCAGAATCCCTATATCAACATACACTTTCCCTCTGCCACCTGGCAGGGGTGCATCTGAGGTTGACTGACAATGCCAGGATTAACCACACAATAGTAGCAGTGATAAGATCTTGCAGTTGGCCTCATCCTCTCCTCTTCTGGGCCCCAAGGGGATTTGCAGAGTTGGCAAATTTTCTACTCCATCATGAATGTAGAGGAGAAAAGGATTAATAGAACCGTGTGTGAAACCAAGTGTGCATGTTGAAGGCAGATTATGGGGATGGGAGTGGGGTGAGACACAAACTAGTTCCGCAAAGCACTCACATGGAAGGATTGAAAGTTGGGTATGAATTCCACAAAGCTACATCTAGGTTCTTTGAAGGGCCAGAATAGGAGATATTCTGCAATAAAGCAGCATGTTCAGAAGACTGATCTAGGATGAACACTAAAAGATGGAAATAGCATTGGTCCCCACGTGTTTTCTTTCTGTATAATATAACTCCTCGCTAAAATTAAATGGTAATGAAGTAACTTCATCTGTTGAATTTATCTTACTTTTAAAAGCAGAGAAAAAATAAATGGGGGGTAGGGAAGGAGAGAGGGTTTATTTATTTATGAGCATGTCTCATTTTTCTGGTCAGTAGATGGCTCTTAAAGACAGAAAATGCAAATAAAGTGAAAATATCAATGTAGCTAAATCACATGAAAACAGCAGAACAACCAGCAACTCCCCTTTATCTTAACTTCAATAATCCAAACTCACCAACCCAGAGGCGGGGTGGCGCAGTGGGTAGAGTGAAGTACTGCAGGCCACTGAAGCTGACTGTAGATCTGCAGGTCAGCGGTTCAAATCTCATCACGGGCTCAAGGTAGACTCAGCCTTCCATCCTTCCGAGGTGGGTAAAATGAGGACCCACGTTGTGGGGGCAATATGCTGGCTCTGTTTAAAAATGCTATTGCTAACATGTTGTAAACCGCCTTGAGTCTAAGAAGAAGGGTGGCATAAAAATCAAAGAAATAGTTGTAAATGGTGCTAAAATAAAAGTGATTGCTTCTGGGAGAAGGAATGGAGCTCAAATGGCGCTGACCTGAACACATCTCCTTAATTTGGGAAATTCCGCACTTTGGAAACAGTGAGCCTACTGTGACAGAAATGATCAGATTCAGGAAAGGACTAAATCCAATTGCACAGTTAAGGGTAGCTCTTGTTTGTGGGTTTATGGCAGAGGTGGGTTGCTCCTGGTTCGGCCCGGTTCAGTGAACTGGTAGCAATGGTGGGAGGCTTCACACACCCCAGGACGCACAAGCACGCACATACACGAGCAAACCAGTAGCAGCAGAATTTAGAACCCACTACTGGTTTACGGGCCTGTGATGATATTAACTCTCTTTTTTCAGTCCTTGCAATATCACAGAATTCCTGACTAGAGAGGCATTATAGGAAATTAGTAACTAAGTCTAGTAACTGCATCATAACTGGGTCTGTAGGACCTGGGTTTGTAGCAGCTACACAAGGGAATTTGATGAAGAGATTGGCCTTCATTTCTGGTTTGATCAAGAAATAACACTTATCTTTTAACAAGATCAGTAGGGGTCACAGGGTCACATTTCTCACTTGTAGACAGCACTTCTTTGTATATCGGGAATAAATGATATTCATTAATTTGCTAAAAAATAAACTCTACAAGGTACATTTTCATTCCATTTGTAGACATTGCCCCCTACTGCACACGATAGGAATTACAATATTTCACTAAGGCTTAAATCTTGCCTTTCTATCAGGCAACCTTATGGGCTTAGGGTTACCGAAATAGAGAGGGGAGGTGGGAGGAAGAGGAGGAATCCTGTGCTTGTATAAGAAGAATTACATGATGTCCTACTTAGCCAAAAGGTTAAGCTTTCCTATGTAGTATGAAATTATGTGGAGCCTCTTTAAAAACAGAATTGTATAAGGGTTTTCTTTTTTTTTTGAGTCATCAGAAATTGCTACCTCCAGTTGGCATTCAATTCCACTTTGGGCTTTTCCCATGTCTAAGCCAAGAAGAAGGTAACCCCCATTTCTCTCCTTAGCCCTGTCTTGTGTTTCAGGACAGAGCTATTCTTAGTTACCAGAAGATGCAGCTTGTTTATGTTGGAGGAACAAGTTTGGCCTCAGCTGACAGGGAACCACATGTGATTCCCTAAACCCAAAGTTAGCACAAGGTATGGCATGGGGTCAGGTATCATCTTGAACTTTCTTTGCTGCCGACAGTGACCTCTCCCTTGTGGATCCACCTATCTCCAACCCAGTCCACCCATTACTAAAGACCTATGTTGGGATCTTCCTGGTAGCAGTGTTAACATACATTCCTTGTGTCCTTCACTTGGCAGAAAAATATGTCAACATACCGTCACTTTATCACACCTTCAGAATGTGGTCTGGCAATGCTGCTATCATTACAAGAAACAATGTAGGACATTTCAGGACAGCAATTAATGGAGTGTCCTCCTTCTTTTTACCTAGCATTGCTTCCTAAAATGGGAAAAGCAACCATCGATTACCCTTCATATTGGTGTGCAAGGTGGGATTGAGGGCTCCAGCTTCATCCTGCACTCCTGGTATGCCTTATTTAATACTTATTTTTATTTACTTACTTTTAACACTGACCTATATCAATGGTGCTTCAAACCACAATTCCAGAAGGAAGACAATCTCAGCCAGTGAAGGGCTGCCTAACTTTTTACTACCACACTGCGGATGTGGCTTATGCAGGACGCCCTGCATTTTCTTTCAATATCTTTCAGTGCAAGTTGGGTGCTCTGGGGTGGAGCTCCATTTTCGCTACTACGCTGCTTCCCCCCCCCCCCCGCATCCAGGCAGTAGCCCAGCCCTGATCGCAGCCCATTTAATAACAAGCAAGCTGTATAAGCCTGATCCTGCTCTCAGCTGTTTCTCACAGAAAACCTATGAGAAATCAACTGTAGAGAAAGGAAATATTTGTACAGGCCCTCTCAGTTCCCACAGGAATGATATTGTCAATGTGTCCAGTGGTGGCTGGGCATTTGTGAGTTGCGTAAGATTGCGTCCTTAATCTGCCCCCTAACATTTCCTACCACCTATGAAGACATGTATTTTTATTTGTGTTTTTCACACGATATTCATATTATTATGACAATCTCTCAAGAAACTAGTAGACTATTGTTAAAATGTTAAAACTGGCACAGAAGTAAAACTATCTTAAGGAATGACCTCATTAGTGGCAGGACCAGGAAATATTCTGTACATATATTCAGTGATGGGCTGCCAAACTTTTTACTGCCACACTGTGGGCATGGCTTATTTTGAGGGTGTGGCTTGATGGTCATGGGATGAGGTGGGAGTGGCTTGACAATCATGTGACCGGGGTGGTTTAAAGGTCATGTGACTGGGTGGGAGTGGCTTAGACTCTTTTTCAGCTGATTAAATCACATTATTTGAATAGCCACAAAAAGATGATAGACACCATTATTTGCTAAGGAGCACAGTAGCATTTAAGGTTTTGTACTGAACCCACAAAGTTCAGTATGATAACAGATTAGGCAACTAGCTTAATTTTCTTTAATTGTTATAAAAGTTCAGTTCTAGATAATGATTAAAATGATTAAAGCGTTTATCGATAAAAACATACTATTTAATTATTTCCTATTTTAAAAGTAATTAAGGATCATACTGAGGTACTAGAGATGGAAGGACAATAAAAAAGTATTCAATAAATAGTGCATAAACTTACTTACCCCACTGTGTAAATCCCCCGTGGGGGCAACAGCCCATTACTGCATATACTCCTTTTGGAGAACCAGCTGTCTATTTAAATATGAAATATGAGCTACCAAGAAATGAATAAATCCATATTTAAAAATAGGATAATTTATACAGAGTAAAACTGATTGTGGAGTTTTAAAGAATAGACTGATCATTGTTGCAGTGTTCAAATTCCCCAGATGATCAATGTTTCCATTAAAAACCAGAAAGAGGATGCAGAAACCAAGTATATGAACTTTCTCCCCATCTGAACAAAATACCTGTAGATGTGGGCAAGGGGAAAATACTTTTAGCAGGTTTAAGCAGCCGACAGAGTTGGAAAGATGCCTCTGCTGCCTACGTACTCCCCACCTCCATCAACAAGTCATTGTAGATTGTCTATACAAGGCATGTGTCGGAAGAAGAGAGGAAGCACCATTTTAATAGGCAAACAACTAAATATGACTTCTGCTTTCTGGTTTTTGAAGTAGTCTGGGGATGAGATGGAGAATGAGGATGTCTATCAAAAAAAGTAAGTGAGGTGTCATAGTTATGCTGTGATTAGTATATACCTCTAGTATATACCCTGTTTCCCCCAAAATAAGACATCCCCTATGTTCTGCCGGCTTGTTTCAACCGCCCGTAATTACAGGGTAATTAGTCCAGGAAGACACACACCACACGATAAAAGGAAAACCCAAATTTTTATAAACAGAAAAACAGAAACAGCTCCCTTTTTAAATGTCAAAGGGATTTTCTGGTATACACAAGGCACAGGTGAAATGGAAAATAATTGCTCACCCAATAACTGGGAAATTGAGTCCAATTCTAAAGTCCAGATAGTCTACACACATAATCCTGAACAGCAAAAAACCACAATCTTGGCGAAACAATGAATCAGATAAACTGCCATGGGGCTAACACACCAGGCTGCACTTTTATCTGTAGCACTAATTACAGCAGCCCCACCCAACCACAGGTAGCCTCATTTTCTCTTGTAATAATCCTTCAGTTGTTGTCTCCTATGCATCACTCTACGCATGTGTGGATGTGTCATTAATTCTAGTTCAGAATCCAGGGATGATACAGATGATTGATCTCCTCCTGGGCTGTCTGCCAAACTCCCCTCTTCCCTGTCACTCACGCTTCCTTGGTCAAAGGAGACAGATTCTACAGGAAGCAAAACAGGCCTGCAGCATGTGGATGTCTCCCCTACATCCACCTCCACATTGCTTGGGGCAGGAGCTGGGCCAGAGTTAACCACAACACCCTGATAATTATTAATAATCCCAATCGGGCTCTTGAGTTCCTGGCAATAAGGCAAATCACTTATTTCAGGGTTCAAAAAAATATAAGTCAGGGTCTTATTTGTGGGGAAACATAGTAGTGCATTAGGATAGAGCTAACTTATGATGATGGAGTCACTGAAGCAGTAGGCATGAGCATAAATGGATTCCAGAGGATGGTAGAGAACAGGGAGGCCTGAAGGAATGTTGTCCATGGGGTCACAATGGGTGGGACATGACTTCATAACTAACAACAACAACAACCTTATCTGGCATGTTTTATCAGGATGACTTCAAGATAGGCGCAAAATGATAAAATTGTGACTATCTCTTCACAGCTATCTGGTATTTATCTGGATTTTAGAAGCCCAAATATGCTAAACTTACTCTTTGCAGTCATACTGCAGAATTTCATACTAACTATTTACTCAAATTTTTAATAAGGAACTTGATTTAAACCATTATTTTTCTTTAGATAGTAGGAAAAATTCTTGAGGGTAAGAGCTGTCAACTCCTTCTAATCGTGCTATGTTAGGTTGGGGGGGATATTCTTGGGAGGAATGAGAAAACAACATCAGGAGTGTATACTAAGAATATATATTCCTAATAGGGTCACTGAAAGTGTGAAGGTCATCTCAGCTGCCTAGCTAAAGCATGTAGATACTGGGCAGACATCGGGCAGTAGCAATATAAAAAGATGGTGAGGTCGATCATTACTTCAAAGATATCATTTCATATTAGGTAGAATGTGGGAACAATAAATAATTCCTATATCAATCAAAGGCGTGTCAAAAAGTGAAAGTTGTCTTATAACATACCACTTTATAACAGGAGGTCCTCAAAGGAAGGTTAGCTATCTATCTAAAGTGCACCAACAGAGCCTGCATTAAGCTGAAGTTTGAACTTGATAGCTTCCAATTCTGATTTGATTATTTATCTCACATTAAATAACGTTGCACTAGTCTCTGGAATCAGAAAATCAATTGGACTCTGGAATCTAGTGGATTTGGAATATACAGTATTTCAATAGTTTCAATAATTTCAAACTTCCAGAATTTAGTAATAGCAAGTAAAACTATAACTTTGCTATGGTGGCCTGGGGTCTCTGTATTATCCCTGTATGAATTTATTGCTTTTGAAATATTTCAGCAACCATTTTGGCCATTTTATAGGATTTTTGTTTTATAATAATCCTGGTGCAAATATGCATATGAGATATCTAGTTTATGAGGTGCAATAAATAATTGACCACCCATCCTCCAGTGTTTTACTCTAATCTCCAATAACCAGATGGTAAAGTTCCAGTAAGTAAATTGGACCCTGTGAAGAAGCTGGATTGCCTACACTTGTTCTTAAATAGTACTTGGTGAAAAGCAGCATTTTTGCTGAAACAACTAAAGGGGGCTTGAGAGTCTGAAATCCCCCCTCCCATGTGCTAAATTTCTGTATGTCAGCGGGCCAAAGAAAAAGCAAAGATAGAGCCATGGGAGACAGAATGGGCAGAGATAGACCTATAGAAAAGAAGAAAACCTTCTTTCTAATAATTCCTAATTTTTCTTCTTTCTCGCACTTCATAAACATTTTTATTTTATAGACATGGCAAATTGTACAAAGATTAACATTGAAGAACAACAAATGGAACAATCTTACATTTTTGTATGTAAACACCTTAATTCAGTTTCAATCTCTACCAGTAGTGCTTTAATACTATATACTCAACATATCTATCTGAATTTAAAATTATAACAAGGCCATTTGTGTCCTAAAGCAGCCCAAAGGTTGGATTGATCTCAGCCCAAAGATTGAATTATTTTGCATTGCGATAAATTTATTTCCTCTGTAATAAAATGGCAAAAAAGATATAAAAAAATATGCATGGCTTCCTTGTGATAGTAAAAATCTGTAAAATGAGGCAAATGCCTGATTTTGCCTAGAGACAGAATTAACTTTATAATTAAACTAAGATCCTTAAAGTCTTAATCCAGCATAATTTTTCACCAATTGTCCATCCAGAGAAAATTGTTTTCAATGGAGATGCTCTCATTAGATACCTGTTAATGCTTTTTAACACCTAAAGGTAACTTCTCTTAACATTTTACTTCTCAGTCATAATGCTGGAGGGTCTTTTCCCCCCCTCTTGGCTCATGCCTATCTGGAATTCAAGCTGTTCTAACAGCTTATATTTAAACTTCGCTACCTCAGCAGAGCGGAGCAGATGACTCAACCTCCAAGACAGTTTATATCTTGAGAAAAGAAATGGGAGTTGTTGAGTTTGACTGAAAGAGGTTCATTCTAGGTTGCTCCTGAACTAATCAAAGGCCTTGATATTTGCTCCACCCTCCAAACCAGTACACATTTGCATTAAAATATAGTATGTTTTGGTTCAGCTTACTATTTCAAGCCAACTGCTGGAAATTATGATTAAGCACACAATAGCCCAGTGCTTCTCAATTATTTTCTGTGAATGCGAATGCTGGCTGGGGAATTCTGGGAGTTGAAGTCCAGATATCTCCAAGTTTCCAGGGTTGGGAAACACTGGTCTAATTAACATTAAATGGACATAACTAAAACCCAAGAACTATATAATTTGTTGTGTTTTTAGAAATTCGGAGTTAAAATTTGACTTTTTGAGACTTATAATTTAAAATTTAAAAGATCTTAAAAGAATTCAAAAGAATCAAAAAGCAACTATGAGATTGTATAGTGTGGGCATCTGCTAGTGAAGTTGAGGCGGCATTTGGTTGGATTTATTATTCATTGAATATGACCTTGATTTAATGAAACTGGGCAGATTGTTTTCATAATAAGGAATAAAGAACTGAGAATTGGAAGAAAATATTCTTGACTTGAACTTTATATGAGTCTGAATGGGGGAGAAAGAAAAAAAAAGGAAAAAAGACAGACTGATTATTTGGAGGCATTTTGGCTTATAGGCTGTATAAAGGTAAATTGGACAGCTGGATAAAGTCTTTTGCATACTAAATTTGGATGAGATGGAAGAATTAAGAGATCTATTTCAGGATATACTCAGAGACATAAAAGAGTGGAAAGAAGAAAACAGAAACACCACCACTTTTTTTTTACTGAAAGCCTTAAAATTGCAAGGAATTTCAATGCAAGAGGTATATGGCAAGAAATAGGAATACAGAGAAAGCAGTGGAGAAGAAGAGAGGAATGATGAACAGATTGACCAACATAAAGAAAATAATGTTTTTATTGTATTTTGAAATACATAGAAAAAGTTTGTATGGAGGGGAAAAAAATTACCCACAAAAGCTTGATTGGGCTTATTATCGCGGGATGTCTTAATTTTGGGAAAACAGAATATGCACTTTTACTTTTTTCCTTACCAATATAAACCTGGCCAGATAGCATTCAGATACTGTCATCCTGCCTATACTTTACTTGAAACAAATATCTCTGGGTTCCGTTAATCTACTTTAGATAGTAGATACTCAACACTGGAACCAGTGTGTACAACAGGATGTAGCTTATCTATCATATTTTATAGTTAAGATTTATTATGTTTAACTTTGAAGAACCCATAACTTAAGACTTTCAAAATATATTAGCTCTACTAGGGATGGGGATGGAGTAGATTTATTAGAATAATTTTTATGGTGGGGAGTGCTTGTTTGGTTTTCTTTAACACACTTTTTCTGTTTTTTTCTCAGTTCTGGGAAAAGCACTGGCTGAATTTCTGATGGTTCTGCAGTTGTTAGTTATGAAGTTAAAAAAAATTGTCAGCCTTATTTAGTAAAATAAACATTCACTAAAGAAGCAGCTTCAACTATATGCCGCTCTCAGATCTGAGAACTGGGAAAGTTGGTTTCTGCTAAGTCAAATTGCTTTTGACACTTTCTAAACCATGCTCAGTTGGATTGACCCAGACTCAAGACACATATAAGCCCTAGATCCTACACAGGTGGTTTCTTTATTAAAAAATAAACATTAAAAAAGTAATACATTGAATGCTTCCTATCATGTGTCCTATCACTATGTTGCTATTGCTAACTATTATTAAAATTACTGTACTATTACTATTCAATATATTATAATCTATTGCTTTTACCTATTAAAGGTAAAGATTTCTCTATTTAGTTGGTTCTGAATCTCAGGGGCAGTGCTCATCTCTCTTAGCTGAGAGATCCAGTGTTTTCTGAAGACAATTTCCATGTTGTGTGATCATCATGATTATACACCAAGGTCCATGGAATGCTGTTACCGCCTACACAACTGATACCTATTTATCTACCTGCATACTTTTGAACTGCTTAGGTGGGCCAGAGTTGGGCCAAGGAATGGGAGCTCAGGTCTCAAGCATTTGCTGTCAGCTTTCCAGGTGACAAGCTGAGCATCTGTAATTGCTAAGGCATTGTGACCCCATTACTTTATTAAAACTATATAGATAGTACTCAACTTATTTTATGAAAAATATTATTTTACTGAAAGAGTAGTAGATCCTTGGAACAAACTTCCAGCAGACGTGGTTGGGAAATCCACAGTAACTGAATTTAAACATGCCTGGGATAAACATATATCCATTGTAAGATAAAATACAGGAAATAGTAAAAGGGCAGACTAGATGGACCATGAGGTCTTTTTCTGCCGTCAGTCTTCTATGTTTCTATGTTTCTATGACCACAATTAGAACCAGAATTTCCATCATTAAGGACACCGTTAAGTGAGTTATTCCCAATTTTATAATCTTTTTGACAGTTTTTAAGTGAATAACTGCAGTTGTTAAGTGAATCATACAGTCATTAAACAAAGTCAGTGTCCCTTGTTGATTTTCCTTGTTGAAAGCTGGCTGAGAAGATGGTGATCACATAACCTAGGATGCTGCAACTGTTATAAATACATGCCAATTGCTAAGCACCTGTTTTTTGACTCTGTGTTTGTGAAATACTATGAGGTTGCAGGTATGTATATTGGTCATAGGTAACTTTTTTAATTTTAATTTAAAAAGTTGCTAAACAAAGAGTTGTTAATCCAGAACTACCTGTAAACTATGCTCTACACTATTACTAGTATGCATCCATAATGGCCACCATGTAAAATATATTTTGCCATTTTTTACATTATCCATTCCTTCTGAAGAAACCCCCACCCCCACCCCACCCCCGGTTTCTTTCATTTAGTTGCTTGTTTAATTGTTGGTGGTTGCAGAGTTGAAAAACACACATCCCCTGTGCCCCTTTTCCCCACCTGTAACAGAATAACAGAGTTGAAAAGGACCTTGGAGGTCTTCTAGTCCAACCCCCTGCTTAGGCAGGAAACCCTACACTGCTTCAGACAAATGGTTTCCAATCTCTTCTCAACTCTCCAGTGTTGGAGCATTCACAACTTTTGGAGGCAAGCTGTTCCACTGATTAATTGTTCTGATTGTCAGGAAATTTCTCCTTAGTTCTAGACTGGTTCTGTTCTTTATTAGTTTTCATCCATTAATTCTTGTGTATTCTAGTCGCTTTGGAGAGTAGGTTGACCTCCCCGTCTTTGTGGCAGCCCCTTAAGATATTGAAACACTATCATGGTATCCCTATTCCTTCTTTTCACTAAACTAGAAATGCCGAATTCCTGCTACTGTTCTTCATGTTTTAGCCTCCAGTCCCCTAATCATCTTTGTTGTTTTTCTCTGCACTCTTTCTAGAATTGCAACATCTTTTTTATATCATGGCAACCAAATCCAGATGCAGTTTCCCAAGTGTGGTCTTACCAAGGCATTATAAAGTGGTACTAACACTTCACATGATTTTGATTCTATCCATCTTTTAACACAGCCTAGGGCTGCAATGGCTTTTTTGGCAGCTGCAGCACACTACTGACTCATATACAAGTGATTGTCCACTAGAACTCCAGGACCCCTTGTATGTATTGGGCCATTATTCTATATCTGTGCATTTTATTTTCCTAGACTAAATATAGAAACTTATGTTTCTCACCATTGAATTTTATTTTGTTAGATAGGGTCCGGTGTTCAAGTCTGCCGATATCTTTCTGTATCTTGAACCTATCTTCTGGAGTATTGGTTATTCCTGCCAGCTTGTTTGCAGAAATGCCTAGGCCAGCATTTCCCAACTTTAGCCAATTTAAGATGTGTGGACTGCAATTCCCAGAATAGCATTGCTGGCTAGAATATTCTGATAGTTGAAGTCAACCCATCTTAAAATGTCCAAGGAGGAAAAGAGGACAGCACAGGTTTTTGAAATTTGGTTCAAGCCACTTGTTCTTCCACATGCTGATGGATGCAGCACTGCAGGCTTTCAAGCAGGTTTCCCAGCACTGCAGGCTGTGTGTGTGTGAGTGTGTGTGTGTAAAGAATACCCAAGAAACTATAAACAATGAAGCATTTATTTTGCTGTTAACATTTGATTCAAAGCATTATGGAAGAGAAGACTAGCAAAAACTAGCCCAATATCCTTTTTCCATCAATGCCTAATTATTATTTGCTGGAAAAAATGTGGAGACTTCAACATTGATGGTGCTGTGCCAGAAAAAATGGTGAGGGGGAACACTCCCATATTATACTGATGAATATAAAGTTTATCAGGCTAGAGCTAATGTGGAGCATCCCTAATGAATTTTTGCAAGGCTCAACATGGGGAATGCTGGAAGTTGCCCTTTAGCAACATCAGAGGGGCAACAGATTTCTCAACCCACATCCAACAGGTGTTTATAATTTACCTCATTATCCAACAAAAGCTGTAGCAGCTTCCATCTGGATCCCAGCTTTGGAATGCTTACATATGTTAATTTCTTCCAAATATTTTCTAAGCTTTTACTCTAATCCTATATCCTATATGGTTGAGTAATAAATGCAAATACATTTGTGCATGGTACCATTTATAAATATAGCCACCGTGACTGTGCTTAGCAACTATAGTGCAACTGTTTTGGTCATAAGTTATACCAGTTACTGAAATTATGCAGAGAAATTACATGCTACTCAAAATGTTTAAATTACAGTTGGCCCAGACAAGACTCTAGCTGTTAAGAGGGATAATTGTCACCTATGTTCCTGGCATAGGAACTATACTTCTAAAGAGTTACATGATCTACATTATCATGTAACTTTAAGATTCCTTCACACAGTATTTATGAGTGACAAGGTGGCAATTCTCACCAGAGTAATCCTTTTCTTCTTACACTCACTTTCACTGTTAATAAGCACATCTTTGCATAATGCCCAGAAAGCAGATATATGTTTTTCTCCCACTTGCATACACAATGGTAAAATATGAGGCTATTCAGAGAAGGAAACTTGCAGGAAATTTAGGACAAATAATGTTAATTTCTTTTGATGATGCTTAAGTAATCTGTAGAATTTCTTCTACAAGATATAATAAAAAATCCTATTTTAAGAAAAGACAAATTTATAAGCAAGGTTCTCTTACTACATTTAGCCATATTGTGTTTTATTTGTCTTATTTTTCAGCAACAACACTATTTACAAACCTTGTTTTAAACATATCTTGTCATTGAGATTAAAATTATAACTCTGTAGTGTTTATGCTCTGCCCATTTCTTTCATGTACTAATAGAAAGCAGGATTTTTTTAAAAAAGCTCAGTTATATCAACCATATGTTACAACTCTATTAAAGAGTTGTTCACTGCCAAGTCGAACTTTGCTCAATCAGTTTTTTTTAAAAAAAACACTGGATATCAACTCCCAAATTTCTGAAGTTTTATGGGAGCCAAAGTCCAGCTTATTCAGACAGCACCATGACTGGAAAACAGATACTTGGGGTAGATAGATGTTGATCTGGTTCAGCAGGCTCTTGTTATGTTCAGTCTGGCTGACCCACTCCATTTGCTGAACTTCCCCCTTCCAAGAGGAAGATGTAGGAATCCTGTCTTCCTTTGCACTTCTTCACCCTACCCTAGAGGTCTTCAAACTTGGCAACTTTAAGACTTGTGGACTTCAACTCCCAGAATTCTGGGAGTTGGAGTCCACAAGTCTTAAAGTTGCCAAGTTTGGGGAACCCTGCTACCCTGCCCACTCTTGTTAATAACATATTCTGCATAACATTACTTTGTCGTTACATTCTTAATCTAAGAAATGAGTAGGGAGATAATTTAACTGCAGCTATAATATTTTTTAAACTTAGCATATTATCCACTTACCAGCCATTTCTATTGAATTGCATTTCTGTTGAGATTTGTAGCCTCTGTACTCACTCACACAACTCACACTATTGTTTAGATTCATTTATTCACACTCTGTCCTTTAAGATTAATTGAGCTTAAGAAGCTTTTTTTAAAAAAAAATTACATAGTTCTTTTTTGCCCTATTTTAAGACAAAACATAATCAATAGGAAGTGCTATTGTTTGACCAAAAATGTAAACTCTTCCCTTTCTCTCTTCTTAAGACTAGTGTAATAGAGATTTTATTAAGACAAATAAAAGTGTCTGTGAAATGGGGGTTAGAGAGGTCTTCCTCTCTTTCAGTTTCACTTTCCCCCCAGCTGATGGGTATTTATTAAGACTCAGAACCACCATCACTTCCATTCCCCATGAATATTTCATGGAATAACTAACACAAGGATTTACCTTTAAAGTTTAACCCACTCATTCCCAGTCTAGTGCCCTCTATAACTATTGGTCTACAGGTTTAAAAATTCCATCCAAAAAGAATGGAGCTGTAATCTAATGAACATGGAAGAGATCAAGTAGGAAAAAGCTGGTATTTTAAAACATATGATATGAAGTAAAAACAACAAAAAATGCTTAAGAACAGCTAGCAGAAGAGCCACGGTGGCATAATGCTTAGAGTACAGTATTGCAGGCTACTTCTGATCACCAGCTGCCAGCAGTTTGACAGATCAAACCTCACCAGGCTCAAGGTTGACTCAGCCTTCCATCTTCTGAGGTGGATAAAATGGGAAGCCAGATTGTTGGGGGCAATATGCTGACTCTGTAAACCGCTTAGAGTGGACTATAAAGCACTGTGAAGCTGTATAGAAGTCTAAATGCTATTGCTAATAACTTAAATTAAAAATTAAGGTTTTGGTGGGAAAAGTCTGTGTTCTCCCTAAAGGAACTTGATAAATTGATACAGGAAGGGTTTTGTCCCATAAGTATAAAAGGCAATGGAAGAGCAAAATTGATTGTCCTTATTTGTAAGGAAAGACTATTGAGTTGTCCAGAAACAACTCACATTTTTTTCACCCCACAAGCAAAAGAAACACTAGTGCTGAATAAGGGATTAAATAATAATCAGTTGCTGCTCTTTAATTGTATTCTAAGAATAGTCAGTTTGTGATTAAAGCACCAGACTAGAAACCAGGAAATTTCTACCTGAAAGCCAATTAGGTGACTTTGGACTAGTTGTTCTCTCTAATCCCAGGAAGAAGGTAATAGAAAATCACTTCCAAAAATCTTGCCAAAAAAACCTGGGCAGACTAATCCTAGTAGTTGACATGAGTCAATGCTGTCTCAAAGATATACACAATATCTGTTGCTCAATCTAAACTCCTTTACCCTGGTTTTCTTTTTTTAAAGTTTGGTTGGTTTGAGGTATAGTAAACAGAGTTGATCTTGGTTTCAATGTTATATTAAATTATCCTTTTTCTTTGTAGGGGACTGAACATAGAAATAGAAGAATGTGCTGAGAAGAGGATGGGATTAAATTTCAGAAATAAATAAAGTAATTTCTAAAACACATACAATTACAGTTTTGCTACTGCTTAAAAAACAAGAGCAATTTTCGAAGTAAATTCCCAGAAACATGAAGGCAAATTATCTGTTGTAGAATTAAAGTAAAGAAGTCCTATGTTAGGAAAGTAGGTTGATGAAAGACCCGTAGCAGCAGCAGCAGCAGTAAAAGTAGTACTAGTAGCAGCAGTAGTAGCACAGCAGCAACAGGCCTTCTCCTAGAGATGTATTTACAGTTCCTTCATAGTATGATGACAATGTTGCCTGTAATATCCTGAATCAAAAATGACTGCCTGATAGCACTCCCTTATTTATCCCCACACTTGCTATTTGGGGTCTGCTTGTCCTGAGTATGTTCCATTGAACGATCCAGCAGATGTAACCCAAGAACACAGTACTGTGGTTTCAGGAAGGCATCTTCGTGCCCTTTTGAGTCACATAAGGAAGATAGGTAACAGAGTAAAGGGAAATAAAAGAAGCAGAAAGACCCTTTTTTGATGACTGATTGCAACTCCAAGTTAGAAAATAACAATATGACAAAATATGTGTCTGTTGAACTGCCTCTTTGAGATTTAATTCATTTTTCTTACTATATATAGTCTGATCCTTTGGCAGCCAATTGTAATTTGTCCCATTCCAAACCCTCTCTTCTAAATTAATCTCTGAACCCATTATTAGTTTTTAAGCACAATAACAAATCAGACTTCTGGCTCATGGCCGTATTATGCAGAACTTTCAGGTTAAATATGCTGAGATGAAGTAAAGAAAGGCATGTAGCAGACAAGAATTGCTTGGGCAGATGAGATGATCACACTTGGGTCACAAGACGTTTGTTGGGCACTTCTGAATTGCCTGTAGGCACCATACCATCTAGAAATTCTGAATTGGGTACAATAAGTTCTTTGTCCCCATGCTTCTCTCTATGTAGAGCTTTCTCATGGGCATGAGCTTTCCTTTGGATGGCAGCAAGCTCTGGGGATGGTGGTGGGGTATATGGGCATGTTGTAATGTGGGTGTATTGACCTTGATCCTCACAATCAGTTTCTCGGTGATAAAAGTAGCTGAAGTTGGAGACAATGACAGGTACTGGAAGCGAGATAGTGAGTACTCCAGCAATTGCACAAAGAGACCCCACAATTTTGCCTCCCATAGTTTCAGGGTACATGTCACCATATCCCACAGTTGTCATGGTAACCACAGCCCACCAGAAGGCAGAAGGGATGCTGGAGAAATTTGACTGTTCATGATCAGCTTCTGCAAAATAGACAGCACTGGAGAACAAGATGACTCCAATGAAGAGGAAGAAGATGAGCAAGCCCAGTTCCCTCATGCTGGCTTTAAGCGTCTGACCTAGGATTTGCAATCCTTTGGAGTGTCTGGAGAGTTTGAAGATTCTAAAGACTCTCACCAACCGGATGACTCTGAGGATAGCCAATGACATGGCAGGTTGGCTTACCCCACGCTGGCGTGCAAACTCTGTACCAAGGGCAACAAAGTAAGGGATGATGGCTATAAAATCAATCATGTTCATGATATCCTTGAAGAAAGCTGGCTTACTTGGGCAGGCTATGAATCGCACCAGGAGTTCAAAGGAGAACCAACAGATGCAAATGGTTTCCACAATGAAGAAAGGATCTTCAGAATGAGACTTTGTTGGCACTGTATGCGGCACGCTGCTATTCGAATGATGATGGACAAGCTGCGGAAAGGAAGAAACGAAAACAGAACAATTTGATTAATGTGAAGGAGGTGAAAAATGAAATAGTACAAAACACTAATTTAAATTAGAAAAGATGGGCTAAACTGGTGAGCATATTAAAGCAAATTCTTTCAAACTAGCAACTTAGGATGTGTGGACTTCAATTCCCAGAATTTTGGCAATTCAAATCCTGAAAAACATTACAAGAGATTTCACACTCAGAAGGCTCTACAGTCGAAATGGCTAGGCCACCATATATTATTCCTGAAAATATTAATATGTTATGTGCCCATATATTGAAGTCTTTACGTGTCACATTATCATAATAAACACTGCCCTTGAATTATGTTTTCACTGTACAGGCAGTCCTTGATTTATATCCACAATTGAGCCCAAAATTTATGTTTCTAAGTGAGACATTTGTTTTGACCCATTTTACATCTTTTCTTGCCACAATTGTTAAGTGAATCATTGCAATTGTTAAGTTAATAACATGGTTATTAAGTGAATCTGGCTTCTCCATTCATTCTGCTTGTCAGAAGCTTTCAGAACTTGATCACACGATCCCAGAGCACTGCAGCGGTCATAAATATTTGAATCAATTGCTAAGCATGTGAATTTTGATCACATGGCCATGGGGATGCTGCAATTTTTGTAATTATGAAGAATGGTTGTAAGTCACCTTTCTGGGATTGTAAATTTCAACTATCAGTAAACCAACTATTGTAAGTTGAGGACCACATGTAGCAGTTTTCTTAGTTCATTCTCACTAGCATGCCCTGCCTTTTGTTTAGAAAAAAAAATTAATGAGGATAATAAAAGTTAATAATCACCAACCATGTTACTATGCTCACTAATTTCCCCCCAATTTAGTGTGTCATAATGCCTGGGACTGCTTTCTTTATCACTACCAACTGCAGTGATAAAGAAAGTGGCCAATTTTGCCCCATTTGATAACTAATTGAATTGTTGTAAATAGAGGACTATCTGTATTTCAGCATGCCTAAATATCTTGCTATTATCAAGGAAAGAGGGCTGCAATAAAATATTTCAAGCATGTACCAAACTTTATTTGATACTTGACAAGCCATATGCTATGATTTCTGCAGAAAATAAAAAGCAATACAATTGTTCTATCAAGGGAAATGTTTGAGCTCCATTCTGCACAACGAATAAGAAAGTGCCCAAATACAACAGTGTAAAGTGCTGTATTTTGAAAATAAACGGAATATAATATGCTTCAATATTTAAAGAGGGAGGACCAAGAACAACTATCAATTCACCACCACTTCAAACTCTTTCTACTCCCCTATCCAAGCTATCCCAAATAAATTCCCCTATTTCCATCACCCCACCACATTCTTCCTATATCTAAAGATGAAACCAGGATAGCACAATATTTACATCACTGAAAGAAGCGCAAGGTGAGGCTTGCCATATTGTATTCTTTTCTGTTCAGGCAACAAGGTGAAAGGATGGAGGACAGATTAGAAATTAAAAAACGTTGATTTATCAGAATGGATTCTTGGCCATTGTTGCAGACAATAAGGTTAGTCTATTAGCATAAAGTCTAAACTGTGAAGCAGAAATTCCCTATTTAATAAATCACAGTCCTGCCATTAACTTTAGATGTAGCCCAATATGAATCAGTCTCTTCTCCATAGTGGGTCGAGATAAAATCCAGGAATGAGTTAACTTGTCCCTTCAACTGGTTCAACAGAATCTGTCAGAACTGAAATCCCCGCCACTGAGGCGAGGCTCCCAGTTTTCGACTCAGTCCTCATCATGGACAGATGTGCAAAAGTGTTCTACATTCCTGAAGGCTATTTCACCTGGAATTCCTTCTTTTCTGTGTTTCCTCCTTGAACTGTGAGTTAAGCCTGTTGAGTCTACTTTACCATTGTGTGTTGTCACTGGCCTGAATAGACTTGGAACTGTAGCTCCAGTCTTGGGACCAGCCACGTTCATGGCTGGACTTAGCTTTCCTCAGATTCTCCATCGGGCTCTTAGTCTTTTCCATCGACTTCAACAACCCAATCCCATTTCAGTCTGCTAATACAGGAATCTTTCACTCCACTTATCAGGCGGAGCTGATTTGGCCCAAAATCAGGAGCTGTATGCTCCATGCCACCGTTACTCCACCCAAGTCTGCCGCCAATGCCTGAATTGGAAGTCTCATGCTTCTGTGTTTATGGAGTCTAGTGCTTTACTCTCAGCAAGGGATATGAGTCTAGTGCTCCTTATGTGTACAGGAGTCTAGAGCTCCACTCCATACAAGAAAGGGGAGTCTGGTGCTCCTCAGTGTTCAGGAATCTAGTAGTCCATTTTGATAGTGAGTGACGAAGGATCATAGCTCACTATAAGTCAGTACTCTAGGCACTAACTTTCTGGGCTTTTCCTTTCAAGGTGGTTATTATAGCCACCATTTTGTAGCACTATGCAAGGCCAGCTTCTGCCACTATTTTGAAAACAGCACAGCGGTTGTCTTTCCACCAGCACTGTTTTGAACACCAAGGGCAAGGTACAGCAGCCCCTTAATTCAAGAGAGTCTAGTGCTCTCATCAGCCCAAATGGGGTTCTGGCCTTCAGGAGCTCCGCACTCCACATGCACTGGCCGTACCTGGTCAGCCTGGAATATAATCATGCCGCTCTATTATAAGATCTGTCCTCATTGGCTACTGACCCGTCACCTTCTCAATCATGGACGATAAAACGTCCTCCTCTGCTAAGACCAATTCCAAGGGGCATAAAAGGTTTTCTTTGACTGGCACATCTGACTCCAAAGGTCATAGTCAGATAAGGGCTCAAAGACCGAGAAGGACAAGTGCCGGAGATACAACAAAATTTGTGCTAAGTCTGATCAGCGGGGTTCCTGCTCCTCCAACTGTCAGTCTGAACTGCGCCAAACTACCAGAGTCCCCTCAAGGGCTCGGTCTATTATGAATGTTATTGACCACTTGTCTCTCTGTCTATTATGGATGTGGTTGACCATTTGTCTAATCTGGATCAGACAGACCTCTGGGGTACTGTCCCAAACAGACAGAACTGATGATCCCACCTTTATTCCAACCACAGCCAGCCTCAGGCTAGATATGGAGAGGGCACCTGTGGCCTCAGCTAATATTTGCATAATGATCGCTGATGCCATCAAACAGGGCATCGCCACAGCAATTTAGCAACTCTATTGCCCAAGGTATGCTCCATCATTACCAGCATTAGACTGAGGACTCAAGTTGGATCCTTAAGATTGAACTGATTTGCATGAGATTTGCTCATTTGAGTGTTCCTCTCATAGTTTGTACTAGGGTTCTGATAACAAAGGTTATCAAGATCTGGAATTGTCAGAGGATGAGGGACTGCAGCTGGAACAAACACCCTTTACAGGCCTCTTTCCACCGGGCTTATTCAGCAAATTTGGGGCAGCATCCAGCTGAGTCCCAATCAGAGAAACCAAGTCCCTCGGATCTGCTTTTCACCTAGACTATTCTGCAGGCTGGCGTTGTGTCTTCTCCTTAGCTCTTTGTGGACGCCGTGCAGCAGCAATGGTTGTAGCTGGCATTAGGTCCGATTCCGTCAATAACAAACAAAAAAATTTACAACATGGGGCAGGAGCTTGCAGGGCCATGCCTGACTCCGACAGTGGACAACCCTGTCTTGGCATTGCACCAATCATCAGGCATGCCAGGGGAACCAGAGGAACTCATCTGACCTGAGGACAGGAGGATGGAACAGACATTGCAAAAAATTACATATAGCAGCAGTTTTGGCTGTCAAGGCAGCAACATCTGCTTCATTCTTTACCCATACCTTGCTACTCTGGTTGCATCAGCTTCAGGCCAGAATTCCAACATCAGATGTCAGAGCTCAACAACATATTAATAAACCTTTGGTGGGGGGCCAGTTTTTTTCTGACACCATGTTTAATGCAGCGCGACTCACATCAAAAGCCGTTGCTTCATCCATAGTGGCCCGCAAAATGCTCTGTCTCCAGCAATGGCAAGCAGATGCATACCACAAATGGCGCCTTGTGTCTGCTCCTTTTGCAGGTCAAAGGCTGTTTGGGGAGGCTTTAGACCCAATTTTAGTTGAGGCAAAGGACAATTATAAGTGCTTCCTTCCCTGTCCTAGAAGGGCAGTTTTCGGCTCCACCTTATTTCTGGCGACTTCCTTTTATCCATACAAATCGGGCTCAGGATTTCCCAGGCCATCAGGTCAATATGGACAAAAGTAGAGACAACAGCCTGACAGGCCTTCCAGAGGCAGTCCAGACATCCCTTTTGGGGTGGGTGTGGGTGTTCCTTTCATTGCCCCAATTGTTTGTGCATCATTGTTCCCCATCGGCAATCACCTGACCTTCGCTGACCGGTGGGATGAGATTACCTCAGATGACTGGGTCAGGGAGATGGTGAGGTCAGGATTGGATGTCCCCCCCCCCCCAGGTTTTTTTCTCTGCAGCCCAGTTTCCACCAATGCTTTGAAGAGGACTTTTATGGAGTCAGACACTTTGCACCTGCTGGAAATTTGAGCTATCCAAGGGGGTGCCTAAGAGTCAACACAGGCAGGGCTTTTGCTCCATTCTCTTTGTAGTCCCCAAAGCCTTGGGAAGTGGAGAGCTGTTCTTGTCCTGAAACCTGTAAATTATGTAATTTACAGATGGTTCAAAATGCACTCTTGGACATCCATCATTTGCAGCATATGGGAGGGCGACTTCTCTTCAATTGACCTGACAGAGGCATACTTGCATGTACCGATTCTGCCCCTCCACTGGCAGTACCTTAGGTTTGTTATGCAGGTACCCAGTGAAGGACTCCCAAAATTTTTACTACCACACTGTGGGCATGGCATATGCAGGACACCCTGCATTTTCTTTCAACATCTTTCAGTGCAAATTGAGTGCTCTGGGGTGGAGCTCCATTTTCACTACCCCACTGCATTCCCCCCTGTCCGGGCAGTAGTCCACCCTGCAGGTAACCACTACCAATACCATGCCCTCCTGTTTGATCTTTCATCTGCCCATCATGTAAAGCCCTGGTGGTCCTTGTGGCCCACCTAAGGGCTGTCCTCATGCATGTCCAATGTTGCCTGGATGACATTTTAATCCAGTCTACCTTGATTCAACAGGCAAGAGACAATCTCCAGGTAATAGTTCAGATCGTTGAACACCACAGTTTCTCTATTGACAGAGAAAGCATCAAACCTGTATTTCTCATTTAGGAGTGGTCATGGACTCCCTTGAGTGCAGGGTGTATTTGTCCAAGGAGAGGCAGGACAGTATTAGGGAACTGTTGGACATTATCCAACTTCAATGCAGGGTTCACCTAGCATTGCTCTCTATACTCCTGGGCAAAATGATTTCCAGTAATAATATCATTTCTTGAACATGCCTACACTCCAGAGATCTCCAATGGTTCCTTTTGGCATTCCAGAGGACAGTATGCAGCAATTCATCAGCCAAGGTCTTGCTATCTAGGGAGGGCTTTTGTTCTCTCCATTGGTGGAGGTCTCCTGCAATATCGAAGGGAGCGGCACAGGCTAATAGTCACGACAGAGCCAGCCTGTTCAGGTGGGGAGTAATGTCCCAATCTTCCACGGTCCAAGGCCCCTGGACATCAGAAGAATGCCGGTACAATATCAGTTTGCCAGACTTGTGTGCTGTGAACCTGGCACTTTGCTGTCTTTAACACCTGATGTCTTTTCAAGAAATGCATTGAAATAAGCCCCCCCAAAAACAAGCCCCATTCCCCAACTATGTATGGCATCTTCTGCCCCACCTGCCACCTCCAAATTGTGCCTGAACATCTTACCAGAGTCTGGCAGCTCACTACTTCTCTCTCTCGCTCTGTCTTTGCAGGGAAACTCCTTGAAATGTAAAGAAAAACTTCTTGCAAATGTGAGCAATTAACAACTTCTTGCACCCATGAGAAGTTTTTCTTTACATTTCAAGGAATTTTCCTGCAAAAGCTGGCCAAGAAAAAGAAGTGGTGAAGCTGCCAGATGCTGGTAAGATGCTCGGGCACAATTTGTGGGTGGCAGCTGAAGCAGATAATGGGGAGAGGCAGGCTGTGAGATGCGCATCTTACCAGCGCCTGGCTTCTCTATGCCACTACTCTCTCTTGGCCAGTCTTTGCAGGGAAACTCCAATGTAAAGAAAAACTGAATAAACTGCCACTGCCCAAGAAAATAATGTGACTAAGGGCCTTTTCTCTCTCTCGTTCTCCTGAATGGCAGCTGTGCATCCAGAGATTGACAGGCCAGATTTGGTGAGCCAGATAAACTGCTACCACTCAGGAGAAGAAGAGAGAGAGGAGGTGCTGCAAGAGAGCCCATGTCTCATGTTGTTTTCTCTTTCTGGGCTACAGTGGTGCATTCAGCTCCCTGAACTTGGCCTGTCGATTTTGGCCAGCAAAAGGGAGTTCCAGGTGGGGAGGGGTGGGACAGCGGAGAAATGAGACATAAGAAATCTTTCTCTTTTCTAAACTCCACCAGAAAGAGTCTTCATAAGACTCATCGTACTTCCACAGCCTCTTGAGAGCGAAAGGGGAGATAGATTTCTAGCATGCAGCCAAATGTCCCTTGTCCGGTTCCTGTGTCTTACATGCACTTTTACGTGTTGTGCCCAGCTAGAAGTTTAGCTGTCAGCTTTGGTTTGATTGCCATCTGCTTCTGTTTGCGGGGATGGTTGAGGCACTTTAGGTTGCTGTTACTCTCACTGCTGCCATCTACAGAGGCCCCAGCCAGCCCCCTACAGGGCAAGCGCAGCTGTGGGCAGGGAGCACTCGTCATGGCCAAGCCGGCCAAGCTGTGTCTGTCAGGGTTGCCCAGTGTCTCGCTGCTGGGCACCTGGGAAGAGTAAGCAGGGCCTGTGGGAGGAAGGGAGTGCAGGGAAGGGTCCTAGGAAGCTCCCCTCTCCAGGAAGAGTCTGCCTCAATTACCATCCTCTCTGGTGACTCCCAAGGTGGAGGGGCTTTCTGGAAATGTTGGTGGGCACTCTGGTCAGTCAGCACTCAAGTGGGGGGACCATGGGGAAATTGGAGTGGAGATCAATGGGGGGGAAGGGGAGGTCTCTAATGATCAGAGCAGCCACCTCACTGGATGAGGTTTGGAAGCCACATATCCAGAGGAAGAAGGGGTTCTGCTGCTTTCCTTACATGCAGACAAAAGCAGAAGCAGCCGAAGTCTCTCTTTCTTTCTCTCTCCCAAGCCCCAGCTAGGACACTGGCCGCTCTGAGAGTGCACTTCCTGCTCTATGGTGACAGCTGGAGCTGGAACTGGAACTAAACTGACCGGCTGAGAGACGCCACAGAGCTGCCAGACTCCAGTAAGAGGCATGTCTTGCAGCCCGGCCCGCCTCCTGCACCCCAAGAATAATAAGAGGTGTGACAACATTTCCTCCAGGGCTATCGCAATCATTCAAGCCTCACAGCAACCTTCTACCCAGCAAATATATGCGGCCACCTGGAAGGCGTACTGTGCATGGTGTACTCATGCTGGCCTCAATTCACCATTGGGCAGATCCTGGATTTCCTCTAGGATGGATTGTACAAAGGGCTTTTGCACAACACCATCCGGAGGCAGATGGCGACCCTGTCCTCATTCTGACCTGTGTTTGCTGGAGTCCCTAGCCCAGCATCCCACATCCAGCACTTCATCAGAGGGCAGCCAACCTGTGTCCTCCTGTGGTCACAGGTATCCCACTTGGGACCTCACCAAGGTCCCCAATTCTTTGACTAGTAGCCCATACAAGCCCTTGAGGTCCATCAGCCAAACCATCTGACATATACTGTAATTCCCAAAACCAATTCCTAATTTCACCAGGCACAAGAGCTCATCTTGCCTAAGTTCTGCCTTGACCCAGTCCGCCCCTTGGAGAAGCAGTGACATATGCTGGATATTCAGAGGGCCCTTCGTATTTATGTTAAACCAAGTGCTGAGCTGCAAAAAAGAGAGGCGCTCTTCATCTATCAGGCTCTTTGGGACTCAGAATTACGTCCTCAATGGTCAGTCGCTGGCTGAGAGCCACTATTTCTATGGCTTATGACCTTCAGTTGCTTACGAGACCTAGACAGGTGATAACCCATTGCCCTTTATCCGGCACTAAAAGCTGGATTTATTTGTCCCAGGAGCAGACTTAAGCCCATCTATTGGACAGCCATTCCTGGATGCTATCTTAACTCTCTATAGAGAAGGGGCATTGTCTTATCTGATACACTCCTTCTCATAGGGTTGAGATAGCATCCAGTCCCTCCCTAGCATTGTCTGGTCTCCTCCTTTTTGTTCTGGGGTGGAACTGGAGAGTGGCACATTGAGTCTGTACTTCATTTTCATAGAAAGCTGGAAGCCCTAGCAACAGAGGCAGGAATTTCAGCTCTGACAGACTCAATCCACTCAGCTGAAGGGACAAGTTAACCCATTCCTATCTCAAAGTTGCTATCTCAACTTTATCAGAAGGCATGTATCGGGTAAGACCAACACCCCTTTAGCATCTGCTATATGAGTGATGGGGGCAATCATGTAAGATTATGATCAAATTTACAACTAAATCATGCAAATACAACATTCTGAATCCTGTGAAATGCTATACAAATATTAAATATTTTTTTCACTCTATACACATAAGTTACATATACTTGTGACATAGGAGGAAAAATAATATGAAAACTGATACACTCCTAACATAATTCAAAACAACAGCGGGGTGGGGGAGAGATTTGGAAATGGATGGTAGAGAATATGGTAGGCTGCATAGCTAGAGGTATAACAAGCAGGAAGAGGGAGATTATGATCCCCTTATATAGAGCGCTGGTGAGACCACATTTGGAGTACTGTGTTCAGTTCTGGAGACCTCACCTACAACAAGATATTGACAAAATTGAACGGGTCCAAAGACAGGCTACAAGAATGGTGGAAGGTCTTAAGCATAAAATGTATCAGGAAAGACATAATGAATTCAATCTGTATAGTCTGGAAGACAGAAGGAAAAGGGGGGACATGATCGAAACATTTAAATATGTTAAAGGGTTAAATAGGGTTCAGGAGGGAAGTGCTTTTAATAGGAAAGTGAACACAAGAACAAGGGGACACAATCTGAAGTTAGTTGGGGGAAAGATCAAAGGCAACATGAGAAAATATTATTTTACTGAAAGAGTAGTAGATCCTTGGAACAAACTTCCAGAAGGCGTGGTTGGTAAATCCACAGTAACCGAATTTAAACATGCCTGGGATAAACATATATCCATTGTAAGATAAAATACAGGAAATAGTATAAGGGCAGACTAGATGGACCATGAGGTCTTTTTCTGCCGTCAGTCTTCTATATTTCTATGTTTCTATGTTTCTAATATGGGATACTATATTGGTCCAGTTATTTGCAGAAGGAATCAAATTAAAGTGTGCCTAAAGGCTGGAGAAAAGCAGAATGTCAAGGTCAGATGTTTCTCCCATCTCTGTCCTCTGGTCAGCTCTGATTTCTTGCCTCTCTAATTTTGACTTCTGTAGTGGGGCCTGCTTGTTCTGCAAAGGAGGGAAGTACCTGTTAGTTGTCTGGAATTTCTAAGATCAACATCTACTTGGAAAAATCCCAGGACTAGATCTGTCTGGCTGATATCTGTTTCTAGAACATATTGAGAATATTTGTTCAGCACCTCTGTATGTTCATATTCTTAGGCTCAGCATTATAAACAAAAGTATTTTTACTTCTTTGCATTTTCCACACAGTCTTTTTTGTTTCATTAATATTCCATCTCTCCTTCAGGGAGTTCACAGCAGATCCACTGACCTGTCAAAAAAAGCTCTATTTATTTATTTAGCTCTAGCCAAGGAACTACATTAATTGCCTTCAGTCCGCTCTCTATAGCTCAGATCATATTATACCCTATTTTCTATTTAGATGTTTATGTAATCAAATTGGCATCATCTATCTACTAGAGGGAGGTATCAGCACATTTAGGAAAATGCCAGACCTTGCAGAAATTAAGAAAATCTTCTGTGGGCTGGTGATAGTCAGAATCCCCAAGAGTTAAAAACGCGCCAATTGGAATGGCACATGTTAAAATGGGGAAATTGTAAAGTCCAAAATGCAGGAATGGAATGATATGTGCTAGAAAAGAGTGCAGTTGCCTGGCATTCCGAACAAGAAAATTCCGCATGCATTATATTTTTACTTTCCATGTCATACAATTTTACATAGGACTTCAAAACTCTCATATTTATGAGTTTCTGTGCTTACATTTTTACTTTTTGTGGGCGATTATTTCTGCCTGCATTCCACTTTTATTATTTTTACGAATAATTCAAGACATCGAACACTTCCACAATTCAAGAAGAGAGAGAGAAAATCTTTTTACTAAATTCCAAACAGATTAGCCAATTTTCAAACAAAAAAGTTTATAGTGAACAAAACGTTGAACTCAGCAGTTATTTTAAAATGTCACCATTGAAAACGGCCAATTTTTTTTGCTGGAAAAATTAGCCACACTCTGAGCAGGATTAGGATTATGATGCAGAGGACTCATTCTCACGAGTACAGTAGTCCCTCACCTATCGCTGGTGTTACGTTCCAGACCTGGCCGCGATAGGTGAAATCCGCGATGGGGAATTTATCGACTGATAGTACTTATTTAAGTATTTATATTGTAATTGTTTGGTAAGTTTTCATTGTTTTAAGTGTTTATAAACCCTTCCCACACAGTATTTATTTTAAATACAGTATTTAAATACAGTATTTACAATTTTAGATTTTTATTTTTTTTTAAACCTGCCGATCGAGTTCGGCGGGCTGTTTAAATCTGCTGGTCGACTTCCTCAGAAACCCGCGATGAAGTGAAGCCGCAGTAGGTGAAGCGCGGTATAGCGAGGGACTACTGTACACCAATGTGCTTCTTCCCCCACTTTGATGGAAAAGATATTGGAATAACTAATGCTGACCTACAGCCTAGCATTACTGCATCTCAGCAAAAAAGCCGGACACTGAAATGTAATGAGGGGTGGCATCAAGTTAGCAGTGGGCGGTTTTTCAGTTGTCCTTCTCCCTTCCTGCATTTCCTACCATCATGAAAACCTCATTTTTCTGCTGAACGTGTGCTGGACAAGGGCAGCTTGGAGGTAGGGACCATGTGCATTAACAGTCAATGGCTTCCAATGGAGGGAGGAACAGATCAAAGCCCCTTCTCTGTTTAACACAAATCACATGGATCACACACACATATGATGAACTTCAATGGCTTAGTTCTGCCTGCCATTTTGAAGCCGCTCACCATCAGTGCAGATGTTCCTGGTTGGACTTTCAAGAGGAGGAGGAGCAGGAGGAGGATTCATCATCTCATAGTCAGACTGGACTTGGCATTTTGGTGAACCCATCAAGTCTTTACTGAAGACCTGGATTGTGGCTGCCATATCATGTTAGGATAGGATTCAACATCTGGACTTCTAACATAACTGTCTTATACACTTTTATTCCATTAGCCAGGAACAGGATTGCACGTAGGTCACAAAGTGAGTCTGCATTTCTGGTGAAATCTGCTTGGAAGTGACTGGCCATAAAGCAGTTCAAGGCAGCTCTCCTCGAATAACAAGAATGTGCCAGCAGGATGAGAACTGTGATAAAAGGATGCATGTTTACATTTCCTGGGGCACACCGGACAAAAACAGCCTTAAAAGACCTTGCTTTGTGGTAAACCGGAAGATAACCATATTCATAACAAAGGTCCCAGGAAATTGGCCATAAGAGACATTTGTTCAGTAGAAGCTAGTTACGTGCCATATGTAGATAGGAAAGGCTCGGAAGTTGTGTCATATCTTAGAGTCATGTTATTGGATGTTTGTATACCACTTGACATATACGTATAACCTTACCCAATTTGCATATTCCCCCCAATAAAAGGGCATGCATAGCTCTATACTGTGTCATTTCACCCGGAGAGAAATGTGTCCAGGTTTTCTTTCTAGGATTCGATTTCGTGAGTGACCCCACACGTCTGGGTTGCCCTAAGTCCCTCTGAAGACCCTATTCCCCTCAGGGACTTTGCGGCATCCGCACTGGATGTTCGACAGTGTTACAGACATTGTCGCAGGATAGAAAGTGTTCCAAGTAAAACTGCAATTGTCTGATGGCAGATGTGTCAATGCCTACAGTGTTCAAATGATGCTCTAGTTATTTTGAGATTGTTCCCAAGGTGCCTATTACTACTCTTGGTACTTGCTTGCCTTTGCTCTAGTCATTTTATTTTTATTTGTAAGTCTTTATATTTTGTTATCTTCAGGGTTCCAGAAAACATTGCCAATGAAATAAAACTCCAAGGCTGGAAGTTCCTCAAAGCTTCACTTTATTAGAGATGTCATGTTGGCACATCTGGAGAAACCCAAATCTGAAAGTTTCCATGGTTTTCCCACCCAGTTGAAAGTTGACAACTCTGCCCCACAAGTTCATCACATGGTCCAATCAAATCTTCACATTCAATTGGATACAATATCCAGTCAATCCTGAGCAGGTGCAGGCAAATGTCCTTGAATAAGGAATGCTGTTACGACTGAGTTTCTACTACTCCAACCAAAATCCCCCTTCCAATTTCCCAGGATAAAATGTGTGGCAGTCAGGAAGCAAAAAAGAAAAAAAATGGCTTCCAAAATTGACACTCTAGTTCAGTGATGGCAAACATATGCCATATTGGAGGTCAGCTCGGGCAGGCATGCGTGCGCTGGCCCACTTTTTTTTCAGCCATGGGGAAGGCTGATTCATCCTCTGGAGGATTCAGGGAAATTTACCTGAAGCCCTGAAGGGAAACTTCCCTGAAGCTTCCAGAGGGCAAAAAACAGTACAACTGGAAGTCTGTTTTTCCAAAAGTTTTTCTCGTTGGGCCATTTTTCACACTCCGGGGCTTCAGGGAAACTCCCTTAAAGCTTCCAGAGGGCAAAAAACAGTACAACAGACAAGCTGGAAGTCCACTTTTTTGAACTTGGCCCATTTGCCCATTTTTTCACTGTCCCAGGCTAAGGTTTGAGTATATAGGAAGTTCTGAGTCAGGTGGGTGGGTTTTTTTTTGCAAAATCAGAATATTAAGGTCTGATAAGTTCAAAATTTCCATGTATCTAGGAAATTATTTGGGTATTGCTCCAAGGGCTGCTATTACTATTAGTACAATCTGTTGTATCCTGAAATGGCTACCTTGTAATTCCTGTAAATAGTTTGTTCCTCTTTCCAGCGCTGTCTGAGCCGAAGCAGGAAGTCGCTCCTGATTGGCTCAGACGCGGCCGGCTCTAGCTTTGGCGGGAACCGCAAATGTATAAAAGGAGCGGTTTCTCCAAGCAGAGTCAGTCGGTACTCGCTGAATTGTCACTTTGCCTTGCTGAGCTGTCACTTGTTCTCTGAGCTGAATAAAAGTACCGATTGCTTGAACCCTGCCTCTGGGTCTACTTCACTGGCGACGAACGGACGGAAGAAACATCGCGTGCAACATGAACAAAGTCCAGATCGGCCAGGCTCCGGAACTCTTCGATCCCGAGAAAGCAACCTGGGACGAATACATGGCCACCTTCGAGATCTTCCTCGAGGCGGCGGGAATACAGGACGCCGAAGCCGATCGCAGACGGGCTATTTTCCTTAATTACTGCGGCCCAGAAATCCGTGGACTTGCCCAGACTCTCACCGAACCGCAGCAAGCAAGAACCGTAGCGTGGGACGTCCTACAGGAAAAGCTAGCGAGCCATTTCAAACCGACCAAACCAGCCATGGTTTTTCGGCATCAATTTTCCATGATGTCTCAGAAGGAAACCGAGTCAATCAACCAGTTTACAACGCGACTTCGAACGGTACTTGCTCAATGCAAGTTTAAAGACCCGGAAGCTCGCCTCACCGACGCCCTGGTTTTCGGCATGAAAAGCGCCACAGTGAGAAATAAACTCCTCACCGAAGAAGAGCCGACTCTACAGACCGTGATTAAACTAGCGCAAACCGCAGAAGCAGCCGACGCAGCAGCTAGAGAATTGAAAGAGCACGGAAGGCGAGAACTCATTGCCAAGATTGACTCCGCGTCTCCCCGCGCCGTGGAAACAGCCGACCTCAGCCAACCAGCTCACAGCGGGGACAACTGCCTCCTGGTACAAGACCAGCCGAGACACCATAGAGCTACTCACCCAGCCCCCTGCGCGGGCTGCCGGGGAAATCACCAGCGCCTTCGATGCCCTTTCCGAGACGCTACATGCCGCCGCTGCAACCGTAGAGGCCACATCGCCATCGCATGCAGAGCAACAGCACCAGAAGAAACATTCGCCACACCGCAATACCAGCGACCACAAAACCAGACCCCCCAATCGCGAGAAAGGAGACCGTTCCGCAACTCGGGTCAAAGGAACTACTCAACCGCTAACCGCGACTACTATAGAGGTAACTCTCAATTTTCCGTGAATAACACGGCAACCAAAAAGGGGGCTAAAATTGTTATCTCACTGTTACTAAATAACCAGCCTTGCTCAATGGAGCTGGATACGGGCTCTAGATATACCATCATGCCTTGGGAGAAGTTTAAACTGTATATGCCTAATGTGTCTAAGGCTGACCTAAATCAAACCTCTTTGGTGATCAGAGACTTTCAAGGGGGGGTAATCTCGGTCCTGGGAACAGCAAATGTACCTATTGCATTCAAGAATGTTAAATGTACCCTTCCCATGCTTATTGTAACGGGGGCCAAGCACTCTCTTCTGGGTTTAGCGTGGATGGAACCGTTGGGGATCGAAATTTCGGGTGTGTGTAATGTAAACTGTGATAATATGCCTAACTTTGTGAAAGAGTTCCCTGAAGTGTTCAGCCCCACCTTGAGATTGTATAAGGGGCCCCCTATATCATTCTCTATTGACCCCAAGGTCCCACCGATCAGACTAAAACCTCGCAGGGTCCCCCTTCCGCTTCTCCCCAAACTAGACATACAGCTGGATAAACTCATTAGCCAAGGTATTTTGGTCCCTGTGGAACAGGGGCCATGGGAAACTCCCATAGTTACACCTCTGAAGCCAGATGGGTCTTTAAGAGTTTGCGCTGATTACAAATCGACCCTGAATAAGGCACTCCAACACCACCCCTACCCCATCCCGGTTGTGCAACAACTTCTACACTCCCTGGGGGAGGGGAAAAGGTTCGCAAAGATCGACCTGGCGCAAGCTTACCAGCAACTTCCGGTCGATGAACAAACAGCAAACACTCAAACAATTGTAACGCACAGGGGGGCTTTCAAATGCACGAGGTTACAGTTTGGGGTAAGCATAGCCCCAGGAATATTCCAGAGCATTATGGAACGCCTATTGTCAGGGGTAAATGGGGCCATTCCATACTTTGATGACATCTTAATTGCAGGGGAAAACCAGGAACAAGTAAACAAAAGAATAAGGGAAGTACTTAAGAGGTTACAGGACAAAGGGTTAAGAATCAAGCCTGATAAATGTGTCTGGGGAACCAACAGTATAGAATTCCTAGGATATAAAATAGATAAAGAAGGCATCCACCCCACAACAGAAAAGCTGAGAGCAATTAGAGAAGCCCCAGAACCACGAGATAAGAATGAGCTGCAGGCATTTTTAGGCCTCCTTAATTTTTATTCCGTTTTTTTAAAGCAGAAGGCAACAGTAGCAGAGCCTCTCCATCGTTTACTCCAGAAGGAAGCCCGCTGGACATGGGGGAAAACTGAACGTGAAGCTTTTTCTCAAATAAAGAATTTATTAACTTCTAAAAGTGTAGTAGTCCAATATAGTGCTTCACTACCCATTAGGCTCACGTGCGACGCTTCGCCGTACGGCATAGGAGAAGTCCTAGCTCACGTTCTACCTAATAAGACAGAGGCCCCAATAGCATTTTTCTCAAGAACCATGACCAGCACAGAGAGGAATTATAGCCAGTTAGACAAGGAGGCTCTAGCATTAGTGGCAGGGGTAAAGAAGTTTCACAATTATATTTTTGGAAGAAGTTTTGAACTAGTCACTGACCACAAGCCCCTACTAGGTCTGCTAGCCCCCAACAAGCCCACTCCACCTTTTATGTCTCCAAGACTAATCAGATGGGCTCTTTTCCTCTCAGGGTACCAGTATGAGCTCACCCACAAGGGGGGGAAGGAAATCAATCACGCAGACGGCCTCAGCAGGTGCCCCATAACAGACTTAGTGGAAGACCCTGTTCCTTCCACAGATGTGTTAATGATAGAACTCGAGGATAACCCACTAACCACGGCCAAAGAGGTAGCTGCACACACGCAGCAAGATCAAATCCTTAAACAAGTGGTGAACTGTGTTCTAAAGGGATGGCAAAATGATGTTGTGAAACCTGAATTGTGTGATTTTAAAAACAAAAGACTTGAGTTATCTTATGTAAAGGGTTGTCTGCTGTGGGGGGATAGAGTGATCATCCCCAGAAGCCTAAGGGAAAAGGTACTCAAAATGTTACATGTGGGTCATCCTGGGATTGTCAGGATGAAGAGCCTGGCAAGGGGGCATTTATGGCGGCCAGGGCTGGATGCTGATATTGAAAGTTGGGTTTCAAAGTGTGAACCGTGCCAAGAGTCACGGCCTAGTCCCCCCAAAACAACTCCGGCTGAGTGGGAACAGCCTGCTGGTCCTTGGTCTAGAATCCACATTGACTTTGCTGGCCCAGTGGGGTCCCAGTATTTTTTAATAGTGGTTGATGCCTTCTCCAAATGGGTGGAAATAATAGCAATGAACAACATAACCACAAGTGCCACCATCAAGGTATTGAGTAGACTGTTTGCATCCCATGGTTGCCCAGATATCTTAGTGTCTGACAATGGGCCACAGCTAACAGCCAGGCAATTCGAATTGTTCCTAGATGGCCTAGGGGTCAGGCATGCCCTCATCTCGCCTTATTCGCCCTGGGCTAATGGATTGGCAGAACGTTACGTGCGGGTGGCAAAGGAGGCATTGCGCAGGTCAGGCCCTGGGGATGTGCAACAAAACTTGGACCAATTCTTACTCACCCAACACATCACCCCTAACTCGCACACACATGTAAGCCCTGCAGAGTTATTGATGGGAAGGAAATTGAGGTCACCACTAGACAGGTTAAACCCAAGGTTCTGTGTTAATAATAACCAAATGTGTGTAAAACCTGAAAGAGAAATGTATTTGGGACAAAATGTATATGTAAAAAGTTTTGATGGAAATGTAAACTGGATGAAAGGAATTGTTGTTAAGCAAAATGCACCAAAGACTTATATTGTAAAACTAGAGGATGGTCGTTTGTGGAAACGACACATAGACCACATTCGGAAGCGAACAGAAAATCAATTGACACAAACCGCTGACATGGACTCTCCCCCTTCAACAGACTTTAACACATTGCCCGAGTTAACAAACATGCAAAGAGACTTATCGGGCCAGGGGGAACCATCCAGCGACGCCGAGCCATCCTCGTCCTCCGAAGCCTTCGTTGGGCCCGCCAGACCAAGTCCACCGCGCCGGGAGAACAGCGGCGAGCCATCCTCCACAGTCGGTGGCGAAGAAGAAATTGAACTGCGCAGGTCAGCGCGAGCTCCTCGGAGGCCCCACCGATTGGACGACTTTGTCACATGGCTTTCGTGATGGATGTGTCCAACTATGAGGGGAGGGGTGTTGTATCCTGAAATGGCTACCTTGTAATTCCTGTAAATAGTTTGTTCCTCTTTCCAGCGCTGTCTGAGCCGAAGCAGGAAGTCGCTCCTGATTGGCTCAGACGCGGCCGGCTCTAGCTTTGGCGGGAACCGCAAATGTATAAAAGGAGCGGTTTCTCCAAGCAGAGTCAGTCGGTACTCGCTGAATTGTCACTTTGCCTTGCTGAGCTGTCACTTGTTCTCTGAGCTGAATAAAAGTACCGATTGCTTGAACCCTGCCTCTGGGTCTACTTCACAATCATTGATTCCTTGTTCCGCAATTGCTCAACTTCAATTTGCAGACTGTAGTATTTTAATGGTTTTTCCAGTTGTTGTTTTTTCAATTTGCCTATTTGCCTGTTTGCCTAATTGCCAATGACTCTAAAGTGTGCAGTAGGGTTGATATTCCTGGAGGTGTCTGTAATATGGCAAAAGATTTAGCTTTACTATATAAGTGATCAAAGCAATGGAAACTGCAGTTTAATGTTTCCAAATGTAAAATAATGCACTTGGGGAAAAGGAATCCTCAATCTGAGTATTGGCAGTTCTGTGTTAGCAAAAACTTCAGAAGAGAAAGATTTAGGGGTAGGGATTTCTGACAGTCTCAAAATGGGTGAACAGTGCAGTCAGGCAGTAGGGAAAGCAAGTAGAATACTTGGCTGCATAGCTAGAAGTATAACAAGCAGGAAGAGGGAGATTGTGATCCTGTGTATAGAGCGCTGGGGAGACCACATTTGGAATACTGTGTTCATATCTGGAGACCTCACCTACAAAATGATATTGATAAAATTGAATGGGTCCAAACATGGGCTACAAAAATGGTGGAAGGTCTTAAGCATAAAACTTATCAGGAAAGACTTAATGAACTCAATCTGTATGGTCTGGAGGACAGAAAAGAAAGGGGGGACATGATTGAAACATGTCCCGCTTTTGGCGGGACAGTCCCAATTTAGCAGTAGTGACTGTGAAAGGGATCTCGGAGTCTTGGTGGATAATCAACTAAATACGTTGGTGGATAATCAACTAAATATTGGTGGATAATCAACTAAATATGAGCCAGCAATGTACAGCAGTGGATAAAAAGGCCAACACAATCCTAAGCTGTATCAACAGAGGGATACACTCCAAGACCAGAGAGTCTTCGGAGAGGGGCGGCATACAAATCTAATAAATTATTTATTATTATTAATACCACTCTATAATGCCCTGGTCAGACCACATCTGGAGTACTGCATTCAGTTCTGGTCACCACACTTCAAAAGAGACATAGAAACTCTGGAGAAGGTGCAGAAAAGAGCAAGCAAAATGATTAGGGGACTAGAAACCAAGACTTATGAAGACAGATTGCTGGTGTGGCTCTCCCGCTCTCTGCTCCCATCTCCTAGACAGCCCTCTTGGTGGGGCTCCCGCAGCCTCTGAGCTCCAACGGAGCTGGGAGGGAAGAGAAGCAGAGCTGCCCGCTTAGCTGGATGGAGCATCCCTGTAACCAGGCTGGGAGGAAGGTGATGCAGGGGCCCACCAGCTCTGCTGCTTCCTCGCCCACTGCACTCCCCTCCCTTTCTGGCTTCCTGGAGAGGCCCTTGGCCAGTCTCGAGGGGGGCTTCTGCGGGGCCAAGACAGTGGGCAGCAGGTGGGAAGGGGGCGATGGCTGAGAGGGTGAGTGATCAGAAAGTGTAAGTGAGAGAGAAACAGGAATGAAAGAAAAAAGAAGAGGGGGGAGGGGAGGAGCCCAGTCCCACCCCCACCCCCATTTCTTAACCGGCTTCCAAAGGTCCTCTGAGTAAGGTAGGTGGATTGGGGCTTTTGCAAGATGTGGGGTTTAACAGATTGAACAGAGACCTCCTCCCTCCTGCCGTTTTTGGGTGGTGCCCCCACATACGCACGCACTCTCCTTCGTTCCCTGCGAGGAAGGGCCCAGGAGCGCATGTGAGAACTCCCATTTCCCCAGGCACTGTTTTTGCAACACAACAAGGAAGGGAGCGCTCCTCCGCCAGCGCGGCTTAATAAATTTGCTGACCAGAAATGATGGGAGTTGAAGTCCAAGGCACACACACACACCCATCAATGATGTCCCACTTTACCACACTTGAAATCTGGTCACCTTAAACATATATCCATCCTAAGATAAAATACAGAAATTGATATTTCATTGGAAACGAGATGTAAGATTTACTACTACAATTTAAGAAATAATCGGGAATAATAAGAATACTGTTTATTTACATAGTTTAAGAAACATTATAATGATATAAGGAACTTACGTACTATGATGTATAATGTTATTATTTTTCCAAATTCCTTGATTTTGTATTCCCTTTCTCTACCCCCTTTTTTCCCTTCTATTCATCCTTTCTTCCCCCCCTTTTTTTCCTTTTTTTCTGTAGTTATAAATAAATTATATATTTTTTTTAAAAACAACACACGAGACCTAAACAGTAAAAAAATAATATTCATTTAGGAGAAAAAAAAAGGAAATAGTATAAGGGCAGACTAGATGTACCAAGAGATCTTTTTCTGCCATCAATCTTCTATGTTTCTAATTCGTGCATCACCTGGTATTAAAATATCAATGAATCACACTCTTTTCTTTTCCACAATAGTGATGTCAGGCATGTTGTGGAACAGATGTCTGTCTGTTGGGATTCCAAAGTCCCACAAGATCTTGATCTGTTCATTTTCAAGAACTTTATCAATTTGGTGTTCCCAATAATTTCTCCCATAATTTGTTTTTGGTGGCCAACAATCCTCTTTCATAGCAAGATCCCTATTTGATAGAACTATCAATCTCCTAGGAGGCAATAGAAGCGGGAAAACACTGAATATCTGGTCTCTCTCAAAATCAAAGCCAAAAATCAAACATGGCATGGAAAAAACAAAACAAAAAACAAAACATGATGTGCTTTTCTGGGCATCTGACAAGTTTGAGGGATTTTATTTTAATTATTTGATTGAGAAAAAAAGGATCATAGTTGTATTCATTGTAATTTGGATAATTAAACAAGATACAATTTTTTTGTAGCTAAATATGGGTGAGGAAATGGATGCTTAGACATAAACGATCACTAGATCATGGAACTTACAATGGGCAGCCGCGCTAAGCGTGGCAACATATTCATTAATGGACTCCCCCTCCTTCTGGTTCAGAAGATTGAAGGCATGCTGCCGCACGAATTTGGAGAGTTTGAGGGCATAATGGGTCTTGAGCATTGTCTGTAGGGCGGACCAGGCATTGTCTGGATTGGCGTTGGTTTGAGTGCCTGGGCCATCTCGAACATATCTGCACCACAGTAGCTCAGGAAGAGTGCTCGTTTGCAATTGTCCAATAACACAAGGAGGTCATTTGTCCCTCTGAAGTGAGTCATGTAGGTGTCCCAGTGCTCCAGTGCTAAAGTGGCTCAGCAGGGCGTGTTGTCACATCAGCTGAATTGGCACTTTAGAAAGGCTGTTTGTCAAAGACTTACTGCCCCAGGCTGGATTATGAGGTTCTCAACTCTTTTCTAGTTGATCTGCTTCCAATCATACTTTCATCACCAGAGTTAGATAGGGTGAATGGAAGAAACAGACAGAATGGCTTCAAAACAATATTGAGCAATTATTTACAATCCAGCAAATCTCCGTCTGACAGCCAGTTCTTTTATAGGGAGCTGCCAGACAGTCTAGCCAATCAGCATTCAGTAATTTCCCTCCAGAGTGGAGGACCTAACTGAAGCCTATGTCCTTCAGTCTGAGAGTGTAACAATACCCATCATGGCCACGGCCACCTTGGCCACGCCTACCTGGCCCTCTGAGGTCAAACACAACCCTGATGCATCCCTAAATGAAATTGAGTTTGACACTTTTGTTATAGAGTTTTGGAACTGTGAGAACTTAGAGACATATTGGATCAAATCAACTGAAGAGAAATTCCTGGGCAAATACAATTTATGGTTGGAAGTAGATGTGACATTTTAACAAAATACTACATTATTTAAAAAGTCCGTTAAATTTTACAGTATTACAAGCTTTGTGCTGTTAAAACCTGATGCGGCATTAAGTTTCTAAGCAGTAATAAAAATCCAAAAACTGGTTCTTTTAAATAAAAAAAACTTTGGAAAATAAAATCTGTTAAATTTAAAAGTAGTTCATTTTGCAAATGCAAAAATGGAATATCATTGGGGAAGGGCAGCTAAAGAAAAGCAAACTGCAGAGAATGAGCAAGTCTTCGGAGAGGGAGGGGGGCGGCATATAAGTCTGAAGTAATGAAGTAATGAAGTAATGAATGAATGAATGAATGAATGAATGAATGAATGAAAGTGACCTCATTGGGTTCTCTCTCTTTCTCTCTCTCACTTACTCTCCCTCCCTCCATTTCTCTCTCACACACTCTTATTCTCCCCCTCTCTCCCTCCCTCCCTCCCTCTCTTTCTCTCATTCTCACTCTCAATCACTCCCTTTCTCTCTCTCCCACCCTCCCTCCCACCCCTCTTCCTCCCAAAAGAAGAAATAATGCCTTTTTCACAATATGTGTGATACATCACTACATACAATTGGCAGGTCTTCGGTGAGTCAAGAATTGTTAAAAAGTGCTACAAGGAATTAAAAATATAAAATTAAATTGCTCATTTCCTGCTTTTAGTCAAATCTAGCCATAGTGGACTTCTTATTGACGTCTGGCTTTACTATTTGCCTAAACTCAGACCAGCAAATCTGATGATGGATCTACCACCAGCTTTTCTTCTCTTATCATGCTTCAGGTGTGCTAATCCATAAACCATGATCAACAAACCTGAATGGTTACTGTTTAGAAAGGCTTAGAAAGTGCTCCTTCAGAAAGGTGTTTCTAAAATCGAAATAAAAGTTTTCAAGAGAGTAACCATGAAAAAAAACTGAGAAGTTATTTTTGATTGTCTTATTACATATGATATGCATGCATATCATCACATATTTAAAGTACATATTAAACCATTAAAAAGAAAACATTTTGAAGAGTAAAACAACAAATAAAATGTTATAAATTTTTAACAATGCTAAAATTAACTGAATTAAAATAATTACTCTATGTTGAACACTAATATTTGCTCAACAACAAGCATGTTTTAGATTAAATGCAGTAATTAGAGTTTTGCTACTGTGGGCATTTTGCTGCCTGAATCAGAATACAAGCCCACTCCTTTGAAAGGCAAGATATTCTGGTTAAATTGTTTGGCAGTCAAGCAGAAAATTAGACATGCCCACTGTAAGTATCTGCTACCTTTTGTCACATAAACTCAGCTGTCAGAGGCAACTGCCTGCTGGACGAGAATTTTGGCACTCTATACAATTTCCAATTAAGGCAACTTTATTTCACAGCAGAGAAAATTTAACTTGATGCAGCAAGAATCATAACTCAGTTTAACCCCACTGGCTGCGGTCAGTCCATTACATAAAATAACTTGGCTCCCAAGTTCTAAGCAACCCGCTGCAGATACATGGTTTTCTCTAGATGGAGAGAACAAAATGAGAGGACGGTCTGCAGATTATCTATGCTTCTCAGTTTCTGAGGGGAGAAGTGCTTTAAAGAGACTGAAAATAATATTTTGGAAACGACCTAAGGTCTGCAATTTTAGGAAGAAAAAAGCAGTTCTATACAGTCTGCTCCCTATTTGCACCTTATCACAGGAAAGAATTCATTCTTTGACTCCAAAAGGAAACCTTATACTCTATTACATTTGGAGGGAGAAGGCTTTGATTCTGGCCCCTATGGAACTCTATCAATACCATCAGTATACTGTGGTTGTTTTTTTCAACACCATCTTTGAGCTATTACATAAAACAGAATTGCTGAATTATGATTATATTTGAAGTCCTGTATTGTCTCTGTTGTAGGAGGCTCCTGGCCTTCCTCTATATGAGAAATCCATGGAATGATTTCATGGAATATTTAGTATATAACATTTTTTATTAAAAGCATGTAAGTGTACACAAAGAGCATTATTCATCTCTATGTAAGATTATTTAAAGTGAACAACTTGAAATAGGTCAGAGTAAATATGTGCCTCATTAAGCTTAATTGAGTGACTCACTCATATAATACATAAACGTTTTTTGCTTTTTCTTTATATAATCTGCATTTCATCTATATTGTCATTGAAAGAATCTGTTTCCCCTTTCTGTTTTACATTTACAGGATTCTTATATTTATGTACAAAAACAGAAAAGATCCAGTAGTCTTTTTGGTTTTCCATGCAAATGTTTTAGTTGTTTAGCTTTTTTCTCTCTATCTATAGAAAGTTTCTGCCTTAGAGTCATTAATAACATGAATAGAAACATAGAAACATAAAAGATTGACGGCAGAAAAAGACCTCATTGTCCATCTAGTCTGCCCGTATACTATCTCCTGTATTTTATTTTAGGATGGATATATGTTTATCCCAGGCATCTTTCAATTCAGTTACTGTGGATTTACCAACCATGTTTGCTGAAGTTGTTCCAAACATCTACTACTCTTTCAGTAAAATAATATTTTCTCACGTTGCTTCTGATCTTTCCCCCAACTAACCTCAGATTGTGCCCCCTTGTTCTTGTGTTCACTTTCCTATTAAAAACACTTATCTCTGACCTTATTTAACCCTTTAACATATTTAAATGTTTCTATCATGTCCTCCCTTTCCCGCTGTCCTTCAGACTATACAGATTGAGTTCATTACATCTTTCCTGATAAGTTTTGTGCTTAAAACCTTCCACCATTTTTGTAGCCTGTCTTTGGACTTGTTCAATTTTATCAATATCTTTTTGTAGATATGGTAAAGAAGGGGGATAAAACCTTCTTCAAATATAGTAATGATAGGAAGAAGAAAAACTGCAGCATCACAAAGCTTAGTACTGGGGATAATACATACACTGATGGGAATAAGGAGGTCGCTGACTATTTGAATAGCTACTTCTATTCAATTTTCTCAGAAGACAGGTTACAATATAATACTATGGATGGGTATAGCATTGCTTCCAGCTGTAGGGATTCAGCTCCAATTATCTCAGCGATGCTGCGATTTCGCTGAGGCTTCCCTCACTGGGAAACCCGACCTTCGGACTTCCGTTGCCAGCAAAGCGCCTGTTTTTGTGATGCTGGGATTTCCCTGCAGCATCCCAAAAACGCGGAAGTCTGGAGGTAGAGTTTCCCATGAAGGGAAGCCTCAGAGGAATCCCAGTAGCACAAAAATGGGCGCTTTGCTGGCAACAGAAGGTCCGGTGGTGGGGTTTCCCAATGAGAGGAGCCTTCACCTGGCAATGGAAATCCGGAGCTGGGGCATCCCATCAGCGGTGGTAGGTTCATAAGGTGAAAACAGTTTGGAAGAAAAGGCAAAAAAATCTTAAACCCCAGGTTCATATCTCAAAAAGTTCATATGACAAGGGGTTCGTAAGACGAGGTATCAATGTATTCCTCATGCAAAGTATAATCTGCTGTCTGTTAATGTATTAACCAAGATAGGTTATACGGTATTATTTTAAAATGATCATTGCATTATTGAAAAAGAGGGGTGTAAAATTGTTACTGAGTTTAAAGATGGTTTATATGTAATTAATATAGAGAAACAAGCAAAGACAAATGTCACATTTAGCAATGTAAAACCTCATGATAATAGTATTCATCTTATGCATAGAAAAATGGGGCATTTGAACTTTCAATTGGTGAAAAAGACAATTGGGCTTGTTGAGGGTATAAAACTTAAACCATGGCCAAGATATGGAGATTGCAACATTTGCCATGAAGAGAAAAGCAAGGTTATCCCTGCAAACCGTTATGAAGGTTTTAAAACTAAAGCTATCTTGGAACTAGTGTTTATTGATGTAATAGATCCATTGAGAACAACTAGCTATGATGGCTCACAGTTTATTCTGAGCATTGTGGATCATTATTCCAGGTTTGGCTTTGTGTATGCAATGAAGACAAAAGCAGATACTTTTAGGTTGTTTAGTAACTGGCTGAAATTTGTGGAAAGAAAAATGAATAAGAAGGTTGTCAGTGTGATATGTGATAATGGAACAGAATTTACAAACAAGAGGTTTGTTGACTTGCTGGAGGATTGTGGTATAGAACATAGGCTGTCTGCACCTTATAGGCCATAGCATAATGCATTTATTGAGAGGAGAAGCCAAACGCTACAGGCCATGATAAGAACCATGATTAGGGGTTCTGGTGTGTCAGGACAGGTGTGATATGAGGCGTTACTGTGTGCGAATGTGGTCTTAAACAATGTTGTTCACTCAGCTACTGGAGAGATACCATTCACTAGGTGGTATGGTAAGAATAATAATAATTAATAATAATTGATTAGATTTGTATGCCGCCCCTCTCCGAAGACTCGGGGCTGCTGACTTGAGCTATCTTCATGTGTTTGGAGCACCAGCATGGGTGCATATTCCATCTCAAGTTCGTAGGAAAGGTCAGCATAGAGCAAGGTTGTTGTATTTCATTGGTTATCATAATAACCACAGATCTTTTAAGTTCTGGGATAAGAACACTGGTGTGTGCGATTACAGTGCAAGCGCCATGTTCCTAGAACAGACTGGATGGAATAGGTTAGAACACCCTGAAGGGACAAATAAAGAAGTTATTGTACAGTCTCCTTTATTTGTGGAGAAGAAGGATATCTGCCAGAGACTGCCTAGCAGTGCAAGAAGCAAGTCTAAGGGATCAGGTGAGGAGGAGTTATCGGCTGAGGAAACTCCTGGTACAAGTGAAAGTGCTCCAGTAGCGGATATTAAGAGTGAGGTGAAGGAAGAGTCAATGCCAAGTACTAGCGATGTTGTTGTTCCAAGGAATGGTTCTAGAGCTAGGAAAGAGCCGGATAGGTACAAGGCTAATGTAGCTTGTGCAGTTACGGAACCATCGCATTATGGAGAACTTAAAATGTTTCCAGATAAAGAGAAGAGGCATTGGCATGACACTATGAGAAAAGAGTTAGTTGCCATGAAGAAGTTTGAAGTTTGTGAAGAAGTTCAGTTGCCTCCTGGTGAGCATTTGGTGGGATCTCGTTGGGTCTATAAAGTCAAGACCGGATCCAGTGGTGCTCTGAAATATAAAGCTAGATTAGTAGCGTAGGGTTTTTCCCAGATGGAGGGTGACTATGATGAAGCTTTTGCTCCAAGTTTGAGAGCGGCAACTCTGAGAACAGCGTTAGTATGGGCTGCGAAGCACAAGTGTTGTGTGTACCACGTTGATGTGGAAACAGCATATCTACCTGCGCCATTGCAGCATAAAATCTTTATGAGAATTCCACCTGGTGTCAAGCATGACAAGGGTCAGTATTGGAAGCTACTTCAGGCTTTTGCAGACAATTTGGTCTTTATTATAGAAAAACCTCTAGCAATAGGATTATTAGAAGAAATAAATAAATTTGGGAAAGTAGCAGGTTTAAAAGTTAATAAAAGTAAAACTAAAATAATAACCCCAAACATAATAAGTAAACAAATCCTAGAATTAGAAGGGAAATTGGAAATCCAAATTGTCAAAAAAATTAAATATTTAGGAATAATTCTGACATCCAAATGTACGATTAAGAAGGATAATTACAGTGATCCCTCTATTATCGCGAGGGTTCCGTTCCAAGACCCCTCGCGATAATCGATTATTCGCGATGTAGGGTTGCGGAAGTAAAAACACCATCTGCGCATGCGCGCCCTTTTTTCTATGGCCGCGCATGCGTAGATGGTGGAGTTTGCATTCCCCGCCGCCCACGCAAAGGGGAAACCCCGATTTGGCTCCTCGCTGCTGCTGCGCTACCGAGCAGATCAGCTGCTGGGCGGCCGAAGGAACCTTCCCTGGGTCTTCCCCCTCTTGCTGGCGGGCGGGCGAGCGGCGGGCATCAGCGAGGAGCCGGGGTTTCCCCTTTGCGTGGGCGGCCGGGAAGACCCAGGGAAGGTTCCTTTGGCCGCCCAGCAGCTGATCTGCTCGGTAGCGCAGCAGCAGCGAGGAGCCGAATCGGGGTTTCCCAGCCGCCCACGCAAAGGGGAAACCCCGGCTCCTCGCTGATGCCCCCGCTCGCCCGCCCGCCGCCCGCCGCCCGCCAGCAAGAGGGGGAGAGATAGAGAAAGAGAGAGAAGGAAAAAAGAGATGAGAGAGGGAGGAAGAGAGTGTGAGAGAGGAAGAAGCAAGATAGAGAAAGAGAGAGAGAAAGAAAGATGAGAAAGGAAGGGAGTGACGTCATCGGGTGGGAAAAAATCACGATATAGCGTTTCGCGAAGATCGAGATCGCGAAAATCGAGGGATCACTGTATATAGAACTAAATAAATAGAAAAAGATTTGGAAAAATGGAACAAATTACCAATTTCATTGATAGAGAGAATTGCTACCATCAAGATGTCTATATTGCCAAAATTAATATACCTATTCCAAATCATACTGATCAAATTAGAAAAAAAAATACTTTGGAAATTTAAATAGAATGATATCAAAGTTTATTTGGGCAGGGGGGAAAAAATCAAGAATTAAATCAAAATATTCGCAAGATAACAGAAAACAAGGGGTTTTTGGACTCTCTGACCTAGAATTATATTATCAAGCAGCTGCTCTTCAATGGATTATGGATTGGATACAGATTACGAGTCTACGGAGAGGGGCAGTATACAAATCTTATTATTATTATTATTATTATTATTAATAATAATAATAATAATAACTTAGTAATAACAGAATATTAACACTCAAGGGACATGATCTACAGGTTGGATGGCATGGGTTCCTATGGGATGAGAAAACACTCTTATTTCCAAAATCATAAAATCAGAGACTCCCTATATAAAATTTGGGCTAAAATAAAATACTATGAATAAATTCTGACATGGTTTTCAAGTATGGAAGCAATAATCTATCCCAATAGAATAGACAACACAAAATAGTTAGATACACGGAAATTTTGGACATACAAGGAAACTTAAAAGACATTGAAACTCTAAATCGACAAGGAATCAAAATTGATTGGTGGCCATATTATCAGATTAAATCTAGGTTAGAAGAAGATAGAAGAAAATTTGAATAGCAAAAGACAAATCAGAATTGGATAAGAATACTATTTGGACCTGGGGGGAAAAATAATAGCAAATATTTACTAAATGATAAAATGGAAGAAGAAATTGTTAAAGGTAATAGGATTAGTTGAGCTAACAAAATTAGATATAACATAAATTTGGATCAGTGGGAAAAAATCTGGAGTAAAAATTATAAACTAACCAATGCAGCTGCATACAAAGAAAATCTCTATAAAATGTACTACAGGTGGCACCTATCACCAGCGAGATTGGTCAAAATGTGTCACAACATGAACCCAAATGTGGAAATGCCAACACAAAAATGGATCATTTTATCACATGTGGTGGACCTGGCTCAAGGAAATAATGGGGAAAAAATTAATATGAAACCTGAAATGTTTTTAATAGAAATATTGGATAAAAGAAATAGAGAAAAAAATATTGGTATATTATACTGTACTACATAATTTGATAGCAGTGAGAATCTAATAAATAATAATATGGCTGGCACAAAATTAGAAACATGGTGATCTAAAATCCAACAATATAATTATTTTTTAAAATCTTGGAAAGTGTAGAATCAGAAAAGTTGACAATAGAATTAAACCAAAAAGAGTACTCAGAATGTTATGAAGTTTGGAATTTATTTTATAACTGGTTGGAAAGGAAAAATAGAAAGAAAAAAGATGTATAAATGTATATATTGATATTTAGTTAAAAATGAGTATAGGACTGTCTAGGTTTGTATATAATTGATAGATATACTTACTAATAGATTTATAGAGAAAAGCTGTAAAGGAAATACAGTTTATAAGATTTATATATAAATGAAAATTTAACATTAAGACAATTTACTGTGGAAGTACCTAGGAGGTTTTATATGTATATTTGTAAATGTACTGTTTGTTTTGTTTGATGTTTATTTGTATTTTTAACATCTTTTTATATTTAACATCTTTATATTTAATGAAAACTATTTTTTACAAAAAAAAGTATCTGCCTTATATAAAATGTTGTGTAATGTCAGTAAAAACACAGCAAGGGATCTGGGGCTCAATGAACCATATTGATCCACAATTTCCTTTATTGTGTTAATACTGCACAATTCCAAATGTATATATAAATATTGCAAAAATGTGGGGTAAGATATTATAGAATGTGTTTGTACTTTCATGAGAATGCTACTGAGACTAGTAGATCTTCAAGACAAATTTAGGCCCAATTCACAGAATCGGGTAGCCCTGCTTTTGCCTTCCATTGCACAAATAATTTTTAAATTGTAAACTTAATATGAATTATACGAATCCCAGTGACCGATTAGGTCCCACAGAGTGGGCCTTCTCCGGGTCCCGTCAACTAAACAATGTCGGTTGGTGGGCCCCAGTGGAAGAGCCTTCTCTGTGGCGGCCCCGACTCTCTGGAACCAGCTCCCCCCAGAGATTAGAACTGCCCCTACTCTCCTTGCCTTTCGCAAACTCGCAAACTCCACCTTTGTCATCAGGCATGGGGGAACTGAGATATCTCCCCCGGGCCTATATAATTTATGTATAGTATGTTTGTAGGTATGTCTGATTAAAAATGGTTTTTTTAAACTATTTTAAATTTTAAATTGTAAATTATTAGATTTGTCAAGAATTGTTTTTATTGTATTGTGAGCCGCCCCGAGTCTACGGAGAGGGGTGGCATACAAATCAAATCAAATCAAATCAATCAATCAATCAATCAATCAATCAATAAAATATAGCATAATCTGTACTAAAGTGCTAAATATTATTCCTAATTCAACTGAATTACCTTTATCTCATAACTAATTTAATATTTAATACTGAAATATTCCAACGATCTAGATAACAATGATCCAGTTTACTCAACAAGCTAAAAACAAAAATGTCTTCATTTTTGTTCTTAGTATGGTGTATTGCCATGATGGCGAACCTATGGCACGTGTGGCACATGGAGCCATATCGGCTGGCACGTGAGCCATTGCCCTAGCTCAGATCCAGCACTGGCCAGCTGATTTTCGGCTCGGTTGGAAGCTCAGGGAGGGCATTTTTGGCCTCCAGAGGGGCGGGGGAGGGTGTTTTCAGATTCCTGAGGCTCAAGGAAAGTCTCTGGAGCCTGGAGAGAATGAAAAGCAGGCCTACCGGAAGTCGGAAAATGGGGGTGGTGGTTGCACAAAGGTAACGGGGTAGTGCAGGGGGGGGTCATGTGCACATGTGAAGGGGGGTGGGACACATGGGGGCATTGAACTATGGGTGTAAGCACACACGTGTGCTTGATAGCACACAGATGCGCACTTTCGGCACCTGAGAAAAAAATGGTTAGCTATCACTGGTATACTGTATAGTATGAATTTGACCACTGTGTGATGAAAGAAGAAAATTAACTGATTAATTCAAAATATGGCAAAGCAAACCATAGTGTAGAATAATATATACAAATGTTATCATTTTTATATGAATATATGAAGACCAGCAATGTTTCACAAGAGGATTTCTATGATTATTTCAACACAGTCTTACATGTCTAGTAATTAGTATTACTAGTTCATTCGAGTTTATTCAAGCTGTATACAAACATTAATAAGGAGCAGAGGAAAAGATTGCAATGTTCGTGCAAATTGAAGCAGGTGCCAATAAACAGATGCATTTAAAAAAGAATTTTTTTTAGTACAAGAGTACATTACAGTTAACATAATTATCATTTCTACTGGATGTTAATAAATGGCATAGCATAAGAGCCTAACTACCCAGTAGCAATGAAGAAACAAAATCACTTGGTTGAGATATATTGTACAGTGTCATAATACATTATGGCAGTGGTTCTCAACCTTTCTAATGCCGCGACCCCTTAATACAGTTCCTCATGTTGTGGTGACCCCAACCATAAGTCTAGTGCCAATTCTCCCAACAGAGCTTTAAGCTGATTGGCAGGAAGGTCAAAAGGACACCTGCAACGTAAAGGCTTGATTGGTCGGATTGTAAAAATATGTTCCAAAGCGCCAGAATAGAAGCTTTAGTTCCTAACACCATGGGAAATTTGTCTTTTCTCATGGTCTTAGGCGACCCCTGTGAAACAGTCGTTCGACCCCCAAAGGGGTCCAGACCCACAGGTTGAGAAGCACTGCATTATGGTTTAGTCTCAGTTTAATGTTAAGTTCTGAACTCAGTTTTTTTCAGTCTATTGTGACTTATTGCCGAGTCTGCGGAGAGGGGCGGCATACAAATCTAATAAATAATATTGGTCTGACATAATTATGTCAGAACCCAATCAATGGAAATAGATTAAATAAAGTTTAATTTCCCCCCAGAAATTGTATTATTAGGATAGAAAGTGTACTTTGTTAAAATTATCTGTAGTCTATACACTACTAATCACCAGGAGATATCCTTAGAATCCAGCAGGCTAACCAGAATACTTTAGATGAACTAGTTTTTGCACAGAACTTTGCAGGGATCCCAAGTGGGTAAAGGCCACCTTAATAGAAGTTACTGTTCCCAAATCTTACAAAGTCAAAATGGATGACAGCTGAATGTGGAGAAGACACATAGACCAGCTCCGGAGTAGGTTGGGAGTCTCCTGGCTTCGCCAACAGGAGACTGCACAGCCACAAGAAACCTCAGTGAAAAAGCCAGAGCAATATAAGCCTCCACCCCAAAGGCCATACAATACAATTCATCAAGAAGACCAAGATAAGAACCAGGCCCTTCCTACAAGCAACCAGAGAGACCTAAACTCAAGCCCGGAGATGGAGCACAAGTGCCTACCTGCAGCCACTGGAATCCAGCGAAGTCACCCAGGACCGGAGAATGAAGAGGCCAAGGCTTCAGCCGCCACACCTAGTTGCCAGTTCTAGATTTTTCCACAAAGAGATAGAGGAGCAACAACAGGCATCTCTACTCCAGTTGAAAACTCCTGAAGAACTGAATCGCGCAGGCCCAGTGGGACTATACAGTGTCCTGTTTATTTATGTGACTACATAACCTACGTTGATTCCTGATTGGATTTTCCACAAACTAAGAAAGGAAGGGTGTGATGTAAAGAGCACAGATTTGCATAGCTGCCGCTGATTGGCTAATCTAGCAGTGGGAGAAATAAACTACTGTCAGTGGCCAGCAGACTACAAGGAAGCCGTTAAAAGTGACTTCCCTGCAGTCTGCCAGCAGTTTGTATTGCTTTCAGTTTAGGAGAAATAAAAGTGCTGAACTGTTCCTGAATGCCGTTTGTTCTTTCCTGCACAAGTCTAACAGTCTACTTTTTAAAATGTCTTATTGAAATCCAAATATCTTTATCTACGGTACAGTATTTTGCTGATGTACTAATTTAGGTTTCCAGGATTGCAATGTCCATTTCTTACCAATTATATTTTTTAAAGCTATGTAGTAACTTCTCTGTTCTGACCCATCTTCATTGTTCATTTTTCTGCTACGCAGGTCTCTCGGGCAATTTATTTATTTATTTATTGTATTTATATGCCACTCAATCTGAAACAGACTCATTATAATCTGATTTATATTTCTTAGCAAATCCCTGCCTTCCTTTCTGCTCCTTATTTTTAGTTCCTTTCCATTTTGATTATAAATTTGCCTAATTATCTAGATTTCCTTGCTTCTCTTATCTCCGTCATTATATACATTGTTTTCCTAATCAGAATAATATTTTATATCCTATATAAGTGATGCTCACCATGACTTTTTACCATAGATACTAAAACATTTGCAAGCATTAGTGCATTTTGGTGGGGCTCTGGTTGATGGCTCTGCATGGAGTAATGTGTTGGGCCAACAGGAACTGGTCAATCCGTTCCTGCCAGTTCCCTGGGCCCATTCTAGTAAAAATCTCTTTTGTCATTCTCACAATTCTCTCTGCCTGGCATTGCTTGCCTGACTGAATGGTGAAACAACTACATGCTTCATTCCCAGGTCAGTTAGGAATGACTCCATGTGCTTGGCTGTCAATTGTGGCCTGTTGTCTGACACAAGGACATCTGGCAAGCCATGGGTTGTGAACATCTTCCTCAGGCTTGCATGGTGGCTTCCATTGTTGTGGAGGGCATGTTGACTATCTTCAGCCATTTGGAATAGGCATTTACCACAATTAGAAATGTTTGCTCCAACATAGGTACTGCAAAGTCTATGTGGATTCTTGACCATGGGGCTTTGGGTATCTCTCATTCTACACGGTGTAGCTGGTCTGGTTTCTTGCCATGGCAGGCAAGTTGCCACCCACTCAGTAATGTCCTGGTCCAGTTTAGGTCACCACATATAGCTCCTCGCTAGTGGTTTCATGCGCCCTGTCCCTGGGTGTCGTATGTGTAGAACCCCCATTATTTTTTTCTGCATAATGTGGGGCATGACAATTCATTCCCCCCCACAGCAAACACCCCTTCAGCACAGATAGTTTGGTTTGTTTATTTTTAAAGGATTTAAATTCATCCCGTTCTTCCTCTGGTGGCCATTCCCTGAACACCCAGTTCATGACTTTGGACAACAATTTGTCTTTTGCTGTGTGTTCTGTGATGCCTTGAGATGTGATGGGGCTGGTCTATTCAATGTCAACCAGCAAGATTCCGTCCACAGGAGCAGGGTCTTCTATGAGGTTGGGTGCTGGACAGAGTCTGAATGCGTCTGCATGTCTGATGTTCTTTCCTGGTCAGTGGGTCAACTTGTAGCTGCATCCAGAGAGCAAGATGGACCAGCGGGTCAACCTGGGTGACATATATTGTGACATTTGTTGGCTGCCTGTGAATAGACCCAATACTGATTTATGGTCCATCACAAGTTTGAATTCGAGGCCATAAAGGTATTCGTGGAAATGCTTTTATTTCTCCTAAGCTGAAAGCAATACAAACTGCTGGAAGGCTGCAGGAAAGGGCTTCCCTGTAGCCTGCTGGCCTCTAGTTTATTTCTCTTGCCACTAGATTAGCTAATCAGCGGTGGCTATGCAACTCATTGCTCCTTACGTTAGTACATGACATAGGCCCCAGTGTATTTCTTGTTAAGCTAGAAAAATGGGGGCTAGACAGCATCAGCACCATATGGATTTGTAGATGGCTGACAAACCACACTCAGTGTGCATCCCTTAATGGAACTATATCTACATGAGGGAAGGAAGCAGTAGAGTACCCCAATGCTCTGTTTTAAGAACAGTGCTCTTCAATACGATATCTTCATAAATGGTTTAGATAAAGAGATAGAAGTGGAATTCATCAAATTTGCAAATAATACCAAGTTGTTAGGAATAGCTGATATCCCAGAAGATAGGTTCAAGACCCAGACGTATCGTGACAGATTTGAACACTGGGCCCTGTTAGGACTCTGTCCAAAGCAGTTGGATTGGTAATATATAAACCAACAATATATATTATAACTGAGCTATGTCTGTTTAACTGAATTGTTGCAGACTGCCACAAGTGGGAGCTACATTTCATAGCTTATTTCTCTGAGTCACTTTTTTTTTTTTTGCTTTGTCTGGCTACTCACTGCTAATGCTTACTCACTGTTAGGATGCTCTGCAATGTTTCTGCAATCTCTCTGTATTGTAGTCATATATTATAGCTAGAATGTGTTTAGGCTTGATATCTTTGATTACTGATTATGACAAAGACAACTGGTAAAGAAGACTGTGTACTTGGTAATATCTGGATTGTTATTCTGACTTATTATGTGTATGACTTTAGACTATCTGAATATGCTATTTCCTAAAGTAAACTTTAATTCAAATTAGTACTGTATATCTGTGTGTGGCTGAATAATTATTCACAAATAATCTCAATCTAAACATTGCTGTGTATGCACAAACCTTGTTAAATAAGGACTACTCTGCTCATACATTAACAGACCCTATCTAAGAAAATGAAATTCACTCTAGAGAAAAGTAAGGTTTACACATAGACAAAAAAGTCAAATGTACAAGTACAAATTAGGTGAAACTTGGCTTAATAGCGATAACTGCAAGAGGAATCTTGGAGTCCTAGTGGATAAATCACTTAAATGTGAACCAGCAGTGTGCTGCAGCTGACAAAAAAGTCAATGCAATTCTAGGCTGCATTAACAGAGGGATAAAATCAAGATAACATGAAGTTAACATGACAGTACTGATTTATAAGACCTTGGTAAGACCACACTTAGGATACTGCATCCAATTTTGGTTGCCACAATATAGAAAAGATGTTGGAAAAAGTGCAGAGAAGAGCAACAAAGATGATCAGAGGCCTAGAGGCTAAAATGTCCAAGATCCCTTCTAACTCTGTTATTTTAACTCTATTGGAGTTAAAAATTAAGAATGTTTGCAGGAATTGGTATGTGTACTCTAGTTAAAAGAAGGACTGGGGTGACTAGTGTTTCAATATTTAAGAAGCTGCCACAAAGAAGAGGAAGGGGTGTTAACCTATTTTCTAAAGCACCAGAAGGATAAACTTTCTGATAGTTAGAACAATGAAACAGTAGAACGCCACACCTTCAGAGGTTATGGGTTCTTCATCACTGAAAGCTTTTAAAAGGAGACTGGATAGCCATTTGTCTGAAATGGTACAGGCTAGTAGTGGGTTCTAAAACCCTTTACTACTGGTTCATATGCATGCAGTGCTACTGCACATGTACAGAGGTTTCTGCATATGCATAGAAGCATCCCTGGCGGGTGGGCAAAGCCTCTTGCTGCCACTGTTACTGGTTCTTAGCACTGGGCAGAACTGGGAGCAACCCACCCCGGTATAGGGTCTTTTGCTTGAGCAGGGGATTGGACTAGAAAACGTCCAAGATCCCTTCTAACTCTGTTATTTTAACTCTATTGGAGTTAAAATTTCCAATAGGAAGGATGTAAAGGAAATTTGCTTTAAATATAATTCTGTACATATCAATTCAACTGCAAACTCAGTTTTCCTTGGGATTTACTATGTGAATGAGTAGGTTTTTTCCCTAAATGGCAAATTAAGATGAGATTGGCACTTGTTGAAATTAGATTTATTTCTGATTATTATACAATAATGCATAGATGTAATATGGTATCATTTTTGGATTAAAGGGAAAGAAGTTATAACCTCAAAACTAGGTTTTACAATGAAATTTATAAATAGATCATGCTTTATAGGAGAAAAATGAGTTGGCTTCACAAAAATGAGTTGGAGTGCAGTAACAGAACAACTCTACCTTCATGGGCACATACTGTATATCTGGATGGCTGCACTGAGACTGGAATGATGAAGACAGAGGGGAAATGTTATGCGTGACAGAGAGCACAGGATGGAAAGGGATGGGAGGGTCTCTATTGTAATGTGCCCCAGGGATTCCCCTGTTGTTTTCAAAAGATCCTTCTAGCCTTAAATTAGGAACATTATATCAGTTACCTTCTTTTTCTACTGCCATCGGGATCTCTAGTTGGTGAACCGTGTGTTATGGAAGATATTAATCCTGTTCATCTGCTTGCTCCAGCCAAGCTAGCAGATAATTAGCACCAGTTGCCAGCAGGAAAGCCGACGCCAAAGAAATCTTGTTGGACAGAATCTGTATAAGCTATTTTGGATGAGTAAAGATCTGCAAAGTTTGAGTACAAGCTATTCAGGAAGTATGTGGGGATAAACAGGATAGTGCTGACCAGGAAATTCCTTGCACCAGCTTTTCCTCATAGGTTAAAATTTTCATCATTCCTTGTCAGTACTCTCATGATATTTAGAGGGCACAAGCCTCAAAAAGATGCACTAGCACATCTATCTCGAGTCCTGTAAATCCCAAATCAAGTCATCAGATGCCAGGTTGTTATTTCTTACTAGACAAATTTTGTTCAACATTCTTTGGAATGAAAATTTGAATTCATATTCAACTTCATTTTATTGTTCACGTTCCTCTTCATGGAGTTGAGCTGTATTTTTTGAGATATGGCTTTTTTGCATCATCATCAAATATACTCCTAAATATGGAGACACAGAAATTACCCTACACAGGGCAGTAGGAAGTGGAAGGGGATAACTCTGCATTTGAGAAACTGATTAATAGAATAGTGCAATATGAAGAATAAAAACAACAACAACAACAACGATGAATTAAATCTAGAGTGATTACAATTGTGGAACATTTCATTTTTTTAGTGTGACGTCATGCAAGTGGAATCCACTTTCATTTAAATTGAAGGAGTCCTACTTTATTCTCCAAACGTTTACCCTTCTTATCCAAGAAAAATACTATAACTTTAAAAATATTTACAATAAATTAGGACAAACTAAGTTAAAATGAAAGAAATAAAATAATCGCAGGTCTTATTCTTCTTCGTATTCCTATTGCTTAGCTTTGTGGTTTTCAGAATTTTGGACGGGTGGCATTGGTAGTGAAGATCATGGGCACAGGTCCATATTTCCACAGCTGAGTGCCTCCTCCTTCTTCACCCCAGCTGAGACAGTGGTTGCGCCTTTTTTCTTTGTAAATCTCCCATGGAATAAATACACTGGTACAAAGGGAAGTTCTAGGAAAATGCAATAGTGCAGCTAACTGGGCTCTTCTTGACCTCTCAGCAGCCTTCGATACCATCAGTCATGCCATCCTTTGGGGTCTGCAATGGAGCTTAAGACTGAGCAGCAGAGTTCTGTTCTGGTTTAGCTCCTTTCTCAAAAGCTGTTCCCAATCAATATTGGTGAGAGCTCCAGCCCCAGGCCACTCCCTTACATCATACCCCAGGGCTCAGTAATTTTTCCGCTTTCTACTCCTGGAGCTTCAAGATCCAGGTCTCTGACATCTTTAGTTCTAGATGGAGTTGAAATACCCAGTTCAAAACTTAAGAGGTTATCGTACCAACTGCAATATTTCAAAGATCAGGGCTCCCTGTGCTCACTCACTCAAGCCCTAGTCATCTGTCTTCCAAATTATCACAGTGCACTTTACATGGAGCTATCCTTGAAATGCATTTGGAAGCTTCAACTGGTACAAGGTGCAGAAGCTTGAGCAGTCTTTGGGGCCCATAGAATGACCCGTGATATATCATGGCTTTGCAAGCTACTTTGACTACAGATTTGCTTCTGGGCGCAATTCAAGGTATTGGTTATGACCTTTAAATCTCTTCATGGCATAGATCCAGGCCACTTTATGAACCGATTCACCCCACTTGTGCCAGCAGAGGAGTCCTGCTTAGCATCCCGTCAGTCAAGGAACTTTGCTGGGATCTCATCAGAATTCTTTGACTGATGGGATCCAGGGGAAGAGTCTTTTCTGGTATAGCACCAGCCCTCTGGAATATCCTGCTTCCCCATCCTCCTATCCTTCAGGTTTTTCCCCACTCTCCTATCCTCCTGCAAGGCTCTAAAGCAGTGTTTCCCAACCTTGGCAACATGAAGATATTTGGACTTCAACTCCCAGAATTCCCCAGCCAGCATTCGCTGGCTGGGGAATTCTGGGAGTTGAAGTCCAGATATCTTCAAGTTGCCAAGGTTGGGAAACACTGCTCTAAAGACCTGGCAGAAGGGGACTGAGTGGGGGAGTACATCACAGGAAGCGGCTGCTAATCAGCCGCTTCCCCTGCCCCCTGAACTTCCTGTCCCGCCTTTGCTAATTTTTAAAATTCCATATTATTACATTCCAAGTTTATTTTTATTCTCTTATTGCATTATAATTGTTATTTTATAACTTTTTTTCCATCTTAGTGTTTTAAGCTCCCCCGGAGTAGCTCCATGATGACACGGGTGACAAATAAATTTAACAAACAAACAAGTTGCATTCATCCGCTTCATTTTCCAAAATGAAGGAGTGTTGTAAAATGTGTTTTAAGGAATAAAAAAGATGTCTATCGACTCCATAAGATATAGTGAGGGATGGAAAAAATATAGGCTCAAGTCAAAATGGGCCAACTTGCCACGAGATAACTCAATGTAGGGCCAACTTGCCACAAGATAACTCAATGTAGGGCAATTCAACAAATGCAAAAGTTAAATTAATTTTAGTGGAACTGGGACCAACCATAATAAAATAAAATCCAGAAATACAAGAGTTACAATAATTTTGGTGAAAAGTGGTCACCAATAATAAAAATAACTGAATGAAACTATTAATACAGCATTGAATTGCCCCATGGTGAGTATTCCCATGGCAAATTGGCTATGGCGAGCTGTCCTAGATCTGGCTCAAGTTTGTTTGTTTGTTTGTTTGTTTACTTACTTACTTACTTACTTACTTACTTACTTACTTACTTACTTACTTACTTACTTACTTACTTACTTATTTATTTATTGGATTTGTATGCCGCCCCTCTCGGTTGCTATCAACTCCTGGACAGATCTCATGCATTTTTTAATAGCAGTATGGAATTGTTATTTTAAGGATTTTTCCCCAATTTCCCAGTATTATTTATAGCCATAGATTTTAAAGTAATAACCAGATATGACTCCACTTAACCTTTTCAAGATCAGCCAAAATTGGCTAGTGCACAACCTGCTGTGAATGAAACGAACAGGGAATTAAGAAAGAAAATATATTTGTTCCATTTGTTCCTAAAAAGAATAGAAATTCTCTTTTCTTTCAAATGGAGGGAGCAATTACTGTGTGCAAAAGGATAGACACAGTGGTGATATGTGTTTACACTGTACACTGATTAAAATTTCTGATTGCCTTCTCTTCTGATGAAGATTACAACTCCCAAAAGTTCCAATTCACATAGATAAGCCAAAGAAGAGGCCAAGCTTTTCCTTGGAGATGTCCATAGGCCAGGGATGGTGAATCTATAGCATATGTGCCACGGGTAGCATGTGAAGCCATATCGGAGAGTTCCAGAGTGCAAAAAACAGCAGAATAGGCAAACCATATGTTTGTTTTTCTGAACTTCCGGCATGCCCATTTGCCATTTTTTTCACCGTTCACCTGCATGGGTGGATTGTGTGCTTTGCATGTGTGGAGGGAGGGAACGGGTGTGGGCACATGTCCGTGCGGACACACTAGCACGCACATATACACTCTTTTAGCACATGAACCAAAAAAGGTTCACCATTACTGCCAGAGGCAGCATTAGGAAAATAACCATAAAAATCACCAGCAACAACTGGAAGGCAATAGAAGAAGAATGGCCAATAACTATAGAAATTTTGATTGTGACTTGACAGGAATTTATTGAGAAGCAACAGCATAGATTTGTACTGATTACAGCTCTTCAACTTAATGCAAAGCTATGAATTCCAAATTTCTGAATGCAAATAGCTAGCCTGTTGTAGGCCCATTTGATTGTAGTGTCCTCCAAACCATATCTATCTTGACCATACAAAATGCATCAGAGTGCAGATAACAATGCTTCAACCTGTACCTCTCTAAGAACAAAATATTCCCACACTACTTTTGTTACGTTTGGAACTATCCGGCTGAAAACATGTATAATTTCTTGTAATTTATATTGCTTTAAAAAGAAAAAGAAGCTATTCGTTATATGCCTTTCACAAAAAGTTCAAGGCAACCTATATACAAAGATGGGGAATAACTTTTATCCTTACAACAATTATGTGAGAAGTTGAGCTAAGAGATATTGAGTGGTCAAAGATCACCGAATGAGCTCCATAGTTAAGAAGAAACTTATATCCCCCAGTCCCTCTCTAGATGCAATAACAAACTGATTCTGAGTTCAACAGAAGGAGGGAATGCTTAATATTCTACTTTGCAACTGAATTTTTGCTACAACTTTTCCTGGGTGAACTACTTTTCCTCTCTTAAGTGTCCCAGTTTCTTATTTCTAAAAGTATGAGACTCCGAAATGAAGCAGCTTAATAAGTGAAGTATCTAGAAACCAACCCTCTTGAGTGCTCTCCTTTTATAACCCAGAGGGTAGAATTACAAATTTCACTAACAAAGCTGGAATATTTCCAGAGATTATTCAGTGAAAGGAAAGCTTAGACTTTTTCTCCATATGTTGAATTTTTCTCTGAAAAATTTTCCTTCCCACTTGAGGGAAATTTAACTTCAGAGCTGGTTGGGAATTAAAGGACAATGTAAATTAACCATTGGAGAAAATATTGTACAAAGAGGAAGAATTATATATTTATTTTATTTCATTCCTATGCCTGTACTTCCCTATAAGCAGGAGGGAAATTCAAAACTTTTCCCTACCAGTTCTGTGGGAGTGGCTTAGTGAGAGAATCATGTAACTAAATGGGTGTGGCCAACTTGACATCACTCATGGTCCCACCCCACCAAGCCACACCTACAGAACCAACAGAAAAGTTTGGCCAAGTGTTCTACCATTCAACCTGGTTACTTTGCACCTCCTTCATGTTTGCTCTGTGTGTATGAGCCCAAGAAAGAGGAGAAAAGCAGCCACGTTGCAGCGTCAGAGAGAAGCTGAAGTTTTCTCCCACCCTTCATAGCACAACTGCTTAGAAGGCAGCTTCTGTGGCTGCCTGTCTCTTTACGGTTACCCCCCACCCCTTCCCCTGAATCAAAGTACTGTACCTTAATGACAGGCCAGTGGTGGTCGTTTTCAGCTGTCTTCTGAACAGTTTCACTGTGAAGCAGTCCCTCTGGCTGCTGCTGTTCTCTAAGGTTTGGCCACAAGCTGCACGGACAGGCAATGGTGCCTGTGTGATCGGTATGAACAGGATGGCGATGGTGGTGACGGTCACAGGACTGTCCCATGATGATCGCTGCCATTACTGCCCTATTTGTACCGGCTGTGTACATGCATCTATTGCCTGCCAATGCAGTTTGTGGCTGGACCTGACCCGAACGGCATCAGCCGGGGCTGCATCACAACGGAGTTGCTCAGAAGGCAGCCAAAAATGATCGCCGGTGGCTAGAGGCTTCTTGGCGCAAAAGGCAATCAATCCTCGCTATGTCCCCCCACTCACCAAGGCATGAAGGTAGGTGAGGTAGGCAGAGGATGAGCAAGCGGTGGCTCTGGGGCAAGGCCGGAGCCAGGGAATTGTACATTCACCAACCCGGCCAAGGTGGATAGTAAGGAGGCAGCAGCTTTGGGGCCCAGGGAAATGGCACATCCCTAGCCCCTGGTCCCTGACTCAAGGTGAAAGATGAGTGGGTGGCATGTATTGCTTATCTTTGGTGAGCTGAGCTGAGCAGGGGAGCGACTGGCAAGATGATTAGCTGGGCCACATGACAAAGGGAGCCGGGGTGGCGCAGCAGGTAGAGTGCTGTACTGCAGGCCACTGTAGCTGACTTGTAGATCTGAAGGTCAGCGGTTCAAATCTCATCACCGGCTCAAGGTTGACTCAGCCTTCCATCCTTCCGAGGTGGGTAAAATGAGGACCCGGATTGTGGGGGCAATAGGCTGACTCTGTTAAAAAGTGCTATTGCTAACATGTTGTAAGCCGCCCTGAGTCCAAGGAGAAGGGCGGCATAAAAATCAAATAAATAAATAAATATATAGGAAACTATATATAGGGTGGCGGGAGTGGGTGGAGAGAGTGGTTATCAGGGTTGAGTGAGCAGCTGGAAGGATTGAGTGGCCAGAAGGTTGAGCAGCAACTGGGCATGGCCGGGCCAACCAGGAGTGGTTATTATTGGTTTGGCAAACCGATTCAAATTGTCCCTACCAGTTCGCTTGAATCAGTCAAATTTCACCCCTGCCTACCTCAACAACCCAGTATTTTACCTTAATATTTTTTCTATCTTACCTTGTCCTGAAAGTCTAATATTCCTAGTGTGGATAGGAAATGATGGAAGTTGTAGCTCAACACATTTTAAAGAAACACATACAGCTAAACTGCACTATTTTGTACATTGATGATATTTATTTATTTATTTATTAATCAGATTATTTTGGATTAATAAATTTACCTATTGGAGACTCCATGATATGTAAAGTCTCTGGGAACATTTTTTTGTGGCAGATAGAAAGACGTAGGCAAGATCAGAGCTCAACTACTCATTGGCTCCAATATCTCCTATCTGTTACATCCTTCAAGCCTCGTCTCTCAACTGTGATTTTTTTTTCAGTTGTCATTGGATTAAATCCCTGCCCTGTTCACTAACATGTTCACAGGAAATGACATGCGCATTTTTCATCTAATCTCATTTAAGGGCTCTTTGGCTGGAAGGACTATTCTACAGTTTCCTAAATTTTACCATCTTCTACAATATTCAATGGTACAATTGTGTTTAGTGGGACTGAAGCATTCCAAAATAATAGAGAGAAATGAAATGACATTGGCTGCAGAAGGCAGATGATGGGTCCAAACCAAAACAAACCAAAACATATTTTTAGCTGAGAGCACTCAATCTGAATTTGAAAGATAGATGAGCAAAGAATATGTAAAGGATGCTATATATGTTGACACTGTAGCAAAGAATGAACCTGCATCAATTTTTATGTTACTATTTCATCTCTCCCATTATCGACTATCTAGAGGTGCTGAATCGTTATTTCCCCAACTTTTAAAATCTGGGATTTGCAATCTAAACACATCTGGAGAATATTACATAAATAAAAACTGGTTTAGAAGTTGATACTCGATGTCAAACAAATCTGTCTATCTTGCTTTTTTTTTGGTTCCTTTTTGAATTCCAAGTTTCTGCAAGCATAGTATAGCATACAGATTTTTAGGATTATATTTCTTGCTGAGTCAACTAACAACACAATCAGTCAGTCCATTAGTTTAGTTTAGTTTAGTTTAATCAGATTTGTATGCCGCCCCTCTCCGCAGACTCGGGGCGGCTCACAGCAACAGCAATAAAAGACAAATCCAATATTAAATTAATTTTAAGAACACCACAAGTTAAAAACCAATCATACACACTAGCATACCATACACAAATTTTATAAGCCTAGGGGGAAGGAACATGTCAATTCCCCCATGCCTGAAGACAGAGGTGGGTTTTAAGGAGCTTACGAAAGGCTAGGAGGGTGGGGGCAACTCTGATATCTGGGGGGAGTTGATTCCAAAGGGTCGGGGCCGCCACAGAGAAGGCTCTTCCCCTGGGTCCCGCCAAACGACATTGTTTAGTTGACGGGACCCGGAGAAGGCCAACTCTGTGGGACCTAACTGGTCGCTGGGATTCGTGCGGCAGAAGGCGGTCCCGGAGATATTCTGGTCCGGTGCCATGAAGGGCTTTATAGGTCATAACCAACACTTTGAATTGTGACCGGAAACTGATCGGCAACCAATGCAGACTGCGGAGTGTTGGTGTGACATGGGCAAATTTAGGAAAGCCCATGATAGCTCTCGCAGCTGCATTCTGCACGATCTGAAGTTTCCGAACACTTTTCAAAGGTAGCCCCATGTAGAGAGCGTTACAGTAGTCGAGCCTCGAGGTGATGAGGGCATGAGTGACTGTGAGCAGTGACTCCCGGTCCAAATAGGGCCGCAACTGGTGCACCAGACGAACCTGGGCAAACGCCCCCCTTGCCACAGCTGAAAGATGTTTCTCTAATGTGAGCTGTGGATCGAGGAGGACGCCCAAGTTGCGGACCCTCTCTGAGGGGGTTAGTGACTCCCCCCCCCAGGGTGATGGATGGACAGATGGAATTGTCCTTGGGAGGCAAAACCCACAGCCACTCTGTCTTATCCGGGTTGAGTTTGAGTCTGTTGACACCCATCCAGACCCCAACAGCCTCCAAGCACCGGCACATCACTTCCACTGCTTCGCCGACTGGACAAGGGGTGGAGATGTAAAGCTGGGTATCATCTGCATACTGATGATACCTCACCCCATGCCCTTAGGACAAAGGATTTCAACTTTTTGTTTGGGGAACATGTTTGAGAGGGCTGAAAACTACAGAGGCTAACCATTACAACATGGCCACAGGTGGGGAAAGAATCAAAACACAGAATAATTAGCATTGAAAGAAAAATGCTGATTTTTGAGGGAATATTGTTTCGTTAAGAGTTACTGTTATTATTACTTCAACAATTTTCAGCCTAACTTTACTCCCACCCCCATCACATAATACTGTAGAACATAAGGAGATTCTGAAAGCCATGTGGAGCAGTAGTTGGTAAAATGGACATAGATTTTTGAGTAACACTATTCAAAGCCATAAGAGTTGGAGATCCCCACAATCTTTATGGCCTATGATATAATAATAGACACATGTTGTCTTGTGGAGAACAGAAGCATTACTATTTCAACTCATTCATTGGTGATTATGTTCACAACTATGACGCTCCTGCGATGAAACGTATGGTCCACTGTAGTTAGAGAATTGTAGGTTGGTGGGCAACCCCCCCCCCCAGTCCCCATTTGCGGTGGAGCATGATCACATGGCATCAACCACCTTCTTCAGGGTGATCGCGATACACGGCGAGATCGCCCAGCAAGGAGCTTCGCCCATAGTTGCTTAGAAATATTATTTACAGGGAATTCCACCCCATTTAGATTTTCACCTCTGCAGGTCTACATTAGTTAAAGGTTAATAAAAGTGACCCATTAAACACAGCTTTGTTGTTTCGCCTCCGCAGCAATTGATATTAAAGAAATTAGAATCAAGATGGCATTTAGTTTTCAGATGAAGGCCAATATAGTAAAGAAATGGTTGTATTGTTAAGGTACTTATTTTTTAAAAAGAATTAGAGAAGTGATGGTTTAAAATTCATGTCTGATTTTTGCAAATATCGGATTTAGAGTATGAAGTTCTCAAAAGAGTAAGGGTATCAGAATGATAAACTCTAACTTTTGAATGACAAAATACTGTTAATACTGCCGTTTGTATGATAGAAATAGAAATTTATCTGAAGCAATAAGAGCATATTATATCTGAAATTCCTAAAACAATTTCAATTTAGCATTAGAGAAATTGCCCTAAAAGTTTGAATTCTACATTTATTGAATTACAACTCTCTTTCAATAATTTTTTTTAAAATGCAACTCTCATTATCATTAGACAAAACAGCTGCTCTTGTCTAGGACATCTGCATACCAATTTGGGAAGGGTTTTTTGAAGAAAAGTATATTCTGAAATATCAATAATCATCATTCAGGGAGAGGAGATCAGAGAAAATAATGTAATCAGTTATAGAAATAAATAATCAATATGGCCTTCATTACTTACAGGCAAAGACATGTCGGTCTCATCCCGAAACTCAGGTAAAGTCTCCAGGCAAAAAATCACAATGGAGATAAGAATGACCATAACTGAAATGATTGCGATGATGCGGGCAGCTTGAGAGCTCTCTGGATGTTCAAACAGCAGCCACACTTGTTTGAGGAATTCTCTCTCAGGCATGGGCTGCTCTTCTTCCTTGATGAATCCTTCATCATCACGAAATTTAGAGAGAGCTTCTTCACCCAGCTGATAGAATTTGAGTTCCTCCAAAAAAACATCAAGAGGGACATTGATGGGCCTGCGAAGCCGTCCTCCAGATTGGTAATAATACAGAATAGAGTCAAAGGAAGGCCGGTTGCGATCAAAGAAGTATTCATTGCGCAATGGGTCGTAATATTGCAAACGCCGCAGAGGATCACCCAGTAAAGTATCGGGGAACTGCCTCAAGGTCTTTACTTGGGTCTCAAATCGTAGGCCAGAAACATTTATCACCACTCGCTCACAACAGTCCTTGTGGGAATGTCCCCCACACTGGACAATGGGCTCACTTTCTCCTGCAGTCAGTGGCAATAGCTTCTCCATGGTAGAGCTGGCAGCTACAGAGAGCCTGAGATGATGTAGGAGGTCATGATTCGAAGTTCACCCAAATGCTGAGGCGTTCTCCAGAGAACTCCCAGTTCAGATATTCTATCCTGTATCCTTTCCAATATTAGTCTATTCACACTATTCGTATCTCAGCTGGCATCTTTTCTCCTAATTCGCCTTCAATTTTCCCTGCTTTAAACATAACAGCTCTATAGTTTCTAATTTACTTCTCTTCTCCTCCTCCTTCTCTTGCTATATCCTTTCTTTAGTTCATGCCATCTCCTTTCTTTTCCTGCCTTTCTCCTAAAGCCGATTGTCTTCAGCCCCAGATAATCATTCTATCATCTCGACACTACTCTCAAAATTGCTTTGGTATTTCCAAAGGGGTTATAGCCACGACTTAGATTGCCCCCTCCCCAACTGTCCTTCTCTATGTCCCCTTTCTGAGAACACCCCTGTCTTCCAGTGCCAGCGTCAAGGTTTCTGCCTGTAAACACTTTCCCTAGACCTAGGGATATCGGATTGCCCCAGGACGTTACAGACTCTTGGCCCCCTTGCCAAAATCCCAGCACCGCCTCCAACTCCATGCCTAAAAGCAATCCCAACAGCACTCTGATCAGAAGAGGGAAGAGCTAAAAATAACTGAGAGTGACATAGGGGCAGGAAGAATGCCCAGGGCAGAGAAAAAGGTGGGCAGGACACCTTCAGGAGAATACAGAAGACTGCCAGTGAGAAATTTTGTGCTCCCCTATAAAGAGTAGTGCTTGAGCCTGGACATTCCAGTCTTTCAAAGGAGGCTAGGGTCTCCTAGGTAATATACAAGAGTAAGCAAAGATTGAATCTGGATATAAATGGTACTCTGAATCATAAATTAGAAGTTGAGAATATGACAAACTAAAAGAAATTTAGGCTCTATCCTTTCCAGAAACCATCAAGTCCTTTTTGAGTTGTGATTTCAAGTCTTGAGAAATCAGAGACAACACAAACATACAAAGTGTTCCTACCGCCCGTGGTATTGCTTAATGAGATTCCATGTATTATTTAAACTTATGTTTGTTCCTTATCTGTTTTTATTGTCATTTGTTTCTTTGTGTTTCCCTTCTTTAAATGCTAAACATCTTAGAAAAACTTGACTCTCTTGTATTCTCACTCTCCCCCCAATCTTAAGTATGCCTTATGCACAGATTGTATAACTAAGGTAGCACAGTACAGTATGCTGTTTACATAGATCAGAGAAAATGTAGGAAAAATAAATACAAAATAAGCAAAAATATTTTCACAGTACTGATAGTCACCTATTGTTCAGCCTGCTGTTCGAGTATTGACTTGAATGTGAGTAATATCAAGGTGTTTACTTTCCTTTTTTATGGTTCTCTAGTTTTAAATTGGATTTTGACAGAGTACAGTATCTCTTCAAGAAATAATTTCCTGAAATAGAGGGCTGTTCTTGAACAAGCTTTAGATAAAGGATTTCCCCAGCAGGACATGTAACAACTGCGCACAGAATTGTTTTTTAGATATTTAACTGGTTTCCTCTTTGACCTGCTTTAAGATCTGATCAAAAACACATTTATCTTGCTTTTCTTTCAGGATGTTCTATTTGGTTCCTTTGATCATTGTCTTCCTGTTGCTAGCTTTATAATTGCATACAGTACAGGTTTCACCCTCTCTTTGGATTTTTATTTAGTTTATTGCAAAGTTGGCCCCAAACGTCTAACATCTCCCTTTTTCTCTCAAATTTGTTTGACTATAAAAACATGCACAGAGTCTGTTCACATTTGTTCACGTTATCCAATATAATTTTACATGATATATACTTCAAGTATTCTTCATTCTAGTATATTCTATAACATTAAAAGGAAAATCTCCCACCTTCCAAAAGATGTAAAGCAAGGCCTTATGCTCTGAACTGAAATGAGTTTTTATGGAACCAGATTATGAATCAGATCAATCTTCTTGATTTGATCTACATGAACATCTTTTTCTCCATTTAAAATATTTTGCATTTTTAAAAAAGATTTAACTCCTTTTTCTAGTCTCATGCCTTTTATCTTTGTTCTAGACCAGTGATGGTGAGCCTAGGGTACGGATGACACAGGTGGCACGCGGAGCCATATTTGACAGCACGCGAAGCGTTGCACTATGTCAGTCCTAGGCAGTGAAGGGTTACCAAAATTTTTACTACCACACTGTGGGCGTGGCATATGCAGGACGCCCTGCATTTTCTTTCAACATCTTTCAGTGCAAATTGGGTGCTCTGGGATGGAGTTCCATTTTTGCTACCCCACTGCATTCCCCCTGTCCGGGCAGTAGCCCACTCCTGGTTCTAGGATATATGTGTGTGCTGGCCAGCTGATTTCTAGGCTTCTTTTCAGCTGTTTTTGCTCTCCCCAGGCTGTGGATGCTGAAAAATGTCCCAACAGGCCAACCGGAAGTTCAGAAATGAAACGGAAGTGGAGCTGCCCCACTACTTACATTCAGATAGTTGCAACCCAGCCTCACATACCTTGGCCCATTTCTTCTGCAGCTAGCAAAGTATCCTGAAAGACTTTGCAGCTGATAACAGAGCTCTAGATTGATCTGTGGAAACTGGAAACTTCACAGACGATCTGTGGAAACTTCACACTGGACTTCAAGCATCTTGCAGTGTGTGCCTCTCCATTCTTCCTCCATACTCCTTGGTTTCCAAATGAGATGCAGAAATTTCCACAATCTGTATTGATTTGGGGAGCCATGTCATCTGTTGGTGTTGGTCCACTGTGCTTTATTAACTCCAGGGTCAATGCAGCCATCTACTGGGAGATTTTGGAGCATTTCATGCTAACTTCCGCAAACAAGCTTTAGAGGGATGCTGACTTCATTTTCCTGCAGGACTTTGTACCTGCCCCACATGGTCAAAAGCACCAAAACCTGGTTCAATGACTGTGGGATTGTGTGCTTGATTGGCCAGCAAACTCACCTGACCTGAACGCCATAGAGAATCTAGTGGGCATTGCCAAGATAAAGATAAGAGACATGAGATTGAACAATGCAGAAGAGCTGAAGGCTGCTATGAAACATCCTGGTCTTCCATAACACCTCAAAACTGCTACAGGCTGATAGCTTGCATTCCATGCTGCATTAAGATAGCAATTGTTGCAAAAGAGGCCCAAACTAAGTACTGAATACATATGCATGCTTATGTTTTTCAGAGGTCCAATATTGTTCTATACAGTATATGATCCTTGTTTTATTGATTGCATGTAATATTTGAATTTTATAAGATTGTGGATTTGGGGTTTTCATGAGCTGTACCCCAGAATCATCACAATTATGACAAGTCATGGCTTGAACTATCTTGCCTTGCATGTAATGAGTCTTCTCATATATTACATTTCACCTTTTAAGTTTTATTACTGAAATAAATGAACTCTTGCATGATATTCTATTTTTTTGAGTTTCATCTGTCTATTGGAGTCTTTTGGGTAGGGGTGGGCTACTACCCGGATGGGGGGGAATGCAGTGGGGTGGTGAAAATGGAGCTCCACCCTAGAACATCCAATTTGCACTGAAAGATGTTGAAAGAAAATGTGGGGCACCCTGCATAAGCCACGCTTACAATGTGGTAGGATGCCATCCTTTGGGAGGATGGCATAAAAATGTAAGTATGTAAGTAAAAAATAAATAAATAAATAAATAAATTAATAAATAATTAAATAAAATCAGGTAGCAAATATGAGACTTGGCCAAAAATACTCAGGTGATGCAGAAATACAAAGATGGGTCAGACAGGGCTGTATTCTGTCCTCTGCTCTTGTTTAATATCTACTCTGAATCAATTTTCAATGAAGCACTGGAAAACATTGATGTTGAACTCAAAGTAAACGGTGTTCAGATCAACAATTTAAGATATGCTGATACAGTTCTGCTTGCCAGTAAGCATGAAGACCTTCAGCTCCTCATCAATCGTATCTCAGAAATATCTGAAAAATGTGGCTTGAAGATAGTGATGGGCTCCTATGGGTACGGTCAGGTACACAGAATCGGTAGCAAAAATTTGATTTCCCCCCCCCCTCTGGACTCTGGGTATGTTTTTCCTATTGCAGTAAATGAGGTCGAATGTGCATAATTTTAGAAGAGCTGTGCGTGTATGTGTGTACATACACTTTATATAGTAGATAATCAGGGGTGGGCTACTGCCCAAACAGGGGGAAATGCAGTAGGGTAGTGAAAATGGAGCTCCACCCCAGAGCATCCAATTTGCACTGAAAGATGTTGAGACAAATTGCATAAGCCACGGCCACAGTGTGGTAGTAAAAGGTTTGGTAGCCCATCACTGCTTGAAGCTTAAAACTTCAAAAACCAAGATCATGGTTTTCAGCAAACAACCTATTAATTCGGAAGCAGTATTGGGTGGCTAGCCCATATGGGCCACACTGCGCATCGGTAGTAAAACTGGCAATGTGCGCGCAGCTCCAGGTAACTGGTGGGTGGGTGCATGCATCACAGCAAGATTTTGTTTCTGCACATGCGCAAGAAGCGAAATCTCATGAGAGGACATGCATGCAAAAGAAATTTCAGTAGTACAGTATTTTGCTTCTGCGCATATGCGGAAGCAAAGAATCACTGAAATCTCGTGTGTGTGTCCCCTCACAAGATTTTGCTTCCTGCGCATGCACAGAAGTATTTGGAAGGAATACCACTAGAAAAGGTTGAAAGTATCACATACAGTACCTTGGTTTCAATTTACATGAAAGCTGGGATATGATCAGTGAAGTAAAGACAAGGATAGAGAAAGCTTGAACAGCATTCTTCATTTTGACATTTTGCAAAATGTCTTCTGCAGTCACAACATAAGCCTAAGATTAAAATTCATGCTTATCAGATGTTACATCTTTTCTATCCTGCTTTACGGAATAGAAAGTTGGTCTGTGGCAGAAAACCAGTTGAAGAAACTAGAAACATTAGAAATGTGGATTTACATGTAAGCTGGGTTAACAAAACGACAAATGAGGCGGTGATTAGCCGCCTGGGAAAGCAAAGCCAGTAAAAGGCGAAAGTTAGAATATTTTGGACGTGTGATTCAAAAATACAGCATCCTTCACTCAATCCTCCAGGGAAAGATTGAAGGCAAACGAGATCCAGGCAGAAGAAGAACATCATGGCTTAAAAACATAAGGAACAGGTTTGGACAAAACTCAGCAGTACTTTTTCATGCGGCTATTGACAAAAATAGGATTACTAACATGATCGTCAATGTCCAATGATGGATATGGTAAAAGAATAATAATTTGTTGGATGAGTTTATGAAATAAATGAAACAAGCAACAGACATTGGTGTATTTTTCTACTCAGATTCTTAAGATACATTAGCAAAAACAAATTTCTAACAACTTAGAGTAGACTGGCAACGATATGCAAAAATTCAGAGAAGAGTATTCCGTAAGCAGAGCCGGGGTGGCACAGCAGGTAGAGTGCTGTACTGCAGGCCAGAGAGAAGAGAGAGGGAGCAACAGACAGCGAGATAGAAAGAGAGAGGGAGAAAGAAAGTGAGAAAAAGAAAGAGAGCAAGAGAGGGGGGAGAGAGAAAGAGATAGCAAGAGAGAGAGAACAAGAGAGAGAGAGAGAAAGAAAACAAGAGAGATAAAGTGAGAGACAAAGAAAGAAAGAGAGGGACAGAGAGAAAGAGAGATAGCAAGAGAGAAAGAAAGAGAGATAGCAAGAGAGAGAAAGCAAGCAAGAGAGAAAAAACAAAAGAGAAAAAAGTGTGTGAGAGAGAAAAAGCAAGAGAGAGAGGGACAGAGAGAAAGAGAGCGAGAAGGAAAGAAAGAGGGAGATAAAAAGAGTGAGAAAGAAAGAGAGAGAGAGAAAGAGAAAGAAAGAGGGAGAGATAGAAAGGGAGTGAGAGAGAGAAAGAGAGAAAGAAAGAGAGAGAGAGAGGGACAGAGAAAGAAAGAGAGAGAGAGAGAGAGAAAGAAAGAAAGAAAGGGAGAGATAAGAGAGGGAGAGAGGTAGAAAGAGTGAGTGAGAAAGAAAGAAAGAGAGAGAGAGAGAAAAGGAGAGGAAGGAAGAGAGAGAAAGAGAAAACTCAGCAAGGAGTTGGGGACTTGCTCCACTTCGCCTCCTCTTCCTCCCCCAGGGCGGCATTAAGAAAACCGCAGGCTTTTTTTATAGTCCGGCCCTCCAACAGTCAGAGGGACAGTGAACTGGCCCCCTGTGTAAAAAGTTTGGGGACCCCTACTGTAGCCAGAAAATGTATGAGGGTTGCCCAGAAAGTAATGCACCACTTTTTTTTCTTCAACAATTATTTATTGAACACAATGAAACTTTCACAGAAGAAAGAATGTTTCTTCTACACTCCCTATTTTTCCACATAATCTCCGTCCTGTTCTATGGTTTTCCTCCAGCGAGACACAAGGGTGTGTATGCCCTGTAGGTATCACTCCTTGGTCTGGTCACGAAGCCATTTCTGCACTGTGTGAATCACCTGTTCATCATCTTCAAAATGTCTTTTGTGAATGGCTTGCTTTAATGGCCCAAACAAATGGAAGTCTGAGGGAGTTAGGTCAGGGCTGTAGGGTGGATGGGGTAACACTGTCCAACCCTGTTTAGTGATGTGACACGCTGCTTGTAACGTATGTTCTGTCGGGCTCTCTGGTAGAATCCTCCCAAAAATTCACAGGAACAAATTTCAGACACACACACGTTTGAAAATTCAAAAAAAATGTTCTTTATAATGAAAATTCACTTAAACTAAGCCCTCTTTTGGTATAGCAAAGAGCACTCATCTCCAAACAAACTGGTAATTTGTACAAGTCCCTTATCAGTTCTGTGATACTTAGCTTGCAGCTGTGAGGCAATTCACAGTCCTTCTTCTTTCACAAAGTGAAACACACTTTGCTCTGGTTTAGTTTCAAAGCGGGGAAAAATCAACACACAAAAGGTCAAAGTCAGTAAAGCAGTCACGAAACACAACAATCAGATAATCCTCCACAATGGCCAAACCCACAGACTGCTATTTATAGCAGCCTCACTAATTACCACAGCCCCACCCAACCACAGGTGGCCTCATTTTCTTTGATAATAATCTCTCAGTTGTTGTTGCCTATGCATCGCTCTCCGCATGCGTGGCTATATCATTAACTCTTGTTCTGAATCCAAGGAGGAGCTAGATAATTGATCTCCTTCTGAGCTGTCCGCCCCACTCTCCTTCTCCCTGTCACTCATGTCTTCTTGGTCAGAGGAGCCTTCATCAGCAGATTCCACCGGGGGCAAAACAGGCCTGCAGCATATGGATGTCTCCCCCACATCCACAATCCTTGGGGCAGGAGCTGGGCCAGAGCTAACCACAACAAACGTATATCACTTACATACGCCATTTTGAAACACTGCTGCAACTACGCTATTTGTTTGAAGAAACGCAAAATTTACACACGTACTCCTGATAATTCAAATAATGTATATTTAAAGTTTCGCATTTGTACCATTACTGTAGGCTGAGAAAAAAAAATGTGGTGTATTACTTTCTGGTGACCCTCGTATAGTGAGATGACTTTCATGCAAATAGAACAGCACTCTGTGTGAGCCTATGTGTCTGTGTTTTGTGTGAGTGTATTTTAGGTAATGCTGTTCCATTTGAACATAAGGCTTTACTTTAGAGTGTTTTCAGTTTGTACATAATAACACATGTATAGATGTTTATGTGAGAGTGGTGTATGTGTGTATCTTGTGTTTCAAACTGAAAACAATTGAAAAAAAATGGAATTAATTAAAAATAAATTGGCTCAATACACCTTTAGTCTATGTCTATGGAATGAAAGCTTGGATGTTTGCAATCTCGCAGAGGCCTTTCGAGGACTAACTTGGCTTTATGATCCTGCTTTGTGTAATTTATTTATTTATTGCTTGACACCATCACTAATCTTCCAAGGAAATGCTTTTATCTGAGGTTTTCCCCCTTAATGTGAAAGAACAGGATTTCCAGAATCTTAACAAATAAGGAAGGTGATTAAAAAACGAAATACAATGGTTATCCGGAAAGTAAGGTTACAAGGCACATAGTTCTCACAGGGAATGTTCAGGGGGAAAGTTGGTATAACTACTGTGTAGTGGGAAGCCAACGGAAGAGAACGAGCAGTGCCAGTGGTCAGTAGATCATCGACTGGCATTGTGGTGAAGGTTAGAGATGAATGTCCTCATTCTGTTTCCCTCCAAGTGCTACCTGAATGCTAAGGGTATGAATGCTGCTGCAATGGGTGCCCGAGATTGCTTACTGTAGCGCACTAATACGACAGAGTCAGTGCCGCCCGAGAATATTTTGACCATTTTGAGGTTGAAGGAGAGGGTTTTTTCAACTGCATAGTGACAGGAAGTGAAACTTGGGCTTAATCCCATACTCCAGAGAGCAAACGGCAATCAATGCAGTAGTGCTATACCCATTCTCCTTCAGCCAAAAAATTCAAAACTCAGCAATCGGCAAGAAAAATCTTGGGCGCCATGCACAAACATGCCCTTAGCATTCAGATAGCGTGTTACAGTGTGCACTTCGCACTAGAAGGGAAACGGAATGAGGATGCTCATCTTTAACCTTCACCACAATGCCAATCGATGATCTACTGACAACTGGCACTGTTCGTTCTCTTCTGCTGGCTTCCCACCACACAATAGTAATTTTATTTATTTATTTATTACTTAGATTTGTATGCCGCCCCTCTCCGAAGACTCGGGGCGGCTCACAACATGTAGAAACAAATCATAAGTAAACAGACAAATTTAAAAATATTTAAATATTTAAAAAACCCCATATGCTAACAGACGCACACACAGACATACCATGCATAAATTAAACATGCCCAGGGGGAGATGTTTCAGTTCCCCCATGCCTGACGGCAGAGGTGGGTTTTAAGGAGTTTACGGAAGGCAGGAAGAGTAGGGGCAGTCCTAATCTCCAGGGGGAGTTGGTTCCAGAGGGCCGGTGCCGCCACAGAGAAGGCTCTTCCCCTGGGGCCCGCCAACCGACATTGTTTAGTTGACGGGACCCGGAGAAGGCCCACTCTGTGGGACCTAATCGGTCGCTGGGATTCGTGCAGCAGGAGGCGGTCTCGGAGATATTCTGGTCCAATGCCATGAAGGGCTTTAAAGGTCATAACCAACACTTTGAATTGTGACCGGAAACTGATCGGCAGCCAATGCAGACTGCGGAGTGATGACGAAATATGGGCATACCTGGGTAAGCCCATGACTGCTCTCGCAGCTGCATTTTGCACGATCTGAACTTTCCGAACACTTTTCAAAGGTAGCCCCATGTAGAGAGCATTACAGTAGTCGAACCTCGAGGTGATGAGGGCATGAGTGACTGTGAGCAATGAGTCCCGGTCCAGATAGGGCCGCAACTGGTGCACCAGGCGAACCTGGGCAAACGCCCCCCTCGCCACAGCTGAGAGATGTTGTTCTAATGTGAGCTGTGGATCGAGGAGGACGCCCAAGTTGCGGACCCTCTCTGAGGGGGTCAATAATTCCCCCCCCAGGGTAATGGATGGACAGATGGGATTGTCCTTGGGAGGCAAAACCCACAGCCACTCCGTCTTATCCGGATTGAGCTTGAGTCTGTTGACACCCATCCAGGCCCCAACAGCCTCCAGGCACCGGCACATCACCAACTTGCCCCGCGAACATTCGCGAGAGTTACGTGCCTTGTAACCTTACTTTCTGGATAAACCTCGTACATTTTATTGAGCCACTTTCTGCATCTGCAATGCTGAAGCTTAAAATTAAGAACATCTGACCCATAAAATCAGATTTTTAAAAAAAGGAAAAAAGAAAGTATCAAATTACTTTTTCAGAATTTTTATTTTATTTTAAATACTACTGTTTGTAGTAGTAATAGTTGTAAGTAATGTTGGGTGAACCCGACGAAGTTCGGGTTCGGCAGGTTCGGACAAATTTGCCATTGGAGTTTGGATATGTTTGCCGAACCCAAACCCAAACACCTCTGACCCAGCAGGAGGTGAAGCGCTGGGGGGGAGGCAGCAATGGGCTATGAGCCAGAACGTTAAATTGTGCTCGCCATCACGGCTCGTAGGTTCTTGCGGCAGAACCTGCCTCCTGAGCCCTTTTGCCCAGCGGGAGGCAAAGCGCTGGAGAAGGGGGGTGTCAGGCTCCATCAAGCGAGCAATGGCCCTGCCCCTAGTTCTCTCTCATTTCGGCGGCTCCCAGGCATTGCCCGCTTGATGGAGCCTGACACCTCCCCCCCAGCGCTTTGCCTTCCACTGGGAAGAAGGCTCGAGAGGCAGGTTCTGCTGAGCCGACTTCTGAGGATCCTGGCGGGCAACTTCAAACGGACAATGGCCGGGAGCCTCCCCCTCCCACCCACCGCCCACTTGAAGCTGCCAGCCAGATCCTGGATAGCAGAACCTGCCTCCCCACCCCTCTGGCCCAGTGGGAGGCAAAGTACTGGGGGGGAGGTCAGGCTCTGGATCTGGAGTCACCCCTCTTGCCTCCCCCCCAAGCCGAATCAGCGGCTTGAGCCTCAGACCCCTCCCCGCCTCCCTCTCCTGCCCACCGCAGTGTTCGAGCAAACGCCAAACCTGAACATGGACTTCTGGAAAAGTCTGGGTTCTGTATGTCGAACCCTGCAAAGTTCGGCACGGACCCGAACTATGCAGGTTCAGTTTGCCCAACACTAGTTGTAAGAAAATATTTGATGGCAAAAGAGAGAATTTAATATACATCACTCAAAACATTAGCTTATAATAGCGATGTCAAACTTATGGCACACATGCCATATCGGAGGGCATGCGAGGCTTTGCCCTATGCCAGTTCCAGTGCACATGTGCCTGTTGGCCAGCTGATTTTCCACCTTGGGGAAACCATTTCGCCCTCCAGAAGCTTCAGGGAAGCTTTCCTAAAGCCAGAGGATGCGAAAAATGTCCCAACAGGCCAGTGTGCCAATAGACAAATTGGAAGTTCAGAAAAACAGACTTCCTGTTTGCCCATTATGCTGTTTTTCGCACTCTGGAGGCTTTAGGGAAGCTTCCTGAAGCCCCATAGTGCGAAAAATGGCCTAGTGGGCAAACCGGAAGTTCAGAAAAACAGGCCTCTGGTTTGCCCAGTATGCCCCCTTCCCCTGGAGTGGGTGGGAATGGAGATTTTACACTATCCTTCCCCTCCCATGCCCACCAAGCCACGCCCACAGAACGGTTGGTGTTTTTTTTTTAATCCCATCACTGGTTAGTATCTTATGGATGACTATACTACAAACTAGGCTGTTGTATTTACACTGCAAAATCTGGATGACCTTTAAATGATAGCAGAGACAGAAACTCTCATTCTTGCCATTTAAAAATTATCTGGATGTTTCCAGTACATGTCCATTATTCCCAGTCATTATGTCAAAAAAAAAAGAAATATGTACCTTACCTGGAAGTCTCATTCCTGGATTTTTTTGTAAGGTGAAAATAATTCAATTCTTAACATTCCATACTAAAGTTGCACATTTAATTATCAGGGAATTGTGTTATGACTTGACAATTTATGAAGTATTTTTGCATACCCAAAACTGTATTTAATTTGTAAAAGGGGTTTTTAAGAGATTAATAATATCTCAATATTATTTTTATATCTCAATAGTCTCTGAAAAGCAAGTGTAATTGTCCCTCACACACACCTTCCCAAACACATCTCTTTCTGCTAGTTGACCAATAGTGCCACCTATTGCCAGGCAATTCACTTTAAAAAAAACATTTCCTAATATACCTAATACAGTATATAATATGTACAAGTACATGTGGTTTTGTTTATACATCACGTTTAGTAATTGTCCATCTCCCTCACAGAGCAACTCTGAGTTTTATACAAGTAAAAACATAAAAGCTATGCATATGTATATTTGGAGACAATTAAGAATAGGATAATTAAAATGAAAAATGAAATTAGATTAAAATGAGTAAAATGAAAAATGAAAAAAGGGGAAGAACTCAAAGTGCTAATCAGTCCCATAGCTGCATGCTCCCCTGTGGGCCCCAAATATGTCAATCGAACCAAGTCTTCAGACATTCTTGAAGGCCAGGAGGACAGGTCTGGAGGACAAAGTTTCAAAGGGCAGGGGCAATGGCAGAATGGATCACTGAAGATTATTCCATCTGTAGAAACATAGAAACTTAGAAGACTGACGGCAGAAAAAGACCTCATGATCCATCTAGTCTGTCCTTATACTATTTTCTGTATTTTTTTTTTTTTAAATCTCTTTATTAATTTTTCTTATGTCATTCCCATCACATATTATTTTGAATTACAGATTATACATATTCTCAGTTAACATTCTGACAGTAAGTTTTGACCGGTTTTCTTTCATTATATACATTGTATTTTATATTTTTAAATTCTAAAATCTATTACGTTCATTAATTATACACGGTAACTGTAGGTCGTTTCAATTGTACTGTTGTTTCATATTATGTTGCTTTTATGTTCTCTTTTGAACCCATTCGTGCCATTTTTGCCATGTTCTTTTTGATTCTATTAATTTATTTCCCTTAATTGAGTTCGTGAATTCGTCCATCTCTACACATGCTTATATCTTATCTATAATTAAATCTTCCGTTGGTATCTGATCACTTTTCCAGAGTTGTGCTATCGCAATTCTCGTGGCGGTGTTAATATGTGTTGTGAGGAGCATTGTTTGTTTTGAATAATGTTTTCTCCAAACTCCTAAAAGCATAGCTTCCGGTGTGAGTTCTATTTCCTCTTTCGTGATCTCTGTGAGCCAAGTATGAGTTATTGTCCAAATTTTTTGTATCATGGGGCAGGACCACCACATATGGAAAAACGTACCTCTTTCCTTTTTACACTTCCAACATGAGTCTGATAACGTTGGGTGGATCTTTGCTAATCTCGCCGGTGGGAGGTACCATCTGTAGAATAATTTGTAATAGTTTTCCTTATATGCTGCCGAAAGGGTTATTTTGGATATTGTGGTCCATGTTCTTTCGCAGTCGGCAATATGGATGGCGTGTTGCAGATTTTTTTCCCACACTATCATTGGTGTTTTGGTCGTATCTTTTATTCTTTCCTGTTCTAAAAGTATTTGGTATATTCTGCTTATTTGTTTGTTTTCATTTCCTATCAGAATCTTATCTAATGGGTTCATAGATTTTTGAATACCGGGTGTTTGATTGTCTTTTTTAAATCTGGATTCTATTTGGGCGTATGTCCACCAATCCATTTTATGATTTAATCTTTCCAGTTCTTGTCTAGATTTGAGTTCCCCGTTTGGGTGTAATATGTCTCTGTACTGGACCTCATGGTCCATCTAGTCTGCCCTTATACTATTTTCTGTATTTTATCTTAGGATGGATATATGTTTATCCCAGGCATGTTTAAATTCAGTTACTGTGGATTTACCAACCACGTCTGCTGGAAGTTTGTTCCAAGGATCTACGTACTACTCTTTCAGTAAAATAATATTTTCTCATGTTGCTTTTGAGCTTTCCCCCAACTAACTTCAGATTGTGTCCCCTTGTTCTTGTGTTCACTTTTCTATTAATAACACTTCCCTCCTGAACCTTATTTAACCCTTTGACATATTTAAATGTTTCGATCATGTCCTCCCTTTTCCTTCTGTCCTCCAGACTATACAGATTGAGTTCATTAAGTCTTTCCTGATATGTTTTATGCTTAAGACTTTCCACCATTCTTGTAGTCCGTCTTTGCACCCGTTCAACTTTGTCAATATCTTTTTGTAAGTGAGGTCTCCAGAACTGAACACAGTATTCCAAATGTGGTCTCACCAGCGCTCTATATAGCGGGATCACAATCTCCCTCTTCCTGCTTGTTATACCTCTAGCTATGCAGCCAAGCATCCTACTTGCTTTTCCTACCGCCCGACCACACTGCACACCCATTTTGAGACTGTCAGAAATCACTACCCCTAAATCCTTCTCTTCTGAAGTTTTTGCTAACACAGAACTGCCAATGCAATACTCAGATTGAGGATTCCTTTTCCCCAAGTGCATTATTTTACATTTGGAAACATTAAACTGCAGTTTCCATTGCTTTGACCATTTATCTAGTAAAGCTAAATCATTTACCATATTACAGACCCCTCCAGGAATATCAACCCTATTGCACACTTTAGAGTCATCGGCAAATAGGCAAACCTTCCCTACCAAACCTTCCCCTATGTCACTCACAAACATATTAAAAAGAATAGGACCCAGAACAGACCCTTGTGGCACACCGCTTGTAACCTGTCTCTGCTCAGAATACTCGCCATTAACAATAACTCTCTGATGTCTACGCTTCAGCCAGCTTGAAATCCACTGAACTATCCAGGGATTAAGTCCAATCTTCACTAATTTATCTGTCAGCTCTTTATGTGGAACCGTATCAAAGGCTTTGCTGAAGTCCAGATAGGCAATATCCACGGCACCACCTTGATCCAACACCTTTGTGACATAATCAAAGAAATCAATGAGATTCGTCTGACATGATTTGCCTTCAGTAAAGCCATGCTGATTTGGGTCCAATAAGTTATTGTTTTTTAGGTGCTGATTTATCCTCTTTTTGAGTAGAGTCTCCATCATTTTAACTATAACTGATGTCAAGCTAACTGGCCTGTAGTTACCAGCTTCTTCTCTACTGCCCTTCTTGTGGATAGGCACAACACTGGCCATTCTCCAATCCTCAGGAACATCTCCTGTTAACAGGGATTGGTTAAACAAATCAGTCAGGGGGGTAGCAATGACAGATCTGAGTTCTTTAAGAACTCTGGGGTGGATGCCATCTGGACCCATTGCCTTATTTATCTTTAATCGTTCAAGTTCTTCTAAGACATCAGCTTCTAAGATCACTGGAGCTGAATCCGTACAGCTGGAAGCAATGCTATATCCCTCTATAGTATTATTTTGTAGGGTGTCTTTTGAGAAAACTGAACAGAAGTAGCTATTGAAATGGTCAGCGATCTCCTTATTCCCATCAATGCATGTATTATTCCCAGTACTAAGCTTCGTGATGCTGCAGTTTTTCTTCTTACTAATATATCTGAAGAAGGTTTTATCCCCCTTCTTTACAGATTTTGCAATTTCTTCCTCTTGTGAGGCTTTAGCAGCATATATTATCTGTTTCGCCTCCTTCTGTCTCATTTTATACACCTCTCTATCAGCTATACTTCCAAACTCTTTATACCTCCTATAGGCAGCCTTTTTTCATTGACTATAGCCCTTACATCATTGCTAAACCATAGCGGTTTCTTCTTCCTTTTACCTTTAGTTATTTGCCTTACATACAGTCCAGTGGCTTTTAAGATGGCCTTTTTTAATACAGTCCACTGGGTGCTCGCTCCTGCCATTTTATCCCTCCCCTTTAATTCATTATTTAAATATTCCCCCATTGCACAAAAATGTGTTTCTCTGAAATCCAATACTTTGGTTGTAGTGTAGGATTGCTCACAATCAATTTTTACATCAAACCACAAACATAGATGGTCACTGCAACCTACATTTTCTCCCACCTTAACCTCTGAAACCCAATTCCCATTCATAAAGACTAAATCTAGAATAATCTCCCCTCTAGTCAGTGTCTTAACCAGCTGTGCCAGAGCTGCTCCTGTAAAGGCCTCTACTATATTCTTACTTTTGCATGTAAGGGCACTGGGGATATTCCAGTCAACATCAGGCATGTTGAAATCACCCATAACCACAATATCTCCCTTTACTGCCATTTGGGTAATTTCACTTACCATCTTGTTGTCATATTCCTCAGATTGCCCTGGAGGCCTATAGATCACCCCAATTCTAATGAAAGAACCTTCTTTATTTTGTATGCAAACTCAGAGTGTCTCCAGATCTTTACATGTATTTTGAATTAGTGTTGTTTTTAGACTTTCCTTAACATAAATGGCTATTCCACCTCCCCTTCTCTCTATTCTATCCTTCCTATACAGCGTATATCCTGGTATGGATATTTCCCATTCATTAGAATCCTTAAACCATATCTCAGTTATGGCAACCAGATCCAAATTATCTCTAGATATTATGGCCATTAACTCACAGAGCTTGTTGCTCAAGCTTCGAGCATTCGTGCACATTACCCGAAGAACATTGTTTTCATTATTAGTTTGCCCCTTACCATCAACAACTACATCTATTTTATTTGCAGCTCCCTTTTCATAAGCTTCCAGAAACTGATTTATCCTCATTGGTCGGGGACAGAAATGTTCTTGCGGATTTAAATGGTAAGGATGTTGTAGATACTAGTGAGGCCCCTCAGGCGGAGAATGAGGGGATGTTCCAAGGGGAAGTTGCTGTAGGTGAGGTGCATAGTGTCACCAAACCATCAAGTGCAGTTAGTAGAAATAAAAAGAGGACACATTTTCTTGTGGGTGACTCGACTGTTAGAGGTGTTGATTTCGGACAGAGTCAGGATGTGGTGAAGCTGATGAGGTGTCTCCCAGGGGCCACTGCCTGCAGGGACAGGAGGTGGATTATAAATATTGTCAAGGCTGTGAGTAAAGGTAATAACGCTGATGTGGTGGTGCATCTTGGCACAAATGATTTGTCCCAGAGAAATGTTAATGTAGTAAAAAGAGATTTCCAATGTCTAAGTGTGGAGCTGGGCAAAATTCAGTGACTTTCTCAGAGGTGTTACCGGTTTGTGGCCAGGAGGATAAAACAACTTGTATCAGAGAGTTTGATGTGTGGTTAAGGCAGTGGTGTAAAGCTGAAGGTTTTGGCTATTTAAGTCACGATGTCAGTAGATGGTCTAATAGAGAGTTGTTTAAGAGGGATGGTTTGCATCCATCATACAGAGATACCCAGGTGCTCGGTGAGGAGTTCAGAACTTTTTTGGACAGGCATTTAAACTAGGTAAAGGGGACAGAGATGTAACTGATGTGGATGAGTTGTAGTTGTTTTCATGATGGCTACAATGTATAATTGACATATTTAAAGAACTGATCTTGTTAGCATTCCACAATGGGTTTATAACCAATGTTAGAACCCTAAACTCGCAATTACGCATGCGTCACAGACTTTTCTAAATGCGCCCACTGCGAGTTCCGATGTGATAAATTAAATAAAGGGGAAATTCTCCCTCAAAACATCATAAATCTTTCTTGAAGATAAGCAGTGGTTTTAGGCCAGATTTTGCTCCAGGCTTGAAATTAGCTGAAGCAATTCTTGGTTGGATGAAAGTGCAGGGTGCCCAGGTTGTTTGTGATGACATATTGCGTGTTCATTGGGGCGTTCCACGTAGAACCCGGGAGAGGCAAAGAGACATTGTTATGGCCTTTGCCAGTGAGAAAAAAGCTGATATTATCTATAAGTATTTGAAAAGTTGTACCGGCCTTAATCAAGATGGAAATCTCTCCTGGGAAACTTTGAGAGCGAGAGCTGCTTTACGCCCAATTTCAAACCGTCTATATCAAAGGGGAAAATAGTTTACCTGGGGTTTTCTAGCTGCCATTTTGGTGTTCCAGGAAAATAAGATATTTAGAGCATGATCATTGGAGGAGGGAAAGGCATTATTGAACCAACTGGGTATTGAGTTTGGAGAAAGCGAAGGGAGGTGGTTGTTTGTTAAAGGAAAAATTAATCAAAAGAAATTGACACTGGCAGCAATTTATGCCACGAATACAAAACCAAAACAATTTATAATAAATACAAAGAGGAAGTTGGATAACTTTATGGAGGGCACAACGTTTTTGGCAGGAGATTTCAATATGCAATTAACAAATGGGATCGGAAATAGTAGGATGTTACATTTAAATAGACTTAATATGGTGGATCTCCATGCAGACATACCAAATAGAGGCACTTACTATTCAGCAAGATATCATACATTTAGTTGCATTGACTATATATTAATGAACAGGGTGGGCAATATTCAAGTTTAAAAAGTAGATATTAAAAATATTTGGTTGTCAGATCATGCCCCACTACTGGCAGAATTGGAAATAGGTCAGGAATGTAATCAAAGAATTTGGAGATATAATGCAGTTGTAACTTCTAGTGAACAAGATAAAGATAAATTGCAGAGTTATGTGAATTTTAGAATTAATGATGTGGGTGATTTATTTTTTTACTTATTTATTAGATTTGTATGCCACCCCTTTTGGTAGATTGATATTAAACAATCAATTGTGTGGGATGCATGTAAGGCTTATATGAGGGGGCAATGTTTATGTATGGAAGTAGAAATCAGAAAGAGGTGGGGTAGAGAAAGGGAAAGGAAGATAAGGGAAATAGATTTGATACAAAAGCAGCTGAGATTAACTAAGCGTAGGGATTGGAATATTCTATTGAAATTGAAAAGGAAACATTTGATGGTGTATGATGAGATCCAATGGAATATCTCAGGGACCGCCTTCTGCTGCACGAATCCCAGCGACCAGTTAGGTCCCACAGAGTGGATCTTCTCCGGGTCCCGTCAACTAAACAATGTCGCTTGGTGGGACCCAGGGGAAGAGCCTTCTCTGTGGCGGCCCCGGCCCTCTGGAACCAACTCCCCCCAGAGATTAGAACTGCCCCTACCCTCCTTGCCTTTCGTAAACTCCTCAAAACCCACCTCTGTCATCAAGTGTGGGGGAACTGAGACATTTCCCCCTGCCTATGTAGTTTTAGTGCATGATATGACTGTATGTATGTTTTTTATATTGGGGTTCCTTGTTTTTAGATTTTTTAAATGTACAATTGCTATTTTAGATTTTAAATTATTAGATTTGTCAATACATATTGTTCTTTATCACTGTTGTGAGCCGCCCCGAGTCTACGGAGAGGGGAGGCATACAAATCTAATAGATAGATAGATAGATAGATAGATAGATAGATAGATAGATAGATAGATAGATAGATAGATAGATAGATAGATAGATAGATAGATAGATAGATATTTTGCTCTTGGGTTAAAATGGTTTATATAAGAAACACCCCCGATTGGTGGTGGGATATGAATGTTTGTCTGGTGGTGGGCACAATTCATGTTTTATGTTGTGTGAGTCTTATATTGTAATTAAAACTAATTAAAAAATTAATAATAATAAATATAGATATAGATATATAGATATAGATATACAGTGATCCCTCGATCATCGCGAGGGTTCCGTTCCAGGACCCCACGCGATGATCGATTTTTAGCGAAGTAGCGGTGCGGAAGTAAAAACACCATCTGCGCATGCGCAGATGGTGTTTTTACTTCCACTGCCGCCCGCCCTTCGCCCGCCCACCCCGTTGCTCGCGCCTGGGGTGCGCGCGCGCTTGGGGACACCCCAGCTCCGCTTCCCAGCTGGGAAGCGGAGGTGGGGTGTCCCCAAGCTCGCGCGCGCTGCCCGCCCGCCCACGCTGTTGCCGGCTCCGCTTCCCAGCTGGGAAGCGGAGCTGGGGTTTCCCGCGCGCGTGCCGCCCGCCAGCCCACGCCGTTGCTCGCGCCGCCGCTGGGGTCTTACCGGGGCAAGAGGGGGAAGACCCAGGGAAGCCTCTGCCCGGCGGGGAAACTCCACCATCTACGCATGCGTGGAAGGGCACGCATGCGCAGATGGTGGAGTTTACTTCCGGGTTGAAAACTCGCGATATAGCCCTTTCGCGATGCTCGAGGACGCGAAACTCGAGGGATCACTGTATAAAACTGTCTTGTCATGGTAACCGCTTCTTCCTCATACTACAGTAATCTAATGGGAAAGTGGCAGATATTTGCCCCCCTCAGCGCTCCCTCAAATCCTGCCATTCAAGGCAAAATTGATTCAATTTCTTCTTTGTGCAAGGCAACAAATGCTGTCATTAACTATACAGTATACTGATTTCTCCCTGAATAAGTCACATAATTCAGTTCCTTAAATCACAAGTTAATTCACACAAAACTAGAGAAGTCAGGAGTAATGCTGTTCCACACTCTGCCACAGGGGAACAAAGAATAAGCCAACTAGATACAGTATACATGTTCGTAAATAGATAATTGCAAAAACTGGCAAGCCTTTAGACCTGAACCTTGACGTGGAACAATCCAAGGCAACCTTTCGTAGCTGGCTGCATATCCTGGAATCAATATCTCGGGAGAACATCGGATCAGTGAAGGCTTCCCATTCCTTGATTATTACAGAAATAGTAACGCAGATTCATACTCGTATAGCATTTTAGTTAGCACTGTTAATAAGGTAATTTAGCAATTTAGCTTTCCCCTTGGATTAGGGTAATTTTTTTGTAAAAGCCTCAATAATAATCAATTAAAATGGATTTTATTGATTTGTTTACAAGCTACAAATCAGATCTCGGGAAAGTCGCACGAGATTTCCCGATGCCATTACTAAATCAGCACCCAATTCTGACAGCTAGGATCAACCCTTCACCACCAATGACTGGCGTACACGTTTACATCTATAGAGCAATACAGTATATTGTATAGCGTACTGGGAAAGACTACTTTCTTCCCACCGTCCTTGCGCGGATTGATCAGGTGACGGCAACGAATCAAGAACCGACGCGTACGGATTTCAAGGTTGGTGATGGGGCTTCGGTCCAAGCATGCGCAGGGTGTGCGCCCAGTAGGCCCAGCCTGAGGCGGCGGGAAGCGCCGAACAGCGGACGCTGAGCGGCGAGGTTTACGACGGCTAGTGAGACCCAAAGTGCGTGCGGGAACCGCGTCTAGAGTATTGTTTCGTGAGAACTGGGACAAGGCTATTTTCTGGCACATTCATATGGAATGGAGACGAGGGGTTGTTTGGGAATAAGACCGGTTTTTTTTGGGGGGGGGGGTGTTGTTGCTGACAGCGAGAGATCTGAGGGGCAGTGATTCTGCGCAGCATCTCCTGCGGAGGGTGGGGGAGGGGAAGAGAGGAGGAGTAGTGAGTGAGGCGAGCCTGAGGTGGTGGGTTTAAAGGGGGAAGGGTGGCGCGAGGTGCTTGCGCGCGCACCTTAGGGCAAGCGAGTGGTCCAAGGGGCTGCTGGGATAACAACGGCAGCAGCCGCAATAATCGGAAGCTCGCGCGCTGCTTGAGTTCCAAAGCTCCTTGCGCATGTTGCCTTCTTGCAACGGCAGATGTCGCGGGTTTGACACTCCTCCCCCCTCCTTTCCCGTCCCTTGTTACCGCTGCGGGTCGGTCGTGAGTTGAGAGAGAGAAAAGCGTTCAAGCAGAGACGAGTTCGGCCCACGAGGCGGAACCAGAGCTTGGTTTGTGCCAATTCCTACTTCTAGGAGGGGCTTTTTAAAAAGCTGCGCTATAACTGACAGTCTGGTTTGCATCATCTTAGGATTTCTTTCATCCCAAATAGGACATTAGATTCCTGGTTCCCAACGTGGGTTTAATAGAGGCAATTGTAACCTTGTTTAAACCAAGTTAACGGCCTTTTAAGGCTTCGTCCACATGAGCAAGAGCTCACTTTTTGAATAATAAGACTTATATGTGGGGGGATGAGGATTTAAAAGATGCTTAGATGAGAAATGGACAAAAAGAGATTGGGAATAATTTTCCACTTGCCATCTTGAAAAAAAGAATTTTCTGGATACTACAGTATCTACTGCGTGAGTAGCAACAAAGTTCAAACTGGAGATATGCTACAAAATATGTCAACTAAGTTACTACCCTGTTGTTGTTGTTGTTGTTGTTGTTATTATTATTATTATTTAGATTTGTATGCCGCCCCTCTCCGCAGACTCGGGGCGGCTCACAACAAGGCATAAACAAATTGTAACAAATCCAAATAAATTTAAATATTTAAAAAAGTTTAAAAAGAACCCCAATATATTAACAAGCACACACACAAACATACCATACATAAATTGTAGATGCCCGGGGGAGATGTTTCAGTTCCCCCATGCCTGACGGCAAAGGTGGGTTTTAAGAACTTTACAGAAGGCAGGGAGAGTAGGGGCAGTTCTAATCTCCGGGGGGAGTTGGTTCCAGAGAGTCGGGGCCGCCACAGAGAAGGCTCTTCCTCTGGGGCCCGCCAACCGACATTGTTCAGTTGACGGGACCCGGAGAAGGCCCACTCTGTGGGACCTAATCGGTCACTGGGATTCGTGCGGCAGGAGGCGGTCTCGGAGGTATTCTGGTCCAGTGCCATGAAGGGCTTTAAAGGTCATAACCAACACTTTGAATTGTGACCGGAAATTGTTGCAGGCAGATACTTTAATATATAAAAAATCCGGAGGGTTGTGTGTGTGTGTGGGGGGGGGGGGGGTTGGCTTGGTCCATAGATTAGTTGCTGTCATATATTTTTTTCAAACTTACTGATTTTTTTTCTTTTTACATAACAGGTGTTTCAAGATGACGCAATTCCTGCCCCCAAATTTGTTAGCACTATTTGCGCCCCGTGATCCTATACCCTATCTGCCTCCTTTAGAAAAATTGCCCCATGAGAAACATCATAATCAGCCGTATAGCGGTATTGCTCCCTACATCTGTGAGTTTGAGGTAAGTCCCTTAATACTGGTCTTGACTATCTTTGGCTTGCTGTTACTGAAATATCAGCTAATGCTTGTGGGGTTAGAATGACTGCTGTAGCAATTACTTCCTCAACATCTTGTATTTTAATTAAATATTCAGAGTTACTACAAAAGTGCTTCTCTTTTAGGACCCACGCGATGCTCCCCCACCAACTCGTGCAGAGACACGGGAGGAACGGATGGAACGGAAGGTATGTACAGCATACAATTGATGTGAGATATATCAATATTTGCTCTGATCCAAGTTCCAAAAATAGAATTAAGTAGAAGGATGTTGAACAGTTGAACATTGAAGGATTCGGTTATCTTTCATGAGAATGAACTGAAAAACAAGATAAGTATTCCATATGTTTTTTTGGTCCCTTTCATTGCAGAGGCGAGAGAAGATTGAGCGCAGACAGCAGGAGGTTGAAAGTGAATTGAAGATGTGTAAGTGAAACACAGGAGAAAATTATGAAAAGGATACATATTTTTTACTATTAACTTAAAGCTAATGGCAGTCCCTTTAATTAAAATGAGGCCTGGCCCTTGTGAAAAAAAAGATAAGTAGTATATTTTTCTCATTTCTTCTCTAATTTGATTCATTATTTTTTCATCTAGGGGATCCACATAATGATCCCAATGCTCAAGGAGATGCCTTCAAGACACTTTTTGTGGCCAGAGTTGTAAGTTATTGCCTATTGTTTTAACAGTGCATGGATTACAATACATATAAACAACTTTCTGCTTGCACTCTTAGTAATTTTTTGGAGCTCCAAATATTACTCCCAATACAATGCAATCTAGTTGATAACTTGCCAGGAAATGGGGAAGGTCAGTTGTTTTGTCACTATTTGGAAACCAATGCAGTTTAAATTGGTCAAGGCAGGATAGGGTTAATCTTACTACTTCCCTAATTCCATTCCCAAATTTGTCAATTTTCCATGAAAAAATTTGGTAGTGATGGGGAAGTAATTTCTGGGATGAAGAGAGCTTCTTTCCATTCCAGCTGGTAGAAAGTATAATACTGATCTTTGCCATGCATTCAGTTTATTGTATAAACTGACAATAGCTGGTGAGGTACCAGATGAATTAGTTAGCTTCTTTAATAATCCTAGAAAGGTATCTTTGATTGTCCATAAATTTTATCTCTACCCTTCCTACTTATTTTCCAGAATTACGATACAACAGAGTCCAAATTGAGGCGGGAGTTTGAAGTCTATGGGCCCATCAAAAGAGTGAGTAATTATATTTTATAATAAAATAAATTATATATAAAGTAAATTTGAATATCACAACTAAAAAAAGCTAAGTAACTTTTTTTTAGTTTGAATATGTTTAGACTAAATTATTCCAATAATATTTTTTGGAATAACTATTTTATTAGATATATAGAATTATGGTTTATTAGTTCTTTTTGCTGCAATATGAAGAATTATTTTTTATGTAATTTACTTGCCTTAAAAGATTATAAGAAAATGGCTTTTTGGAATAATGAGCTTAACAGATTTGTGAGATTCAAATAAGTGAATTTGACGACCAGCTATTAATGTAAAGGTTATTGTACTGTTTTAATTAGATAGAGAAAATAATTTAATAGGTTTTGAATATATAAGATATATGTTTTTACAGTTACTTTGTGAAAGAAAGAGATATAAGAGCTTCAATTGAATGATTAGAAAGTAAAAAGAAAAAAAATTGCATATGTTTGACAATAAACTGGATTTTGTGTTGGAAATTATGTATTGTTTTTTAACTTTGTGTTGGAGAAAAAATAAAAAAATTATGACAAAAGAGTGAGTACCGGTAATTTAGATTAGATATCTGGAAGACACATATCTTCACAATAATTTAAAAAAGAGGGGGTCCTGTGTTCTGAGCATCTTTTGTACTCATAGTCTACGTTAAGATGATATTCCTGTTTACCATCTAATGTTCCTGTTTTTGCTCTTTTAAGGGAAGGAATTTGTGTTTTCTTTTTGTATGGCAGTTTTTATATAAAGACATAAAGGAATTTCAGAAGTGTAAGCGGATATTGTATATTTTTGTGTCCTTAAAAATCTAAAAGTTGCAAACTCAAAATGTAAATAACAGATGTATAAGATGTTGGTAAAATTGGTAAAATTATCAGTAACCACTTAAAATCTAATACAGTGATCCCTCGATTATCGCGAGGGTTCCGTTCCAAGACCCCTCGCGATAATCGATTTTTCGCGATGTAGGGTTGCGGAAGTAAAAACACCATCTGTGCATGCGCGCCCTTTTTTCATGGCTGCGCATGCGCAGATGGCGGAGTTTGCGTGGGCGGCGGGGAAGACCCAGGGAAGGTTCCTTCGGCCGCCCAGCAGCTGATCTGCTCGGCAGCGCAGCAGCAGCGAGCAGACGAAGATCGGGGTTTCCCCTTTGTGTAGGCGGCGGGGAAACCCCGATCTTCGTCTGCTCGCTGCTGCTGCGGCCGCCCAGCAGCTGATCTGCTCGGCAGCGCAGCAGCAGCGAGCAGACGAAGATCGGGGTTTCCCCGCCGCCCACGCAAAGGGGAAACCCCGATTCGGCTCCTCGCTGCGCTGCCGAGCAGATCAGCTGCTGGGCGGCCGAAGGAACCTTCCCTGGGTCTTCCTCGCTGATGCGCCCGCCCGCCAGCAAGAGGGGGAGAGATAGAGAAAGAGAGAGAAGGAAAGAAAGAGATGAGAGAGGGAGAAAGAGAGTGTGAGAGAGGAAGAAGCAAGATAGAGAAAGAGAGAGAGAAAGAAAGATGAGAAAGGAAGGAAGGGAGTGACGTCATCGGGTGGGAAAAATCGCGATACAGTATAGCGTTTCGCGAAGAACGAGATCGCGAAAATCGAGGGATCACTGTATGACTTTCAAGTTGAAAGAAAGACAGCTGTCATATGGTCTTCATTGAGCTTATATGTATGCTTAATTATTCCTTTCTAGATCTACATGGTATACAATAAGCATTCCGGCAAGCCACGTGGCTACGCCTTCATTGAATACGAACATGAACGTGACATGCACTGTAAGTCCTTTTATGGGATGATTTCAACCTTTTCTATATGCATATTTTAAACGAAATTATTATAAAAGCATGTGGTGGCTTTTTTTTAACATTGTTAACTATTTTAAGCCCTTGAGCTATTTGAGGGCCTGGGTTTCCCCCAACAGGTAAGTACAAAGTGGGGGAACCTAGTTTGGTTGGCGAGCACCCAAGTTCCGTTAATGTCATTCAGGTAGTATTTCAAGGGATCTTTATGATCAGATCAATAAAGTAATCTAAAAGGAAGGAAGGAAGCTTTTATTCCCTTCTCAACAGATTTCATAATATTTGGATGATACTGTATTAGATCTCTCTTGTTGTAGGTAACATTTCTCTTAGGAGCATCCCTTTCATTCCTTATCTAATTTTGGAAAAATCAAATTAACGTAGCTGGGGTGCCGCAAATTTAATATGTGTGCTAAAGTAACAGGCAACAGTTCCTCTCCTTATCTTCTAAATTCTTATGTATTTGGGATGGATCCCTGTAAACTAAGGGTGGGCAACTAGTCTAGTCAACATCTTCTGGGACAATCTAGAGTTACCGCTTGCATTATGGCTCCCAGGAAAAGTTGTCCCTGCATTTTGAACTGTTGCCCATTCTTTTTATGTTTTTTTTTTAATTTTTAAAGAGGGAGAATAAATGCTATGAAGAAGTTCTTCTTCTGAAGCAAGCGTAACTTTGACCTGAAGTTGTGTTTTGAAAAGATGCTTTTGTTGAGAGGCTGTTGTGAGCGGGTTGTATTAATTCTGTGTTCTTATTGTCACTGCAGCCACCTTTCTGATGGCTATTGCCACTGCTGGCTTGCAGCTGATCCTTATGCTTCCCCTTTACAACATCTCATTGTATGGTTGGTATAAGGGTTTGTATAATTGGTAAGAACCTCAGTACCCAACACACTTCTATACACAAGCCAGGTCAAAGGCAGATGCTAGATAATATGGTTGAGATGGGGGGTGGGGGGAAGGAAGGAATCTATTTCTCTCTTGATTTCTGTACAACTTTCTTGTTGAATAGAAAGAGAAAAAGAAATAGGTTCCTCAGGGTCTAATGTTAGTTATACATTGTTCAGCCTGGATTAAAAGGAGAGGGAGGGGACAAAATGCCAGCCATTTCTAGCATAACTCAAATATCCTGAGTGAATCCTCCCTCCTTAAGTCACACATGTGACATTTTATAGTCTTTATAATCTATGGACTTTGGATTGGGGAGAGAAATAGGCAGAATTTGTTTCGAAGGAATCAAAATGCCTTTTTTGTGTGTGTGACATATGAAACTGGTAGGTTAACATATATTTCATATTGCCTAATCCAAAATAAATATTTCTTCTTAGTCACAAATTCTAATTGGATTGTGTCCATGTTAAAATAGGTAAATACATAGTTTGCTGTGCCATCCAAAGTTCTAATGTAAGGTCCACAAAATAAATAGTTAGACTGTGTTAGTGTTCCTTGGAAAAACACAGACAAAACTAAAATGTTGCTAATTACTCCAAAGCACATAAAATATGTGACAGTAGTACCTGGTCATTCAAAGACATTGAGGGTGTATCTTTATAGAAATAAATAGCAGCATTTGCACAATTTCTATAGTGCTTTCTTGGTTAACATAAATCTTTTGTCATCATCTTGCACAAAACAAAAATCTTCAATGCTGTCATTTTAAAAACAAGGCAAACTGTGGAGTTTGTGTATCATGCTGTTAATTTTACTATTCTTGTAGAAACACTAATTGTCTGGGAGGAATGGCTTATGGTAGCTGAGTTTCTAATGCAGAGATTAATTTAAATGGAAGTTGGCAGTCACCTATGAGTATTTATTTGTACACTATATATCTAGCTTAAGTGAACGTGTTTCTAGAATCTCTTTTTGAGTTAAAGATGCATTTAGATAATGAAAATATTCTTTTTGGTTACTAGACTATTTGCAGATGAGATTAGAAGATATTATCTAGTTGCATATTTTATGCTTTGAATTCTGTATTTAGAAAATCCATTACCTCTCTATGCAGATATTTTAGAGTAGATACAGTCTATTTTTGTTTAAACCTGGGATAGATAAACTCAAAAAATCGTAAAATACACAGATCAGCTAATATGTGTTTCTTATGAGGGAGTTCATATTTTTGCATGTGTCCTAAATTTTCAGCTGATTTGAAGCAATGCTGAGGATATTTGAGTTACGCTTTTAGTTAGTAAATTAATGGGCAATTGTACTTCAGTCTAACTTGGGGCACAAAGCTAAGTAAGTGGATTTTGTTTAGCTATCCCCTGGTATGGCTTGTCAAGGCCATAATGAACCTTTAAGTGGGACATGGTTGGGATGTCTGCCTCAACAGAGATTCTAACTCCTTGTTCCCTTAAATAAGGGTTTCCACATGAAAGCAGGCAACTATATCACTGTTGCTGGGTTCCTGGATAATGGTAGAGAGGGCATTTCAGACACAACACACATTTCTTGCTGTTTTTTCTTGTATCTTTTTTTCTGTCTAGCTTCTTTAGCTTAGCTCTTTTAATTGTGTAGCATTCAGAGCTTTTCATTCTGCTTGAAGGAGGCTACAGCTAGGAATGTTAAGAAAGCTCATGGCTAATATTCAGGACTTATTTGGCCTCCCTGAATTTATAGTTGTATGGGTATCCTCAGATATATTATACTCAGTCACTGGAATTGGGATTTTAAAATGTAGGAATTAAATGGGGCCATTATCAGCTTAACTTTTCCAAATCAAAACTATCTAGAAATGCCTTTCCCAGCTTTAAGTCTTCTGAATATATAAGATTACAATTCTTATTATTCCCAGAGTATTCTCTTTGGGAATTTTTCTAGTCCCTATTGTTGGGAACTATTTGGAAAGACTGACTAAAGCAAAAATAAAACAAAATGGTGAACTCTAAAGATGGACAAATATTCTTCCTCTTAGTTTGTATTAATCATATCTTAACTCAACCACGAGTTGTTAAGATAAACAGTCCCAACTTTATGAAAATTAGTTTCTGGCCCCTGAATCCAGGAAAAAATTATAGGTTTTATTCTCAAATCCCCCACAGGCAACCCTCTCCCCCAGCTATTTGTGATTTCAATATTGAGCTATGAATCATATGGTGTGGTCAGTTTTACATTGGTCCCTTGAGGGACTATCTAAAAATTAAGTCCTCATGGAACCTTTCAATTCTATAGTTTTCTTTATTCAGACAAGATAATCAGCTGTAGTAATTCTGAAAAAATATGTAAATTGTCATGTAACAATCTCCCTAAAAAGACCATGTACATCCTGCATATTTATTTGTTTTCATTATGGTGTAAAACACATGAAAGTAGTGGAAATCAAATATGGAAATTGGAAGAATTACAGGAATTTCTCTTTTGCTGATGGGATTTCTGTATTAAATGTTTCATCTCATCTTTTGAGAGCCAGGTAGCTGATCTCTCAAATAAAGCAATAATTTGAAGTTCCAATTTGGTATTCAGAAGTTTAGAATTATAAATTTACTGCCATTATTAGAATGTAAAGGCTTTGAAAATAACTTTTCAGGCCTAATTATATGTAAATCAGAGAATAGTTCCTCATTAGTTGCCCTCATTCATTCCACTTAGTATTGTTCATATCCCTATAAAGCTCTGAAAAAATCAGAGGAGTCTATGAAGCTCTGAAAAAAATCAAAGGAGATTTTTATGATAGGCCTGTTCTGCTTTATGTAAAATGTTCTAGAAGGTAAGATTCAGTACAGAGGGTGGTTTCAGGTAAGCATGCTGCAATTCTTCTTGCCTCGGACTGACCTCTTCATTGGAAAAGGCCCAGCTTCGTCTGCTTTCTACGATAAAATGGTGGTGAATTAGTGATGGTCCAATGTTGGCTCCTCACCTTATCTGGAGAGGAGCCATGAATTTAACTTTGCTTGTAACAGATAATGGTGTGTCATCGTGTCCAACATCAAACTTGACTGACTGATTCTCAGCCTGATGAGTGTCTTCAAAATGCAGAATGACCTCTTAATTATGGGAAACAGTTTGGTGATGACAATTGAGTCAAGTTCCATATTTCAAAATTCCATTTTTTTTAATGGCGGAGGGAGGATGGCAAATTGTTTGGAAATAGATCTCTCATCAAAGCTTGTCTTAGTAAACCTAGACAAGGTGAAAATGTTCTCGGGGTAAAATGTTAGAATTAGTATTTATTTTCATAAAGCCTTGTCCCAAAACTTAGTTTTTTAAATTTTTTCTGAAGTAATATTTTTCTGACCGCTAGAATTCATTTCTTTGAGAATTGCCATCCCCCGAGAGGAAATGGGGAAGAGCATTTCTGTATTATTTCTATGTGAACACTTACTTTTTAAAAAATTGTGATTTTTAAAAATCCAATCACAAATACTTTCCTTGCAATTTTATACAAACACCACTTTCTTTTAAGTCTCAGACATTTTAATTAAACCATTACATTTTGATAAATACCCCCCACCCCCCAAAAAAGAATCACTATAGTTATTTCTCAAGGCTACAAGTAGTTTGGTAGCCAAACGTTGGTACATTTTCTTAATTATCTGAAGTTGAAAGCTATTTTTCCCTTAAAAGGAAATATTTCTGAAATGTCTAGGTTGGATATTTAACTTTATTTAGCATTTAATTGTGTGGCTTCTGTCATACTTACAATTCATTGCCACAGATAAATGGCTTCTGTAGGTTTGGAGCTGTAGGGTGAGACTCCCAAGGCTTGTGAGGACCCCTAAAGGATGAAATGTGCCTTAAAAGATTTTATCTAGCTTGGGGAAATGGATTGACAATGGGGGAATTGGGCAGGGGCTGGCAGGGGTGGGGATCCGAGTGTCCGACTTCTGCTGCTGAGACAGGTAAGGCAGGGAAGGTCGGCTCAGCAGCTAAAATGCAAAGCCAAAAATACCGCCCCAGCCGGGGGCGCCCGGGAAGGGGGGAGCTGCGCCTCGGGCCCCAGCGCTAGCAGCCCGATACAGTGAGTTTGAGGAGTTTAAAGTTGCAATGGTTTTGTAAGTAGTTTCTCCAGGTAAATGCTTTTATTTCCTTATTACATATTAGCTGTACTCGCCCTACCCTTCCTTTAGCAAGTTGCTTCAGAATATTTCCCTTCCCTAAAAATAACCTAGAGATTTGCAACTGGATGATATAGAAGGATAAAGGGGGTGGTATAGAAGGATAAAGTGGGTTGGATCTCTTAAGGGAGGGTACCAGCCAGTTCCTGTAGAGGATTCTTATTCTAATTCTTTGGTGCATATTTTTTTTCCTAGTCAAACCTTCCACTACCTCTGTAACATAGAAGAAAAACCTATTTCCCTTTTCACTTCTCCTTTTCCTTAAGCTGTTGTTTAGTTTAACCACAGAAGTTCTCGCTTTGAGTGAGTTATTTGGCCTAGGTTTTTTGGGACTGGCTGGTTGGGGATGCTATTAAAAGAACAGTAGATCCTGGCCCACCGTAAAGTGAGCTGGAAGGGTTGAATGAAGGAATTGTTTTTACCCAGACTTTTTCCCTCTGGGCAAATGATGAATGTAATATGAATGTCTTGACTGCTCAATAACATGTCCTTTTTTTGCAGCTGTAGAGTTTGGGGTGAGGGGTTGCATAATGGGATGGAATTGGGCTTCCTCCACAATCTGAAAGATTTATAGCTGTTGATTTATACCTGTTTACTCTTAAGATATGCTTGCTGCTTCCATTATTCTGCAGAATGTAGATTTTCCCCCCCGGCAAGCACTCTGTTTAGGTGTCCTAAAAACTTTAGGCAAAATTTCACAAATCAGGTGTGGAGCAATCCCTTATCCAAGAAATCATTGGAACTATAGGAGCTGCCTCTCCAAATCCTTTTCATATGATTAGTTTTGGGGGAGGGTGGGCTTGTTTATGTGCATTGTAGATAATGGCAATTCCATTTGCACTTCCCTTTCCCCTGGATATTACTCCTAATCTATTGCAGCGGCATACAAGCACGCCGATGGAAAAAAAATTGATGGCAGGCGAGTGCTGGTGGATGTAGAGCGAGGACGGACGGTGAAGGGATGGCGCCCACGTAGACTTGGTAAGTGTCTGGAAAAGCATTACACCAAAGACATACACTCTAATAAGTTCCAAATGCCATCTTTTTTTAAATTCTAAATAATGTACTGGAGTAGTGTGTGTAGTTCAACCTCCCACATTAAGTTCTTCATATTTACTAAAAATGGAGCAAGTCTAGAAAATGGTAAATAAAGCTAAGTACAATGAAAGGCAAGGAAATTAGTATTTTTTTCTAAAAAGAAAACTTGCATAATATTATCAGCAGATTCAACCCAAGTGAATGATGTACTCTAAATTGGCTTTTGTTAAGCTATACATATTAAGGTGCTTTGTGATGCATTCAGACAACAGTAAGCCATAATTTGGACTGTGCTTTGTTGAATAAATTGTAAAACTCTGGGTTTTACTTACTCTAAGCTATGATTGGCTGGCACCAAATTTCATTATGGATTAGCATTAAATGTTAATCATGATTAACAAAATATTTTCCTCTTGATTCTTCTGCATTAAACAGAATTTTTAACTTTTTCTCCTGCTTTTAAGATGAATTATTTTATTGTATATATTCGATTTGATTTATTCAATTTTTATGCTGGCCTTCTTAGACTCAGGGCGGCTTACAACAAGTTAGCAATAGCACTTTTTAACAGAGCCAGCCTATTGCCCCACAATTTGGGTCCTCATTTTACCCACCTCGGAAGGATGGAAGGCTGAGTCAACCTTGAGCCAGTGATGAGATTTGAACCACTGACCTACAGATCTACAGTCAGCTTCAGTGGCCTGCAGTACAGCACTCTACCTGCTGCGCCACCCCGGCTCATATATAATTAGATGTTTTGAATATGTTAAATTTGAATTTCTGATAAGACTGTTTTCACTAAATGTCTACATTAAATTATAAACTGAGAATATGTTTTCTATTAATTCTATCAAATTTTAATGGGGTCAGCTTCCAGAAAGAGTATAATTGGAAATTTTTTTTTCATATGTAGGTGGCGGTCTCGGTGGTACTCGACGGGGAGGTGCTGATGTAAATATAAGACATTCAGGTCGAGATGACACTTCTCGATATGATGAACGGTAAGCCAGAATGTATTGAGATAAAATAGGATGGTGTTTCTGCCATCATTCCTGATCTTAAGAGTGTTAACTATATTTCCTTCTGAATAAACAGTCTGTTTGGTGTAGTGGTTAAGGGTACCAGGTTAGAAAACAGGAAATTGCATTCTAATCCCACCAATTGCTGATATTGTGTGGTCAGCCAGATAGCTTTTTCATTACACTTGGTTGATGCTTATTTTACCTTGGATCTCTCAGGGATAGGGAACGTGAACGTGAGCGTGATCGCCGAGACCGCAGCCGAGACCGGGACAAGGAGCGGGAACGCCGTCGCAGCAGATCCCGGGAACGCAGGAGGCGAACACGGAGCCGAGAGAAAGAAGAGCGGAAACGCAGCCGGGAACGAAGCAAGGATAAAGACCGGGAACGCAAACGTAGAAGTCGTTCTAGAGATCGCAAGCGAGATCGGGAGAGGGACAGAGAAAAGAAAGAGGAAGTGCCAGAAGTGGCAGAGGCCCAGCCTGATGAGGCTGCTCTGGGCGAGATAGGTGTAGATGGGGTAGAGGCAAAGCCTGAAGGGGGGGAAGAGAAAGTTAGAGAGAGGGATAGGGATAGGGAAAGAGAGCGGGACCGTCGGCGTGGTCATCGTGACAAAGACAGAGACAGGGATCGAGACAGAGAGCGCCGCCGTGACAGGGATCGAGACAGAGACCGTGATCGTGAACACAAGCGTGAGAGGGCTGAGCGGGGTGGGGAAAAACGGGAGGAGAGGGGACAGGATAATGGGATGGGAGGAGCATTGGAGGAAACCAGTCAGGATATGTTCCTGGACCAAGAATCCATACAATCAGCTGATGCTTACATATCTACTGAAAATGGATACATAATGGAGCCCCCAATGGAGTGATGAATAAAGACTCGTCCAGCCAGGTGAGGCTCTGCTTCCCAGGCTGCTAGCCAATGAGGCCCTGTCAACCAGTTAAGGTAATTGATTTTAACTGGTTTTGCTTAGAAGGGTAAGTGTTTTCAGGTCTGTTTGTCCCATTCCATTTCTTCTTAACATGTAACTTTCCACCAATCCCTTGTGTATTTGGATATTTTTGTTTTGACAAGAATAAAGTGTTTAAAAAGTTTCCTTCTCCATGTGCAATGTATATGATTTTGAGATAATAGAGATCCTTTGCTGATTCTCGATTACTACCGTGTTTCCCCGTGTTTCCCCGTGTTTCTTTTTATCCCCAAAAGCCCCACTATGTCTTACTTTTGGGGTATGTCTTATATTGGAAAAAACGGTGCGCGCTGGAGTCAGAAAAAGACATAGACAGATGGGGAGGGAGCCGGCCAGCCGGCGAGGCCCGGAGTGCGCTGCCAGCTGGGGAGGAAGGGAGGCGGCCCCCGCTGCTTTCCCCGCCGCTCCCAAGCGCCTTCCTCGCCCTCGCCGCCTTCTCGCTCTCCAGGTCCAGCTAGATGAGAGGGAGGCGGCAATACCCCCGTGTTTCCCCGAAAGTAAGACATATGTCTTACTTTCGGGGTACGGCTTATATTAGCCGACCCCCCTGAAACCCCCGATACGTCTTACAATCGGGGGTGTCTTACTATCGGGGAAACAGGGTAGTAAGTGGGAGATTTGTTAGAGGTATTTGGTTACATACCAACTGCACTGGAAACACTGATACAATCATTGATCCAGGGATTTACTTGTGGTTTGGGAGAAAGGGAGACTGGAGCAGGAAGCAGCAAGTAGAAAAGTATTAAAAAGCAATGAAAAAGTCCAGTTGTGTGCCGTTAATAACTGGAAGCAAAAAGTACTATAAATAGAATTCAAGTCTTCATTCTTTTATCAATAGAGAAGGACTTTGCATTTTTAACAAACTTCAAACAAGATCCACTGAGATTAGCCTGGTTTATTTGCATTTAACTGATGTGGGAAATGACATTAAAGGGAATTTTATGTTGAAATTACATTTATACAAAAAACAGAAGAGGATAATTTCAAGGTGAGCAATATAATCGGAAGATTGCACCTCGCAATGTAAATGCATTTTTAGAGCTTATTCTATCTAATTCTGCAATTTAAAAACCTATTTTACCTTCATCAATCTACATATTTAGGAAAGGGATGCACAAGAAATTAGCATACTAAGTACTTATTTTTAATTACTGGGCGTGGTCCTCTATGCTTTTGGCATGTAAGTTTTGCGTTGTCTCTATTTTCAATCACATGGTTGAAGTCCCAGAGCCTGAAGATTCTACTGGAAACAAAACTGCAAATAAACACCATGTTGAATCAGGGTGTCCAGCAAACCTGGAAAACAAGGAAATCAGAGAATTATCAAGGAAATCTGCTGTTTGGGAAATATCAGGGAATTATCAAGGAATTTGTGACAAAAACTGAATAAATCAGGAAAAAACAATTAAAATGTTTAAAAGATGGGAAATCATGTAAAAAAAAAAACCGGATCAGGCTGCCTGGCAGAGTCAAGCAAACATGAGCATAATTTTGACAACAACTTGCTGCCTCAGCTACCGATATTTCTCCAGAGCTTAGCTGTTTGATATGATATTATCTACGACTGCGCCTAAACTAGATCGCAAGTTACAGGGAAATGTCTGGGAAATATCAAGGAATTTCAAAATGCTTTTCCCCTGGACACTGTGAATATACAGTAAAATGCCTTTGAGTCAGTATTGACTCCTGGGAGTATGTGAGCAAAAATACATAGCTCTTTTGACAATGTTTTTTTTTATATATTAGCTCATGAAACTCATAACTTTCCATGAATCTATATTGGTAATAAAAAACTAAAATGTAAGTTTTAATTGATGGCAAATTGCCTGCAAAATTGGCAGGCTTGACTACAATAGAAAACCACAAGCAATTTTTTTAAATTGAAGGCAAGAGTATAATGATGCTCAACTGATGTTATGCTTCCAAGCCCTCAACTTCTCTGCTTCCACTTATGCTTCACCCAATATTGAAAAGGAGTCTATGCTGATTTCACAAAACAATCACTACAATGTGATTTAAACGATGGGCAAATTCTTGCAAGCAAATATAGCAAACAAAATGTAGCAATTGTATTTGGGCCTAAAAGGGAAAAAATGAGAACAGAACTGCATGTTAAGAGAAATGTATTTAGGAACTGATGGGAAGATCATCTATTGGTTTGACCTGAACTTTTTCATAATAGGTTAGATTTTTTTAAAAAAAAATTAAAGCTACTGACTTCTTGGAGAATTGAATCCAATTATGTGTCCTCCATCACACCACTACATGAATATTTTATCATTTGTTTGGCCATGCATACTTTTGTATGATACGCAAAGGCATTTTTACGTGATTATAAACTATAATCTGCTACATGCTGGTAATGTTCTATTAACGATAATAGTCTTCTTCAAATAGAACTTGACTCCTGGTGAATTGAGAACATGTTCAGTTTCTTCTGGGATGACTACAAGAAGTGGTTTTCCATTGCTTCCTTAAATCTTTGTACTTTATTATTTTAAATTTCCCAGTGTAGTCTAATTGAGCTGGATCCTGCTTCACTGTCAAAAGCCAAGCTTGGCTAAGTGCTATTCTTTACTGAGATAGTTTTGCAAAACAGTGTACTGTTGCATAATTAAATCACAAACAATGGAAGCATTTGCTTACAAGTCACAGCAGATTCCTCTGATATTCATTTGGATAGCAGTTGTTGGAAATGAGCTTCCAAAAGCCCTTAAACGTCTGAATTAAAATTAAAAAATTACAAGATCTTGCAAATTCTTCCTGAGTACAAAAATGAGTTTAACTGGCTGCTATGCCTGCGAAATAAGGTGAGGCTTGGCTGCTTTGATGTAGGGAAGGCAGGCACGATGGGTGTATTTTGCTTATGTAAAGGTTCATCCAGCGATTCCAGGCACGTTCGGCGGGAATCCATTTTACGTTTAAGGGAAAATTCGGCACCTGCTGCTTATGCACTGTCGGCTCTAAGCCAAATTATGGAGGAGGCTTAATATCTATGAGCGTTGAACTTCCAGCTACCGGTTATCAGAGTTCGTAGCGCCTTTCTGCGTAACAGAAGGGGCGCCTTCTCTGACCTCAGTAGCGCCCGGGGAGCAGGGTCCTCAAAACACGTGTCCGGGCAGACACGCGCATCAGTAGCCCGGAGGCAGGGCTGCGTGCCGGCTTGCAAAACCCTACACGCACTTCCCACCCTTCCGCTTTGACGTGCGAGGCGGCGGTGGGGTTCTCGGACGTGAAGATGGCAGCACTGGCGGAGCCTCTAGGGCTGGAGAGAGGTAAGGATGGAGACGGCTTTGCCTCGGAACGGAGGAGGTTCGCATCGAATGTGCCTGGCTGAACCGAAGAGAAATGGCAGGGCAGCTCCTGGAGCAAAGGAGGAGATGTGATCTGGACTCTAGCAGCCCCGACTGGCGAGAGAGGGAGAGAGCGCGGAGTATCTGCAGACTTCTGGGGAGGGCTGGTGACATAAGAGTCGCCGTGGGTTCGGCGGCAGAGGAGCAGGGATGGGAAGGCGAGGACATGCGGTGCTTCCTGCTAGAATATGGTGGAAACTGCTGCTGGCCAGGGCCCCGGTCGAGAAGGACCCGAGCCAGGTTCTCTCCGTCTCTCGCCTTTCCCTAGGTAGTTAGAAGAAGCAGCGCCCCAGAACGGCCGTAGCTAGTTTACGCTCTTCCTCCGCTAGCCTTCAGTTCGGTGCCAAATGCCCTCCAAGACTCCCGGTTCTCTGTTTCTTTTATTATTTTATTTTTGTAGATGTGGCTCGAGCGGTCGAATTGCTGGAGCGGCTGCAACGCAGTGGGGAGGTGCCCCCCCAGAAACTGCAAGCCCTTCAGAGGGTGCTACAGAGCAAATTCTGCTGTGCCATACGGGAGGTGAGACAGAAGTTTTATTTAAGTTGCCCTTCCTTCCTTCTCCTATCTTCCACATCTTCCATATTTCTGTTCCTGTTTAACCTTCCCCCCCCCCCCACTTTAGGGATGAGCTGCTTTAGAAAGATGCAGGGGAGGTGGAGTTAAAGATGATGGTTAGAGTGCCAGTTTTGCAAAATAGGTTTACTATAAATACAGTACTGACTGGTTTCTGCCTGTGCTTAGGTTCTGCTAAAAGATGATTGGAATTTAATCTTTATCTTATTGCATATGAACCAGGCTCATGTTAAGAGGCAGAATATATCTAATTTGTCTGGCTATAAATGGCTACATTAAAAAACACACAGCATTTGTTCTGAAGATCCTCTCCTCCTTTCCCAGCACCCAGTCGCAATTCCTAACATGTAATTTCTGGTAATTGCACAGTTGGTGTAATGCATATCATGATAGGATTCTCCGTTCAATCCACTCCCTACCACCATTTCAACCTTTTACTCTGCATCAGATTCTCTCCAAGAATTTCACCTAACCTCTTATTTTTCTGTCTGATAGTTATTTCTGGTTTTCTGATTCCTTTAGTCTCCCTTTTCCTTTTATTACCAATTGCACCTAACCTGGATCTTGAATTTTGCAGTCTTGCCATTGGAAAGCAACCTCTTTATCTTTTCTTGTATTTCTGGACAGGTTTATGAGCAGCTGTATGACACTTTGGATATCTCAGGAAGTGCTGAGATCCGGGCACATGCTACTGCTAAGGTAATTTAACAAGCTCGTTATGGTGCTACTACTGATAGCACTGTAGAAGTCTATATCTGTGTCTTGCCCTCTGCAAATCTAGAAAAAACAACAACTCTTTAAAGTTCTTACTGACAAGTGCTATAAGCACATCCATGTGCTTTCCAAATCATATTTTCTCCTTCGAATCTGCATCTCCTCTTACCCTAATAACTTTTGATTTTTCAGAATGGTAAGCAATCCAGGGCTCTCCACATACCCCATCCACTAACTTCCTTTTTAGGATTCTACTAGGGTTGTGTAATGAATTGGATTTGAATGCACAAACGTGTTTTGAGACATATGGGGGCAGTCAGTAATATGTGTCATAGAAACATAGAAGTCTGACGACAGAAAAAGACCTCCTGGTCCATCTAGTCTGCCCTTACACTATTTTCTGTATTTTATCTTAGGATGGATATGTGTTTATCCCAGGCATGTTTAAATTCAGTTACTGTGGATTTATCTACCACGTCTGCTGGAAGTTTGTGTCTACCCTCCACAGCTGCAGCACAACCTGAGATATGATTTCAGACATGTGTTATGTGCCTACACCTAGTGGTTGTGGGTAGGCAGTGATCATGCCATAACTTTACATTTTCTTCCCAAAAGGAAATGCATCTGGCATTAATACCTTTGTGTAAGATACCTGCTCATGACTTAATTTTTAAGGCATTTGGAATGCAAGCAATGTTGTGCCTGCTTTTTATTAGTGTTATTTTTTCCCTTTGGGTTTTCTAATCATTACTTCATTGTGTTCAACATAATTAATATTTATTCATGTTTGGTCAAATATTTTGGGATTTGTTAGAATGAAATGTGCTTAAGCAATTTTTTAAACAAGTATTTTAAACATTGCAAGAGCATGGTGAACAAAATAAAATGATGGCTACCTATGTATGTCTTTGAGTATCATAAAAGTAGGTCATTGGTAATAACTCATCCTACCGTTCAGTGTGACTAAAGAAAAAAATAGAGAATATGGGAAACACTCACATTTCTGAAAACTTCTGAACTCAAAATGGATACAAAATATCCCCATTATACTGATTTATTTATAGGCTCCCCTGCTCTTCTAGCAAAGATGTTCTCTGAGGCTACATAAAAATCAATAAAAATAATTCTAAAATAAGTATCTGCAAGATTCCATATTAAAGGATATGACTGAGCAATGACTGCAGGATGAGAAATAAAAGTTCTTAAAATAGCAAATTGATACATGATTATACATCATATTGACTTTTGTAATGTTACAATAAATATACAGAGGAATGTTTTGCCTTTTTCCTAAAGTTTGATAAACTATTACCTAATGCAGTGTTTTTCAACCAGTGTGCCGGGGCACACTAGTGTGCCGCGAGACATGGTCAGGTGTGCCGCGAAGCTCAGAGAGAAAAAAAGCATGAGAGAGAAAAAAAGAGAGAAAGAAAGCAAGAGAGAGAGAAAGCAAGAGAGAAAGAAAGCAAGAGAGAGAGAGAAAGAAAGCAAGAGAGAAAGAGCGCGAGAGAGCTAGAAAGAGAACAAGAGAGAGAGAGAAAACAAGAGAAAGAGAGAGAGAGAGAGAGAGAGGGAGGGAAGGAGAGAGAGAGAAAGACATAGAGGGAGGGAGGGAGGGAGAAAGAGAGCAAAAAAGAGAGGAAGGAAGGAAGAGAAAGAAAGAGGGATGGAGAGAGAGAGAAAGAAAGAGGAAGGAAGGGAGAGAAAGAGGGAGGGAGAAAGAAATAGAATGAAGGGGAGGAAGAGAGAGAGAGAGGATTTTTTTGTCCAAACTTTTTTTAGCCGCCGCCCCCTCCCTGCTCAATGTGCCCCAGGGTTTTGTAAATGTAAAAAATGTGCCGCGGCTCAAAAAAGGTTGAAAATCACTGACCTAATGCTTGTAATTTATATAGTCTCATTTTTTTTCTTTGTGTTTTTCTTCTCCTTCCTTGCTTCCTGGTCCTCCTCCTCCCTGCTTTCTGGTTCTCCCAATAAATAAAATAAAGCAGATATGGTAGTAGCAACCATGCAATTAAAACCTCACTGCTTTTTAAAACATATTGCACTTGCGACACACATTTAAAAGGAGGCAGAGCTTTGATTGTGTGATTGCAGTTGCTACCTTCACTCTTCCTCCTACCATACTTCTATATTTGAAACAAAGGGGATTGGGAGGAAGAAGAAAATGAGGTTGGAAATTTACACTTGTTGCATGTGTGGAAGAAACTCATATAGTTGCTACATGGTATTGATTTCAGTAGTGAATTCTGAAACCCGTTGCTATCGGTTCACACATGCGCGACGCTTCTGCACATGTGGGCCAAACTAGCAACAACTTCCCCTGTTTGATTTCCTTTTCAGAATTTAAGCTCCTTTTTTGTTTTTAAACACATTTGCAAAACCAACATGTGTAGAACAATTTTAATTCATCCAATTTGGATTAAGTACAAAAGGAGCTATTGGAAATATAGAATTGAAGGAAACTATGTAATTTCAACATAGACTGAAAAATGAATAGGGCTGGATATCTAACCTAAAACAGGAATGGCCACATTTTAGATTTATTAGTTCTACAATACTTGTCATTGGATGCTCAACTTACACTAACAGTTGTGCTACAAAGCCACGTGCCAAATTGTGATAACAGGACATAAAAACAACTTCAAATACAATTTCTACCCAGAAATTCATTTACAGTATCAGAATTTAAATATCTTTAAAATTTGCACTATTTGGTATGTTGTGATTGTTGACTTGAGTCTCCTGATCTTTCCTTTGTGTATGCAGGCAACAGTGGCGGCCTTTGCAGCTAGTGAGGGCCATGCACACCCCCGGGTGGTGGAGCTGCCAAAAACAGATGAGGGCCTAGGCTTCAACATCATGGGGGGAAAGGAGCAGAACTCCCCCATCTATATTTCTCGCATCATCCCAGGAGGTGTTGCTGATCGCCATGGTGGGCTGAAGCGTGGAGATCAACTGCTGTCTGTCAATGGTGTGGTAGGTATTGTATGACTGGAATGTTAATGCAAGGTATTGTGTAGTGCAAAGATGCTAAGTTGTGCATGGTATTTTGGGGCACTGATTGACATCTTCCTTATTCTAGCGAATTGTGAAGAACAAGTGTGTTAGGCAGACAACTTGTCTTTCAGCAAATAGTGAGATAGAATCTGTTGCAGAGTTGAGTGGGAAGACAGAAAAGATTGGTTAGCCTTGAATTACTTATGTAGAGCAGGAACTACTGATATAGAGACTCATCCATCCCAACGACCAGTCAGGGCCCACAGAATTGGTCTTCTCCAGATCCCGTTAGCCAGACAATGTCATCTGGCGTGGCCTAGGGGAAGAGACTTCTCTGTGGCTGCCCCAGCCCTTTGGAATGAATCCTCCCAGGGATTCATACTGCCCCCACTCTTCCTGCCTTCCGCAAAGCTTTAAAGACCCACCTCTGCCGGCAGGCTTGGGGCCATTGAAACCTGACATTTTGCCCCACCCAATGAATGAATGTTGGATGTGTGATGTGTGGATCTGTTTGTTTAGTTTTAATTGTGGGTTTTTTAGTATACAGTTTTATGTATGATTTCTAACATGTTTTAAGCCGCCCTGAGTCTCAAGAGAAGGGCGGCATAGAAATCAAATAAATATAAAATAAAATGAGAGTCTGATGGGTGTTCGTCCCTAAACGATCACATGTAATATCTAAAGTGCGTGCCTTAGTTTGGCAACATTCCTGTCAGTGGATGAACTAGCAATAAACATACCTCTGCCTCATTTCTGGTTCCTGTACCTGACAAATAGAGAGGTGTGTACCTTCTGCCAGTCTTTTCTGGAATGGGGTGGCCTGGGAATATGGAAATTTTAATTTCCTACCATTCTTTCAGAATTGCCCCAGGCCACTGTGGAAAACGATAAGCTGCTATTTTAATTTCACATAATACTTTGGCATAATGCTTCATTGAGCAAACAGAAAGGCAACTCTTCCAGATCCAGCTTCTCTTCACCCTTAGAATGTTGGAAAAAATACTAAGAAGAGGCACTGGGTATTGGGATTTGCTGAGGCTTAGTAGTGCTGAAAAGTGCTCAAAAGTATCCTCTGCCTACGTTAGGCTTGGGGTTTAATAGGTGTTCTGCCGGGCTCTCTGGTAGGAGCCTCCCGAAAATTCAAGGGTACAAATTCCAGACACACACACATTTAAAAATTCAAAACAATGTTCTTTATCACAAAATTCAAAATAAACTAAGCACTCTTTTTATATTGGGAAGAGCACTCCTCCCAAAACAACCGGGTAGTCTGTACAATTTCCCTCAAGCAGTCATTAAGTACTTAGCTAGCAGCTGTGAAGAAACTTCACGCCCCTTCTTCTTCCAACGAAGTGAGACACACACACACACACACACACGTTGCTCTGCTTTGGTTTCAAAGGCGTGAAAAATCAACAAAGTCCAGAAAACAGCAACACATGATTCCTGAAGAACTGTGATCAGATACTCTTTCACAACGGCCAAACCCACACGCTGCTATTTATAGCAGCAGCCCTAATTACTGGAGCCCTACCCAACCACAGGTGGCTTCATTTTCTCTTGTAATAATCCTTCAGTTGTTGTCTCCTATGCATCACTCTACGCTTGTGTGGATGTGTCATTAATTCTTGTTCAGAATCCAAGGATGATACAGATGGTTGATCTCCTCCTGGGCTGTCTGCCAAACTCCCTTCTTCCCTGTCACTCATGCTTCCTTGGTCAGAGGAGGCTTCATCAGCAGATTCCATCGGGAGCAAAACAGGCCTGCGGCATGTGGATGTCTCCCCCACATCCACCTGCACATTCCTTGGGGCAGGAGTTGGGCCAGAGCTAACCACAACAATAGGTAGGCTGGTTAAGGATTTGAGAGCATTTGACTGAGCAGAACCTCCATTTTGGATAAATAACTTTTAAAAGTTACGATATTTTTAGCAATTATTAAGGCTTATAGCAATTTATGCATGAGGAAAATAATTTATGACATGAAATAAATCCTCATTCTGATTATGTTAGACAGGAGTCCCCAAACTTGGCAACCTTAACACTTGTGGGCTTCAACTTCCAGAATTCTCCAGCCAGCTTTCTGGGAGTTGAAATTCAGGAGTCTTAAGGTTGCCAAGCTTGAAGACCTCTGATGTAAGACATCCGTCTGTATTACAGGATATGTGATAACCAAGATAATCCTCTGTTCTGTCCTCCCTTAAACTGGCATTCTCTTAAACCTAAGATAAGTCCTTCCTGTCAACAAGTATTTCAGCTTCAACCACAACAACACATGAGTACACAACAGATACAAACTTAAGGTAAACCGCTCTAAACTCGACTGCAGGAAATACGACTTTAGTAACCGAGTAGTTGATGCACAGAACTCACTATCAGACTCTGTAGTATCATCACCTGGCCCCCAAAACTTTACCCTTAGATTATCCACTGTTGACCTCTCCCAATTCCCAAGAGGTCAGTAAGGGGTGTACATAAATGCAACAGAATGCCTTCTGTCCCCTGTCCTAATGTTTCTCTTTTACTAGTATCTTGTATATAAATATTCTATCTTTGTATACCACCAATACGTACTTGCCAAATAAAATAAATAAATAAAAATAAAAATTCTCTGAACTACAGTCCCAATATATCCAGAGGGCATCCATTTGTAGAAGCAGCTATACATTAACTGCACATCTTTATGAAGCCAAAACAAAATAATGCATACTCTGAATAGAATGCATTCATTGGAATAGAGGCCCAGAAACATCATTTTGTGAAAAAGGGACTCTACTATAAGTTATTATATATTATATACTATATAGTACAGTGGTACCTCATCATACGAACTTAATTGGTTCCAGGAGGAGGTTCGTAAGATGAAACAATGTTTCCCATAGGAATCAATGTAAAAGCAAATAATGCGTGCAAATCCTTCAGGAAAATCCCAAACTTTAGAAGGGAGGCGAACAGAGGGCAGGGAGGAGCAGCTAAAGGGGGCGGGTGGAAGAAGCAAGGCTAGGCTAAAGGGTGAGTGGGAAGGAAGAAAGGCAAGGGGGGCGACCCTCCCTTTTCTTTCTTAAAAAGACACCGTTTCAGTGCCTTTGCAAGCATGCAAAATCTTTACTCCTCCAAGCTGCCCCTCCCTTTTCTTTCTTCAAAAGACACCGTTTCAGTGCTTTTGCAAGCATGCAAAATCTTTACTCCTCCAAGCTGCCCCTCCCTTTTCTTTCTTCAAAAGACACCGTTTCAGTGCCTTTGCAAGCATGCAAAATCTTTACTCCTCCAAGCTGCCCCTCCCTTTTCTTTCTTCAAAAGACACCGTTTCAGTGCCTTTGCAAGCATGCAAAATCTTTACTCCTCCAAGCTGCCCCTCCCTTTTCTTTCTTCAAAAGACACCGTTTCAGTGCTTTTGCAAGCACGTTGTTCTCTGCAAAATCTTTCCTCCTCCCTTTTATTTCTTCAAAAAAAGGCGGGGGGAAAGAAACCCCTTCATCCCAGCAGCAGCTGATTGGGTTCCGTAAGGTGAAAATGGTTCGGAAGAAGAGGCAAAAAAATCTTAAACACCGGGTTCGTATCTTGAAAAGTTCGTTAGAAGAGGTGTTCATAAGATGAGGTACCACTGTATATATATTATATACTATAAGTTATTCCCTCATAAATCCCAGCTCAGTGACAAGGCTCATTGCTAAAGAAATACAAACCAAATATGGGGGGGGGGGATGGTTTGAATGATCTCTTCAAGGTATTATTGCCTTGAAATTTGAATATCCACCCTTGTCCCCCTGTAGCATTTTTGTCTGAAGTTCCACTTTCATAAATTTGTAATTTAAAGTAGAAAGAGGATGGGACAAGAGTTGTCTTTTTCTGTGGGAAGGATTGTAAGAGGAACAGCCCTTCTCAGCCCCTCACCCCTTCCAATGACCTTTTTGTCTCCCATCCTGAAGAGCGTGGAGGGTGAGCAACACGAGCGGGCAGTGGAACTTCTGAAAGCAGCACAAGGCACGGTGAAGCTGGTGGTGCGCTACACACCCAAAGTACTTGAAGAGATGGAGGCACGCTTTGAGAAGATGAGGACAGCACGGCGCCGGCAGCAGCACAACAGTTACTCGTAAGAGTGGGCTCTGAAATGGGTATTGAGAGTTACAGGCACCCAGGAGATTGCCAGCTTTTGTTTCCGAGGCAAGAGAAGGAGTTGGTGGCTTTAAATGCCAGCTTCTGCTTGTACCTTACAGCAGCAATCCCAACCTTTCTGGCACTAAAGACCAGTTTTGGAAGAAAAACTGTCTTCTACAAACTGGGCTGTAGGGTTTCACATACAACATACATCCTGTTCATGCACAGATGAAGCTTCGCTCACTCGCCGCTTCTGTGGCATGGTTCCTAACAGGCCATGGACTGGTATCGGTCTACAGCCCAGGGACTGGGGACCACTGCCTCAGAGGATCGTGGTGTCTTCTAAGGCAGAAATATTATGGAATGGATGATTTAGTATTTAAAACATATTCAAAAGAGAGTGATATTTGTAATGCATCCTTTAGTGAAATAGTTCAGGAAGATGGTTTTAAGTTCATTGGCAAATCGAAGAAAAAAGTTCATTGATTGATTCATTGATTTGATTCCTTCATTTATTCCTTCATTCTTTCTTTCATTCTATTTGCCACCTATCTCTCCATAGGCCTACTACGGACACCTTACAACAATAAAATGGAAAAATGATTTTAAAAATGACAATAGCAAAGGAGTAAATAGTGGAAGAACAATAACATGGAATTTAAAAGATGAGTAGAGGGGGGAGCAGGAAGTGCAGAGGTGGTGTCAGCAAGTTAGTTCAGCAGCCACTTCCTATATTTTACTCCCCTATTTCGTCCCCAGGCCAACTAGTAGAGCCAACTCTTCAAATTTCCGGCAGGATAGGAGTGTAAGGGCAAACCTTGAGGTGGGGGCAGGAAGTTCTGTAGGCTCAGCATTATAATAGAGAAGGCTCTTTGATGGATTCCATCAGAGAGAGTTTCTTGACTGACAGGATCCTCAATAGGCTGCCCCTGCCAGTATGAGTAGGGTGGGCTTGTCTTAGAGGGACAAGACAGCTCATTAGGACTTATGCCATGGAGGGCTTTAGAGGTCATAACCATAACTTGAACTACACATATGAAGCAGTGGGGTAACATGGCCAAAGACTCCTTATGATGCTGCACCTTACATCAATTGAAGCTTCCAAATGCATTTCAAAAGTTCCCTGACTTAAAGTTAATTGCATTAATCCAGATGAGAGATGACATGAGCTTGAGTGACCAAGTGCAGGGAGTCCAGATCCAGGAAAGATCACAGTTGGTGCACTGGTCGAAGCTGTGCAAAGGCTCTTCTAAGCAGAACCGTCATCTGATCTTCAAGCAGAAGTTGCTAGTTCAGGAGAACTCCTAACTGCTTTAGGGTTGCAAACTGGGGCTGAATGGGGTACTGCAACCCCGTCCAGAACTAAAGATGCCAAAGACCTATATCTGGAAACTCTATGCACCCAAATCCACCATCTTGCCATGGTTCAGTCACAACATGTCCCCCATCCAGGCCCCTACAGCTTCCAAGCACCGTAGAGCAGGGATGTCAAACTCAAGGGCCCATGGGCCAGATGCTTAGATTAGATTAGATTTATTTGATTTGTATGCCGCCTCTCTCCGGAGACTCGATAGACTTAGTTTGAGCTGTGGGTCCATCCTGGAAACAATGAAGGACTGGCCCGTGGTGCCTCTGCCAATGAAAATGGAGCTCCACATGTGGCCCTCCTGAGCTCTGTTTTCATTGGAAGAGGATTGCAGGAGGCTGTGGCTGCGGGAAATGGAGCTTTAAGCTCCCATTTTCTCTGGCAGAGTCCTTGCTGATACGAATGATGTCGAGTTGGCCATACCCGCACTGCCTCCCCCACCAAGATCCAACACAACAATGATGCAGCCCTCAATGAAATCGAGTTTGACACCCATGCCGTACAACTTCCATCATCACCAGGTTACCAGGTGAATATGTAAAGTTGAATATCATCAGCATATTGATATTTCAATCCATGCTGATGAAGGATCTCAACCAGTGGCTTTGTGTAGATGTCAAAAATAAGTGCAGTAAGTACTGAGCCCCGTGGCAAGACATAAGCGAGGTTGAAGCTAGATTGCCCCCTATCAATACTGATTGAGACCAACCTTGGAGAAAGGAGCTCAATCAGCACAAAACTATGTTGTCAAATCCTAAGTTACGTAGCAGGCCCACAGGACATTCTGGTCGATGGTATTGAAGGCTGCTGAGAGGTCAAAGAGAGCCAGGATGGTTGCACTACATTTGTCCTGGTCTCACCAGAGATTATTCACAAGCGTCATCCATGCAATCGCTCAATAGCTGGGACTGAAATCAAGCTGAAATGCTGAACACTTTTTCAGAGGTTCTTCCTGATACAGAGATGGCTATTTGGGAGCACATTTCCTCTTTCCAATTAATTCGATTGGAGCCCCGATTCAGGTTGGGATTTTAATAGAAGATGGGAATGGAGCCTATTTGCTCCAAGCCAGCGTCTGAATTTAAGTTATTCCTTCTTTTCATATCTTGATTTTTTTAAAACAAACCTTACACACTATTGCCAACTTTGGCAGTGGAATTATCAGCCAAGCATTTAGCTAGGGACTCTTTGCAATCCAAATGCTGTAATCACTTAAATTAGTGTTTCTTTGAAATTTAAGGGGTGTGGACTTCAATTCCTCAAATTCCCTAGCTAGCCTGTTGGGTGGAGAATTCTGGGAATTGAAGTGTACCTATCTTAACATTTGTTGAGTAGGAGAAATACTGATTTAAGGCACAGCAAACAGATTTAACTTCAAGTTTCAATAAATCTGAAACCTGGGTTTTCATATATTCTGACTATTAGATATTCTTGTGAAAATCTAAATTTTTTTACTCAGTCTTTAAATTTCAGATGTCTTTCTGCTTAGAAGCTTCTGAAGCCAGAACCTGATACTTCCAAGTACAGTGGTAACTCTACTTATGAACTTAATTCATTCTGTGACCAGGTTCTTAAGTAGAAAAGTTTGTAAGAAGAAGCAATTTTTCCCATAGGAATCAATGTAAAAGCAAATAATGTGTACAATTGGGGAAAATACAGGGAGGGTGGATGCCCTGTTCCCTCCAAGCAGATTCCTAGAGATGCCCCACAGAGGCTTCTCCCCACCTTTCCCGGCCCTGTTTCCTCCCAGAAGACTCCTAGATAAGCCCCACAGAGGCTTCTCCCTGCCTTTTCCAGTTACAGTTTCGGAGGCTCGGGTTTGTAAGTGGAAAATGATTCTTGAGAAGAGGCAAAAAAATATTGAACACCCGGTTCTTATCTAGAAAAGTTCGTAAGTAGAGGCGTTCTTGGGTAGAGGTACCACTGTACTACTTTGTCATTGCTGCAGAACTGAAAGGGCTGGACTAGGTATATGGAAGACCAGATGTTTGAGTCCATCAAATGTATATGCTATGAGAATAGGGAGCACTTAATATTGGTTCTTCCTTCACTATACATAGGATGCATACCATGTTGCTGTCACAAACTTGGTTTTTTTTTTTCTCTTTCACTCCTACAGATCCTTGGAGTCCCGGGGATAAATTTGCACAAGAGTTAATTGGGCAGCTGATGAACCTGATCCATACACCCTATCCTTTGGAATGGTTTTATCTGTATAGCGGAGACATATTTATCTAGTCCCCTTCCCTGAGTTGGGAGTGGGCTTCAGTGTACAGTATTTATTCTTTACATTCATTTAAAAATATGTTCAGTGTAAACAATTCTATATGTTTGTGCAATACCTTATCTTTTGTGAAGCTGCAGACAATAGCTACAAAACTAAAAAGAGAATTATTCAAACTTCTGATATATAGAGCTACAAAAGAAAAATATACTCTTCCATGAGAAAACTTTAGAGGAGCTTTCACTGTAGGCAAAAAAACTCCATTTATCCAATCCCCTCCCCCCATTCCCAACTTTGTTGCTGTACTTTTGGCATAGGAGAGGTTTTATGTCAAATAAGCAGCCCTAATTAGATGTAATGTAAAACATGAGACGTATTCTGTATTGATAACATTGTTAGGTGTCCATATTGTTCTTCCAGTCTTATTTCCACCCCAGGGTTATTGTGCGGTAAAAATAACAAACATGTTGTATGTTTGGTGCACTGATTGGGAGAGGCTGATAGTAACAATAGCAACAATTTGGGAGGGAGAAGATAATCTGAGATCATTAAGATGATATCATAGTTTATCAAAATTATTTTCTTTAGTCCGCATCAGAACATGACACAGCATTTACAGGAGACATATATTGGAAACACCCGTTTCAGCTTACTTGAATGTCCCTCAGTCTCCTAGTCTGTAAAATAAGAATACAATTGCCCAAGATCTAAAAGAGTTGGAGTAAAAATTCCATGAAGGAAGAAATTGCAGAGTATTTCTGAGGTTCAAGATACTATAGATATATGTATAAATGAATTGGATTCCATTATGGTATTAAAAAAGCAGAGAAGTTCCCACTCCCCCAGTGAATTCAGAGCAGAATCTATGGCAGAGGTCTTCAAACTTTGCAACTTTAAGACTTGTGAACTTCAACTCCCAAAATTCTCCAACCCAGCACAGCTGAGAGTTGAAGTTCCACAAGTCTTAAAGTTGCCAGATTTGGGGATCCCTGATCTATAGTATGCTTTTTTTAATCAGCTGTTTCCTGCAGCGTTTCTCATCCATGGTCAGTGTTCCCTCTAATTTTTTTTTGGGGGGGGGGGGCGGAAAAGTATAGTGTCTGAGCGGCAGTCCCTTTGGGACTGGGCGGCACAGAAATAATAAATAAGTAAGTAAGTAAACAAACAAACAAACAAATAAATAAAAAACCCACCCTGTTTTGCATCAGAGAATTTCAAAATAAAATACTGTACTGTGTGTCTATAACAGTGAGCTCATAATAGGGCAACTCTATCAATATCAAAATGCCACTTAAATAGTTGAGCTAGTTTCAAACTAGATTTTGATTTTCTTTCTCTCTTCTTTACTCCCATTCTTTTTCTTTCTCTTTTCCTTCCTCTCTTTTTTCTATCTGTTTCTCTCTCTTCCTCTCTCTCTCCTTCCCTCTCACTCTTTCCCTCTCGGCTTCTGGGCAGGTTTGGAAAACTCTGAGTTGATGATGATTTTTAAGTGAGCGATTGCTCACTGCTCAGCTTAGAGGGAACTGTGTCCATGGTAGGTTGAAGATGTGTGGATGCCAACTCCCAGAATTCCCTAGGCAAAATATTATTCTAATCTGGTATGTACTTGGAAGCAAATTTCTTGGAAACCACAAGCAAGATGTAAGTGGTAATCTCTCTTTTTTTTTTTTAATCCCTTTGTGTCACCTCACTTTTCACTGCTTCCAGTTTTTTCTCTTCCTGTGTCTTCCCTCCTTTCTACCTCCTCAGTTGTTGGCCAAGGGAATGGAACATTCTTCCCACCAGCAGCATGAACAAGGTGCTTGCAGAAAGCTTTTCTATCAGGTAGAGCTTTGGAGATTTTCTGCCTCTCTTCCTTTTTCATGGCAGAGCAGCGAAGCCTGGAGCAAGGGGGAAATAGTGTAGGAGGGAATGGGGTGGTTTTTGTCTGTCTACCAGCAGGGGGGGATATTTTTACAGTGATGAACTAAAAACCACCCTTCTAGTTTCATTCAGCAAGCTAGACTGCATTCCACAACACACACAATCCAGTTCTTGTACTAATCCACTGTCTCTGCTTGCACTATCATACACCAAGCCAATAAATTAAGCCCTGAAAACCTAACCAAGAGGAACACTAATGTGTAAATGCAACTGGTAGATCTTTAACTCACCTGGTGAAGCAGGTGTACCAACATAACCAAAGAATTTTAGGCTGAGATAGCTATTGCTGGGAGTTGGCAAGAAATTGATCAAGATTCAAAGCCTTTAAATGGTCATGGAATGCAATAGGGAAGGGCTGAAGCAGAGTCAGTGTATTGGCATGACCAAGACCACTGATTCACTCTGGTTTTCATGATTTTCATTGCATTTTCACTTATAAAATCCCTGAGGCCAGTGCAGATAGTTCTCAGCTTAAATCATTTGTTTACCAATAGTTTAAAGTTGTTGTCAGTTGTGAAGTCGTGTCTTATCCATCGTGACCCCGTGGACAACTTTCCTCCAGGTCTTCCTGTCCTCTACTATCCTCTGGAGTCCATTTAAGCTTCAGTGACTCCATCCAGCATCTCATTCTGTGTTGTTCCCTTCTTCTTTTGCCTGCAATCTTTCCCAGCATTAGGCTCTTCTCCAAGGAGTCCTTCCTTCTCATTAGGTGGCCAAAGTATTTGAGTTTCCTCTTTAGGATCTGACCTTCTGAAGAGCAGTCAGGGTTGATTGCCTAGCAGTCCAAGTGACTCGCCAGAGTCTTTTCCATAGTTCAAAGACCACAATTATTTGGCATTCAGCCTTTCTTGTGGTCCAGTTTTGCCAGCCATATATTGCCATTGGGGAAACATTAGCTCAAAGTTACAGCTGTACTGAAAAAAGTGACTTATGATTGGCCCTTGTGACTATGACTGTTGCAGCTTTTCTATATGCAGGTGATCAGAATTTGGTGCTTGGTAACTAGCATGTACAGTATTTATAATGGTTGCAATGTCCCAGGTCATGATTAGCATTTGTGGCCTTTCATGTCAGCTTCCAATAAGCAAAGACAAAGGGAAGGAGAGCAGATTTGCTTAACAGTCGCATTATTTCACCCAACACCTGCAATGATTTGCTTAACTACCATGGGGGGAAAGGTCATAAAATTGGATCTGGGTCACTTAACAATGTAACCTTTGCTTAACGAGTCTGGTCCCAAATTTTGGTTGTAAGTTGAGGCATACCTGTACTGCTGTTACAACACCTACTTATTTTGCTGCCAAATCTTGGTTGGGTATTCACAGACTTTTATGCATTTTCTCACATCTTTTGTCTAAGATATGCCCATTTTTTTCAGAAGAATATAGATTTTTAAAAATTTTCTTCACCATATAATAAAACAATACATAATTATAAACATTGCAACAATGCTTATAATCAAACATATATAAAACTTTTCTGTTTCTTATTAATCATTGAATGGAGGCTCGTACTCTTTTCTCATCTAAAAAATCTATAAAGTTTATACATTTTCAATTATTAAATCTCTAAATAAAAAATATTTTTCTCCACCTTACTGTAAAGTCTTATGTTACATTCTTATCAACCATGGAAAATAACTAAAAAGAGTCCTTACCCAGTACCTAGTTTGGCAGCTTTTTAACTCAAAATGCAATATAGAACAGAGGGCCCCAAACTTTATTAGTTTATGACATCCTTTGTGGCTTTGTAATCTCTTCATAAGTTTCCGAGGCCAAAACTGTGAACTACAATAAACTAATAGTTTGCATGCTGTCCCACAGATGTCAGATATCACTGTGTTTTCCTTAAAAATTAAATATTCCATGGTGTCTTTGTGACTTTGTTACAGCATCCTAGGATAAAGTTCAAACATAACCTTATATTTAATTCTAGAGGAATGCTAATAAAACTTTGGAGGAAGTTGAAACTATATTCCAATAAATCTGTTTGCATTCTTCAAAAGCCCCATGAGAAAAAAAATGTTGTTGGATCTAATTTTGGAATTTCAAAACAATGTATGAAAGAAGGACTGACATCACCAAAAACGAATTGATGCAAGGGGGAGATATTTCTGATAGAAATCCTTTAGATCCTTACTCTGCATGCAATGGTTTCTGCTTGCTGGTGTTAGTTGTGTTGTTTTTGCCTGCCCTGTTGAAGATATGGTTCATAAGCAGCATTATGATCAGAAGAAGTAGGCATAGTTTTCAGTGTATTGGCTAAGAACTTAAGCAATCACTTGAAAGCTTGCTATTTAGAAGTTTTGAACTTGTAAAACTATCTGTTATCATATTATATCTTTGGTAGGCAATTAAATCTCAGGAAATGTAGAGGACTCCTGGACATTAATACTATGTACCTCATTATTTAACCCTTTCCTCTCCGGGGCTATTCTAATGAAACCTCCACTAGTAAAAGTGCATTGGTTAGGAATACCAAGAGTATGCTTTTTTTTTTACCATTCCAATCAAATAATAGCTTTATTATTGTTGTTGTTGTTATTGTTATTATTGTTATTATTGTTATTTTTAGTGGGGAGGCACTAACACTCTGTTCTTGCTAATTATTTGTCTACCAATTGATGTTATTTGTGCTTTTAAAATCCTTGTTTTATCCAAAGATGCACTTAATTAGTTTAGCCCTGACAAGGTTTCATGAGCACTTGATTATTTAAAACCTCACCCAGAATTAGGCTACGGCTGATGTTTAATTATTATAGTCTGCCCTATGTTAGTATAATAAGCATCCGTAAGAAGGGTTCTGAATGCAAAGAGGATCTTTAGATATACTTTCTTTCAAGATCTCATGCTTGTATTTGTTATATCATTATATGGCTTGTCTTTAAATCTTCCTTTGTCCTGTCCTATTTGGGGAGAGCTCTTCTTCACATTGTTGTTGACACTGGTACTTGTCAACAACCTCACCATTCAGCTGCTTGTAAGTAATAATCTCATTGTCATTGTCCCTGACATACATACTGTATATTAAATAAAAAAGGGCAAGGAAATTATTTGTTTGGAACACATTACTACCTGACCATAAGGATCACCTGATACTCCTAGATGGTCTTTTATCATTCTCAGAGTGAAGAAGTGCCAGAGATCTTTATGAAACCGCAACAAATTAAATATGTGTGTGTGTAAATACATTAGTAAATGAAGCATGGTATTTTAGAGATCTGGCTTGAAATGGAGAATAGCAATATTTCTGGCATCTTTTCTCCTCATGTCGAAAATATTGTGGAGGCAAATGTTGGCACGCCTACTAGAGAATTATGATACATATGTATGTACCAATGCTTGAGAAGCAAGCTTGTCCAAGGTTTTGTCTGGTCAAAGCGAGATAAAATTATCGTCATTTTCACAGAAATATACTCTTGTGATATATTACAGGCTGGTCAATCCTACAATAGGAAGGCAAGTAAAGAGAAAAAAATGAAAATAAAATATAAGAAAATGAAATTCTGTCTCTATGGGAGCATGACATAGGTGTGACACATGGTGATGTTCCTAGAAGTAAGGTCAGAAGTGAGTGACTTATTTTGCTAGTTGTATTACTTTGAGAGGACTGCATTTGGAGACGTGATAGCAGTGGCTTGTGTCCCTGTTGTTTTCCACTTACCGTACTTTACTCCAGATAAATCCATATACCATTATTCTTTGTCAGGAAGAGAGTAAGTGGCAATTCCTTTCTGCAACTGGCTTGATGTGTCAGGGAGACGTGTGTTCTCACCATGAGCACCAAAGGTTCATTAAGAATTTAAAATCATTATTATGTATAGTAAACTCAGAGATTTAGGAGAAAGGGCGAACATTCACTATTTTTTGAATAGGCTGGTTTCAGACACCTTCAGCTCAACAATAACTGTTCTCACAGTGAGGCTATCACTTAAATGCACATTTACAGAACATGTCTACCCAGTCCAGATCTCACTTTCTAAAACAGTATACAGTGTTCCCTCGATTTTCGCGGGGGATGCGTTCCAAGAGTGCCCGCGAAAGTCGAATTTCCGCGAAGTAGAGATGCGGAAGTAAATACACTATTTTTGGCTATGAACAGTATCACAAGCCTTCCCTTCACACTTTAAACCCCGAAAGTGCAATTTCCCCCTCCCTTAGCAACCATTTAGATCATTACTCACCATGTTTATTTATTAAAGTTTATTAAAAAAATATTTATTAAAGTCGGATGAAAGTTTGGCGATGACATATGACATCATCAGGCGGGAAAAAACGTGGCATAGGGAAAAAACCCGCAAAGTATTTTTTAATGAATATTTTTGAAAACCCGTGGTATAGACTTTTCGCGAAGTTCGAACCCGCGAAAATCGAGGGAACACTGTATTACAACAAGTTTCCCTGACTTTATCTTGCTATTGAAATCCACTTGGTTTTATCCAGGGGTAGGCTACTGCCCAGACCGGGGAGGGGGGGCGCAGTGGGGTAGTGAAAATGGAGCTCCACCCTAGAGCACCCAATTTGCACTGATAGATGTTGAAAGAAAATGTATAAGCCACGCCCACAGTGTACTAGTAAAAATTTTGGTAGCCCTTCACTGGTTTTAGCCCACTGGCTGTTGGTTGGGTTGCTCTGCCATTAGCTTAACTTTAAGGGGGAAAACACAAAAGGCCAGAACACCAAAATGGGAACTGCTATGAAAACTCACCTGAAAAGAAAGTCCTGTTTGGCTCCTTAATATTTGAATTTCATAGGCTGCTGTGTTCTTTGTGCATTATCAATCATCTGGGATTGACAGATCAAGCGACCTTTCCTTTATGTTATGAATTCAAGCCCTTAAGTTAATTGAGAAAAATATATATAATAAAATTAGCGTTGAGTAAATGCATCCTGTATTCACAGAATTGCTTCTAAATCTGGATATGTTAAGACATTAAATAGCCGGGGAATTGTTTTCAGCGCCTTTTCCTCCCACCAAAAACTACAAATATGATCAACTGGAAAATATCAGATGGTCTTTGCTTGTGTTAGCGTTTTTAAGCATAGCTTGCCTGATCATGAATGCTTTGGTTGTGAGTTTCGAAGGATACCCCATTTTTCATCCATTTAAAGCTCTGGTGAGATCATGGCTGCTGCAATGTAGTCAGACAGTTTTTAATAACTATTTTTTCCTAGGGATCAGTAATTTTTTCAAGGACCACTACAGTCTGGGTTGCTGTTTGAGAAACACTGTCCCAAATTTCAATGCCATTGAATGGGCTTTCTATGATATATTTATGTCAATACAAATGTTTGCCTCACACTGGCTTGTGATTGTGTGCGTGCATATATGCCTACATAGATAACATAATGGTTAAGATGTTAAAACTGACACACACACACACACACACACACCGGTTTGAATTCACCTGAGTGACTTTGGCCTAAAGCTCTTCACAGAGACATCACAACCTAGCCCACTTCACAGGATTCTTGAAGAAATAAAATGAGAGGAAGCCCCCCAGGTATACCACATTGAATTCTCAGAGGAAAGCAAGATAGAAGGGCAATAAATAAATAATGTTTTATGCATGCCGTGGAAGTTTTCAATGGTATATGTCCCTGTCGGGATGATCTAATGTTAGCGTTTGCCCAGCAACAAGAAGTCTTTATAAAATTTTGCCCCATCATTTCTGCCAGAAACCAATCCAGTGTGAACAATTCAATCCAGATATGAAATTTCATCATGAAAACAGCTCAAACCGCTGGATATAAACAACACAATGCATTTTAACATAAGAAAAAAAATAACTGTGTGCATTTTTCTCCCTACTTACCATCTATTTTATATATGCTACATCTGTTAGATAATTTTAAAAAAATATCCCTTCAAAAGAACATTAAGCATGAAGCAATAATGAGGACAAAAGAAAATCCTATAAATATGCCCAGATGATAAAATCAGTTAAGCAAATAACTGGGGCTACTTTAAAAATTAAGATAAAAGCATCTAATAAAACAGAAGCAATCCTCCAAAACAGGAAAAGAAACAATTCATTTCCATCCAAGTCTGAAAGGATTAAGGGCTCAAGTAGCTACCACAGAGAAGGTGCCACGTTCTTAAAGGCCCCCTTTTATAGGCCATTAATCCTTCAATTGATGTTTATGTGGTGCTTCTCATTTTCTTGAGCAATAAGAAATTTCAGAAGCAACAATAATAGGCTGATTTTCTTTTGGATGGGAGAGAGAAGACCAGAGGTTTATGCCTGTCTAGTTGATTTATGATCATGGCACAAGTAGCAGAAGCAGAGGTTAGCAGGTACTCCTAAAAGGCAAAATATCAGTGGAAAATAATTTGGCAACGAGCTCTCATAGCTCTGAGCTCTCCTGCGCACTGATCAGAACTCCTATTTCTGTGCCTCTAAAAGAACTGCAAATTGTATATTTCGCACAGATTGGCTAACAATATATACTAACGCTAAATTTAAATTCAAAGTAATAAAAATTGTTCGCATACTACGGTATGCCCAAATACATAGATATTAACCAATAATTTGATTCACCCATATGTTAAAGCAATGGCTGTCTTCAGAATTCCAGTTTAGCCTAGCCTTTTGGATCACCTGGGCCTGGTTGCAAAAATGCTTGCAGACATCTCTACAATGAGCATCTTCTCCAAATTGGAACCCTCCAGATGTATGTTGAAACCCCCTCCCAAACTTCCTACTCCTTGCTCTATAGCAGTGATAGTGAACTATTTTTGGCTCATGTGCTAAAAAGGAGAGTTGCGTGGAGGTCATATGTATGTGTGCTCATGCCCATAATTCCATGCGGGGGGGCTGTGCGTGCAGGTATAACACACACACACACACGCACTCATGGCATGTGATGGCATGCCCGTTTTTTGCTCTGCCCAGGCTTCAGACCCCTTCTAGGAGCTTGGGGAGAGTGAAAACGACCTTCCCACCCCCACCCCGAGGCTCCCTGGAGGCCAGAAACAGCCCATTTGCCAAGTTCTGGTTGAACCAGAAGTTGTAGGGGGTTTTTTTTGCTCCACCAGTTTTCAGAGCCTTTCTTCAAGTTGGCAAATGGGCCATTTCTAGCCTATGGAAGGCCTCTGGCAGGGTGGGGAAGGCTGTTTTTGTCCTCCCTGGGCTCCTAGAAAAGTTCTAAAGTCTTGGAGAGCAAAAAAACCCCAGAACTTCCACTTCAACCAGAACAGAATGTTTCCAGCCTCCGGATGACCTCTGGGGTGGGGGAGCTGTTTTCACCCCCTCAGTGTCCTAGAAAGGCTCTGGAACTTGGGGAGGAAAAAAACAGGCCTTCCTCACCCTCTCCAGAGGCTGAAAACATGCTATTTCCTGACTCCCAGAAGGCCTGAAAATCAATTGGCTTGTGCGTGCATATACACTGGACCTGAGTTTGTGTGCCCGCCGATATGGCTCCACGTGCCACTTGTGGCACCTGTGCCACAGGTTCACCATCACCATCTATAGAAATGTTAAATGAGCCCTGGTATCACGTCTAACCAACATAGCCTACCATGTTTTTGATTGTATAATGGGACTTTCATTTTACATAAGATTTTCTGCAGAAAAGCTCAAACTTTCAGAAAAACTGAGATACTTGACTTTAATAGCCCTCTTTTCTCAATTTACTTACTGGTCTTTAAAGGCCAATTCACATTTTCTATTTGACCCATTGTCAGCATGGGTAACTCCTCAGTTCTTGAGTGCAGAAACTGTTACGTCCCTACTGGCCTCTGATTGGGCGGAGCCAGAGCGGGAAGCAAGGGATGTCCTGATTGGTAGTTACCTCAGAGTGTCAGGCTTAAAAGAGATGTCAAGTTGTGTTTGTCAGTTCAGTTGGTTGTTATTAAATGAATTTGTTCAGCAACTCACCGTCTTCTCTTTAGCTGGCAACTACTACTTAATGGAAACAGATACAGATATTCCTCATCTTATAACAGTGACCATTCAAAGTTACAACGCCACTGGAAAAAATGACTCATGACCATTTTTCACACTTTATAGCCATTGCAGATCCCCAGGATCATGTGATTTACATTTGGATGCTTGACAACTGACTCACATTTATGATGGTTGCAGTGTCCTGGGGTCATTGATCCCCTTTTGCAACCTTCTAAGAAGGTCAATGAGGAAACCGGATTCACTTAACAACCATGTTACAAATTTAACAACTGCAATGATTCACTTAACAAATGTGGCAAGAAAAGCTGTAAAATGGGGGCAAAATTCCCTTCACAATGTTCTTACTTAACAACATAAATTTTGGGCTCTATTATGGTCATAATAATCAGCTTCATAATGATAATAATAATTGGCTTCATCCAAGAACCATTGTAGCATTGGCTACCTATTGGTCTCCTATTAAAGTATTGGTCATGATCTATAAAGCCCTACATGGCTTAGGACCAGGTTACTTAGGGGCCATCTTCTACCTCATGAATCCCAGTGACCGGTCAGGTCCCACAGAGTTGGCCTTTTCCAGGTCCCATCAGCTAAGCAATGCCACCTGGCAGGACCTAGGGATAGACTAGAGCCTTCTCTGTGGCAGCTCCAGCCCTTTGGAATCAATTCCCCCCAGAGATTCGTACCACTCCTGGCCTTTCATAAGGTTTTAAAAACTCACCAGTTCTGGCAGGCTTGGGACTACTGAGCATTAGCATCCTGCTCCAGCCATATGTATGTTTGTGAATGGTGGATTAATTTTTAAAAATAAGTGGGGTTGCTTAGATTAGATTAGATGTGTTTAATCTGTATTTATTCTTGTTTTGTAAGCCGCCCTGAATCTACAGAGAAGGGCGGCCTAGAAGTCCAATTAATTAATTAATTAATAATAAAGTTGAGGACTACCTGTACTATCTTCTTCCCACTCCCAGTTCATTGCAAATGCTCCCTACTCCTATATTTTCCATATCTGATAATGGTAACAACTGTTTTCCCACCTGAGCTATCTTAAGTCCTTTAACATACCTTGTTCAATTCTTTGTTCAATTCTAGAATAACAACATAGTTTTGATTATCTCCATGGTTTGGCCTGCTTCCTTCCTTGTTTTGGCTGGGCAATCTGGTTATATGTTCTCTTCTGGGCAACAGTCTCATGTTTTGTTTTGAATAATACCTTATAATTAATCTAACAATGACCCATTGAGTCTTATCCTGAGCCCTCTCAGTCCTTATCTGTAAGCACTGGTTCCATTTCTGTTCAGGTTTAGTGAAGCCTCTTTCCCTTGCTTTCTTTTTTGCCTTTATTTTATATTTGTTAATATCTTGGGAACATTTCTACTCTATTTTTATTAAGCTGACCTATCAGTTCTTCCTTTTTACACATTTTCCATGGACCTACCAAAGTGAAAGAACAACCTGTCCCTACTGCTTTAGTTATCATAGCAATAATACCATGGTACCATAATGGAAGGGAGGGGGGTTGTTATAGATTCCAACAAAATACGTGGGAAAGAGGTGTAAAGAAGTTTTTATAAAGATCTGGAAAAGCAAAAAAAAAAAAAAAAGGCATGGAGGAGGAAATAAATATCTAAAAAGAAAACAACAGGCTCTGGTAACTTCTCCATATAGGACCAAACAAACCAGGATTGATTTCCCTGCAGAGAAGGAATGGGAAAAAAGCAGGGGAATGACCAATCAGGTCTTGTGGTGGTTTTAAATCAGGTTGGGTCCAACCCAGGGATGGGCTACTGCCTGGATGAAGGGAACGCAATGGGATAGTGAAAATGGAGCTCCACCCCAGAGCACTCAATTTGCACTGAAAGAGGTTGAAACAAAATGCATAAGCCATGCCCACAGCGTGGTAGTAAAAATTTTGGTAGCCCATCATTGGTCCAACCCCACTGCCCCCTCATTGCAATCCGCATGGGGATTTCTGAAATTGGCTTAAGAAACAGATGGATGCAGTATAGAGGTGGGTTCCTTTTACCTTTTCCTAGCAGTGTGTATCACAACGTGATTTCACTTCTATGCATGCTCAGAGGGACTATTTTACTTCCACACATGCTCAGAGAGCCAAAAAAAGCGCCAAAAATTACCAAAAAAAATAATAATATGGCAGGGTGCATTGACAGGCACAGACAGTAACGAAGCCATCACGCCAAAATTGCATCATTGCCAGGCCACTACCGCACCAGACCACACTGATAGGAACTTACCCCTGATGCACTATGGGAGACCACCAGGATTTAGTGCATTATGGCAGGAAGCATCAAAAAGAACATTGGCCATTTACTTTGATAGACTTCAGGTTCTGAATAAGCTGTTTAACTGCAACACCCTCCCCTCCCACATTCTGTAAATTTTCTTGCTTTCATCTGCACCACTCCCACCCCAAGAAAGATCATGGCAACACAACAAGTCTGATCTGGTTTGGTGGAAGCTGCATCACTTGAAAATGACAACATAGGCTTTTGGATGTCCAGTACCACACCCCTTGCTTTCATTCCTATTCTAAACCTCACTTACTTCCTAGACCAAAGAACGCAGCAGAAGTAAAATTCTGCTCTGCCCTGGGTTTGCCACCTAGATATTGAAATCTCATCTTGCATCAGAGGGGGGGGGGAATCCAAACCAGAATGAAGACTGCTCCCTGCCCAGCAGCTGCATGAGTCACCTCTTCTGTCCTTCCCAAGTTGGTTGAACCAGTTGGGTTGCCCTTTATAGACTTCTCCATTAGTAGGGATGGTGAGAAGGGAGGAGCCTTGCCTCATTCTTGGGGATCTTACAGAATGGCTTTTGAATTTTTGCTGGGCTCCATTGAGTTTCTGCTCCTCTGTATCACAGCTTTAGGATGCCACCTTTTTATAAGCTTATTGGTATCACAGCAACTTTTAAAAAAAAATAGGTTTTGTATGAATCAGAATGCAGGAATCTCATGGACTTCCTAGACCAAAGAACACAACAGGAGAAGTAAAATTCTGCTCTGGCCTGGTTTTGCTTGGGTTTGGCAGGGATAATGTGGATGGGGATTTATCTGTTTATTAAATTGATATGGTAGCCATATCAATTCCAAAGATTAATTCATTAATAAGGAAAAGAGATTACAATTGTGTAAAAGTTCTATACTAAATGGAATTCTGATATTTGTTTGTTTGTTTGTTTGTTTATTTGGATTAAATCCAAGTAATTCTTGACTTCCAATTATATTGGACCGAAATTGTTGTTGAGCAAGGCAATGGTTAAATGAATCTTGCCCAGTTTTGATGGTAGGATCATGGGGTTGCTATGACAATTATAGGTAATTTTTCAGTGCCATTCTGGATAGGCTGATAAACATATATCCATCCTAAGATAAAATACAGGAAATAAGATAAGGGTAGACTAGATGGACCATGAGGTCTTTTTTCTGCCGTCAATCTTCTGTGTTTCTATTGTAACTTTGAACAGTCGTTACATGAATGGTTGTAAGTTAAGAATATCTGTACTTGCAAGAAACTGTGATAAAGTTGTAAAAAGTTAGAACACCACCTGGTCCTCTGAGATTTTTTTTTTAATAGAAGAAGAAAAATATATTAAAATCTTCTTTAGGTACAGCTGAAATACTGGTGATTTTATGGATAGAGACTTGTAGTTTTCTCAACTACATGACATGATTTGTTCACCAATCTGATGGGTTTTTTTATTAGCCTTAAGCCCTTAACCCTACAATTATTTGGTGGCATTCCTTCCAAATGCAAAGGCAGCCCATTCCTGTTTCAGTCATCCAATGCCTTAAACCTTATTTACACCACAAATACAATATGGTCTATTAGATATATGTAGAGTAAAGTAGAGTAAAGTAAGTAGAGTAGAATAGAGTAGAGTAGAGTAGAGTAGAATAGAATAGAATAGCTGTATTCAATGTATGTAATAGAATGTTCTATATAGAAAATGGAATAGAAGGGTTGAGAATAGAAGGGGAACTCATCAAATTTGTGGATGTCACCAAGCTGATAGAAATAGCTAACACCCCATATTGTTAAGATTCAAGACCCAGATGGATCTCAACAGATTTGAACACTGGGCCCTATATAATAAAATGAAATTCAGTATAGAAAAAAAAATAGGCAAGAAATCAAATATACATATACAAATTAGGTGATAGCAGTAACAGTGAGACAGATCTTGGAGTTCTAGTGAACAGTCACTTATAGTAAATATGTGCAATCCTAGGCCACATTAATAGAGGGATAGACACAAGATCATATGAAATGTTATTACCATTTTATAATGCATTGGTAAGACCACACTTGGTTGCCACAATATGAAAAAGATGTTTAGACTCTGGAAAGGGAAGAACAACAAAGATGATTGAGGGCTGGAGGCTAAAACATATGATGAACAGTTGAAGGAATTAGGAATTGGGTAAATGTAATGAAAAGAAAAACCGGAGTGGCATGGTAGCAGTGTTTCAATATCTGAGGGGCTGCCACAAAGAAGAGGGGGGGCAATGTATTTTCCAAAGCACCAGAAGCAAAATAAGAAATAATGGATGGAAACTTATCAAGGAGAGGGCCAACCTAGAACTAAGAAGTTTCCTGGCAGAACAATTAACCAATGGAATCACTTGCCTTCAAAAGTTGTGGGTGTTCTATCACTCGAGGCTTTAAAGAAGAGACTAGACAGGCATGAAATGGAACAGGATCTCCTGCTAGAGGAGGGAGTTGGATTAGAAGACCAAATTCCTTCCAACTCTGTTAATCTGCTATGTATCTAATCCTGACAAATATATGCAGAAACATGTGTATGTGTATGCACTCACACACAATTGAACTCTAAAGGCTCTTCATTATTTTTCAAAATGCAGTTTTCCCAAGATCTGAAATTTAGAGTTCAGTTCTGAAATTCTTTTAAAAGTATGTGAAATCCTGAAGGCATTTTGATGTCCCATCTAATGGTTTGGGGTTTTTTGCTAAGAACTTCTTGGATCTCTTTTGGGCATTGATGGAAGAGCATAAATGAGGTACTATTGGGAATAGAAAACTTTCTTAAAGGAACTGAATTCACCAGGGGCAGATTTAGTTCATAGCTGAACAAAGTGTTTGAAATTGGCACATTCTGTTACTCTTTTTCCATGCAACAAAATGGTTATTTGTTATTGTTAAAAAGAATCCGAATACTAAATACACACTTGGACGAACTGAACTTGCAGAAGACCCTCACTCAGTCAAAGACCTTGGAGTAGTCATTTCCAATGACCTAAGTGCCAGAGCCCACTGCAACAGTATTGCCAAAAAAGCACTAAGAGTCACAAACTTAATTCTACGCAGCTTCTTCTCTAAAAGCACCGATCTACTAACCAGAGCATACAAAACATTTGTTAGACCAATTCTTGAATACAGCTCACCTGTATGGAATCCTCACCGCATAACAGACAATTGAAGGAGTCCAGAAATACTTCACAAGAAGAATCCTCCACTCCTCCTCACGCAACAAATTACCTTACTCCTCCAGACTTCAATTACTATGTTTAGAAAATTTACAGCTATGACGCCTCCGAACTGATTTAACTGTTGTTCATAAAATCATACATCACAATGTACTCCCTGTTGGCGACTACTTCACCTTTAACAACAACAACAACACAGAAGCATGCAATAGATACAAACTAAATGTAAATCGCTCCAAACTAGACTGCAGAAAATACAATTTCAGCAATAGAGTGGTCAACGCCTGGAATTCACTACCGGACTCTGTTGTTTCTTCCCCCAATCCCCAAATCTTCATCCTTACATTATCTACAATAGACCTCTCCCCTTTTCTAAGAGGTCCATAAGGGGCGTACATGTGCACATTTGTGCCTACCTTTCCTGTCCTAATGTCTTTTTATATTTTCTATTGCTACTTTATACTTATATTATGTTAAACATACTACAATACAATACTATATTTGTATGACAAATAAAATAAAACAAACAAACAAACAAATAAATAAATAAATAAGCAGGCAAAAAAAAAAATGCAGTAATCCTATTATCTTATGCTTTGTCAACAAAATTTGTTTGGAATATAATTTGTTATATGATCAGTTCAAATGTGGGTAGATTGCTTTGCTTAGTTTTAACCTTTGCAAGCTTTAACATTTTGGGATCGACATTGTTAAAAGTCAATTAAAATTATATTTCATAATTGAGAAATTAAAGTAAGTTTATCCCTTTGTCCATCCACAATGCTTCCAAACACAATGATGCGTTTTCTTTATCTCACTATCTGATGTTGTTCACATCAAACTTCTTAGGTAACTTCAAGATGAAAGAGTGGAAATGCCTCTTCCTCCAGCCAACTACTTCATCAGAGATTCTGGTTTAAGGAGCCCACATCATTTTTGATCAATTAGATCTTACTCTATGTGTAAATTTGCATAACCGCTGCTGACTAGCTGATGTAGCAGCGGCAGAAATAAACTGCTGTCACTGGCCTGCCGGTTTCAGGGTAGCCCTTAAAAGCCACTTTCCTGCAGTTTGCCGGCAGTCCTTTGTCAGTTCGAGCTGATTTCAATAAAAGGAGCTGAACTGTCCTATGTCTCGACTCTTCACTCCTGCGCAAATGTAACACTGGCAATGAAGGTAGTGGAAGAAGACAACAGGACAAAGGCACCTTGTGGCATCCACAGCCATCTTTAAAAGCATAATCCAATCTGCTCTGGCCAAACCAAAGGATGGCACACCAACAGTCTCCAGCTCCAGCCTTCTTTGATCTGAAGACAGAAGAATGGCAAACCTACATGTCTCGGTTCCAAATGTTCCTGGAGGCAAACAATTTCCAGGGTTTACCTGACAACAGGAAGAAGGCTCTCTTCCTAACCTATTGCGGTCCACAGATATATAAGATAGCATAAACTCTGCTGGCACCAGCAGATATAGAGTCTATTTTGTGGTCTACATTGCAAACAGCACCACACCTCTTCTGATCCCCTGATAATAATCAGAAATGAGTTCTACCATAGGTGACAACAAGAAGGTAATAATTGACAACAATTATTTTGTGGCCAAGTTCTGGAATCTTGCATCCAAGTGAGAGTTCGTTAACCTAGAGGAAATGATGAAAGACAAGATCATCTTAGGCATGAGGAACCTCAACTTCCAAAGAAATTACTCATTTGGAGGGAAGCCAGAGCTGCCGAATCATCCAATACCTCTGCAACTAACATCCGAAGAACCAGTGGACTCCATCACACCCATTGACAGATTGTCTGGAGGACTGAGGTTCCTGAGGACGAAGAGGACTATGATAGTGACAATGACCACAATTTTGATGGCAATGAGAGGATTTGACCTGACTTGGCATCATCTTTGCTTAATCGCTACTCATTTATATGTCAGTTTATACTCCTATTTCTGTGTGAGAGAGATTGTAGATAATCAGTGAGAATAATGGAAATAATGTCAGACATAAACAATCAAGAGACAGAATAAGAGCCTGTTGGTAAGTCTTAAATAGCAACTGAGACCAGGTGGTAAGAAATCTCCGAAGAAATATTCCAAAATGTTTCAAAATTTTTTGCATTAAATAAATTCATTAATAAATGGGACTAGGAAATTCCTCCTCCAGTTTTTAATATTCTGTATTTATCCTAAGATTAATATTGAAGACATCTTACTGAAGTTTGTATAATTCTTACCCCCTTAATCTTGTACAAACCAATCTTATCTATATAATTTTGGTTCAATTGTTATGACACTTCTAAATTCTTACTTCAATCAAACAATCAAAATAAATACTGCACAATATTAGAACAAATACAAATTTGTGAGCCTGTTTGTTTGTTTGTTTGTTTCTGTAAACCACAGCAGAGAATTATTAAAAATGCACAAGCAAATGTAAAAACACAAAAGTTCAATTCCATCAGTCTGTCATTCTCCTTGGTAACTAACATTTAATCACAATTCCTTATTTGTATTTACCATTTTTATTGAACAGGTCAGAAACAACCTTAAAGAAAAGCAATGTAATAGTGCAATTCAATTATATTGCAGATGAAAGAAGGGCCAATTTCTAAATTGTCCTCTCTATGTTGCTCTTCTTTTCTTGCTCCTCTGCAGTCTTTGCAAGCTAAAAACAAATCAACTCCACTAACAAAACTGTCACGATTGCAAATAGTTACCTCAGATGAAGAAAGGAACACCACTCTCTAAGAACTTTGGTTGCCATGATGTAAAAAAGATGTTGAGGCTCGAGAAAGAGTCCAGAGAAGAGCAACAAAGATAATTAGGGGCTGGAGTCTAAAACATAAAGAATGGTTGCTAGAATTGGGTATATCTAGTTTAATGAAAAGAAAAGGGAGACATGATAGCAGTGTTCCAATAACAGCAGTTACCACAAAGAAGAGGGGGTCAAACTATTCTCCAAAGCACCTGGGGGCAGGACAAAAAGCAATGGGTGGAAACTAAACAAGAAGAGAAGCAATTTAGAACTAAGGAGAAAATTCCTGACAGTTAGAACAATTAATCAGTGGGACAGCTTGCTACCAGAAGTTGTAAATGCTCCAATACTGGACATTTTTAAGAAGATGTTGGATAACGATTTGTCTGAAGTGGTGTAAAGTTTTTTGCCCAAGCAGGGGGTTGAACTTGTACACCTCCAAGGTCCCTTCCAACTCTGCTATTCTATTCCAGCCCAGCCTGGCCCGGCCCAGCCCAGCCCAGCCCAGCCCAGCCCAGCCCAGCCCAGCCCAGCCCAGCCCAGCCCAGCCCAGCCCAGCCCAGCCCAGCACAATCTATTCTATTCCCTGGCTGGTCTGGGGTGTTGTTACATACGGTTTTTGTATGACTGTATTAATTTTATTGTGGTTTCTTTTTATATTAATGTTTTAGCTTGTGAAGGGAGTGCTTGAGTATATGGAAGTGGTGTGGTGGAAAGAATGGGTGAACGACTGAATTTGGGAGAATGAGAAAGCCAGGGGAGAGAGTTGGAGCCCCTCCCTCTACTGAGTGTGTAAACAGGAGCGGGGGGGGGGGACTGATCCCAACCCCTGGCTTAGTATGAGTGAGATGTATGGACTGCCGTAGAAGAGGGGAGCTGGTGGGGGGGGGATCTCTTGGGGGGAGGAGCTGAAGCATTTACAGTCATGACTGAGAGAGACAGATATGGCGGGAGCTGGGGTAGTTGTTTATGGGGAACCAGGACTCGTGTTAAGAGTGATTACTTGTTCTGGCCCCTTGGATTCTGGTTCATTGGTCTCACCCTGCCTAGCTGGCAACAGGGGATGTCAGGGACCCGGTCTCAGGCTATCACTGCTTAATGCCAGGTCTATTGTCAACAAGGCTCCCCTTGTCTGAGATATATTCTTGGAGGAGGGAGATGACTTGGCATGCATAACCAAAATGTGGCTGGGGCATGAGGAAGGTGGTCCTCTCTTAGAAATGTGTCCAGATGGGTTTCAAGTACTGCATCAGCCATGACACCAGGGAAGAGTAGTGGTAATCATTGTCATAAGAACATAAGAACATAAGAACATAAGAAGAGCCCTGCTGAATCAGGCCAAAGCCCATCGAGTCCAGCATTCTGTGTCACACAGTGGTCCACCAATTGTCCATGGGGATCTTGAGCAGAAAGAGAAGGCAAGACCCTCCCTTTCCCTTGACCCCCAACAAATGGTACACAATGGAATCCTGCCTGCCTCAACCAACATAGAGGCGGCACATGGACATCCATTTCAATAACCACCGATACACTTGACAGCTGTCACGACCTCTTCTGGAAGTGAATTCCATAAACCAACGACCCTCTGGGTGAAGAAATATTTCCCTTGATTTGTCCTCACTTTCTTACCTATGAGCTTTAGGGAGTGCCCCCTTGTCCTAGTATTGTGATAGAGAAAAGAATTTTTCTCTATCCACCTTTTTTATTCCATGCATGATTTTATACACTTCGATCAAGTCACCCCTTAAATGCCATCTTTCAAGGCTGAAGAGACCAAGGAGTTGCAACCTAGTTTCATAAGGGAGATGCTCTATTCCCTTGATCATTCTTGTTGCCCTTTTTTGCACCTTTTTTCTCTGGAACTCTTGTCTGGAACTCTTCGTCCTCGCAGGATCCCTGCTCCTGATGTTGTTATTGGTATTAGCCTTTCCTTTTGAGACTGAATTTAAGGGTTCAGTTGAATTTGTTTTAACATATCTTCCTCCCAACTATATTGCAACAGCGCTGCCTGCACTGCTTGAGGAGGTAGCTGGGCTAGCGGTGGAGTTCCCCAGGATTATGGTTCTGGGGGTCTTCAATTTGCCATCGCTCAGTGAACCCTCAAATGTGGTGCAGAAATTCATGGCTTCCATGGCAACCATGGACCTGTCCCAGGTAGTTCAGGGTCCAACTCATGAGGGGGGAAGCACACTTTATTTAGTGTTTCGGGGCAGTGGAGTCGTGATGCGGTACTAAGGGGCATAGGCTTGGCTTTCAGATACCAATCCTCCATCACAGGGAAGCGGAGCCAATTAAGTGGTGCTGCCCCAGGTGCCTAATGGACCTTGAAGGGTTCCAGAGGGAGCTTGGAGAAATATCTGACTCTCTTGCCCACAATCTGGCTGAATCCTTGATGGCTGCCTGGAACAGGGCTTCATTGGGGGCACTGGACCGGATTGCGCCTTTGCGACCTCTCCATGGTAGTGGATCCTGAAGAGCTCCTTGGTTCACCGAGGAATTATGAGAGATGAAGCACCAGAAGAGATGTCTAGAGCGACACTGAAGAACCAGTAACTCTGAATCTGACCGAAAACTGTTAAGAACCTTCATTAGGACTTATCTAGTGGTGATATAGGCGGCAAAATGTTTGCATTTTTCCACACTTATTGCATCTGCAGATTCATGCCCAGCCGCCCTTTTCACAGTGACCAGTTCCCTCCTCAATGTGGAGGAACAGAGGAGCTCCTGCAGCAGAGAGCTGAGGAATTTGTTCAGTTTCTAACAGATAAAATTGCCCAGATTCAGAGGGACCTGGACTCTGATTGGCCAATTCAGACTGAGATGACAGCGGTAGGTCTTAATCCTATTGTGTAGGATGAGTTTGATCCTGGGACCTGAGAAAGTGAATAAGGCTATGGGAGCTGTTGTGAGTGTACCTAGGTATACCCACATTACACCAACTCTCCGCAAAGTGCACTGGCTTCCAATCAGTCTCCGGATGCAATTCAAGGTGTTGGTTATCACCTATAAAGCCTTTCTGCCGCACAGCTCCCAGCGATCAATAAGGGCCCCCAATAAGTTAGCCTTCTCCAGGTCCCATTGGCTAAGCAATGTCAGTCGGCAGGACTGCAGAGGATGGCCTTCTCTGTGGCAGCACTGGCTCCTGAGATGCATACTGCCCTTACCCTACTGGACTTCCAGAAAGGCTTAAAGACCAAACGGTACATCTTCCAGATCTGCCCATAAAAGATATTTATTAAGGGGTCTTAAATTGTTTTTTAAATTGTCTCTTTTTATATGTTCTTTCTTCTTGTAAGCCACCCAGATTTCTCTGGGAGCTGGGTGGCATATAAATTAAATTAACAAACAATAAATATTCTATTCTGTTCTGTTCTGTTTTGTTCTATTCTATTCTATTCACCCTTGCCCAAATTCATGCATTTGCTTTCAGACTAATATGCTGCTTTGTCCTTTAAAAAATAAAAGTTTTACCCTAAGATTTTTGAGTGAAGATTTGAAAAATTCCCATTTCCCCCATCATCACAGGAAACAATAATCCAGGAAAGTGATTTTGACGTTGTAGAATGATTGTTGTGTGCACTATCTAAAATTAACCTACTGCTACTATGGAGACTGGGTGTGGAATAAAAAGGATATTAAAAAAATATTCAGATATGTACAGAAATAGAATCTAGTACGAAGTCTCTGGAAAAATAACAGAAGGTTGAAATTGGAAGGGGCTAATAAGACTGTCAAATGGTGCCTCTTGCTCCAATCTGGCAACCACAGCATCCCATGCAATTAGCTGTCCAACCTCTGTCCGTTTGAACCTCAAGGTAATTAGCTCCATTACTGAACTGCTTTTCCTACTAGAATCCCTTCCACCCCAACCCCAAATTAAATTGAAATCTGCCTTATTTTACCTTAAATCCATTATTATATGCCCCTCACTCTGGAAGAAGAGAGAGACAGAGACGCTTGTAACATCTTTCAGATCTATGCCTGCTCCCCAATTTTTATTCTCATTGCCTTCAGTTTTATTTTAATGGATTGAATTTCCAGTCTTCTGATAACCTCAGTGAGAGGCAGGAATGATCAGATAAAGAAGTTGCATCTCTCCATGCAGAAGGATTCAGATGTAATTTCTAATGTCTCCAGGCAAAAGCTAGAATAATCCTTTACTGCCAATGGACCAATGGCTTTATCTATTATAAGATCAGCCTAATGTTCCCTACTTGGTACTTATGAACAAACCTAAGAAGCAGAATATGCTTCCTTACTGAGGATTGAGACAAAAAACTGGTGAAGTCATTGCAAGCAGCCATTTTCTCAATTAGAGGAAGCAGCTTGGCAAGTCAACCTAGCCCTTTGGACCGGCCCTTCCTGTTCTGACACACTCAAACTGGACAGACCGGAGATAAAATAGAGTATATTATAGCTTCAGCATGCAAGGTGTATTTTATAATGTGATAATGCAGGGAGAATATTTGAATATGCACTGAACTGCAAACAGGATATGCATTTGGAGAGACATTTCTTATGTTTCACTTGTGATTTCTCCAGAAAATTACATGAGTATCAACCATATGCAGCAGACTTTTTGCTCAAAAATTAACTCAGTAGGGGGGGGAAACAACAACAGACTAGGTAGTGCTAGGAAAAAGCATTTTGTTTGCCAGTGAATAAAATTTGGTTTAGACTAAGGGTCGGGGATGGGCTGTTTTGTTGATGGCAAAATTCATAGTCATTTTATGGAGATTAAACTGTAGGCCATAATAAAGCAGGTCTGAAGGAAGCAGCCTAAGTCAACCTCAGAGGAGTTATGGCCAACTTTTCTCTCTTTGACACACATCCTTCTTTCTTTTTTTCCCTCCTGATGGCTTGTTTCCCTTCTCTTTATTCACCACATAGAAGGCTATCTGCTTGGGAGAGATAGATCACTTTTGCCAGAAGGCTAAATTGATTGCTTAGATCACTAGTTCTCAACCTGGGGGTCGGGATCCCTTTGGGGGTCAAACAACTGTTTCACAGGGGTCACCTAAAACCATTGGAAAACACAAATTTCCCATGGTGTTAGGAACTAAAGCTTCTATTCTGGTGCCTTGGAATATACTTTTACAATCCAACTGTTCTGTCTGGGTTCCCCCAGATGCCAACACCAACTAAAAAAAAGTATCCAGACACGCTGGTAAAAAGCAAAGTCATTTTATATCTTTGAAAACAAACACAGATAACAAAAACTGTTCTTACAAACTGGAATGCTATGAAGCTTCACAGAAGAGTCACGACGGCCAGACAAGACAACAGGCTTCTTGCTGGCACACACACCACTGTAGATAATAAAACCCACGCCTCCCCCAAGTTTTCAGCCTTCGAGGCCACAAGCCAGAATCAGAGACGCCAAGGATCGAAGCAAGGTCACAGGACTCCCAAAAGATAACTCTCCACAATACAGGAAGGGCGGGCCTGCCTTTTCAACCTTTCTGAGGAGAACCACACCCAAACCCAGCTGTTGCCTATTAGGGATGGAAGTACCTGGCTAATTGTCCCCTTCTTTGTGCTACCCTTCTCTGCCTCATATCTATGATGGCTTGTGCGTTCTCATCTAATGACTCCAGGCTACCTGCTGGGGAGAGCTCCCCCCCGGGGGTCTCAGGCTGTTCCCCCTCCTCCTCGTCCTGACATTCCTCTTCCCCGTCTGCCTGGTCCTCCTCCTCCTCCTGTTCCTCGTCCTCCCCCTCTGAGCATGGAGCCGGCAGAGTTCCAGCCGTTCCCTGAGGAGCCTCAGACTGAATCACAACACCAACCAATTCATTACAGTGGGGGTGTCCCTCTGACCTTCCTGCCAATCAGCTTAAAGCTCTGTTGGGAGAATTGACACTAGATTTATGATTGGGGGTCACCACACATGAGGAACTGTATTAAGAGGTCAGGGCATTAGAAAGGTTGAAAACCACTGGCTTAGATGATACTAAGACAACAGTTGAGTTCCTGTAACCAGCTGAATCAAACACTATCCATCAAGACCTATTTTAGCATAGTCCAAGATATATAGCCATAAAGTGTCATCTCTCTCTTCTTTTCATTATGTTCTCAGCAATAAAGCATAGAAGACTAAAAATGGAGCATTCATTCTTTCAAATCAAGAAAGCAAAACAAGGAATCAGACAAGTGCTCTGCGCTGTAGAAACAATTGGGGCACTAAACTCCCACATGAGGAATTGGGGGAGCTGGAGTCCATGGGTCTTAAAGACAATTGGTTATGGCATTTCTTTTACTGTCTAGAAACAAACCAAGTGCAAGAGGAAAGGCCTATCTCTTGCAGCTTTTCTTTATCTATGATTGTAATACTTTATATGTTTTACTTTCCACAGATTTGAACAATTTATTTCAAGATGTCAGGATTTTACAGCTCAGCTCTATAGCTCAAGTTGCAGAAGATGATTATAAGATTCCTTCTTTAATTAACATACTCCCAGCAGCTCAGAGTCCGTATGAAGAATGGAATATAGTGAGAGTATAAAGTACGGTAATTATTTATGCGTACATACAACGCATGATAATATTCACATTTCAGCAAAGCAAGTTATATGGAGTACAGAAAAGAAATAGCAAGTGAAAGAAATTAAAGACAAATATTTTTTAAAATCTCTATATCTCTTTTATTTTTCTATTCTTGAAAATCACTCTTGCTTCTTTCACATTTATGCATAGTTTCATACACTCTTCCTTAAAAATTTCATCTTTATTTTCTTGAGGATGTTATCAATTCTACTCAGCCACACTCTGGACTCATTCACTTTTCATTTGTATACATTTTTTGCAGTTGAATCATTCTTTCTTTCCATATTACCAAACCAGCTCAATACATTTATTTCATACTACTCATTTTGCATACTGGTCATACTCAACTGGCATCCTTGGTTAAAAAAATAAGGAGAAGCGGACTCTTTTGCAACCCTTCTCTTACAAGTAACATACTACATACTACTCATTACCTTTCCACAAGCATTTGTGTGTCTTAAAATCTCGCCATCTATTCCTCTATCTTTAGGAAATCAAGATGTACAAATTAATATAATTATTCCAAGGATTCTTTCTGCCATATATGCATAATTTCTAATTGCTCCATTTTCTTCATCATATATATATCACACACACTCCTTTCTTTTTCTCAAAACATATTTGCTAAAGAGAAAAAATGTATTGCAGTTCTTGCCTGGGACTTTGCAAACTTTGCTCATAGTTATTTCCAGTATTCTTTAAGGCAGAATTCTACTAAACACTTTTCCAGGTATATTTACCATCTGTTCTGTCTGGGTCCCCCCAGACGCCAACACCAACCAAAAAGAGTATCCAGACACACTGGTAAAAAGCAAAGGCAGTTTATATAATTCAAAGCAAACACAGGTAACAAAAACTGTTCTTACAGACAGGAACACTATGAAGCTTCACAGAGGTTTCACGAAGGCCAGGCAATAAAACAGGATTCTTGCTGGCAAAAATAACGCTGGAGATAATAAAACCCATGCCTCCCCCAAGTCTTCCAGACTTCTAGGCCACAAGCCAAGATCAGAGACGCCGAGAATCGAAGCAAGGTCACAGGACTCCTAGTTGATAACTCTCCACAAGACTGTAAGGGCGGGCCTGCCTTTTCAACCCTGCTGAGGAGAACCACACCCAAACCCAGCTGTTGCCAATTCAGGGATGGAAATATCTTTCTAATTGGCCCCGTCTTTGAGCTGCTCGTCACTGCCTCATGTCTATTATAGCCTGTGTGTCTTCATCCAATGAATCCAGGCTACTAGCTGGTGAGAGCCCCCCCCCCAGGGGTCTCAGGCTGCTCTCCCTCCTCCTCTTCCTGACTTCCTCTCCTCTGTCTGCCTAGTCCTCCCCCTCCTGTTCACTGTCCTCCTCCTCTGGGCATGGATCTGGCAGAGATCCAGCCGGTCCCTGAGGAGCCGCAGGCTGAATCACAACACCATCTGACATAGCATAGACATTTAGCCAATGACACACCTTTGGCACAAGTGCTTGGGTAGGTTTGGAAGGGGTAGCCAAGGGATCGGTTGGCACAGACTTTCAGCCATATTACACTCAGCAGCATGAAGGATTCTCTATTGTGAGGTCAAAAGGGTTATCGATTGTGAGGGGACCGAGTAATAATGCCCACTAAGCTAAGGAGAGCAATTTTAGAAGTCCTACATGTAGACCATCTGGGTATAGTAAAAATGAAAGCATTGGCCAGAAGCTACGTTTGGTGGCCAAACATGGACTAGAATATTATCAAATAGCTAGCCAGTTGTGCATAATGCCAGGAGTCCAGACCAGCACCCCCTCCACTCCAGTGTATGAGTGCAAAACATCAAGTGCCCCCTGGTGAAGTGTGCAGATAGATTCTGGTGGACCGTTCCATGGGCAAACATTTCTGGTAATAGTCAACATGTAGTCAAAACAGTTAGAAATAGTTCTGATGACCTCCACAATAGTGGAGGCTCTCATCAAAGTGCTAAGAAAACTATTTGCCATGCCCAGCCTACCAAACATTCTAGTCTCTGACAACAGCCCTCTGTTCATGGCCAACCAATTCAAACTATTATTAGCAGAACAAGAAATCCACCATGCCCTGACTGCACCATTTCACCCCACTAGTAATGGACAGGTGGAAAGAATGGTGCAATTAACTATCTTGAATGAGCCAAGGGGACTGGCAAACGTGAATCTATAAATTCAATTATCCAACATGTAATCCTTAGCGCCACCACCAATAGAAGCCCATCTGAACTATTTGTGGGTTGCAGACTCAGAACAAAACTATACAGGCTACATCCTAGTTACACTCCAGAAACACCCACCGATTCCACCAGCCAGCTCTGACCTTTCAATGTAAGAGACCTGGTGTATGGCCATAACTACACTGGGCATGACAGGCCACTGCTTGTATAGAGTGGAGTTGGAGGACAATCGATTATGGAGAAGCACACTGACCAACTCCAGAGCTGAATAGGTACATCAGTGCACCAGCAACCAGAAACAAGTTTTAAAAATGTCCCTTTTGAACAGAATAAATGCCCCACAATCCCTTACACTCACCTGAAGAACTGGAAATCCAGCGAGCAATCATTGATGAACCAGCTCCAGAAGAAATGGCCACTCCCAGAAAGGCCTATTGGATAGCCAAGGATCAGCAACAGGTACAACTGTGATCTGACCATCATTGGTACAGCAAATGAACTGCGCAGGTCAGAGTGAGTTACCTGATGGTCTGCCTACTTGAGCAATGTTAGCTAGACAAACCTCAATTGATCAGTGACGTATCTTGGTAGAGAGGGGTGTTGAATTCTCATCAGTACAAATATATGTAAAAAGATATCAATCTCTTATTCTAAAATTAACAATAATCTACATTATTTCTATAACAACATATCCCAATTATCTTTCACTGGCAAAACAGAGTAGGCTTAATTTTTCTTTGAGGGTTCTTCAAGATTTGACATAGAAGAAAAATGTCCCATAAAATATGGTGCCTCAATAAGGTTTGCCACTTATGATGTCCTTGCAACTTTTAACAGAAGATGGTTTAAGAGAGTGTGCATCAGTTGAAGGATTTTATCACTTTCAAGTTCATTCATTCATTCATTCGATTTTTATGCCGCCCTTCTCCTTAGACTCAGGGCGGCTTATAACATGTTAGCAATAGCACTTTCTAACAGAGCGAGCCTATTGCCCCCACAATCCGGGTCCTCATTTTACCCACCTCGGAAGGATGGAAGGCTGAGTCAACCTTGAGCCGGTGATGAGATTTGAACCGCTGACCTTCAGATCTACAAGTCAGCTTCAGTGGCCTGCAGTACAGCACTCTACCTGCTGCCCTAAGTGACAGGTCATTGCTATGGAAATGTTCCATGAGCACCAATCATTTGCACTATTGCTAAACATGAATCTGGTACTTGTCTGGAAAAGTGCTATAGAGATGTATTCTTAAAAAATAAAACAGCATGACTGATAGACCATCATTTGGACCCAGGATTCTGCAGAATAAAATATTTGATAAATATTACTAAGCATACAACACTACTGGCCATGGACAACACAACATAGAAATGTTTGTGTCTATGTTTGTCTGTCTATAGCATTTGTTATACAATATTTTTGTTTCTTAGTTTAATGCAAGAATTTTTTAACTTTCTCCTTTTGTTATATAGCTTTTCAGTGATAGGTTAGATTTCTTTTTTAACTTATACAGTTCTCTCATACAATAGTAGCATAAAACAGCAGTTGTTATATTTAGTTGTGTTTTTCTAAAAGAAAATCAGTGGCAATATTTTTGAAGTTTAATCAATTTTTTTAAATAAAAAGTGAAAACAGGCATGCCTGAAGCAGGTTAAGATGGTCAATAAAGCTGAGCAGATCCTATACCCAGAGCCACATCAGCAGCATCCCCTGTCTGCAATCAACATTCTAAGAGGGAGTGGTGGACCTACAACCAAATTTGTACCAGATACAAAAAAAGATATAAAAGATGTAGGCATAGAGTCAACACTGAATTCCCCTAGACAAGATTCCCACCGGGCCAGATGAAAAATATATAACTAAGTTATATAATTATTTATTACAAAGTGATAACTTAGAGAAAATTGTGAAGGGAGGAAAAGGGTGCGTCTTATACTCCGAAAAATGCGGAATACACTGAAGGCTGCCTCTGCAGTGGGCAGGGATAAAACATGGGATGAATCCTCAACTACTTAATTAAGGTTCTACATATAAAAATAGAAAGAAAAGAAAAATAATTTAAACAAACAGAACATACAAAGAAAAAAGAAAAGAAAAAATACAAGACAGACAGACAAATGAACATAAAACTTAAACAACATATAAAACGTATTCAGTTTCAGTGATATTCTATATATGCACATAGATAGTTATTTACTATAGGTACTTTAAGCCCATTCTGGCCATTATTGCCACAAATATAATCAAAACTTGATTTATTTCAAGCAGTACCAACTAACTTGCAAGCCGATGCGTTGTTGCTTGCTTCCCACTAACAATAAGGAACACAAGTTGTTCTGACACACAACATATGGGATATACTGTATAAACTTCCAGAATTAACTCTATCCGGATGCCCAAAGGCCCCTCTTCCTTGGCTTGGTTCAGTTTTGGAAAGATGCTTATGTTAACTTATCAGCAATGTGCTATTAATTAATTAGACTTCCTTTTATAGAGGCAGTACATTTTAGCTTAATTTATACACATTTTTAAAAAATGTGGCCCTCTCTCCCCTCCTGGCAAACTTCTTATATAACTTGTCTGTTTTCAGCCACATTGATGGACTAGGACCACTAGGTGAAGATGATAATCTTTTGCTCTTTCCTGTGTGCAGTAGGAGAAAAACTGCATTTCCATCCAAAATTTTCCTTCTTTTCTTTTATAGGTGAGGGAAAAGGCTGGACAAACTTGCGGGGACAAAAGTTAAAAGAAGTCAAGAAACTACGAGAGAGGTCAAGAGGCCTCTAGAGGGAATTCTAGCTTGATTGATGAACACTTTATGGTGGACACATTCCCATCACACTGGAAATCAATGAATGCTCCTTTGTTATGAAACCAGCCAATACATGTTTGATAAATATATATGGTACATTGTTACCTAATTGTTTACAAATGTTTCTTATCTCCTCATAATAATAGGAGACAGGATCCAGATTTCAGTAGATGGATTCTAAAGAATAGCTTTCAACATTTATGCACTGCCTATCTCCTTAGCCCTCTGGGAATTTTATAAATGCATGAATCCAAGGTGCACGTATATAGTCTCCAGAATATTTTGTTATTGTTGATTGTATAAGTAGATGGATACAGATTATTTGTCGACCACTTGCACAATATATGGCATTAATGTATGTGTTTTAGAAACATAGAAACATAGAAGACTGATGGCAGAAAAAGACCTCATGGTCCATCTAGTCTGCCCTTATACAGTGGTACCTCGAGATACGAGTTTAATTCGTTCCGGACCTGGGCTCTTAAGTCGAGCAGCTCTTATCTCGAACGACTTTTCCCCATAGGAATTAATGTAAATAATTTTAATTGGTTCCAGCCCTCAAAAAACTCACAAAGTTAGTCTAAATTATGCAGAAAGACATGTTTTTAATGAAGAAATGTACATGTACATATAAATGAATAATGAAGTTTCTTTCACTTAACTTGTAAACTTTCTTAAACTTTTAAATTTACATATGTTCAACTTCTCTGCCACCCAATCCTGTAGGACAGGGGTCTCCAACCGCCGGTCCGCGGACCGGGACCGGGCCGTTGGGGGTTTTCAGCCGGTCCGCGGCGCCAGGGCCCCCTCGGCCTTTCCGCGCTGCCCACCGCCCGCCCGATTTGCCCCCTCTGCTCCTCTGCCACCTCCTGCCTTTCACCGCAGCTCCTCCCGCACCCGGAACGCACGCCCTGCCCGCCTCACATTTGCCGAGAGGACTTTCGCCCCGGGCTCTCAGCAAGGGGGCTGCATGAGAGGCGGGGCCGGCGGAAGGTGATATTCAATGTCGGGGGCGCACGGGCGGTTTTGCGCGCGCTCACTATCTCCCTGCTAGCCCACTCGGAATACTGTATTCAAAATAAGAAAAGCCTTCGCCGGCAAAGGCTTTTCTTATTTTGAATACGTATTCCGAGTGGGCTAGCAGGGAGATAGGGAGCGCGCGCAAAACCGCCCGTGCGCCCCCGACATTGAATATCACCTTCCGCCGGCCCCGCCTCTCATGCAAACCCCCTTGCTGAGAGCCCGGGGCGAAAGTCCTCTCGGCAAATGTGAGGCGGGCAGGGCGTGCGCGCGTCACCGCTGAGAAGAACGGAGAGAGAACGAGAGTGAGTGAAAGCAACAGACAGCAAGATAGAGAGAAAGTGAGAAAGAGAGAGTGAGAGAAAGGGGGGGAGAGAAAGAGATAGCAAGAGAGAGAGAACAAGAGAGAGAAAGAGCGTGAGAAACAAAACAAGAGAGAAAGAGTGAGAGAGAGAGAAAGCAAAAGAGACAGAAAGAAAACAAGAGAGAGAAAGTGAGAAGAAGAGAGAGAAAGAGGGGGAGAGAGAGAGAAAGAGAGAGGGGGGAGAGAGAGAAAGAGAGGGAGAAAGAGAGGGAAAGGGGGGAGAGATAGCAAGAGAGGGAGAGAGAAAGAGAGAGGGAAAGGGGGAGAGAGGGGGGAGAGAAAGAGGAGATAAAGGAAGAGGAGAGAGAGAAAGGAAGAGAAAGAAAGAAAGAGGGATAGAAAGAGAGAGAGAGTGAGAGATGCTCAGTGAGCCTTTCTTTGAAGTTGCCTTTCTTTCTTTCTTTCTTTCTTTCTCTTTCTTTCTTGCTCTTTTTCTTTCTCTCTTTTACCTTTCCTTCCTCTATTTCTTTTCTTTCTCCTTCCTACCTTCTTCCCTCCCTCCCTCCAGTCCTTCCTCTCTTACTCTCCCCTTTCATAAGTTTCCTTGCTTCCTTCCTCTGTTCCTGTCCCTTCCCTCTTTCCTTCTTCCTTCCTTCCTTCCTTCCTTTCCTCCCTTCCTTTCCTCCCTCCATTTCTTGCTTTCCTTTTCCTTCCTCCCTTCTTTCCTCCCTCATTCCCTTCTTTCACTCCTTCCTCTCTTACTCTCCCCTTTCACACCTTTCTTTGCTTCTTTGCACCCTTCTTCTGTTCCTGTACCTTCCCTCTTTCCTTCCTTCCTTCCCACCCTCCGTCCATTCATTCACCCATTCCTCTCTTGATCGCCCCTTTTACGGCGCCGCTGACAGCTAGCTCCCCCCCCCCCACCGGGCCATGGAAAACTGGTCTAGCTGAAAGCTGGTCCCTGGTGCAAAAAAGGTTGGGGACCTCTGCTGTAGGACAGAGGTCCCCAACCCTTTTTGCACCAGGGACCGGCTTTAAGCGATCAAGAGAGGAATGGGTGAATGAATGGACGGAGGGTGGGAAGGAAGGAAGGAAAGAGGGAAGGGACAGGAACAGAGGAAGGAAGCAAGGAAACTTATGAAAGGGGAGAGTAAGAGAGGAATGAGTGAAGGGAGGGAGGGAGGGAAGAAGGTGGGAAGGAGAAAGAAAAGAAGAAATAGAGGAAGGGAAGGTAAAAGAGAGAAAGAAAAAGAGCAAGAAAGAAAGAAAGAAAGGGGGAAGGGACAGGAACAGAGGAAGGAAGCAAGGAAACTTATGAAAGGGGAGAGTAAGAGAGGAATGAGTGAAAGGAGGGAGGGAGGGAAGAAGGTGGGAAGGAGAAAAAAGAAGAAATAGAGGAAGGGCAGGTAAAAGAGAGAAAGAAAAAGAGCAAGAAAGAAAGCTGCAAGCACCCCCCCCCCCGAGCCCCCCAGGCCGGCTGCAACCTTTTAAAACACGCGCGCCGCTTCGCAGCTGTCTCCTGAAGCCGAACGCGGAAGTTAGCGTTTGGCTTCAGGAGACAGCTCCTTGGCGCTTGTATCTCGAATTTGGGCTTGTAAGTAGAACAAAAATATCTCTCCCCTCCCAGCTCTTATCTCGAGTTGCTCTTAAGTAGAGCAGCTCTTATGTCGGGGTTCCACTGTACTATTTCCTGTATTTTATCTTACAATGGATATATGTTTATCCCTAGCATGTTTAAATTCAGTTACTGTGGATTTACCAACCACGTCTGCTGGAAGTTTGTTCCAAGGATCTACTACTCTTTCAGTGAAATAATATTTTCTCATGTTGCTTTTGATCTTTCCCCCAACTAACTTCAGATTGTGTCCCCTTGTTCTTGTGTTCACTTTCCTATTAAAAACACTTCCGTCCTGAACCTTATTTAACCCTTTAACATATTTAAATGTTTCGATCATGTCCCCAATTCAATCATGTACCTGTAATTGAAATTTTAGGGAAAGGTGTATTTTATTTTATTGCTATGTCACTGTTTGTGGCCACATACTGTAAATGAGGTTTTCTGTTCTTTCCTAGGTTTATCTTTCTATATAGAATTATTCTTTTGAACTTTGCTGTTTAATACATTTGTTTTTTAATTAATATTTACTGAGGTTTGCTGGCATGCTTTGTTTATCATATTGTTTTTCCTTGCATGTGTTAACATAACTTGGGTAGTTACAACCTTAGTATTTTTGCAGACTCTATTAAAAGTGTAACTCATTATTAAAGGGGAACTATGTAGCACCAACCCTAAAAACCCACTACTGCATCCTCATGCTGTCTTCCAATGCCACCAAGGTCTGTGGCTGCATAAGTATTGTACCCAATTGACTTGTAGCCACCCACCACTGAATTTTAACTAATCAATTACATTTTAAAAAGTTGAGTACATACCAAACCTTTAAAGACAAAATTAAACATAATACACCTGTTCTTTTGCAGCATTGTCCTGTCATTTGTTGCCTGTTTTGTATTCATTGTCTCTTTAAAAATGTTTAATGAAGGAAGGAAGTGCACATTTGTCCCATTTTTAAAGAAAATGTCAGGAAAATTAACCTCTCTGGTCTTTCAGAGCATTTTATGTGGGGAGAACGTAGTGTGCTCTACTGCTGTTGATTCAGCGCTAGCAGTTATATAGCACCAAAAATAAAATGTGTTATTCCCCTCCACCTCACCATCTGGAAAGGACTTTAATGATGCATGTGCTGCCTCTCCATCCCTGAATTGTCTTCTGTGTTGCATTGATTTGCAGTTCTTTGGGTTCATGCATTGATTTTTGCACTTTCCCCTACAGCATCTCTTGACATATTTCCATTTCTGGGCTGGTTCCCCTAAGCTAGCACATTTCATCCACAATGCCAGCAAAGAACCTTCCCTTCCAGGGCAATAGGTTCATGTTTTGTTCTTGAGAAGACTGCTATATTTTCCTGCATAAATTTTCTTCCAGAAGATGAAGAAACATGTTCTCTTCTCTCCATCCAACCACCCATGCTTTTCTCAGAGAATCCTCTTCTTCTCTGAGATATATGTATAGGACTTCCACTCGGTTAAACAGACTGATGCATCATTTTCTTTCATAGTGGGCGGCTTGATTAATTTCTCTTGATGTCGCATGGACTGGTGCATTTCCTCGATTGCTGCTTCCCTCTTCATAATACATGCATGAAACGATCCTCTTTTTAGGGTGGAGTTGTGCATCTTCAGGATAAAGTAATGTGCTTGATGCTTTCTCCAAACCGCTGCATTTTCACAGGTTCAGGTGTTCTTCCAGGTAATGCAAGTAGCCAGACCCTTCCTGAATTGTATTTTTTTATGCCAATTGAAGTATTTGGTGCATTTTGTACACTAGTCGACGTCTCTTTCTTTTATCTCACGACCGGGTTCCCTTCGATTACTTAACAAGCGCTAGGATGTTTGCTTGGGCCAGGACCAAAAGACTGCTTGCTTTTTTTTTTTTTTTTGGTTACTTCCCTCACCGGTTTTACCTGCGATGCATCTGATTTTTCTTCTCCCCCCCTTTTTTTTCCTGAAGAACCACTGAATGACATCACCCTAAAAGTCAGCCCCGCCCTCAGGCTTCCCCAATTGGTTTCTGGTGTTCCCCTCCCTCCCACTAGCTCCTCCATCCATTGGTTTGGCCTCCTTGCCACTCGGAGTATGGCTTCCCCTCCCATCTCCACGAGTGGGCCGTAACTCAGGGTCTCCCCTAAAGTATGCGGGTAGCTGGTTGGGCAGAGTACACGTCAGTCAGGACTTTCTTAAAGGGGCAGGGGCGCCGTAGCTTTGCATTGGGCAAAGGGGCGGGATTGTCTCCTCCTTTTGCTCTCTGGATCTGCTTGGGCGGGTTAGAGGGGGGCGCCAGGCGGTGGCCGACCGGCCGGCCGGGAGGGAGGGATGCCGGAGCTGGGGAGTGGAGTCTCCCGGGGGGACGGGATCCATCCCTGAAAGCCGGGAGAGGGGGCTAAGCATCAGCCCCCTCCCGCCGGCTGTCTCCTGCATCCCTCTTGAATCAGCACCATCACCAGCAGAAGCAGCGCCGCCTCCCCCGCCTGCTGCAAAGGCAGGTAAGAACCGGGCTTGGGAGCTACCCATCTCGTCCCTGGAAACCTGCGCTGCGCCCCACTGCTTCTGTCCTCTCTGCCCTTTCTTAGGATGCCTCACCTCCTCTACTACCGGCTGTTCCCTGCCTGCCGCTGAAACCTTCTCCCTTTCGCAGCAGCGCTATCCGAAATCGTCCGGCTCCGCATCTCTGCTTCCCTCCCCCTCCCTTAGCCCGTTTGCCTCAATGTCTCACTGGTTTCCGCATCCCTGGGCTGCCGACGGCTTCCATTGCTCTCCACCCGCGCCGCTTCACTCTCACCCGTCTTGCTTTGCACCTAGAGCACCTGCGTCTTTCCCACGCACTCCGCACTGAGCATCAGAAAGGCTCCCAATATACAGAGGAGACCCCGTAAACCGGAGCATCCATAGTCTGTCTCTCTTCTCCACCCCCACCTCCAGCCATCCGGATTCTCCAGCAGGCTCGGGGCATCTCCATTTTTCTATCCAATCAACCACCAAAGCTTATGAGCCCATTCCCATGAGATTGCTTCTTGTTTATTCTCTTTTGCTTAACCTGCCCTCTCCCGGCCACGTTGTCTGTTACCCCTCCTATCGTTTTCTGGGCACCCCCCCCCCCCACAAGCAGCTCCCAACATCTTTTCTCCTGGAAGCTTCTAAAACCCTAGCCCCCAACTCAACCTCATTTTCATCTTCACCTGTCTACTCAGGCCCTCTAGTTCCTAAAACGGATGCTGACCAGGTTGGATTCAGGAGCCCAACAGGAGCAGTTCCACGAGGCCCTCTATGGGAGGGGGCTTCTGCTGCTGGCAGCCCTTTAAATCGCCATCCATAGTGCTATACATCCCACTCATTTGCCTCGTGTCATTAGCTCAGCAAAAGTCCACTGGCTTTCACAGCGGCCTCTCACTTTCCACATTCCCTTAGAGCTACCTGTAAAGTAGTAGTCTCCAGTCCATGAGAAAAGAAGGCTTTTTCAGTAGCGGTTCACCATCTTCTCATCGGCTTTGCCTATGTTCTGCTCAGCTATCAACCCCTAAGCTCTTACCTATCTCTGTAGAGAACTTCTGGTTTCTACCCCGCAACTGCATTTCCCAATAGCACTCCCCTTTTCTGATGTCATCTTATCTGGACCGCCAAGCCTCCCAGACTGAAAGGTATACCCAAGTTTCAACCTCATACTTATCCACTGCTTATATTTTGTTTCCCACTTTAACCAACATCTCCTTAACTTTCCTACCTCCATTTGTCTTGAAATGCAACACCCACATTTATGACTTTGCCAAAGGGTCTGCAGTCTATTTCAGATTACCCCATCTTACACATATAATGTGTAAGATGGAGAGGGGTGGTATATAAATCCAATTAAAATAAATAAAATAAATAATTTCAAGTCCCAGGTTTTCATGATGGTCCTGTCTATTTCAGCAACTTTTTTTCCAAGGGCTTCACAATTACCAGTACTATTTGATCCCTAACATTACATCCATTCAAGATATGTAGCTCTAGATCCGTGATGGCGAACCTATGGCATGTCTGCCCAAAGTGGCACATGGAACCATGATGCCTGGCACATGCAACATCACCTGTTCATCTCCTGGGTTTGTGGCATGCATGTGTGCAACAATTACCTGGCCTTCATGCATGTGGCAGTGCCAGAAACTGGAAAAGCTGGTCTTCCATTTTCTGGCATGGCATGCATTCTGGCCAGCTGATCATCATGCATGCCAGTAACTGGAAGACTAGCTGGCCGGTGTGAATGTACACATCGGAAACAGGAAGTTCATTTCCTGGTGTGTGCCTGCCCCCAGGGCAGTTCCTCTTCTGGCCAGACGAGCATTCATGCACACTGCCTTTTTGGCACTCATTGCTGAAAAGGTTTTCCATCACTGCTCCTGCTTCCATGGCAGGATATGTACACCACATTAAGCAATTATGTGATTTGCTTGGTTGACCTTAGTCTGTTGGATGAATGCAAACATTGCAATTTCTAAGCCATGTTTATGACGCTGAGTTGCTTGGTGTGTTATATGTTTATGACTTGCTGTGTTGCTTGGTGTGTGTTATATAAGTCAATAATTACTTATATAATAAACCATGGTTAATTATAATGTAGTATGATGTATGAATATAACTCAATTTTTGATTCCACATCCATACTTCCATCCAATTTCTTCTTTAAAAAAAGACTCTGCTTCCAGCTCAACATCCACTCACTAATTCATTTTCCCCTTCATTTGGCTCTTTATCAGATAAATATTTTGGTCATTCATTCATTCATTCATTCATTCATTCATTTTGCCTATTCATGTTTTCATCTCTTAAACATCTGCACTGAATTATCTTCAGATGTCATTCCCATTTTCCAGATGTCTGCCTGGAAAACCCTTTCTTGCATCCACAAACTAGACAATGTGGTTGTTGGATCAGCTGCTTCTACTAAGACTCCCTCTTGTTATATATCAAACTATGATGTACCATAATATATAGAAAAAAGAATATGTATTATGCTTTGATAACATAAAATATTATGGGCTCTGTATTAAAACTTAAAATATCTAATAGCAGCCAATAGATTACAATCTCCTGTCCAAAGCATAAAATTCTTTATATGAAGTTAAAAGTTTGAATGTTACCTCTTGTAGTCTCAGGGAGGTACATTTTCTATCCTCAATGTATGCCTATTGAATGAGTTTTGGATTTGATGTTTTCTTCCTATTTTTGCAGGCAAAGATTTGGCAGCCTTCCATAATTATTTTTGATAAACTCATAAGACCTAAATGAAGATACTATGTAGTTTACACACTTGCAGACAGATTCATAAGCAAACTTCATGTACCAGGTCTTTTTGGCAACTGTGTACATTCAGGTTGTTAATAAATATTTCCAGGGAGTTTTTCAGCTCTTCCCATAGAAATTTTTATATGAATTATAGTTGCAGGGAGGGCATTTTTTTAATTTTGTGTTCAGAATACACACATACTGACACAGATTCAAACTTATGTACAACAGTGACCAGTAACACAATAATATCGTTTGAATGTGTATCTCTGAACAGAAGAATTACAGTGATCCCTCGATTATCGCGAGGGTTACGTTCCAAGACCTCTCGCGATAATCGATTTTCCGCAGTATAGTGGTGCGGAAGTAAAAACACCATCTGCGCATGCGCGCCCTTTTTTCCATGGCCGCGCATGCGCAGATGGTGGAGCCGGGGAGCGATGAAAGTGCGGAAGCCGACAAAGATTGCTTTGAATGTCGGCTGCCCCCGCCCCCCCCCAGCGCGTCCGGCGCCCTCGCCGCTACCGCTCGCTCGCCACTCGCCCGCCTGCCCGATCCACCCCTCTCACCGGCTTTCGGACACGGGTCCTCCTGCAGCAGCGCTGCCGAGCAGATCAGCTGCTGGGCGGCCGAAGAAACCTTCCCTGGGTCTTCCCCGCCGCCCACGCAAAGGGGAAACCCCGATCTTCGGCTCCTCGCTGCTGCCGCGCTGCCGAGCAAATCAGCTGCTGGGCGGCCAAAGAAACCTTCCCTGGGTCTTCCCCGTCGCCCACGCAAAGGGGAAACCCCGATCTTTGGCTCCTCGCTGCTGCCCGCCCGCCGCTCGCCCGCCCGCCGCTCGAGAGCAAGAGGGGGAGAGATAGAGAAAGAGAGAGAAGGAAAGAAAGAGATGAGAGAGGGAGGAAGAGAGTGTGAGAGAGGAAGAAGCAAGATAGAGAAAGAGAGAGAGAAAGAAAGATGAGAAAGGAAGAGAGTGACGTCATCAGGTGGGAAAAACCGCGGTATAGCAAAAAAAACGCGGACGTATTTTAATTTATTATTTTTTGAAAAACCGTGGTGTAGCGTTTCGCGAAGATCGAGATCGCGAAGATTGAGGGATCACTGTATTCCTTTATATGCTTACAAACAATGAAATGTATATATTTAATTATCAAAATGTTGGAGATGATACGGTAGGGGTAGACCTCTGTTATAACATGTTTGAGCAGAGGTATTGGAAAATATTTTTAAAATACAATCAATATTAGGAGTTCAAAGCTCTTTCCTGTGCATATTTATTCTGGAATATACATGTTTACAGATGTATGTCCACATTAGGTGTGACATGCATCTTATTAATATGTCCGGGTTCATGTAATTGAATGATATTTGATTCTGAACAATTAGTAATAAAATCAAAACATCTCTTGCATTTGTCTAGAATCACATAGAACTACATAAAATAATTTTCATGTTTTACTTCTTTGCCCAAACTGTAGTTAAGCTATGAAGTTCATTGCCATCCTCTATGGCTATGGATTCTAAAGGAGATTTGACAATATCAAGGAGGAGATTAACACAACTAGTAATCTTCAGGACTGTTATACCACTTCTTAAAGCATCAGAGACATATACTAGTGTTTTTAAGAAGAGCTGTCAGAGACCAACCAAAAAGAAGAAGTCCTACTTCTGATCTTATCCAGTGCACTAGCTTAGCCCGGGGGTCGCACACAGTATTGAACTAAAATGTGCTCTTGGCTGGAGCAACTTGGATTCTTCCATTTTTATACCCCTACAATGACCCCTGATTTCATGGACATGGCCCAGGACATGCTTCCCCAAATCACAAATCAATATGAAGACTGTTCCTGGGTTTCACAGGCGTTATCCTTATTCTGCCACATATGGCTATGAATCCAGTCTATACCTGACAGCAAAGATGTTCTGATGAAGGCAAATGGAAGTTGGCATTATTGCATAAAAATGGAGCACCTCCATTACTATCCCAATCCTAACAGTGTCTTTGTAGGGTAAATGACTATGATGATATATTAGGTTTCAATTATATTGAAGTTTTTCACTCACAATAAACTTACATTATTTTGCTTTTATATTAAATTACCATCTTTCGCCCTTATAATTCCATAGGGAAAGTGTCTAGATTTTGTCAGGGTGGGTTGACAAACAAGAAGATGCAGTTACAGTGATCCCCCGATTATTGCGAGGGTTCCGTTCCAAGACCCCTTGCGATAATCGTAAACTCGCGATGTAGCGGCACGGAAGTAAAAACACCATCTGCGCATGCGCGTCCTGTTTTCCATGGCCGCACATGCGCAGATGGTGGAGTTTGCGTGTGGGCGGCGGGGAAGACCCCTTCGGCCGCCCAACAGCTGATCTGCTCCGCAGCGCGGCAGCAGCGAGGAGCCGAAGATGGGGTTTCCCCGTTGCCCAGGCAACGGGGAAACCCCAAGATCGCTTGCCGCTTGCCCGTTCGCCCGCCCGCCCGGCTCCTCGCTGCTGCGGCGCTGCAAGCGAGCAGCCGGGCGGGCGGGCAAATGAGCAAGCGGCAAGCGATCTTGGGGTTTCCCCTTTGCCTGGGCAACGGGGAAACCCCAAGATCGCTTGCCGCTTGCCCGTTCGCCCGCCCGCCCGGCTGCTCGCTTGCAGCAGCTGAGTCCTGAAGCCAGACGGCAAAGGTGAACTTCCGCGTTTGGCTTCGGGACTCAGCTGGGAAGCGGCGCTGGGGTCTTACTGGCCGCCCACGCAAAGGGGAAACCCCGGCTCCTCGCTGATGCCCGCCGCTCGCCCTCCCGCCAGCAAGAGGGGGAAGACCCAGGGAAGCCGCCCAGCAGCTGATCTGCCCGGGAACGCAAACTCCACCATCTACGCATGCGTGGCCATAGAAAAAAGGGGCGCGCATGCGCAGATGGTGTTTTTACTTCCGGGTGGAAAAATCGCGATATAGCGATTAGCAATGATCGAGAGCGCGAAACTCGGGGGATCACTGTACTCAGTGAATGAATGCTGTGCAAGAATAATTTTATTAGATAAGTCGTGTTCTCTCTATTTCTTGAATCTTCACTTTCTCATAAAGTCCCCAGAATTAAAAAATTGTTGATTCTGAAATAAAAAAAGAGTGAGATGTTACTCGAATGTCCTCTTTCATATTTCAAGTATAATTCTAAGTTTTTCAATGTATTGACATACCAGCATAAATTTACTATTGATAATAATTTGGCTTTCAGAGCTTTTGTAAGCCTCTTTTGCTTATTCTTGTTTGCAATTCTGAATAAGGGAGGCTATGTGAATCATCTTGCAAAGGCCTTCTTCATTGGCTGCAATTGCCACAGTTTTGTGCATACATTCCTATTGTGGAGTCGTTGGTCGTCTTTGAGCTTGCCAACTGAGCTTAGAGAGCATCGACGATTCACAATTCAACCCTGAGCTACAAATATTCTCTTCTATAGAAAGTCCACCTTTATTATTTTTATAAATAACTCAAAGCAGTGAACATTCCTAATACCTCTTTCTTCTATTTTCCCCACAACAACTATCCTGTCAAGTGAGTTGCAATGACTTTCTCATCTGGTTGGCTTTCGTGTCTAAAGTGGGATTAGATCTCAGAGTCTCTTGGTTCTAACCTGGAGCTTTAACCACTAGACAAAGCTGCTTCTGTTTTATTATCTATTTTGCCCTATTACACATCCCCACACAAACACTTTCTTTCTTTCTTTCTTTCTTTCTTTCTTTCTTTCTTTCTTTCTTTCTTTCTTTCTTTCTTTCTTCTTGTATGCCAAATGAATATAGAATGTCCCTGTGATATGTCCTAACGGGCAGTGTAATTTCACCTGCTTGATTATTTGAAGTAGGCAATTTATTTATTTATTTATTATTTTTATGCCGCCATTCTCCTTAGACTCGGGGCGGCTTACAACATGTTAGCAATAGCACTTTTTAACAGAGCCAGCATATTGCCCCCACAATCCAGGTCCTCCTTTTACCCACCTCGGAAGGATGGAAGGCTGAGTCAACCTTGAGCCAGTGATGAGATTTGAACTGCTGACCTACAGATCTACAGTCAGCTTCAGTGGCCTGCAGTACAGCACTCTACTGCTGCGCCATGCCGGCTCAATAATTCATTGTCTCAATTGATGTGTCTCACTTGTAGATTGCTACAATTGCTTCATGGGTTCTTAATGTTGGGGGAGAAGGGGGACTATGCAATGAGCATTTTTATGCCAAGTACTGTAAAGCTTCAGTTTCCCCAACTTTCTTTGGTGAGCACTTTCATTGGTTTGTGGTGAAGTACAGCCAATGACACTCACTTTTGATTTGTACTGCTTTCCCCTTCTCTTTTGATGAGGTTTGTTCTTGGTTTCTTCTGAGCTCAGCTTCAGTAGTTATGATTTATAGTAGAGACTGGCCTTGAGTAGCTGAAGTATCCTTTACTAAAACAAATACATTCCCCTTTGAGTTCTGCCTGTATTTTTTTTCCAGGCAGGTTTGAAAGATCATAAAATAGAATCTTGTTATTTCAAGGAAACCAAATATCTCCAGCAACGTGCAAAGCACCAAAAGAAGGTTGGATCCCAAATAAAAATGCTGAAATTTGTTTGATGGGCAGGATTAGTATCAGGAGCTAAATCTTATAACTCCTTTGGCCAGCTGGAGAGAAGTTGTGGCTTTGGAGAGAGGCAGACCAATTTATCTCACCTGAAATAGATTTCTGTGATTTATTTTTAAAAAGTCTTTAGATCAAGGGTTGATTGTGAATATCTTGCTTGCAATATATAGTGCGTGTATTCAATCAAATTTAAATTAAAATTGAATAATAATGGAGGTGTAGAAGGATTCTTTAATTTTATATGGAGCTGGTGTTTTTCGGTTCACTTAAAATCCTAAAGCTGGCCTTGCACAATATACTAGTCTAAGCTAACATTGAGTACCATAGTTTATGATTCAGCATGCTGTGGGAACCAGGCCATCCATTCAGCCATAGTATTTGGATTCTGAAAGCTTATAAAACACACAACAGTTATGTTTTGTTAACCTGGTTTTAATGTGCTATATGACCCCATCGAATCTGTGACTGAAGGCGGGAGGAATAAATGAACCTACTATTCCTCAGAGTCATCCTTGCTCTGTTTATTGCACTATAGTTTATATCTACAGCTCTTTGTATACGTATAAAGCTTTATATTTACAGCTGTGTCCTTCTCTTATTTCCCAGAGCCCCTGTCCCCATTAGCTACCTGACTCCCCATTCTGCTTTATCATGTCCTTCCTACAATGATAAGGGTTTAACCTGTTCAGTGAATTCAGACGGAATCCACTTTATTCCTTCTGGAAACAGACGCTTAACATTTTTATCGCCATTATTCTAGAAAAATATTCTGCTTGAGGTCAGCATTTATGTGTATGCATACTCTTATGTCTTTGCAATAAAGATCGCAAAAATATATCCTATTATGCAGCACACTCATGCCTTTCTGTCTAACTAAGGCTGTGGGGCTTGGCCTGAAATTACCTAGCTGGTCCAGCTGAAGTAATATTTGAGTCAAAAGATTTTCATGGAAGCAAAGAAAACAAAAGGAAAAACTATGAAGATGTATTAGTTTGGGTATGTTTTGTGGAAGACACAGGTTTGGGGAAGGGCCTGAATATGGAGCCGTTCCAGGCCTAGAACTTAGCTTAGCAGAAGGTGAAGAAGGAGGAATATTGTAGCAATTGGGCTGGAGAAAATATGTGAACAGACAAAATGAGAGGTATTGTAATTTGTAACTGTAAGACAAAAACTCAATTCAGCATCAACAGAGATAGCTATCTTTTAGAAAAAGTGCCATACTTCCTTCCAATGAATTAGGTTCCCTAACCAGAGTGCCAATGATCTCATAAATAAAAGGAAAAGGAAGATACTGATAACAAGAGGCCATATATCATAATTCATAGAAGACAGTTACTTTTTCAAGAATTGTTGGTCCCAACCTGGTTGCGCATGGAAAGATTTGTATGAAAATAAAAGCCTTGAAGCTGCCATTACTAGCATTGGATACTTTACTCAACTGATTTTCTTTTTCCCATGGTGTCAAGATGCCTTGTATGTTTATTTAAATTGTAATAATTCTTTTTAGATTGCATTTATGAAATGTTCGTAATTGAATAGTTTGTTCTATTTTATAATGTGTCTCCTTCCTTTTGTGGGGGCAAAATGCTGGCTCTGTTAAAAAGTGCTATTGCTAACATGTTGTAAGCTGCCCTGAGTCTAAAGAAAAGGGTGGCATTAAAATTAGCTAGCTAGCTAGCTAGCTAGCTAGATAGATAGATAGATAGATAGATAGATAGATAGATAGATAGATAGATAGATAGATAGATAGATAGATAGATAGATAGATTCCAGACCCCAAATTGGCCAATCAACTTTTGGAAGCCATCAGGGGTGCATGTGTATATGAAAATTGTGTTGGATTATTTGTTGATATAATTATTATAATTAGATGTATTTTACGCTTTAATAACTTCTTTTTGACCTGTACATTTTATTATAAAAATCCATTGATTAAAGACTGACTAAAAATTAGATTGCAGGAGGAAAATAGAAGACATTGTGAGATTTACAGTTAGTTCTTGCTTAGCAACTACTCAAGTAGTAACAATTCAAACTTTTAATGGGTTCCCAAAAGATAGTTCTGAAATTTTGAGAACCGTACACTGCCCCCCCCCCCCCAATCAGAGTTGTATTTTTTGAGTGCTTGGCAATTGGCTCATATATAGGCCACCACATAATCATGATTTTAGCTGCTTTTTGCTGTTTTACATTGCTTCCAGTTTCCAGCAAAAAACTCATATTGAATAAAATAATTTGTTTAACTATTTCAGTGTTTGCTTAATAACCACCATAAAAATGATGACCTGCTTAATTACTGCCGCAATTTACAATCATAATTCCATGCTCAATTATAGCTGTAAGTCAAGGATTACTTGTACTACTTTTGTATGTGAATAGAAACTACATATAAATTATATAGACCAGGGGATTTGAACACAAGACTCCCCTAATCTTTACCAGAATTCCAAAAATAACTAAGTAGTACTTTTAGTATCTTTAGCAATATCGGATTAACATAAAACTACACTTTGCAGATTTCAGTGTGTGTTGTTTAATTTTCCATTTTACTTGCTTTTGTTACACTGCTGATAAGTCAAAAACTTTGCTGATCTACTGCATATCATCCAAAGACCTACCAGTAAATCCTGTTCTACCTTCTGTGCATATTTGATCTATGTGCTAGTACTAACACACAGAACAGGAATGACAGCTTTCTACGCAAATAATTGGCACAGGATTAAATTATACAAACCTTTGAATCAACAATATGCTACACTGTTCCTAGAAACTTCCCTATATCCTCATAGGTCTCTATTCTGTTTGTAATAAAAATATTGCATCAGAGACCACATGGAGATCCTTATAATTTTCAATTCTTTTTCCACATTCCTTGTTTCTATTACAGTTTTCCCCCCAGTTTCGCGCTCTCGATCATTGCTAATCGCTATATCGCGATTTTTCCACCCGGAAGTAAAAACACCATCTGCGCATGCGCGCCCCTTTTTTCTATGGCCACGCATGCGTAGATGGTGGAGTTTGCGTTCCCCGGGCAGATCAGCTGCTGGGCGCTTCCCTGGGTCTTCCCCCTCTTGCTGGCGGGAGGGCGAGCGGTGGGCATCAGCGAGGAGCCGGGGTTTCCCCTTTGCATGGGCGGCCAGTAAGACCCCAGCGCCGCTTCCCAGCTGAGTCCCGAAGCCAAACGCGGAAGTTCGCCTTTGCCTTCTGGCTTCAGGACTCAGCTGGGAAGCGGCGCGAGCGAACGGGCGGGCGAAAGGCGGGCGGGCGAAAGGCGGGCGAGCGGCGGGCGCGCGGGCAGGCAGGCGGCGGACAAGCGGCAGGCGGACAAGACAAGCGGCGGGGAAACCCCAATCTTCGGCTCCTCGCTGCTGCGGCGGAAGTAAAAACACCATCTGCGCATGCGCAGATGGTGTTTTTACTTCCGTGCCGCCACATCGCGAGGTTACGATTATCGCGAGGGGTCTTGGAACGGAACCCTCGCGATAATCGGGGGACCACTGTATTTACTTATAGGTAAATAATTCACACAATAGATACTACCCACAATTAACTTTTCTATGATTTATCAGATTTTGATAAGTTTGAATTTACATGGTACATAGAGTCATAAATTAATTAGATGGGTTGAATTTTCTGTGCATGATTGATTAGAATGTGATCAATGAGTTTATGGTTCTATGAGTTGTCTGAACACAGCCATTTATATCTTTACTTTCTACAATAGTTGATACAATTTTAGTTTCAGTCAGAGATGAAATTCAAAAAAAATTCCTGCCAGTTCTGTGGGCATAGCAGGAGAAGGATACTGAAAAATTTCCATTCCCACTCATGGGGGAAGAATATTGCAAAATCTCCATTCCTACCCCACTCTGGGGCCAACCAGAGGTGGTATTTGCTAGTTTTCCAGATTAATCAAAAATACACTACCGGTTCTGCAGAACCTGTCAGATCCTACTGAATTTCACCTCTGGCTAACATATTTGTTCACCTTAGCATTTGAGAGCTTATGAGGCATAATTGAATTTTTTATTGTTCTATTTGTAACATGTTGCATTTTGATTTTTAAATTTTAAATATACAAAGCCTAGAAATTTGATAGGGAGTAAATATTTTAAATAAATACATAATAACATGTAAAATGGTAAAAACTCAATAGAAAACAAATGAGATTACGTTTTTTAGCACATAAGCAAATAATAGCAACCCACTTGAAAACCTAGCTGAATTTTATAAAAAAGAAGACATATTTCTGATCCTTTCTTACTACCGTGTTTCCGCGATAGTAAGACACCCCCGATTGTAAGACGTATCGGGGGTTTCAGGGGGGTCGGCTAATATAAGCCGTACCCCGAAAGTAAGACATATGTCTTACTTTCGGGGAAACACGGGGGTATTGCCGGGGGGGAAATCCGATGACGTCGCTTCCAAGCTCCCCGCGCGCCCCTCGCCTTCGCCTCGCCGCGGCGCCACCACCTCTTCCCCTGCCGAGGCTCGGCTGCAAGCGGCCAGCGAGGCCGACCGGCTCCGAGGCGAGCGGCCGGAGCTGCGCCCTCCTTCGCCCGCCTCCTTTCCGGCAGCTCCCCGCGCGCCCCTCGCCTTCGCCTCGCCACGGCGTCACCGCCTCTTCCCCTGCCGAGGCTCGGCTGCAAGCGGCCAGCGAGGCCGACCGGCTCCGAGGCGAGCGGCCGGAGCTGCACCCTCCTTCGCCCGCCTCCTTTCCGGCAGCTCCCCGCGCGCCCCTCGCCTTCGCCTCGCCGCGGCGCCACCGCCTCTTCCCCTGCCGAGGCTCGGCTGCAAGCGGCCAGCGAGGCCGACCGGCTCCGAGGCGAGCGGCCGGAGCTGCGCCCTCTTTTGCCCGCCTCCTTTCCAATGTAAGACATACCCCGAAAGTAAGACGTAGTGGGGCTTTTGGGGGTAAAAAGAAAGTAAGACACTGTCTTACTTTCGGGGAAACACAGTAGCTAAAAGGTATCAGTCCTCCAATCCAAATAATGTTGAGTGCTTGTTGCAATGTTTTGCAGAATCTAGTATATTAGAATAAATTTAAGATTAAGTACAGAATAAACCAGTTTGGTGGATAATAAGTATGCATCTTACACAATATTTATCACTCAGTACAAAATTTACAACTACTGTATGTACTTTGCTAAACAAAAAAATTCAGTTCTTTGACCATCTTATTTGCCTTTCCAAACTTCTATCTTATAGAAAGGCATAATTATTACTATTATAAAATATACATCATGTTTTGAATATTAAAAAAGAGCTATATGAATCTTAAGCAATCCAGCAGTTTAGACAGGGACGGAGGGTTTGGTTTGTTTGTTTTAACCTTATTTTGCTGAACTAGGATATGAATTTAGAGATATATAGATACTAGGCTATGTACTTCTAGAAGTGAAGGAGTGGCTGTATAACTCCTGGTAATTGGATAATTTTGGCACCCAAAATTGAGACTGAATTGGCTCTAGGACACTTCTCCAATCTATTTTAGATTACAAAATCAATCTTCTCCTAGATATTATAGCCAATAGTTAGTAGTGATAAGAGTTGCTCTTCAAAGCCATCTGCACAGAGTCTAGAGATTGACATGTCCTGAAATGGGGTTGGAAATCAAGACAAGGGTGAGGCTGGACTGGTTTCTGGCATCTCTAGTTCCCCAACTGGCTGAACTTCATGCCTGCCACGTGATTTTCTGCCTCTCTCTATCAGCCCACAAAGTCAGTTATTTCAAGCTCTTTTATCCTTCCATTCTTGTTCTCCATTAGCAGTTCAGTGTTGAAGAGAAACAGATATTTTCACTTGGGAGGTAGTGACAAAAGTGCAACACTGACTGTAGTAACATCACTGATCCCATTATTCCCATTTGTAATAAATTAGCAAAAATATGTGTGTTGTCTTGTCTGCTGATTCCAGACCCCGTGGCTGTAAGCTGCTTTTCCATCCCCCGCCTCACCAGCTATACTTCTAAACTAGAATTTATAGCTGTCTGAGTTCAATTTATCTTGCCACGTCAAATGCTTGAAGCTATGGTGGGTTTTGGCAACAGGCTTCAAGCCTTTCTTTTTGGGGGGATGGGGGGGGGTCCTTAACCCTTCTTCCTATTCCCTAATATATCCTCTGAGTGTCTACTTACTACTTTGGGATTCTGCTTCCTGCATCAATTAAGACGTATTCTAATACCGTCAAGAAATTGAATTTAAGCCATATCCTCTAAATACAAATTGGACAGAAAGGCCCAGCTGCCTTTACTATCATATTGTCAGCAAATCCAAGACAATTCTCATGTTAACAGTGAATTATTTGGGAAAATAATTGAATCTTCCGTTCAAGAGGTGCTGAGAAGTTCTTGGTGTAAACCAGGGAGGAAATCATATGGCTTGTTTGATTTTGTTCAGTTTTAACTTCCTGCGGTTCTCATTAGCTTGACCAACAGTGAGGAATGCTGGAAATTGTAGATTATACTACTTGGAGAAGTCCACTTACAGTTCTTGTAGTTCAGCTTAGTCAATGTAATTGTCCCAAATAGCGATAATAGCCCATGGTTTTAAGGAATGGCTTCTTCCATTAATTTCTATTCAGTCAATGCTTTTAATCAAATAGCATGCAATTAAACTTGGGATTCTCATTGTGCAAAATAAATATTCTTATCTTAAACTATTATTCCATTAGTGGCTATTTGAAATGAACAATCTGGTTTGTCTCTTTTTCTACAGATTCTCATTTTCCCAGGTGATATTTTATATTTTTTTATATTTTCAGAATCTAGGGGTACTCTTCTGTTCCTACTAGAGGAGCCCCCAGGGCATCCCTCCCCACTTTACTTGGCATGATGATGTGCGAAGTGATGCCAACCATTAATGAGGACAACCGCCGTGGTTCAGCCTATGGGGCCGACGATGCCAATTTTGAACAACTCATGGTCAACATGTTGAATGAACGAGAAAGGCTACTGGAGACTTTGCGTGACACCCAGGAAAGTTTGGCAACCTCCCAACTCCGCCTGCGTGAATTGGGTCATGAGAAGGAGTCACTTCAGCGTCAACTCAACATTGCCCTCCCACAGGTCAGGAATGGGGATGTGAGAATATAAGCTGGACGGTTACAAGGCTATCTTGGGGGAATTGAGTAGGAGTATCAAAATCTTTGCTGGCTGGAAAAACTGGCATCCAGTGGGTGGGCTGAATGTTCACAGTTTCTGAGGTTCTTTTATAGCTTTGGCAAGATGTAATTGGGTGCTTGCATTAAATAATTCATTCAGTTATTAATTTTAAATATTTTATCCTGCTTTTTACTGGATAGGGCTCCAAGAGGACTGATAGAAATTTCTGAATAACAACAACAAAGCAACAACAACAATAATAATAATAATAATAATGAGCCATTAGTATAATCAGAAAAACAATGACAATTATGTTTGCCCTTCCTGTCTTTCGCATTAGATAGTGGATCATAATGGCCTTCCAAGATGAGTAACAAGCTTGCTTGGTGATGGAGGAGAGAGGAGAAAAAGAACCCTATATTTTTCACATTCCTAAGAGAAGGCAATTATGGCAGTTTACTGCATTGGCTCAGAAGTCTTAGGAGGGAGATAAAATTGCTCAAGACAATTACTCAGAGGGAACTCCCTCTAAAATATGGTTCATTATTTGGAAAAATCAGATAAATCAAAGATGAAATTGGAGGCCAGAACTTTTCATTTGAGGCAGAGAAATGAATCAGTTGAAATGTAAATTCCAAGAATTATTTCTGCACATTGGAATTTCCAATACTTACAGGTTATTTTGTCATTGATTTCAATGAAAAAAACCCCAATGAAAATATATTACTTAGATATGGTTAGAGGAAGTGGGGTAATGAACATTCTCTTCCAGTGCCTCTCTTGATTTCTGTGAAGGACAGAGAATGATCTTGTTGAACAGGAAAAGAGGAAAGCAATGTGTCACTATTCTCTTCCCTGACACACGAAGATCAGCAGATCTGAATGATTTGTATAATTTAGATTTGAAAAGCCACTATAAGGATTTTATTTTCCTTTTTTTTAAGTTGTGACTTGTTCTCAGAAACTGACTGAATAAATCCCAGTAGTTTTCTTGGGAAAGTTTTTCAGAAGTGGGTTGCCATTGCCTTCTACCCAGGCTGAGAGTGACTGGCTCAAAGTCTCCTAGCAGATTTTGTGCCCAAGACAGGAATAGCATTCATAGTCTCCCAGTTTCTAATCTAATACCTTAACCACTACCACTACTAAACTACAGCTCATTGTAAAAGTAGCTAATGACAATTTCCTGGAGTTCAGAGTGAAAGAGATTGAAAAGAATACTGTGGTTTGAGAAGTGGGATTCTTTTTGTTTATTTGGGGGCTCCAATCATAAGTGGTAAGAAAGATTAAATAAATGTTTTGAATTACAGTGATTTCTTTGTTCTACCAGAGGAGTTCAAAGCTACAAAAGTGCAAATCTCCTTGGGCTTAATATACTGTATATTCATACTGTATTTTTGCTAAAGCAAATTTAAGAATATTTAATTTTTGAAAATATCCCATTGGCCTGATGCCACATGTGGGCATATGTTGGGTTGAGCAAGTAAACTATATAACAGCCTTTTCCTTTTAAAGTAATGCATGTATTGATAACTTCTTTTTCATATCTTCTTTTCTTTTGATCTTCTTTTCCTATTAAGGATCTACAGTGCAGTTCCTAGCAATTAGACAGAGCTCTAATACATGAAATGATTTTAGAAGGAAACAAAGGAACTGTAACAGCAAACAGTTTCAAAGCAATAAAATTCAGAAAATGCTTCACAAAATAAGAGTACAGTACTATGATATTATACTTTGAAACTAGGGTGCCAGATACTTGCAAAGGAAAAAAAACAAGACAATGGGACAAGAGGTTAAAGGTGGGAGTAAGATGAGATACAGTATTAATAATTTTTCTTTAGAAACAAAAATTACCATGAAACACTGTGGAAAAATGTACTTATAGCATATTACTTTTTCCAGCATCAAAAAGACTAGTTTTTTAGTCACAATTTTCCAACAAATCTTTATTTATTTTCAAGATCTTTCTATGTTACTGATTCTGTATTAATATAGAATTGACAATGATGCACTTTCCAAACTTCATCATAGAAATGTATGGCAAGGCACGTGATCTACAGACTATAGTGATCATAGATTTGAAAGGGTTGGATTGAAGCCAATTTCTGGAATTAGGAAATAAATAATGTAAATCTAGGCAGTCAGTCTATCGATGTACGATGGAAACAGACAATTTACAGAGCCGTAGTATTAAAAAATTGAATGACTACTTAGAAACAGCATCCTTTTCAGAAGAAAACCACCCCCAAAGAAATTCAAAAAGCTTGACAATTGATTTTAATGCTGTGGCTGTGGGACAGTGGATCTAAGGACAAAAAAAATAGAATATGTTCTCCTTCTGCTGAATATCTGGTAAGTCTGCTTGAAACCAACAGCAAAGAAACTGGCACATTTCTGACAGAAAGTAGTTCCCCACTTATGGCCCCCTGCATTATATAATGGGTATTTTTAATTGGCTTATAGTGAAATAGGAATATCTATGATTACTATAATTCATGGTGGATTTATATCTTCTGGACATATCTACCAAATGGAGATGGAGAATGATAGATCTTGAATATGGTTAATCCTCAAGTTAACAACCACTTATTCAGTGACTGAAGTTACAATGGCACTGAATGGAAGAACTTACAGCTAGTAAATAACTGAAGTTATTTGACAACCTGCCTGCAGTTATAACCACAGAGGCCTTTAGTTCTCCTCATCTGCCTGTGCTACCTGACCTTCAGCTTCTTGCTTTTGCTGCTGACCAAAGATACCAGGCCTGCTCCTGACCACACTAGCTGTTTTCCCAAGATCACACATGGCAGTTTCCTTGTAAGATCAGGGAAAGGTGGTTTCACGTGACAGCCAGCTACCTCATGAAGGACTATGGCGAGCTTGCCTCAGCAGCAAAAAGAAAATCACAAAAATGAGCTGGAATAGCAGAATACAGGTCAGCAGTGGCCTCACACTGAATGGAAATAAGGCCCACGATGGTTGGGACTGGGCTGGGCTCGCTTCCTAAGGCTCAGTGATTTTTCTGCCACACTGCTGGGCCAGGATTGAACTGGGCTTCATGTGGTGCAAAAGGCCTTCCTGGTGTGCTGCAACTCTAGCCTTTCCTCATAGTACAAAGAAGCTTTGTAGTGCAATGTGACATTAGAGTTACAAAAAGCTTGTAACCCCAAAACCAAAGCATACCAAGAAACCCCTGAGCCTCCGCATATACTTTATCTAGCTTTCCTGGGCTTCCATTAAACCATAGCACCCTGTATGGGCCAGCCCAGGCTTCCCTCACCTCTCATTTTCTTCACTTCCCTCACCTCTCATTCTTGCCTCTTGCTGCTTAATGTCCTGTGGGCCTTGGGATTACGGTTGGCAACAGGAAATGCCTAATTTGCCATAGATAAGCATTACTGTCATGTGACTAGGTAATTTACAATCACATTGCTTAGTAACGAAATTCTGGTCCCAATTGTAAGTCGAGCACTACCTGTAAATGTTGATGATATGTGTGAAACTGGATCAAGATCAAGAGGCTATAAAGGAGATGGCAGGATAGAGATATGCTTTTATTCTTGCTTTACAATAAAATAGAATTATCTTGAATATAATTCCTATCTGGTTTACCTCACGAGGTCGACAATAATGGGTCGGCTTTGATAATAACTTTTATTTACATAATACTGAGAAATAAAAGTGTATGCAGATGAAATGGAATTGGTCTGATAGGATTTGAAAAGTGGAAACACAAATATTCTGGATAATTTAATTTATTAAACTTGAATGTTGCCTGATTCCCCTTTAGTTCTACATTTGAGGAGGGATCTGCATGCAAAGAAATGTAATAATCGGGATACACAGCTAAGACTATGCCACTGGTAGTTCTGACATACTTTTGCTCCTACATTTTGTTCTCAAGTCTAGGAGTTTAGAAAATGTAAATTCATCATTTGGGCACAAATTATTATTCAAACAATGATTCTCTAAATATCCTGCAGATTTAATATTTGTATATATGATGCAAGTGCTAATTTAAGGCTACCCAATTTTAATGTGACTATTCATATTTCTTTTCAAAAATATATTATAAGAGGCAAGGAGATATTTATCGTCACAACACAGCATTTTGTAATTGTCAAGTCACTATTACCTGCTGTAGGACTGCTGCCATTTTTAATAAATATTAAATCATTTACATAGTTTTAAAAAGCATGACTTTGTTAAGATCTTGTAAAAGTGAGTACACATTGCCATGTGTATTTTGTGTAAGGAACAATATTTTGCTATTTTATGTTCCTTTTTTGTTTCTTGTGCAATTGAGAAGAAAAAAATATTGGAAGTTAGGAAATCATTATTAGTTTAGAATATATACGTATTTTATTTTTTATTTTTGCAACTGTAGCATAATAACAGGCTGCCTGTATTTTAGCTGTCCTCAATCAGTCAAAAGAATTGTGAGAATTAGCATATAAAATATATGGATGATACCTGACTGCCTACTATTACCACATAATATAGTGATATATGCCCATGTCACACCAACACTCCGCAGTCTGCATTGGTTGTCAATCAGTTTCCGGTCACAATTCAAAGTGTTGGTTATGACCTATAAAGCCCTTCATGGCACTGGACCAGAATATCTCCGGGACCGCCTTCTGCCGCACAAATCCCAGCGACCAGTTAGGTCCCACAGAGTTGGCCTTCTCCGGGCCCCGTCAACTAAACAATATCGTTTGGCGGGACCCAGGGGAAGAGCATTCTCTGTGGTGGCCCCGACCCTTTGGAACCAACTCCCCCCAGATATCAGAGTTGCCCCCACCCTCCTAGCCTTTCGTAAGCTCCTTAAAACCCACCTCTGTCGTCAGGCATGGGGGAATTGACATGTTCCCTCCCCCTAGGCTTATAAAATTTATGCATGGTACGCTAGTATGTATGATTGGTTTTAATTTATGGTGTTTTTTAAATTAACTTAAATATTAGATTTGTTTTACATTGTATTGTTATTGCTGTGAGCCGCCCCGAGTCTGCGGAGAGGGGCGGCATACAAATCTGATTAAACTAAACTAAACTAAACTAAACTAAACTAAACTAAACTAAACTAAACTAAACTATATTTGACTATTAGCCATAAAGCTTCTGAAAATCTACAAAGCTGCCATTTTACATGTGGTCCCCAACATCTAAGATGGAAATGAGTGGCTTGACTGGAATTTTGAGGATGTCAGGCTGAGCACCCCCACCCCCTCCTCAATTTCCCATCACCACCACATGCCTTGCTCCAAATTAAATCCAAACATTCTGGATATGGAAGAGACTTTAGAAGCTTTTGCTAAGGAAAAATAATGTAAAGAAGAAAATCTGGCTGTAGGATTTAAGATTCTTATTTCTGAGTTTTAAAACATTGGAATAATTATCAAAAGCATAATTTAAAGCACACTATAGTATGTTCCTCACATTTGCTGGATTTGACTTGTTTGGATAGCAGTTTTTTACACATAAAAAAAAATAAAGCAAAGCATTTCATTGTAACTGTCTTAGGCTGTTGCCTTCACTACAAAATGCAATGTTTCATTTTTATATAGTAAAAATAAAATAGTTTTAATATTTAATCAGCTTTTGAATCAATATATTTTCAGAAGGTATCAAAGTGGTTAAAGGATTTCAGATGTCCAGTAAGGTTAAAATAAAAAAAATATGGAGAAAATTTCATGCATTTTATTTAAATTCATGTTGTATTGCATTTAAACAGTATTAAATTGGCTTAAAGTAGTTCTAATATATAGAATGCACATATCTTGATATAGATATAGGCACTAAAATAATAAAAACAATAAACCTGATAATGCCCATCATTTATACAAAAGAAATAATTTAATATTAATAATAGCAGGTTAACTGCACTTTGTTTCTTACCACTCTCTTTGCATCCTTCCACATGAAAGGTTCTGTGTGATGCTAAATCAAGCATGTCAAACTAAATAGGGAAAGGAAATAAAAAAATAATGCAAAATAATCTCTTTGCAGTGGAGAAATGGATTGGTAATAACGTGAGTGAAATTCAGCCATAATAAACATTAAATGTCACAGACAAATGCAGAATCAATTAATATGTGAGGAGTAAACAGGCAGGCCATGATAAGAAGGGATACTAAACTAGAATTGTTGGATATATGAATTGTATATAAATCAGTATGGAACAAATTACAAACATATTGTTTGAACGTGCTTTCTTTATTCCATTCATAAGTTTAAATCAGAGTGACATTTGAATTACATAATAAGCAAACTCTGGCTATCTTCAAATCAAACAGATTAATATGAATTCACAGCTGAACAAAAGAAAGAACAACCAGTGATTTAGACTCAGTAGGTTTAGCTCTTATAGTGTGTCAGTATTGTTGAATTACTTCATCATATTAACAGCAGTGTATTAAATATGTGACAGTCTAATAGGGATATCTGCAAGGAAGGATTAAAAAAAGTCAAGATAGTAGCTCCATGATCAACAGAGTGGAGCTTCATTCACACAATTGCACCTGCCATCTTGATATTTTTTTACTAACTCTGGGGAATTTCTTCTTAAAAGAGAAGTTTCTGAAGAACAACACTGCACATTAGTGCAAGCCCCTGAGGATATCTACATGGCAGTTTTTGAATTGTGATCAAAATTGATCAGAATTTCTGTTGCTAAGCAAGGTGGATGCTAAATGAGTTGCACCTGATGTTATAGCCTTTCTTTTCACAACTGTTAAGTGAATCATTATAGTTGCTAAGTGAATCATGTGGCCATTAGGCTAATCCAAATTCCACACCTGACTCTGCTTTTTGAAAGCTGGCTGAGAAAATCAGCAAATGATGATCACATGAGTCTGGGATGCAACGTTATAAATTCATGCTGATTGCCAAACATCCAAATTTTCATCCTGTGACTGTAGGAATGCTGGTGATTGTAAGTATGAAGGCTGGTTTTAAGTCACCTTTTTCAAAGCAGCTGTAACTTTAAATGGTCAATATATGAATGAAACAGTTGCAAGCATGTTTTGTAAAAGAACAAGTGATCTCTATGAAGAAAGGATGTGCAAATGAATACATCAGTAATGTAATGTGCTAAATATGTACAGAGTACATACTCTGTAAATGACATTTGTCAAATGTATCCAAAGGCATAAGGGGCAGGAGAGACATTGGACTCTTCATGAAGTGGAACAAATTCTGTTTTAAAGCACACCATTATAAACAATCGTATTTTAGCACTGCAAACAAGTAATTGCCAAAAATGTTAATAGAAACATTCTGGGGATATTGTTTTCTGTATTAGTACCAATAATTTTCTTCAGCAACGTGTAAAAATGATTCTGTTACATTTAGCAACCTAACTACAATGCCAGCATGCTTTTCTTTGGGAAATAGACTAACATTTTGGTTTGATGATTCTGCTGGAACTTCTAAAGCACTATAATAATACATTAATTTGAAATAACTAACTTTTTCAACCCAGTGCCCTCTAAGTACACTGAACTACAGCCATTATTTCTAGTTGAGAAAGAAAAGAAACTAAAGACAGTGTTCTATTTTACTGTACCTTCATTACATAATAGCCCAGAACAGATCAAGCAGAAAACCATGATTAGATCTGACTTTTAAAGAGACTAAGCAATGACTTAAGGGTAACTCTACTTAATCTTTTCTCTCACCATTGTTGTCTTGAATCTATCTTTCTAGAACTAAACACTACTTAGATTTTGGCCATTGCTTGGAAAAATATGTATAATACAGGTATCAGTCATTATGCTATAAGCATAGTAGTTTAACCTTATATGAAAATAAAGAAGGCAAAATTTTGGTTTTTTACAGTAGTACTTAATGAAAAAAACATACATGTTGATACTCCAATCTGACTTTTCTCTCATTTTTTTTTGCCTGTGTTGCTTTAATAGATGGATTCACACATTATGCTTAACCCATGAAAAATGGTTGGACATATCTTTGAACTCAGTTACTTTATCTGGCAAAATATAGTTTTGTTATAACACCATGCATGAGACAGTGAATGGTGGTTTACACAATAAACAAAATATTGTTTAAAAACAATTATTGTTTACTTGAGTGTGTGAATCCTGCCAATAGTTTTTAGGACATTATTGATCCCACTTTTTCTATGTACTATATTAGACTGGGGTGGATCTTTAAAAGTTGACCTCACTGCTTTAGAAAGAGTAGGCTACTTTCCCTAATCAAAGCATGAACCTTTCCTTTAAATTAGCAAACTTGGTCTATATGCCTGTCTGTTTCTATCTAGTGGCTGAAGGAAGTACTGACCCAAATGAAAATTCAATTAGAAAACTCAACTGTTGGTATGCAGGATATTGTTAAACATAATTTTGTATAGATCCCAGAATTTCAAAACAAAACAAACACCTTTATTCATTCCATTCAAACATCTAATGTTAGATATACAACCCATTTCCTTGGACTGCTATATAGGTAATCTTTCAATTACAATAATTTGTTTAGTGACTACAACATCACTGAAAAAAGTAACTTACAACTGATCCTCTTACTGACAATTGTTGAAGCACCCTTGTAATCAGGTGATCAAAATTCAGACGCTTGGCAAACAATCTGGATCCAAGCGTCACATGATCACAGTTTATGACTTCAGATGACTTCTGACAAGCAAAGTAAATGGAAGAAGCCAGATTCATTTTATAAACCACATGATTCAATAACTGCAGTGATTCATAGAACAACTATGGCAAGCAAAAAAAAAAAAGTCACAGTTCTGGTTGTAAATTGAATACTACCTGTGAATGTGATCATTAGATTCCTATGTATCTTTGTTTAAACCTTTCTTCATTGTTATATAATTCTGCATTATGGGACATTTTGCTTTTTTATTCTTTGTACCCACTTCAAATCTTTGACTTACTTACTGGCCCTATTTGTATGTTCTGGTTAAACTCTAAATTTATAATCAAGGCCAAGTTGCTTAAGCTGAGTTCCAGAGCTGTGTGCACTTCCAGAGAAAGACATTCAAGAGTTCCAAAGCTGCCAGAAAATTGTATTATAGAATAGGCCAGAAAAATAAAAAATGGGATATTTTCTCTATGTTCCAGGGATTTATTCAAGGAGATCAATATACTATAACATGTACAATCAATGCATGACATGAGAGTCTCTGTCTCCCTTTCCATGCTTCTCTTTACCACAACGATTTGTTTTTTCTACTAGGAATTTGCAGCACTTACTAAGGAGTTGAATTTATGTAGGGAACAACTGTCAGAGCGTGAGGAGGAAATCTCAGAACTAAAGGCAGAACGGAACAACACAAGGGTAAGATCCACAAGGAATGCAAAATGATGTTTTTCCAATTTTATTTTGTACTCTGGAATTTTCCAGATTCTAGTATATTAATTGGTAATATTAATAATATTAATAAAAATAACAACAACAGCAACAACAACAGAGTTGGAAGGGACCTTGGAGGTCTTCTAGTCCAACCCCCTGCTTAGGCAGGAAACCCTACACTACTTCAGACAGATGGTTATCCAACATCTGCTTAAAAACTTCCAGTGTTGGAGCATTCAAAACTTCTAGAGGCAAGCTGTTCCACTGATCAACTGTTCTGACTGTCAGGAAATTTCTCCTTAGTTCTAAGTTACTTCTCTCCTTGTTTAGTTTCCACCCATTGCCCTCAGGTGCTTTGGAGAATAGGTTGACTCCTTCTTTGTGGCAACCCCTGAGATAATGGAAGATTGCTATCATGTCTCCCCTGGTCCTTCTTTTCATTAAACTAGCCATGCCCAGTTCCTGCAACTGTTCTTCGTATGTTTTAGCCTCCAATCCCCTAATCATGTTTGTTGCTCTTCTCTGCATTTTTTCTAGAATCTCAATATCCTTTTTGCATTGTGGCAACCAAAACTGAACGCAGTATTCCAAGTGTGGCCTTACCAAGGCCTTATAAAGTGTTATTAACACTTCACGTGATCTTGATTCTATCCCTCTGTTAATGCACCTAGAACTGTGTTGGCTTTTTTGGCAGCTGCTGCACACTGCTGGCTCATATTTAAATTAGAACTCCACTAGAACTCCAAGATCCCGCTCACAGTTAGTACTGATGAGCAATGTACCACATATTCTGTACCTGTGCATTTTGGGTTTTTTGCCTAAATGTAGAAACTTACTTTTTTCACCATTGAATTTCATTTTGTTAGATAGTGCCCATTGTTCACGTTTTGTCAAGATCCTTCTGTATTTTGCGCCTATCTTCTGGAGTGTTGGCTATTTCTACCAGTTTGATATCATCTGCAAATTTAATAAGTTTCCCATCTATCCCCTCATCCAAGTAATTGATGAAGATGTTGAAAAGTACTGGGCCTAAAACAGAGCCTTGGGCTATTCCACTGCATACATCCCTCCATGTAGATGTAGTTCCATTGAGCACTGCACGTTGAGTGCAGTTAGTTAGCCAATGATATTAAATGATAGCTTTTCCAGGGAAGGGCTACCACACTGTGGGCGTGGCTTATGCAAGACACCCTGCATTTGCTTTCAACATCTTGCAATTCAAATTGGGTGCTCTGGGGTGGAGCTCCATTTTTGCTTCCTCACTGTGTCCCCCCCCCCCCCCATCTAGGCAGTAGCCCATCCCTGGCTTTGCCCAAATTCAGCCTACTACTTTCATATAACTACAAGTGAGTTCCTCCCACTTCAGACCGGTTTGCCTGAACTGGTAGTACTAGTGACCCGCTGGTGACATCCCAATGACATCGCAGAACTGATTCGGTCAGTGCTGGTCCTTGAGCGCTGCCATCTTTTTTTTTTTAAAAAAAATGTAAAATATTTTTTTGAATTTATTTTTTCTTCTAGGCATTTCCAGAAGCTGCATTTCCAGTACTGTGCTTGCAGTTGCCATCTTGGTTTTGGCTTCTTTTTAAAGTTATTTTTTGTTATCATTTTAGTTTTATTTATTTTTCTTCTGAGCATGTGCAGGAGCCAAGTTTCCAGCACTATGAATGTGGTCACAATCTTGTTTTCAGCTTTTTAAAACAATATATTTATTTTTTTCATATTTTTTGGCATTAAGTATACACGCGCATAGTTGCGCAGGATAGGAGGAAGTGAACCATCAGCAAAATAAGTTAGAACCCACCCTGGCTTATAACTAATATATTTATTGATATAAAACACTTTTCCTCAAAATGGATGGTTTACATATTCCATGTATTTTGTTAGATTACTTTGGTGTTCTACGTTATTGATAGTATATGATCCTGAACATCACTCTAAATAACTGGACTAAAGCCTTGTACACGGTCAAATTTCCCTTCTCATTATGTTATTTCATTATATATAATTGTGCAAATGCACTGGTAAAATGCTAAATTAATTTTCATGCAGCTATGTGTACATGTAAAAGGAGATTTTGCAATTAGTAATGTTTATTATTTATTTTACTTATTAATTGTTCATTAAATTTGTCTGTTACTTTAATTTTCATTAAGAAATTGTCTTCTTGTTTGCTCCCCATTCTTAGTCTCCTATCAGAGTAGAAATTACTCCTTCTCCTTCCAAAAGCTACTTCCTCCCCATCAGAATCTGAAAGCAAAACTGCCTTTCTGTCCTTGCTGTTTGAAAACGCCATCATTATCTACTTATGGAAATGGATATTTGAAAAGAGGGAAGATTGAAAAATAAATTAACATTTGTGCAGAGTCCTGCAAGTCTGAAGATGATGGCAATGACTGTCCTATCCCAGGATACAATTATATGAAGGGATAATTTTGTTCTTTATTAAATGAGACTTGCAAACATGTGCTTGTACTATAGAGACAAGTTCTTCTCCAAGTTTAGCAAGAGTTCCAAATCAAAAGCTTTCAAGAGATGTAAATGAATGTGGCAGGCAGGAGAATAGTCAAGTGGAATCTGAGGTCAGAGCTTGTAGCCGATTTGTCAGCTGGCCAGGTTCAATGCCAGGATTGGGAAGTTCGTGAGTCAAGGCGCACAGAGTGGGAGTTAATGGGTAATAGTTGTCAGTGGAAAACTTGGGCTTTTACAGTAGTAGAAGCAATCCGGTTAAAGTTGAGACTCTTTCTGTGTGAACAATCTTGCAGCACACTTTTGCTTTTCTCTATTTGCAGCCTGCCAAGGTCTTTTTTGGGTAGGGACAGTAATTCTGTACCCTCATCATCAGATGCAATGGCAGTTTGTTGGCTGATTGGCCTACCTCCTTTGCCTTCCCAAACAGCAATCTGATTGTTTTTGTCGAAATGGAGCTGCCTGCTCCTTTCTATCAGCACTTTGGGAGCTGGCTCTGGAGCTGACTGCTTGTTGTGGGTTCCCTCCTCTGACTCTGAGTCTGAATCCACTGTGATAGAATTGTATCTTCCTCAGTCTTTCATCTTATTCCTGTCTGCTTCTCCTTAGCTCCTGTTGGAACATCTAGAATGCCTAGTATCACGACACGAGCGTTCCCTTCGCATGACTGTAGTGAAACGTCAAGCTCAGTCCCCAGCTGGAGTCTCCAGTGAGGTGGAGGTGCTGAAGGCTCTCAAGTCACTCTTTGAACATCACAAAGCTCTGGATGAAAAGGTGAAAAAATTATTGACTGGGAGAACTGGGAATGCTTGGCTTTTAAAGACACGAGAGCTTTACATGTACTGTCCTGAACATTTCCTTCATTATTAGTGAGAGTGTTTCTGGCTAAAATTCATGTTAGAAGTCTTCACTATGTGAAGCAGCACATAGGGGATTAATTATTTTGAATTGTTCTCAAGATGCAAAACTGAATTGGCTGAAGATTCAAGCAGAGGCACGAGGCAGAGACAATGAATGAAGCATAGGGCAGAAAGGCATAACTATTATTTCTTTTTTTTAAAAAAATGTTTATTAAAATTTTTTACAGTATTGAAGGATAATTTCAACTGAAATCAGAAAGAAATGTAAATTCAAAATGTGAAAAAAAATAAGAAAAATAGTAGAGGAAAGAAAAGAGATAGAAAAAAATATGGAAAGAAGTGATTCCCAGTCTTCCTTGCAACAAGTACAAGCAAGTTAATATTTCTCCACCTCCTACGAGGTTACATACATAATTCCCTTCTTTCCAAATCATACCTTACCCATTCACACATCTAAAAATCATTATAGTTTTTATCTAAATGTTGATAAAAATCCATACAGAGTTTCCAGAGTTTTATAGAAATAATTTTCATTTTAACTTTGATCAAGTCAACTTTATAGTCTGTTCTAACAATCTTAATCTTTAATTCATCAAGTTGCTATTGTGGGATTAAATTTCCATTCAAGCTTTTCTTCCTCTTCAATGCTTTAGAAATCTTTTTTTAAATCCAGCAATAAGTCCTTGAAAAGTCCTTTTTCAATTTATAATTTTTAATTCCAATGTGATCATCTGTTTTGTATTCCTTTTTCAAAATTTTCCAATATTTCTACATCAGAATAATTTTTTTCGCCTCTTCATTCTATCTATCTATAAATTCTTCCATCTACTTCTCCTTCCCATCTTTTCTTTAGAAACTTCTTCAAAAATTGCATTTACAAATGCAGAAAATAGTGCTGTCAGTTTAGGTATTTTTGCCGCTCGTCAAAGATCACTTGAAATGTCTCAAATGTCTTACCTTTATCATTTTGTAAATTTTACTTTTTATTTTTTCTGCTTGGAATTTTAGTCACCACTAGTGCCCATTTCTGTACTCATGAAACCTCATGTTTCTTTGATCCTACTTTCAACTTTCCACCAGTGATCTCTTTCCTAATAGATTAAACAACTCATGTTCTCACAAAAATGTTTTTTGGGTACTCAGTATCTGAAAAGAAATAGCAAAAGTCCTAATACAGGTAGTTCTTGACTTACAATCATTCATTTAGTGACCATTCAGAGTTACAATATCACTGAAAAAGAAATGAAAATGAAAATGTTTCACACTTATAAGTTGCAGCATTACCATAGTCATATGATCCAAATTTGGACATTTGATAACTAACTCATATTTATGAAAGTTTTAGTGTCCTGGAGTCATGTAATAACCTTTTGCGAACTTCTGACAAAGTCATTTGGGAAGCCAGATTTATTTGACAGTCATGTTAAAATTGGTAAAATGAGGACCCAGATTGTTGGGGGACTCTGTAAATTCCTGTAGAGGGCTATAAACCACTGTAAATCTAAGTGCTAGTGGTATTGCTAAAACTTCCTTAATTTATATTTTTATTTATTTTATTTTATTTTATTTTATTTGTTATACTCTAAACTGTTCAAACTGTTCATTAATTCTTTTTTGGGATGAAGTATAGTTAGGTTATGTCATATTCACCATATAGCTTTTCAAACTTTTTTGGGGGGAAGAGCTCTTTTAACTATGAAATCATTATAAATCCAAAGTGAGGTTAGATAAACCCTTAAAAAGGCTTCACCAGAGTTTAGTGGCTTTCTTTGTCTCTCAGGGCACAAACCTGCAGGATGAATGCTGTCTTTTATTTTGTGAAAGCAGCTATATGGCTCAGGAGGATAATTTCTTGTACTTTCCTTGTTCGGAGAGGTTGTCCATAAGTCATCACCACAGTGGCATCTCTGGTGCTTCAGAGATATCTAGTTCACCATTTTCTCACCTGGAAGTCCAGCTATTCCTTTATTACTTCACTAATTGTAACTATTTCTGATTCATTGCAGGTTCGAGAACGGTTGCGAGTAGCATTAGAACGTGTTGCAGTATTAGAGGAGGAGCTGGAAATATCTAATCAAGAGGTAAGAAAGAGATCTTGTTTCTTATCTTCAGGGATATTATGGGCATCTAAAGAGTACTTCAGAAATACTTTATCATACAAATGTAATCTGGGGAGTCTTTGCATATCAGTGATTGCATGTGAGAAATCAGTGATTTCACAAGAGAATTGTGTCTTTGGAGATTTTATTGTGAATATAGTGGAAGTCAAGATAGGACATAAATGTAAGTTGGGCTATTGCCCAAGGTTTATTAATTGAAAACAAGTTATTTAATATTTGCATTGTTTTTCCAGGGGTCCAAATTTAATACTCAGGCCCAGGTGTTCACTCTTTGAACTTGGCGAACGTTTTTTTCCTCGGGTGCTGAAAGAGTGAGGGCAGGCGCTATCGCATATGCACGAGTGCCCACACCCATAATTCAATGCCTGGGGAGGGCGAAAACAGCTTCCCCCATGCCCTGGTGGTCCCTTGGAGGTTGGAAATGACCTGTTTCCCGACTTTTGGTGGGCTCAGTAGGCTTGTGTTTGGCCCTCCCCAGGCTCCAGTAGGCTTGTGTTTGGCCCTCCCCAGGCCCTCCCCAGGCTCCAAAAATTCCCTCCCCCATCACCCTGAAGGCCCTCTGGAAGCCAAAAATTCCCTCCCAGACCCTCTGTGAGCCAAAAATCAGCTGGCCTGCACACATGCACATTGGAGCTGAGCTAGGGCAATGGCTTGTGTGCCAGCAGATATGGCTCTGTGTGCTACCTGTGGCACCCGTGCCATAGGTTTGCCATCACTGCTATAGACTTTAGAGGACAGTTCGTTTCTTGCACTAAACCAGTGGTGTTACTTAAGTTCTGGATCCACCCCACACAGTGCTTTCATCTGGCCCACGGGGCTATCCTGGAAACAGTAAAGGACCAGCCTGTGGTCCTCTGCCAGCAAAACCTCACTTGCAGAGGTTTGTAGGAGGCCATCGCAACCGAAAACAGAACTCGCAAGGGCTGTAAGCTGTACTCCCAAGCTCCATTTTCACTGGCAGAGGGTTGCAGGAGGTCATCACAGCCAATCAGAGCCGTCACAGCCATTGTAGCTGATTAAGTGGTTCTGCCCCAGATGCCTAATGGATCCTAAAGGCTTCCAGAAGGAGGTTGGGGAGATACCTGACTCCCTTGTCCACAAGCTGCTGAGTCTCTAGTGGCTGCCTGGAATAAGGCGGCATCTGGGACACTGGACTGGATTATGCCTTTGCAACCTCTCCGCAGTGGTAGATCCAGGAGAGCTCTCTGGTTTACGAAGGAGCTCCAGGAGATGAAGTGCCAGAAGAGACATCTAGAGGGACACTGGAGGACCAGTACCTCCAAATCTGATCAAACACTTCTTGGAGCCTTTATTAGGACTTATTTAGTGGTGATAGGGATGGCAAAATGCTCACATTTTTCTGCATTTATTGCATCTGCAGATTCATGTCCAGACGCCCTTTTTAGGGTGACTCATTCCCTCTTTAATGTAGAGAGAATGGAGGAGCATTGCAGGATAGAGCTGAGTAATTTGTGCAGTTTCTGTCGGATAAAGTCGTTCGGTTTCGGATGGACCTGGACTCTGATCGGGCAATTTTGACTGTGATGATAGAGTTAGGTCTTAATCCCATTGTGTGGGATAAATTTGAATCTGTGATTCCGGAGGAAATGGAAAATGTAGGAGCGATGAGTTCCTCCACTTGTCAGTTGGACCCATGTCTCTCCTGGCTGTTTTCGGCCAGCAGACGACGGGGTGGGTAGGTAACATGAGGCTGGCTCCAGGCATTAGTTAATGCATCCTTGAGTGAGGGGTCCTTTCCGCAATGGTTAAAGGAAGTGGTTGTGTGACCCCTTCTCAAGAATAATGTTTTATACTGTATGTTATAATTATCCTTTGTCATGGCCACATCATCATCTGGTGAATAAGGTCACATTTTGTAATGCTTTCTGTTGTATGTTCTTTTCTTGAAAATATAACATTCACATGGAATTTGAGATTTAGGAACAATAACAAGACATATCACTGTTTAGTTTTCTAAATGAGCTCTTGATCATTGATTATCTTGGCTTATTTGGAAGAACTGAAGTGGTGAGTGAATGCATTTTTGTGTGAATGTTGCCACTGACCGTAAAAGACCTTGCATTTGCAATATCTGGCTGTTGGAGGCAGTCATCTGTCCATTCCAGAAGAATCCACTTTCTTTAGATATTCATATTTTAGGTAACAACTGTTCAGTCACAAATAGCCTTTTTGAGCAAGATGCTTGAGAGGTTGGAATTTGTGCAGCTGCAGATATTTTTGGAGGACACCAATTGTCTTGGCCTTTTTCAGTTCAGTTCTTCAGTTTTGAGATAGATAGGGAGATAATCCCTTATAGAAAAAAGACAGAAGGAATGCACTTTCACTGATCCTGCTTGAACTCTTAGGGGCTTTTGATTTCCACTACATATTGAAATTGATATTCTTGTAGACCCTCTCTGGGAGTTATTTTAAAATAATTATACTCTAAATTTCAGGATGATTTCATAGGGCATTGGGTTATGGTACTATTACAACGCCTGATAGTTATATCATGGGTGCCAGAAGGCACTAGTTTATTACAATCTGGGAACTGACCATATTAACTTTGAACAGATCATGGTTACATAAAATCTTGACATGGTCCTTTGCAGTGATGGATTCCTGCTGTCCATACCGGTGCGCTGCCCACACATCTTTATTTATTTATTAATTAGATTTGTATGTCACCCTTCTCCGAAGATTCCGACGACATCGCAACATTTTGTGTGTTTGCATGTGCACGCAAAAAAATTGCTGAAAATCAGTCATGTGCATGCACCCTCTCACAGTTTTTGTTTCTGTGCATGTGCAAATTAGTAAAAAAAAATTGCGCTGCACATGGACTGGGAAAGATAGTGGAGCTATCGTGCACAAATTGCGCAATTGGCGGGCCACCACCGGACTACTGCATCAGGGTTTATTGGTAGGACCCCATCTCTAGTCCTATGGATGAATGTTGTCAGAGAATCTAGATGAAAATTCATGGTAATGAAACAGTGTGGACACAGCATTTTTTGCTGGAACATACAAGTACCGTAGTAATAAGTATGTAATGTTGGCAATATATTCTCCATACTAAAAGAATCTTCGCTGCTGCTGAAAGGGCTGTCCTGTATCTATTTCTTATTCATTAAAATTAATTTTATGCAATTCTACATATCTCACTTTTTAAAATTTAATTGCCTCTTTCCAATCTGCAGTCTCTTTCTCTTCGAGAGCAGCTTGCCCGACGCCGATCTGGCTTAGATGATTCCAGCAAAGAAGGAGATGGCCAACTATGTGTAAGCAGATCTGGAAGGAAAATTTGAGGGAAAGCAGAGAAGGATAGTTGAAAAAATAGTGAAATGGCATTATAGGACTTTCTACTGAAATGGTTTAGGACTTCCTGCCTGAGCAAAGGTCAGATTAGAAGACTGCCAAAGGCCTTTGCCAACTCTATTATTTTTTTAAAGTATAGAGCAATACTTTAAAAAGTTGGTTAGATCAAACACACATATTCATTGTGCTCTTCTATGGAGACATTTTAAATTTTTATTGGGTTATGAAAACCTCTTATATGGCAATTGTGAGATATTTTGTCTTTTGAATATGCCTAATTGCTCTGGACATTTTTCTATTTAAGTTCCTTCTTGTTCTTTAGGCAGCCTTGCTTCCTCCTAACAACATGTTTCACTAATGTTTCACTAAACATTAGGGTTTCTGGAATTGCAAAAAGACTGGAAATTACCCCTAGCTTTATGTTAGTGTGCTTCATGTGGGAAAGTCAAAAGGAGATTATAAAATGTTAGTTTAACATGTGAGTCAGACTGTGTGTAGATAAGGTGGAAGTGTTGGTTCTGCCAATACAAATATAATAATAATAATAATAATAATAATAATAATAATAATAATAATAATAATTTATTAGATTTGTATGCTGCCTCTCTCCGAAGACTCTAATCTAATCATATAAATGAGATTTTTTTTAAAAATTACCTCTGCCTCCCCAGAAATGTCACTGATTTAAGCTAGGATCATTATTATATTTTTGCATACAGAGCATGATCATTATACGTAATTTATAGACCTCACTTATGCACTGAACGTGAAGATTGGGGGAGGAAGGAAATTGAATGTTTACATCAATCAGGATTAACTCATAATGCATGAATCTCTTTTTACTTTCTTTATTCTTTAGGCCAATGGATCTGGGGCACTTGATTTGGGACGTGGGGGTCGGGAATCTGAGCTAGAAGAGGTTTTGGAGCGCCAGAGAGGAGAACTATCCCAGTTGAAAGAAAGACTTACCATGCTCTGTCGGCAGATGGCAGAGCTGGAAGAAGAGTTAGCCACAGCCCAACGAGATGTTATTAAGTCTGAAGAAATTAATGCCAAGCTACAAAGAGATCTCAAGGAGGTAAAAAATAATTGGTATTCCATTGTACTTTATGGCAGGTTACCTCTTATCTAGATCAAGTGTTTCATCTGACCTCTTTTGGGTATCCTGAAAGTGCATCTTCCCAGTTAATATGATGAAAGAGTAAAATCTTTGGGAATTGCAATCTAAACCTATCAAGAGGGCACTAGGTAGATAGGTCTGCAATAAAAAAAATACTCCATATAATCCTCATTTCACTGACCTTGGAAGAATAGAAGACTGAGTCAACCTTGAGCTGATGAGAATTGAACTGCCGAGCTCCTGGCAATTGGCAGTCAGCAGAATTAGCCTGCAATGCTGCATTTTAACCATTGTGTCACCAAGACTCTTATCCTTTCCTTCTCTCATGTGGCATGGGAAACAGGCATTAGCTCAACGAGAAGACATGGAGGAACGAATTACCACTTTAGAAAAACGTTACTTAAGTGCTCAGCGGGAGGCAACATCCCTTCATGATGTCAATGACAAACTAGAAAATGAGTTGGCCAGTAAGGAATCTCTCTATAGACAAGTGAGTGCCTACTTTTACTTTTTTGTCATTCTATTTATTACTATTATTGGCTCCAGTATCTCCTTGTTAATGTCTGGTTGACCTTAATGTGCATATCCTGCAATTGGTAATTACCCATTTTCCTCCCTGGTTCTCCATGCATACTGCTAGTGGGTAATACTCAGGTATGACGATTCACCATGCAGGGTTTGTTTCTTGACAACCCCTTAAAAGTATTTATTTATCTGTATAGAGCGAAGAAAAAAATAGGCAGCTACAAGACTGGCTGGAAGATGCCAAGCAGAAACTTCAGCAGACACTTCAGAAGGCTGAGACTTTACCTGAGATAGAGGCCCAGTTGGCACAGCGAGTAGCTGCCCTTAACAAGGTACTGTGTGCAAAATAGGGAAGAAATTTAATATGCTATCATGAGGTGTAGGTTGTAAGGTCAACCAATGGAAGACTGATTGCTGGTGTTGGAGGAGAAGTGAAAATTGGGGAGGTGGGAGGATTTTGAGTTCTAAAACAAAATATGACTTAATTCTCTCATTCACTTCCTTATCTAGGCAGAGGAGAGGCACGGCAATTTTGAAGAGCGTTTGCGTCAACTTGAAGCCCAACTGGAAGAAAAGAATCAGGAGCTCCAGCGGGTGAGGGCATGAATAAAAAAAACAGATAAAATTAGATGGGTACAAGAAGCGCCAGACTATTGCTGATGAGCTATGGTTCTGTGCACATGTACATGTCTTGCATGAAAAATATTCCCATTTAATCTCATGTCTGATTGAAAAGAATGGAGATTTCTACAAATCCTGGAGAACTGTTTATTCATTTATTATTTGATTCGACTTCTATGCCAAGTCAATATTGACAATAATATGCTAGATTGACAAATGGACTTTCTTGGTGCAAGACAGCTTCCAATCTTCTATTCATGTGCATGGGGAGCATTAAAAATACACTAACTGAAATGTATGTGGAAAAAAGGGGATTCTAAGTGTTATGAAACTAGAATAATGGACAAGAGGGTAAGATAGTAGAATGGAGGAATGACTTCCAGACAATCGTTTTACTTTTGCTCTCTCTCTCTTGGAAAAATAGGCACGCCAAAGGGAGAAAATGAATGATGAACATAACAAGCGCCTCTCAGAAACAGTAGATAAGCTACTGTCTGAATCCAATGAACGTCTCCAGTTGCATCTGAAAGAAAGAATGGGGGCACTGGAGGAGAAGGTACATGTTGCTGGGGCTTGAATTAGATTTGCTATCCTGTATCTGTGAATCAGCTGAATGAGAATCCAACTGAAGGAATTGCTAGAGATCAGGAATATCATACCTTGAAACACAAATTAGTAATCACAATCTTTATTTTTCTAAAATAAAATGTACTGGATGTTTTGGATCTTAGGTATTATGGGTAAACGCATAGTAACTGTTGTTAAAAATAAAACAAAATCTCAGCGGCCATTATGGATTGTTTTGTTTAGTCCTAAAGATGATAGCCATTATTCTGGCTGCTAAAGAAACTGACCATTCAAGTTCTAAAATAAAACAGCCCCAGAAGTCTAATGTTTTGAGAACCAGCAATTGAGGCAGTTAGAGACCATTGATTGTCAGTTGAGAATTCTAATCTTAGGTGGGATTTGATTATTGGATGGGTATTTGTGACAGAAGAAGAGGCAGAAATGGTCATAAAGCAAAAGCTCCAATTTTGGTAGAAAAAAATCTGAAATTATCCTTCATTTCATAGCCTGATCTAACACAAGTTGGTTTTCTCTTGATGAGTAAAGGAAATATATTGCACCCATAGAGAGAAAGGTATGTTGAGTTTCATGTAAGAAAATTTACTATGTGTTTATTCTGATTAAATTCTTCTGTTTCTCTCATTTTATTCCCCTTAAGAATACGCTAAGTGAGGAAATTGCCAACATGAAGAAAGTACAGGATGAGCTATTGGCAAACAAGGTGAGGCAAATGGCAACTAAGAATTGAAGTTGTGTGTGGTGTGTGTGCTGGGAATCTCTAAGTCTACAATTGGAGTTTGGGGTTGGGTTAATAATGAGGAAAGTTTTCAAGTTATTTAAAGGGCATGATGGAAGATCAGCTAGGTTGCTCTCCAGAACTGATCTCCTCCCTTGACCATGTCCTGCAGGAGCAACTATTGGCTGAGATTGAGAGGATGCAAATGGAGATTGACCAATTACGTGGACGCCCAGTCTCTACCTATTCTCGGTAAGGAGGCTTCATGCTTTCAGAAACTAAGCAATGCTCATTCTCAATATCCAATTTCTCAAATCCTGCTAAATAATGGCTGGGTGCCCGTAACATGCTGAACCACTAATTCTCAGCCTATTCTAAACTAATCTTTAGTTTTGAAAATCCAGCCAATTTTTAAAATATTGTTATTAATTAAAGCTAGAAAAAGTATTCCATATCTAGAACATGCCTTTTGTCATATGTTTGGATTTCTCCTTTACACTTTCTCTCATAAACATAGTTGGTCTTCTGTGCCATGATTACATTTCAGACTTCTTGAAGGATGGGAATAGTCTTTGCTAGTGGAACCATGTATAGAAAAAGGGCTGAAGTTTTGATTAAAAGGGTAGCTCTAGAACCTGAATGGAATAGATCTTTTCTTTTTCCTCCCTGATTATTCTTGCTCACAGTTCTTTTTCCCTGTTCCACGGAGGTCTCTGCCAGGTAGCGTGTTGGAGTTGCGTTACTTCCAAGCACCCACGCTGCCGGTAGGGGCCCACGTGGACCATTTCAGCAGTGCTGGTGTGGCAAGACGATCAAAGAAGGGGCGCTGGACTGTCAAGGATGAGGCTACCAAGGTATGGGTTGTCTGCTGACAAATTGATAAGTTTATGAAAAAAGATGAACCCAAATGAAAGGGATCATCAGGGAGTTTTGAAATGGTATTAGTGAGATGTTACGTGTTTGCTCAGAGCAGCCTTCCCTAGCCTGAATTCCTCCAAAAGTGAAGATATTATTTTATATAAATTTCCAGCCACTGCATTTGCTGGAAAACTTGAGGATAGTTATTTCAACATATCTGGTTAATTTAATGTAGGTAATCCTCAGCTTACTACCATAGTTTAGCCCAAATTTCTGTTCCTAAGTGAGTCACTTAAGTGAATTTTGCCCCATTTTATGACTTTTCCTCCATAGTTGTTATGTAAATCATGCAGTTAACATGGTTGTTAAGTGAATCTGGCTTCCCCATTGACCTTACTTGTCAAAAGGTCACAAAATGTGATCATATGATCCAGAACACAGTAACAGTCATAAATATTAGTCAGTTGCCAAGTGTCTGAATTTTGATCATGTGAGCATGTGGACAATGTAACAGTTGTGTGTAAAATTGTCATAAGTCACTTTTTTCAGTGCTGTTGTAACTTCAAATGGTCACTAAATGAACTGCTATAAGTGTAAATGTTCACTAAAAAGCTTATTTCTAACTATCAAATGAATTTTGTCTGATGATTTTTCTAAGTATGGATGTTAGCTAATCTGTACACTGAAGTGTGAACCAGTGTAGATAATTTTGCAACAGCATGCAACAACTTTGGTCTCCTTATCAACATGAAGAAGACTTAAGTGATACATCAGCCATGTACCAAGAGCCCACCATCACATTAAAGGGACAAAAGCTACAAGCAGTGGACCAATTTACAGCACCATCTCCTATGCAATGACAATTGACATTGAGGTCAACTGCATAATCGCCATGGCAAGCTCTGCATTTGGCAGACTAATGGCCATCATGTGGAACTAACATAGAATAAGCCTCGCTACAAAACTCAAAGTCTATGCCAGTGAGATTTGGACTGTATACAGGAGACATGCCAGGGAATTCAACCACTTCCACATGACCTGCCTCTGTATAGTTCTGAGGATCTGGTGGCAGGATAAGATACCTGACACTGAGGTCCCCTCCAGAGCAGAACTGCCATCAATTCCCACCCTGTTGATGAAAGGCCAGACACGCTGAGCAGGTCATGTTGCTAGGATGCCAGACCATTGCATCCTCTATGGTGAGTTGTCTAAAGGAAAGCGATTGCATGAAGGACAAAGGAAGCAATGCAAAGACATGTTGAAAGCCTCCTTCAAGTCCCTTGATATCAACAACACCTCTTTGGAAACCCTGGCACAAGATCGACCAACATGGTGCATGCTGATCTACTAAGGCTGCCAAACATCTGAGGACAAAGAAACATTCATAGCAGAAGAGAAGCGAGCACTCCACAAAGCCAGAGCTTCAAATGCTGTGACAATAGTGCCACACATGTCTGCCAACATGTGGCAGAACATTTTGTGCCCGTATAAGCCTTATCAGCCACCAGTGAACACATCACATACAGCCCACAACCCATTAGATGTCAAGGTCCTCTTCGAACACGATGGACAAACATCATCATTGAAGCAAGCAGAAGCAATGCTCATTAGATCCCATATCAAAGTTCCTAATAAAATGAAGTAATTTGTGGGTTGGTTTCTGAACATTTTGTTCCAGGGTATGTAACATCTCCAGTGGAGTTTAAGGAATCTTACCTAGCCTGGTAACAAAACATTCGGAAATCAGCCCACAAGCTCAGAGAAACTCATCCTCCACCCCAGCAAAAGATATTTGCCACTATTGCAAATGAAGTAATTGTTTTCTCTAAGACTTGGACATAATATATTCTGGTCTTCATTATCCATTCAAAGTGGGAATTGAGAAGAAACATATTATTTGGCCTGTAACCTAAAGGTGATTGGCAAAGGATGTTTCTGTGCCATCCCTGAAAATGCATAAGTTGCAAATGAAACATTTAAGGTTCTAGATTTACCAGATCGTCCTCTTGCTGTAAATGTGGAAACGGATAGTTGACAATTATGGCTCACACTGCAGCAGAATCCATATGTCAGAGAACATATTTTATTGCAGTCTAAAAGACAACTCTCAACAACTCTCTTCCCTACAACTCTTGGCCAGAGTCATTCTTCATTTTTAACAATCCAACTTTTTAAGCAAATACTACGCATTGCCTTCTGCCAGTTCATGACTCTAAAACAGATATCCCCTTTAGATGTGTTGCAATAAAACCTTATAAGCCCCCAGTAGCATCTGGAAAGCATTGAAATGACAAAAGGAATGGTTCAGCAAGGCTGGGAATTAAATCTGCCTCAACCCTCCTTTCTTATATTTATTGTGTCAGTTGCATTTAATGCCCAATGAAATCAGTGGGACTTGAGAGGTAATTATTTTGTTATTGGTTTCATTGAGATTTGTACAACTAATGTCTAAGTCAAGTACACTCTTGCAATAGAATATGGAAAGATGCTGGATGAAGAATAAGAAAGGGCTCTTATTGGAGGCACCTCAGGAATTTGCATGTCTTTTCTGCATTTTAGATACATAAAGATTCCTTATATTTTTGGAACACTGAATATAGCTCTTGTTCCATCATGGAGGTAAAAAAAGTATTCAGGGGTTCCCAGATGCTCTTTTCAGTTAGGAATCAATCAGGCAGTCTACTGCATAGTTTGGGAATATTAGCTGTATTGATGTGTTGGATATCATACCCTGGAATTAAATATTTATTTTTTTCCATAGGGAGTGTAGTTAAATTGAAACATAAATGGGTATCTAATCTCCCATAAACCATAATTATACAAATATTATATATTTTCCTGTAGAATATCAAGCCATATACCGGTATGTGTAGGATATTGATAAATATTGCTTGTCTAAGTAGAGAATATCTAAATGCCAATAACAGATGATTTATGGAGCACTGATGATGTAGGGAAATATTTTAAACAGAAGGGGTAAATGAAGAAAGAATATTTTGGAATTACTGAGCTTTCTTTCCATGGTTCAGTGATAGGATCTGTTGTTTAGAAGTAGCCATAGATTCCAGAGGAAATGATTCTGATTTCATTGAACAGGTAGCACAGCTAGAGAAGATAGTACCAAATCTAAGTATATCAATGTTGCTTTTATAGGACAACGTGCAAAGAGCATAGCAATAATTGTAATGTTTTGCTTTTCATTTTTACTATACTCATTGTTATTTTGTTTCTTTTGTTTTTTTTGGTACTCCATCTGCCACTGGACATAAATTGGTAAGTATCTTCTGATATCACTTTAGAGGAATGGGTAGCAAAACAATACTGGCAATTGGGAAGAGGCCAATCATGTCTCTTATGGCAGGGGTTGCCAACCCCCAGTTTGTGAACCAGGCCATGGCATACCAGAAACTGGGCTGCGCAAAAAAGCAAAGCCCTATCCATCAGATATAGGCAGCAAGTGAAACTATATCCTCTCTGGTCCATGAGAAAACCTATCCCCAGGAACATGTGCTCAAAAAGTTTTGAGTCGCTGTCTTATGGGTATGTTGCTATCTACTGAAGCTGGGTAGCTTTTATTGGTGTTTTTCATATCTGTATAACAGGACTTGTCAACCTTTTCAAGCACCCGATACCTGTCTTTTTGAGATTTTTCTCCAAAGTGTCTAAACTCATGTGGACGTTGCTAAATTTCATAAGCTTTTGTACTAGAATCATGCATCGTAATTGGCAGATGATACAAAAGGATGTAAAATAGGATATAAGTTAGAAAACAGAAGCTGAATTCAAAATTTTATTTGTATGTTAGAAAAATGGACTGGAAAATAAAATAAAAGGGAGAAGAGAGGCAGGGGGGAGAGGGGAGGGGAGGAGATGAGAGAAGAGGAGAGACAAATGTAAAATTCTACCCTTTGGGGAAAGCAACCAAAAGCACAAGAAATAGAAATAGGAATGAAATGTACAAGTGAAGACCTTCTTAGAATTGTAAGTGACCACGAGTTGAACATGAGTCAGCATTGTGACACAACTGCCAAAAAAAGATAAGCACAATTTTAGACTGCATTAATAAAGTTTACATTTTAAATCAGAGGCACTAATAATAGCCTTATTGCAATGTGCATCAGTCAAATCCAGTCTGGAATACTGCATGCAGTTCTGGTCACCAAATTTTGAGAAAGATTAAGAGAAGCCCTATAGGGAAATAAGAAAATGAAAGAAGATGGCATGCACAGCTATAATAGCATTTTTCAAGTCCATGAAAATGTGTGATAAGTAAAGTCAAAATCATTCCTCTGTATTGCTGTAGTACAGAAAATGGGATAATATGAAACAAGTCATGGTTCAAGATCATGTTCTGAAAGCAGTTTAGATGGAATTGTACATGTAATCTCATGACTGTGGTTTTTAATTTTGGGTGGGATGGGAGACTTCAGTGCAATCTTATGATCCAGTGAGCATCTTGGTTCTTATGGTATTCTCTTGTGGTCCTGCTTTCTATTAACTAACCAAGAAAGGTGGGGTTAGGCTTTCTCTTACTATCTGTTTTCTTTCCTGACAGGACTTTCCTCCCCAATTTAGGAGTGGGAGAGGGCTCAGCAAGCAGCTGGAGGCTCCTTTGAGGGTGGGCTGGATGGTTCAGATGAGGATGAACGTGATCCGCTCTTCAGCTCAGCTGATCTCCTGTCTCCCAGCGGACAGGCTGATGTACAGACCTTAGCCATCATGCTACAAGAGCAGCTGGAAGCCATTAACAAAGAGATCAAGTGAGTTGTCCTGGCCAGACGTAATAGCTTGTTCATAAAATGGATATAATTCATTTTTCCTGAATTATAATTCTCTACACTCTTGCTTGCCTACCCCTGGTGTTTTTGTGTCTTACGTTTTCTCCTGAAACTATTTCAGAGTCTTAAGGCTTTTCCTAAGTACAATGCTCTGTGTTTTCAGCACATATCCCAATTCCCAGTGTAGGAAATTTATATATCAGAAACATATCTAGAGAGTTCAGATTTAGTCCCTGAATAGGCCAATTTTTTTTGCTTCTATATAATGGAGTGTCTCTTTCCATCTATCCCTATATTGATTGTGCTAGAGCAGGGGTGTCAAACTCATGTCATCCCGGTGGCTTCACGTGATGTATCAAGATTTCCCCCCCTTCGCTAAACCAGGTGTTAGTGTGACCACCATGTGATGCATCCGGCCTGTGCTAGAGGAATATCAAAAGCAATACCCCTTATATACTGTATATAAGATATGAAAGTTTTTTTCAACTTTAGCAATTTTAAGATATCTTATGTTATTACAAATTTTACCTACAATTATTATTTACAATTATTTTATATATTGCTCTACATCTCAAGGGAAAATAACCAGTGGATTATGGACTAAAGGAAGCACAGTTATTCCATTTAATTTCATGCTTGCATGTATAATTTATAGAAGAGAAAGTAAAACATATTACGCTGATAACCCACAACTTGCCATATTTTTTCTTTGGTGGCTATACAAGACTGATCCAAGAGGAGAAAGAATCCACCGAACAGCGAGCAGAGGAAATTGAGAGCCGAGTAACCAGTGCCAGTCTGGATGGATCCTTGGGGCGCTACCGCTCAGGCACTTCCATTCCTCCCTCTGTTACCAGTTCAACTCTTGCCAGCCCTTCTCCCCCCAGCAGTGGCCATTCTACACCTCGCTTGGCACCCCACAGTCCTGCTCGTGATGGAGAAAAAATGGTACGTTGTAAATGGATCTGGGCAGGAGATGGCTGCACGTAGCAGCATTCATTGTTTCATTGCAGAAACATTTATGTTAATCACCAAAAGATGTAGTGGCTAAGAGGTTCAACTAGGACTGTAAAAACCTAGGTTCCATCTTCAGCTGTGGAGTCCCAAGTCCCTATTTCTCAGTCTCGCAGGATTGTTGTTATGCAGAAAAAGGGAGAAGGGGAGCAATAATGCAAGCACACCCTTCCTCTTGCTCACATATAAAATATTTTACCCACTTCACATCCCTATTCCTCTTCCCAAACTAACCTAGATATGTAAGAGCAAAAAGGTAGTGATCTATTCCCCCGTACTTGGTTGATTATCTTCTGATGGAGCCAAAATGTTTATTACAGTGAGCCACAGTGGCGCAGTGGTTGGAGTGCAGTGCTGGCTGCCTCCAATTTGACACTTCAAATCTCACCTGGCTCAATGTTGACTCAGCCTTCTACCCTTTTGAATTGGGTAAAATGATTCAAATTGTTGGGAGCATATGCTGACTCTGTAAACCGCTTAGACAGAGCTGTAAAAGCACTGCAAAACAGTATATATGTCTAAGTGCTATTGATAGTGCTACCAATAGTAAAAGAAAATGCCAGTTTACTTCTGGTGGCTCCTTTTATCTTATTCATCTACTCTCCACTAAAAAACTGGCCAGGACTCTCTCTACTTCCAGAATGCACATATTTTGTTTTCAAGGGCTGCACGTGGTTTTCAAGTCACAGGTTCTCCATTTGGGATTATGCAGTGTAGTCCCAGTTCTTCAATGGTGCACAGATTTTTCCCCATCCTACCATTTAGCTACAGATGCTAGGAAATAAATCCCGATTTTCAAGGGTCCAGATACTGGTTTTGAAGGCATTGATAAAAATTTACCTGACATCTGGAATGGCCATTATTAGAAACAGTAGGGATTAGATGGGACATTGGCTGCTTTGTTCAGCCTTCCCCTCTTGTGGGCAAATGCCACTTGTTTAAAACAAAATATTTTTTAACTTTTGAGTTACTTGTGGTGCGTGTGTGTTTAGAGCATATTGTCATTCTTATTGCAATAATCAGTCATCAAAGAGAGGTGTATATAAAAGAGATACCTAATTTATGAACAGTGAGTTGAGCTAAATTACTGTTAGATTGAATGTAGCCCAGGGTTGATTACATTCAATCTAAATTAGTAAGGGTTTTATGCAGGACATAGAAATGAGGAATAAGGTTCCCCTCAACACATGATTAATCTATAAAAGGATCCAATTGCAGAATTAATTTTCTGGTTTTCTGGCGGTATATCCTGATTTTCTCATAAACATCAGCAGCAACCAATTTTAGAGCAATACTCTCAAATTCTTGTTGAGGTTGTTAAACAAGGAATCAAAGCCACCTGCAGTATTGCCACAACTTACAAGGCATTTTAAAAATGAGGTACTATGTTGCACAATTTCAGTCCCAAGGATTTGTAACCTTCACTCCTATGCAATTTGAGAAGCTCCCAGAGAGCAGCATCTTCCTTCCCATCTGACAAATGGATTGTTTTTTGTACCATATTCTCCTCCTAGCAGAACCATGTTGCCAAGGAAGAGATGCGAAACTCTGAGGAGAAGGCCTTAGCATTATGCGAACCCCCAACCCCCGCAACCCCCCGTACAATGCGTCTTGAACGTATGACTCAAGCATTAGCTCTACAGGCTGGAGCACTGGAAGATGGCAGGGACCTGAGAACCAGGTAATATCAAAACCCCTAGTAGGCCTTGTGGTATGGAATGGGAGAACTGAGGTAAAGCATTCAGGGTTCGGGCTGCCATTTTAAGTTTTAAGGATGTGGCAGAAAGGAACAAACAGGCCAGAAATTTGGGTATTCTGCCTCAAAGAAACCCACAGCTGAGTTTCACAACCTGGACAAATGGATTTATTTTAATTTCATCTAGTTGGGTTTAATTATCTTAGAACAAGTGTTAAATTCCAAATTCCAGGCTCTGAACTGTTGGTTTATTTGAACTGTACAGCTCAACCAAAATAAAGGTTCATTGGATGTGTTCTCCATCATGATTTATTTGTAAACGTAGTAAAGGCAAAACACAAATAAATACATAAAAATATAGTGTTGTGGCACAGCAGACTTACCATGAACAGAAATAATGCTAGGTTAGAATCAACCTTATAGTAATTTATTTATTTATTTATTTATTACAGTGGGAGGGGCACTAAAGAACTGCCCATCTCCTTCACAGTGGTCAGTGTAGAATAAAATATTAAAAGCATAAAATAGTATATAAAATTTAAAAGAGGCAAGGAATATTAGAAATTAATTAAAAGGGCTTTCAGGGCACTAACTTGTCCCACGACTGCATGCTCTTCTGCTTGCCCTATCTCTGGTCTTCCAGTTTCCGTGCCTGGCTGCCCACATATAAACGCAAATAGTCAGAGTCAGCCTGAGGACAGTGGTGGGTCCCATAATGCTTCAGTTCTCACTCAGCCCAATGGAGACCCAACTATCAATCACCCTCATCAAACTCTATCCTCCTCTTTGGACATTCTCACTGACCAGTGGGAGGGGCACTAGACTCACTACCTCTCTTTTCCTGACTCTCACTCAGGAAAAGAGTGACTCTGCATGCAACTAACCAGACATGCAGCAACACCAACTCTTGGGCTTCCACTATGTCCCTCTCCCTTGAGAAGAAGACCCGCCATTAACACACTGGAGCGGCCTCATAGACTGCCCTGCTTCCTGCCAGGGGCATAGAATCCGCACTCCCATCCAATCTGTAGGAGAGCTCTGGTGACAGTCCTTAATGGAGGCTTGGTGTGGGTCCATCCATCAACTGGGCTTTTGTGGTCTGATACTGGCCCAAAGTCATTTGTTCAGCTGCTTTCCCAAGTGCTTACAGCAGTGCAGCAGTTTCTTGTTGCTGCCTAGTTATCCCTTGGGCCCCAATCGCTCTTGGAATAGCCTCTTGGCTGTATATCAGGCTGGCCACTTTACTGCTCTTTGAGCTGACCCTCACATGCTTCCCCAGAAGACTACTCAGCTGATCTGCAAGCAATCCACCATCAGCTTTGCTCCTTGCTTACGTATGCCAAGTCACGGAATTCCCTGCTGCTGCTCATCTGTCCAATGAATTCTTGCAGGGATCAGTTACCTAGGTCTTCCTCTGGGTGGTCAGTAATTCAGTTCATTCCCCCAACTGATCTTGGGCCTCAGACTGTCAAGTTGTTTCCATGCTATGCTGCCATCCAGCTGATTCCCACCACCATCACTCAGCTGTTTCTGATGGCTCTGATACTCCTTGGCATTTCCTAGTGGCTCATCAGCTGGGCCTGGTAGCAAGGTTCCTCAGGGGTCGCAAACCTCAAGACCTCAGACAAACAGTTGTTCCCCTACTCCACCGGCACCTAGTCAGTCATCATTGCTGCTGCTGGTGGTCAGCTGTTTCCAGCAGCTTTGTTCCTCCTGGCATCTTATGAATAGGGCTTGTTGGATCACTATTTCTAGCCAGGTTCTTCCAGGCATCTTATTGTAGACCCCAGGACAGGAGACTCAGGAAAAGCTCTCTTTATATAAAGCAAGTACAACAAGAAGGGTTGTGACAAAGTAGGTAGCCATGCAGGCAACATTCCACATGAAAATCTATTCTGGTTTTTTTTTCATTGCCTACTTATATTATTCTGAATTCTGTACAGAACCTTTGAATTGAATCTATAAAAACTATACATGAAATGAATGAAGAAATAACTGAACATACCTTCATACATGAATTGCCATGTATCTATTTTTCTTGGTTTCATCTGCCAAACAAATGGTTTTTATTTTTTCCAAATTTGGTATTTGAAATCCTTGCTGACCTACTGGATACCTTCCCAAATTCTAATACTAGATACCAGCCAGCTGCTTCTGACAATGTAATATGGCTGTAATTGTGCTAAGAGCTTCAGGAAGAGATCTGTTTTGAATAAAGAATTAGTTGCTAGAGAAAAAAAGAGACTATAAAGTGCAGTTTTGAGTAAACAAAGTGTGGAGTACAATGACAAAGCAGAACTTCTAAGGTCCGAGTTCACTCAAGACACTTATATACAGACTTTAGTTTATATACCATACTATGCCCAAATAAACATGGTTCTGGTGTCACCTTATATGCTTAGCTGAGTCTCCAAGCGCACTAACCTACCTGTTTTGTCTTAGATTAGTATGTTATGCCAATCCAATCCAGGAAAGAATTTTAAAATTGGGACAATTTATTGCTGTCCTTTTTTATATGCCATATGTATAGTATTTCTAACTCTGATTCTTTCCTTTGTCACAGTCTGGGGGCAGATGGCACGAATAGCAGTCAGGATTCCCTTCACAAGTCCACCAAGAAGAAAAGCATCAAATCTTCCATTGGGCGTCTCTTTGGCAAGAAAGAGAAAGGGAGGATGGGGCAGTTGGGCCGTGAGTCCCCCTCACTTGGTATGCTTTCCCCACCCACAGAATCAGTTTGATCTTTTTTTCTACCACTAAAACAAGCCCCACTCCTTCCCTGTAAATGTAATTCTATATCTATAGCCTTGCGACCAGGGCCTCTGTTTGGAATTATAATCCAGCACATCTGGAGCACATCAGGTTCAGAAAGACTACACATAACTTGGCTTTTCTGTCTCTTGTCAAAAACACTCTATAACAATTAGAGGAAAAAATAACCTCTTGCCTTTCTTGAGACCCCCACCCTCAATCCTTTTAACTTTTGGTTGCGCTGGAATGAGCAACATAGATGCTGCCCAAAGATTAGTCTCTGCTCTCTCCAGTCTGTGATTTTCACCTCATGGAGAAGTAGCCGCATAGGAGTTCTCTCTTAAAAATTAAGACAGCCAGTGGCGGCCATAATGTATTTCTGTTTCTCCCTGTTTAACTGCCCATTTTCTTGACAGCTGGGACTCCATCTGATGAGATGTCACCTGCAGACCCCCTGGGCCTTTCCAAACTCTCAGGACCTGTGGACAAGGATCGTAGGAACAAAAAGAAGTAAGAACAGGGGGGAAGAGAAGGACTGATAGAGATTAACCTGCAAGACTCCAAAACTAGCTTGGCTTGTGAAATTACTGGGTGGTACCCGGAGCAAGCAATACTGCACTTTGAGCAGCCCCACACTTGCCTTTGCAAAATGGGGAATAACATGTAGAATTATAATATTGAATGTTAAACTGGTTAGTTTAAACTATTTATTTAGCACATGGCATATCATACATGGCCTTGCAATATTCATCTAGATTCATAAATCACAATAAAGCGTAAGTCTTAAAAATACCTATATTCAAATACCAATGCCTAGGCCACTTAACCATTGAAGTGCAGCATTGTTTATATGGGGGGGGGGGATCAGATATAACACCAGTCTATGCTCTCAGCCTATAGCTGTTCACAATCACACTGAGGGAAGGATACTATGCCCCATTTATATAATAGATCCTGGCAAATGCCCTGTGAGGTACAAATCCTATTCAGGATTGTCAATTGCTGGCATTTTGGTAGTTTCAAAGCTGGCAGCTTTTTTGTGGAATGGTTTATACGTCCCCTTATGTTCAGACATTCAGGAACCCATGTGGCTTTCTATTGGTAATCAGTGTTAAATACTTCATATCATATCTTCAGAGCTAAAGAAGCTTCTTGGATGAGAAGCAAAATGTCTTCAAAGAAAAACCAGAAAGTCTTGAAAAAGCATCTTTGGGAGAATCAGTGTTAAAATTGTGGAATTGTAGATGTTGTAGAAGTGCCCGTTGGGCTTCCTGGATTTGAGTCTTCCTGCTGATAAATGAGGAAGGTCAGCATGCACCAGGTGGGAGTGAGTGGTTCATAATTTTTCTGTATTCTCTCATAAGTGCATCTTGCCTTCATGAAGCTGGCAGTGCTATATGGCTCAGAGGTTTTAATACATCCACTTATAATCCTCATGGTGTCTTTGAGTCTGGCATCCAACTTACTAGTGTAGCAGCTGTTAAAGGGGTACAGTATTCTGCTATGGAGTAGACCAGCCCTAGCGCCAATGACCTGAGAGTGGCAGCTGAAGCTCCCCATTTAGTTCTGCATAATTTCTGAAGTACATTGTTCCTCGTATTGATTTTTGCCACCATATTCTCTGGATATATCTTAAAGGAGAGAATCCTGTCCAATGTTATTCCAAGAGTCTTTGGATGTCAGTTATAGGGGAATATGCTGCTCTTTAAGTAGACCTTATGGGCTTTCATATGGTAATTTGTTAAGAATGAAGCACGTGGTTACTCTTTTGCTGTGCTAGGAGTAAGCCTACAGTCAGTGAATAATTTTTCCCCAAATCTTAAAATCTTTGGACAGAAGGTTATCTGCCATGTGTTTTTCTTGTACTACTACGAGCAAATAATCAGCATATCCAAATATGTGTCTCCCCCCCCCCCTTTGTCACTGGCATATCTATTATGATGATGGTGATGATGTCAATACAACACAGCAAACGACATCACTATGCTGGATTTCGTATTTCATCACCAGTCGGGCGCTTCCCAAGCACCTAGGACTGTGTGATGTAGCGGCGAATTATGTTTGCCGATCCCAGTAAAGGGGCCTTTTGCAATTGACAGATGGAGATTTTGTCAATTCCAATGGTTTTCAAATGTCTGCTGAGATCCATTGGCACTGCCTATTATTATTATTATTAATAATAATAATAATAATAATAATAATAATAATAATAATAATTAGATTTGTATGCCGCCCCTCTCCGCAGACTCGGGGCGGCTCACAGCAGCGATAAAACAATATACAATAACAAATCTAATGTTAAAAGTCTAAAATAACAAATCTAACATTAAAAGTCTAAAAGCTCCATTATTTAAAAAGCATACACACAAACATACCATACATAAAACTACATATATACAAATTGAACAGTGTAGGTGCCATTACAGAGCCTGGTGGGAGACTATTGCTTCATCTTACCTTACTTACATTGTCCCCCATTATTATCTGAAAGGACATATCACTCAGAGGTTATTAATTAGTTGAGAGAGACTATGGCACACTCAATATAACATATGACCCATTACACTGGATCATATGCCGCACAATTCGTTCTTCAAAGTGATGTGGTTTTTAGGCCTCATTGAAGTCCTGCTTCAATATAGCTTGTTAAACTTAGCAGCTGATCCACACAGCTCTGGTTTTGTTGGTAGCCAGCTTGCTGCATGGGCAGATGTTCATCTGTTAGAGGACTATCCTGTTTAATATTTCCAGAAGTTTATAACAGAAGCTCAAAAGGACAATTGGGCGGTAACTTAGAACTCTCCCTTGTGGTTTGTCATGTTTTAGAAGTGATATTATTTTAGGTTTTTTTGAACTCTGCTGGCAGGCAAATACTTGAAAACTACATCTGAGGAGAATTTACCAATCCAATTCCATGTGCACCTCCTGACACTATTACGAATTCTGGATGAATGCCATCAAAGCCTGGTGATTTACGGTGTTACTGGCTATCAATGGCAGTTTCAATTTCTTTTCTAGAGAAGGGACAAGAGTATTTAGAATATGTTCAGTCCAACCGCTGAAAAGCTGAAAATGCTTTTTGATGAGAGTAGAGTGTCCTTTCACCTTTGCTGCTTTGGAAAGAGATATGACTTGAGAGGTTACTAAGTCAGGCATTACATTACATTACATTATATTACATTGATTGTTGTGCAGGTTGTCTCGTTCTACTCAATTTCCTGAATAGGTTCCAAGCCTCCAACCCAGTTGGATTTGCTGAAACTTAGTGATTCTGTATGTTGTTTCCACATCTTACGTTGAGTTGCATCCAAGCTGTGTAAGAGATCATTATGAATCTCTATATCACTTCTCTGTAGGAAGGTCTAATAGAGTCCTTTAGTCTCTTCATTCATTCCATTACTGGCATTTACTGTCTTCTGAATCCTCCAGTTATATGTCTTTTTGTCAGTACAGGCATAGGAAAATTGAGGATCAGAAGGGAAAAAAATGATCTTGAGTTTTTCAGAAGTTATGGCTTTCCCCCCAATTCTCTCTGTTTCTATATTTTCTGTGCCTAGGCATGAGCTGTTGGAAGAAGCTTGTCGACAAGGGTTACCTTTTGCTGCCTGGGATGGACCTACTGTTGTCTCATGGCTGGAGGTAAACAGCATGTCTGAAAAGTCAGGTTCTAGGAAGATGGTTACTTGCATCACAATCACACTAACTCTGTACCATGAGCAAATAACAGAACTCCTTTTATGGTTTGTGTAGCATAATATATAAATGAGGTTTCCCAATCTCATTATGCAAAATAAGCCAAGAATTCAAAGCCAAGATCAAATCTTGACTTTTAGCTGTGGTTTAATAGCAGGGGAAGCCATTAGAGCCCCCTAGTTTATATGACATGTTCAATGAATAATCGAAGATGCATCTCATATTAATTTAGCTGTGTCCCTGGCACAAGCCATATAGAACTGGTTGTGCTTTCCATTAAAAAAAAACCCTTAAGAATTTTTTGTGACATCATGCATGAATGAGCAATTTTTATTGCACAAAATCTAAAACTGCACCTTATGTCAGCATAGAACCTTCCCACTGTTTGTAAAGAAACAACCCAATTCATTGAAGTGGTGGACGTGATGTGCAGTGCCTCGATGGAAGTTAACAGGCTTAAGCTCAACCCTGACTAGACCGAATGGCTGTGGGTAATGCCTCCAAAGGACCATACCAACAATCTATCTCTGGTCCTGTGGGCAGAACAGTAACCCCCTCAGATCGGGCCTGCCATCTGGGTGTCGTCCTAGATCCACAGCTGAAAACCCACAGAGTCGGCCTTTTCTTGGTCTCATCAGCCAAACAATGTTGACTGGCGGACCCCCGGGGAAGAGCCTTCTCTCTGGTGGCTCCGGCGCTATGGAATCAGCTTCCTTCAGAAATTCGTGTCCTCCCTACCTTACCAGCAAAACTGTAAAGACTTGGCTCTTCCAGCCATAAATGATGAATGATGAGTGTGTGGGTTTCATTAGGGTTTGAATAAACATTTTTTCATCTTGTTTTTAAGAATTGTTCAATTAATGTTTTTATGTCATTTTAAGAATTGTTTTGCTTGTTAGAAGCTGCCCAGAATCCTTCGGGAGTTGGGCAGCATATAAGCACAATCAATCAATCAATCAATAAACAAATAAACAAACAAATGAGAAAGACTCATACAGATTTGGATTGGATTGAAATTCAATGAATGAGTTTCTTAGAATTTTGCCTTCTTCTTCTTTCTATTCATTAAAGCAGTCTGTGTTTTTTCATGCTTCCACTTGAGCCTAAAAACGTTAATGGTTGCTTTAATAGAGTACAGGTTTTTTTATGCTGCATTTTTTTTTCAAATACTTTTTGAAGCAGCCTTGAGTTTAGGAGAAAAAGATTGCTTTTTTATTACATGCAGTATCTCATTGTGATTAAAGATTGCATGGAGCTGTGTGAACTTCTTCCCAGCAGAGGCAACGAACATTAAATCCCACCTGTTAACAGTGGATTAAAGGGCAACATTTGCTTATCCAATAACCAACAATTGCATGGAAATTCCCCCAGGGCCAAATGAGACCCATGAGTTGGGGATTGATTTCCTTCTGAGCTGCATAAGTATTTACTTAACCTCTCCTCTCTTCTCTTCTCATTTAATCTGGCAGCTGTGGGTAGGCATGCCAGCCTGGTACGTCGCTGCTTGCCGTGCCAATGTCAAGAGTGGCGCCATTATGGCCAACCTGTCTGACACAGAAATCCAGCGAGAAATTGGCATCAGTAATCCTTTGCACCGGCTTAAGTTGCGTCTTGCCATTCAGGAGATGGTTTCCTTGACCAGTCCTTCAGCCCCTGCTACTTCACGTACAGTAAGTGATGGGCTCTTTATACACTGCCCTTTGTTGGGCCTTCTCTTGACTAGCAGGGAATCTGACAGCTTTCTCTACATGTTAAAGTTCACAACTGCTTCCTTCCTCTCCTCTTTTTTCCCACCTTTACTATTTTTGCTAGTCTACTGGAAATGTATGGATGACACATGAAGAGATGGAATCTCTTACAGCCACAACAAAGCCAGTAAGTCTTTGAGTCTTGAGTCTTTGCTATGAGTTCTGTCCCTCAAATCAGCTGCCTTTCTTCTTAGGCTCCATGTTGTGGCTGTTTCCAGGATCTTATATTACAGTTTCATCTGTGTCATGTATGCATGATTAGAAGATTGGATGGCACTATCTATGCATGCATCTTGTCAGTAGTTTTCCTATCAAAGTTTACAGTTTTCTTCCTTTGCTTAGGGAAAACACAATGAAAGCATTCAAGTTTCCTATTATTTTGGAAGGACTAGAAATAAACTTTAATTTTAATGAAGGCCAGCCTTTTCTGACTAGTGCCATATCTTAAACCAATACAATGCTTTTCAATCTCAGCAACTTTAGATCTGTGAACTTCAATTTCATGCTGGCTGGGGAATTCTGGGAATTGAAGTTCACATATTTTTAAAGTTGCTGAGGTTGAGAAACACTGAGCTAATCTATCATTCTGTGTCCCCATGGGAATTCCTTCAAATCTGCAGTGGGACCGTGGGATTTGTACAGTTGCCAAATTTAAAAACAGACAAACAAACAACCTATTATTGAGTGAAACCACCTGAAATGATGCGCTTGGTCTATTACCTAAAAACAAGAATAGCAGCGTAAGTAATTTATAGAGCAGAGTAGAGTAGTCACTCTTTCTTAAGCTTATGTGATTGGCTCCTTTAATCCTAATTTCCTTGGGGACTCTGCAAATGATTTTGTTTGGAGACCAGATTTCCAGATGCAGCAAAATGAATCAATGGAGACAGTTATACTGGCTCACACTGTAAGAGACCTTTTTATTGGAAGAGAATAGGAAAAACCAGTGTAGTTCAATTCTCTCTCTGTGATGTTAGGTTTTGGTTATTTTTAAGACTCTCATTTTTAAAAAAAATATTTGCATGACAACAGTTGGGTTCATTGGTTAATGTAATGGGATCCCTACCGCTCACCCATCTCTTTTTATTGCATGTGTAGATTTATTTAAGACCATTTCCATTAGCTTTGAGCTACTGTGATGTGTGTTTGTAGAAAAAAAAAGTACATCTCAAGATTGTCTTAATGATTCCTTTCTACTTTCCTTCTTGCTTTCCATTTAATCACTGTACAGGAGACAAAGGAAATCAGCTGGGAGCAGGTATGGGCGGGATTCGTATGCTGACTCTCTTAATCTGCATGTGTTTTTCTATGTATTTCCTTTTATGGTAGAGAGCAGGGCTGATGCTAAAAGCACTTGTACTTCATTAAGTGAATGGACAATATAATCAAAATGTTATATGTAGCTAAATGAATAAAAGTGAAGGGAAAATGCATGTATCAAAAACATGCTTCTTAAATCAGAGCTGAAATTCATAACTTAAATTCAGTAAAATTATCCTTTTAGCTCTAATAGATGTATTTGGTGTATTGGTTATTTGAAGAAATTCTTTATAAACATTTGTTTAAATAGATTTACTCCGACACATCTGATATTTCATCAGAAATTGTGGCAATGTTGGAAGAGAAAAACAATTATATAAATCTTTTTGTTTACTTCCCTTTTTTGTCCTGCTTTACACTTATTATGGTCTATCCCCTATTTCTGTATCTTCTCGTAGCCAGTTGTGAGGAAGAATCTTGTCTTAGAACAGCTGCATAAATAATGGATCCTGTTATTTAGAGAACTACTGATCTCCCTTACCTGGATAGATATTTGCGTAGGCTAAGGCAAGACTTTGTCACAGGCTAAGGTTAAAGCTAAGTCTTTGTGATGCTTTTACCTTACACTTGTCTTCTGAGCAAAGGGTTGAATTCACTGGTCTCCTACCTCTGTGCTTCTGTTATTACAGCTTTCACAGCTTGTGACCCCATCTAGAGGCAACTGCTTCCCATAGCAAGATTTCAGACTAAGAAGAAATATTAGAGCTCCATGAAAAAGGGGATTTCATATAAGATCCCAGATTAGAAAATAATTCAGTACTGGACCCTGACTGGAAACTTGTTCTCTCAACTAAGTTGCTTTTTTCTGCTTGTATTTAAGATGTCTGCTTTGTTTAGAAAATCCCAAAACATTTAACACTCTAGGACTCCCTCCATTAGGATTTTAAATAAAACATAATTTTAACTGTGATTTGTTGGATAAACAACAATTCCTAATTTTTTTCAATGTATTAAACTAGGATAGTTTCCAAGCCCTAATAACTGGGTTTAGATGGCACAAAATCAAGTAACATTTGATAGAGCACAGTATCTGAAGCCTGCCGCTGAGTCAGTCCGTTTGCGTCAATACCATCTGGAGCAACATTTTAGGATTTCTTACATCCACAGTGAAGGGTACTGAATTTAAAAATAATCCTCCAATTTCCCAAATATATTTTAAAACAAGCATCAGGCAACAGCTAACAGCTAAAATGTTGATGAAATGGAATAATTTTAACTCAGCATCTGGAATACAAAAAGAATAAAGAAAAACAACCTGGTTTTGGAAGGTATATTGCATTTGAAATGCCATCAAGGAAAGATTCTATGATGGACAACTTCTAATAACAGAAAACTTGGAACAGTCTTCCCAGTTACCCTTCCTTATTTCCCATGGCAGAGAGAAAGAATTGTCATGTGTCATCTAGAAAGGCTGCCATAATGTGAAAATGTCTTCAGCATAACAGAAAACACAGACAAGTTCACACAGTAAAGGAAGACAGCCATAAATATACATCCAGTCCAAAGTCTTCTCCATTTCTCCTCATAACGGTCCTATAAAATATTGTCTTGCCTCAAGTTTGCAGAAATATATTTGAGTAATATCAGGTTAGTTACTGAAAGTATCTGAAGCAAATATTGCAAATGAATGGGTATGGATTTATAGCAGATGCTCAAATATTGCAAGAGCAAGAAAATGGAAAAAAACCTACAGTGCAGATGTTCAGTATATGGAAGGAAAGTGATGTTTCCACTCAGATGTTTTGTTAAACCAAGATGCTTTACTAGGTCAGATGCATTTAAACAACACACTAAGCTTGGTTACTGTATACTTTGGCCTGTTCCTTGCTGGTTTATGTATTGTGAATCCCCCCAAAATAAGCTAATTCAGTGATTGGATTAGGTTTATGATACAAATATAGTCCTTCAGAGTGTCTGTTTTTTACTTCTTCAGATCCTGGCATATGGAGATATGAACCATGAATGGGTGGGAAATGATTGGCTACCCAGCCTGGGCTTGCCTCAATATCGCAGTTACTTCATGGAGTCTCTAGTTGATGCCCGGATGTTGGACCACCTCAACAAGAAGGAACTACGGGGCCAGCTCAAGATGGTGGACAGCTTCCATAGGTGAGAAGAGCAAATGACTTGGGCCTTCCATGTGAAGGAATAGATTCATGTTGCTGACATAACTTACAGCACTGTTTTTGTGAGTCATGCATCCATATATGTCTGTGCAAAATCTTTAATTTCAATCAAATGTAACATTATTTATTAATGTTCATCCACTTACAAAAGATTCTGGGAGAAATTGCCTTGAATATCACCTACTCTTCTTAGCCATAAACCTCAACGCTTAGAATTGAAATCTTCAAAGAAAAACCCGGTATGAACAACATGGGAACTGAAAATTTACCAGGACTCCCTCTGTTACTTAACCTGGATCCATCATCATCATCATCCTGTTGGGCATTGCTGCGAGCCTGTTTTGGTTTTTTTAGCAACATCATTTTTAATGGTGCAGTTAAGAAATTTACAGTAGACAATGGATATAATGATCTTTCCAGGAACACTCTTTAGATAGAAATATAAATTATATATATATATTTATATATATAATTGATTGCTATAGAATACAGTATGTCAACTTGCTCTATTTTGTGGTCTTTCTGTTCAGTGGAGGCCTGGATTTTGTCCCATAGTCCTCCCCTGCTGCACTTCCAATCAATGCTGGAGATGAGGGAAGGCGTTTCGATTTCTATCCAGTGCTCAAAGAAGTGTCTGCTGAATGTGGAGTTTTCATCAAAATGTGCAGAGTGGCATTACAATGCAAGCTCCACCTCTTATATACATGTGTGCAATATCACAGTGCATGTACAGAAGGGGTAGAGTTTGCGTCGCAATGTTGCAACACACGTTTCATCATTTGACTCCCTTCCCCCAAGTCGATGCCTCTTTTTAGAAAATTGAATGGGAATTCCAACTCCATGGATCAAGCCACCGAGCATTAATTAGTACTACTGCTGCAACTCCACCAGCCCTTGTGAACTTAGTAGATGATCCAGAATGCGCCATTTGCCATTTCTTTGGTGTAATCTATGGTATATCTTCCAAGGGTGAGCCTTCATTATGGAATCATGTGCCTGAAACGTCTTAACTATGACCGAAAGGAACTGGAAAGAAGACGAGAGGAGAGTCAGAACCAAAATAAAGGTAGATATAGATGAGAAAAGATAAGAGCAAAGGTTGCCATTGAGCAGCACCTACAAATCTGAATTGGGGAAAGTAAACAAGGGAAGGCAATGAAATAGCTAGAATGGGTGGATCATAGGATTGAATTTGGTGCTAAGCTTGTCTCTTCCCTTCCCCATCCCTTTCCAGATGTGATGGTGTGGTCCAACGAGCGTGTGATGTGCTGGGTGCAAATGATTGGGCTGAAAGAGTTTGCCAACAACTTAGTTGAAAGCGGGGTACACGGAGCCCTCCTGGCCCTGGACGACACCTTTGATTGCAATGACTTGGCCCTGCTGCTGCAGATCCCAACCCAAAACACACAGGTTAGGAGTAAGCATAGGAATGCTGGATAGGGGAGGGAAGAGAATCAAGAAGCCATGAGCTGTGCCTAATGCTTCCATGAGAAGAAGAAGGGAATGTACAGCCTTTTTCAATGTAGCAATAACCTTCTAGATTTTAATGCTTTTAGTATGGAGAAGTTGGCCTCTTTGACCTCAGTCATAAACTTAAAATCCCCCTAAATTTTTTCTTTCTGAATTGTTGATTGACATCTTATGAGATTTTGTGATTGGTCAGTTGGGGGAGCAGGTACACACTTCCAATTATTTTGATATTTGTTTAATTGGAATTGCCTGGGAACCGTGGGCATCATGTTGCCAATGCGTATGCCTAAGTCGCATCATACTGTCTAGCAATTGCACCCCAAGGCCGTTTTTCTCCATTCCTTAATATTTTTGGAAAAATGAAAATAGTGGAGAGCCGAAGGGAACACTGTGCTTTACAGAACAACAACGGAATGCAAAGAAGACTAAAATAATCTATTTTTTTTTTTAAAAAAAAAACCACCTAGGCTCGGCAGATTTTAGAAAAAGAATTTGGGAACCTTATCACCATGGGAACAGACCGGCGACTGGATGAGGTGAGTTCTCCTTTCACCACAGTCTCTAACCTTGAGAGACATCCTCATGCTCTGCTATTTGCCTATATTTGTTGCACTTTTGTCTCCAGGATAGTGCCAAGACCTTCAGTCGTTCCCCATCTTGGCGGAAGATGTTCCGGGAGAAAGACCTCCGTGGTGTCAGCCCTGACTCAGCCGAGATGTTGCCGGCCAATTTCCGCACAGCCTCCGTGGCCTCCATTACCTCACCCGGGGTGCAACTTCGTAAGATGCAGCCAGAGGGTATATAGGCACAACTCTTAGGCTATCTAGGCCTGCATTCTGAACTGGAGCACACAATGGGGGGCCATGTGGGGGAATCATATTTCTTTAACTTCCATTTAATTATCAAAATATTCTTTAGGCAACTTATCCAATACAAACATAAAGTCTCCTTAACATCAAGCTTAGTGGACACATTTATATAAATTTGTAATAATTATATAGAAATAGTTTATTTGCTTTTTATCCCAGGAATTTTTTTCAACTTTTTAATTTAGTTTACAGCTCTATGGATTATCCAATATTGAACAGGCCCGGCCCTGCTTAGCTTTCAAATCCAGACAACAGTTAAGTGCTGCCATCTGGTGAAGCTGCTTATAAAAAATAATAAAAGAATAAAATATAAAATTAGAAACTTCCTGCTGACAGGAAAGTATGTTATCCCCCCCCCCCTCTCTATCCCCAAGCTAATAAGGAATAGAGTGTTCTCTTTTTCTGGAACTTACTCATTTTTAATTGAGATTATAAAATATTGGTGAAAATAAAAGTAATAGGAAAATGGAGAATGGGAAAAGGAAAAGAATAGCCTCAAATTTTTAATTTAGTAACTTAACAAGAAAGCCTTTTCTATAACAACAGTTTAATCAGCAAAAACCAAAGTGAAGATTTTATTTTTTTCTACCTCAACCACCAAGTCTAGAACCAGTTTCCTAGTAGAAACAAAATTGAATATATTATTTTATCTTATTAAAAACAGTTGATTTTGTCATCTTTGCTAGCTCCATTACATTTTCCATCCATTCCTCTATCATGGGAGTTGATTTATCCTTCAATTATTATGCATAAAGAATTCTTGCTGTGATCAGGAAAAAAAGTTCAACTACATATATTTCTTATCATTATCATAGCAAATTAATCTGAGTGGTGGGAAATGTTAAGATTTCATGAACTGGGAGAGCCAACGGTAACAAGGTCAGCCAATGAATAGCAACTAAGTCAGCCAATGGGAGTTAACCATTTCTGAGTCTGTGCAGAGAATCGAAACTGATAATTTAAGCTTAAGGCGGGTCATGGCTCAATCCATTCTGCTCTCTTGTGCACTCTGTGCTTGTCTGCTGCTGAAATAAAACTAATTCTCCTGCTTGAGTTTACTTATAACTACATTGAAGAAGAACTCTGCTAATGGTATTGTAAATTCATCTGTTACTATGTTTATACAGAAGTTAATGAATCCAGCTGAATCAGTTACCTGTGTGTGCTTCTGGTTTTGCTTTTTGCATCCAACTCTAATAGGAAATCTGTGTTTCTCTGTACTACTACACACAATAGCTTTCGTTAGTGTAGCAGCCATTGGTAATGGATGCTGGGAATTCTGATTCAGTAACAGTCTAAAAGTCTGCATATTCTTCGATTTTGTTGTGAAAAGGGCGTTTGTCTGTACTGCATTATGGTGTCAAGACCAGTAGGGGTTGCACCGGGCTGGGATTGGGGCTCAGTAGCGGAAATAGAGATGCGCATGCATCTCCATGCACCTGATACTTGCCCACATGAATTTGGCTTCTGGGCATGCGCCAGAAGTGAAATCTCATGTGAGGATGCTCTCATGTGTGGGATTTTGCCCATTATTTGTGGTTTTTTGCTTTTGTGCATGTTTCAGGAAAATTGCTGAAATAGCATGTGTGCGTCGTCACACAAGATTTGGCTTCTGGCACATGCACAGAAGCCAAATCTTGCACAAGGATGTGCCCGCCCGCACCGGTCTTCAGGAGCTTTCCGGTAGCGGCAAAAGGTAGGAACCCTCGCCTGGTCAAGACCACAAGAACCCTTATGGATCTTTTGAAGCATAAAACAGTTAGGATAAAGTGAACAACCTTTTAGTTGTTGAAAAAAGCAATTCATCTTCCTGGAGAGCCTACCAATCTCAGTTGCTTGAACAATGACATCAAATAGGTGGAGCTGCTTTTTTCTATTATGTTTACAGAGAGGAGCCAATGTTTAAAAAGCAGCATTAGCCCTTGTATTTCAATATCTGCATATTTCCTAAAACAGAACAATGAGAAAATATGAGAATTGTCAACAATAATGGCCAGTACCTGTTATCTATGACAGGAGTCTCCAATCTAGGCAACTTTAAGACTTGTGGACTTCATCTCCCAGAATTCCTCAGCCAGCAAAGTGAAGAAGTCCACTGTGAAGTCCACAAGCCTTAAAATTGCCAAGGTTGGAGACCCCTGATCTATGGGTTAGGAAAAGAAAACATGTATATTGTTCCTTTGGTCCACACATGGGCTAAAAGTTCAGGACACCTTTGGTCAAGATGTATTTTTAAAGCTCTGGTGGATATATTTATGAATTCCTTCCTCTGTTTTTTTTTTCTCCCCAGGGAACTCATTAGGTAGCCAACGGACAGACAGTATGTCAGTGAGAACGTATTCCTGTTAATGCCAAGATGGAGGAGGTAGGCTACTGCATAATGGGACACAGGACACACTATAAACATATAATGCAAAATACATCTATATGGTGTAATTATATACAGTAGAACCCCGACTTACGAGACTAATTGGTTCCGGAAGGAGGCTCGTAAGTCAGAACGCTCGTATGACGAAACATTGTTTCCCATAGGAAACAATGTAAAGTCAATTAATCCGTGCAACAACAAAAAAACCCGCTGCCGCCGAACGCGGAAGTTAGCGTTCAGAGACAGCTGCAAAGCGGTGCGCGTGTTTTAAAACGTCAGAGCCGGCCTGGGGGGCTCGGGGGGAAGCCCCCGAGCCCCCCAGGCCGGCTCTGACGTTTTAAAACACGCGCGCCACTTCGCAGCTGTCTTCTGAAGCCGGAACGATAACTTCCGCGTTTGGTTTCAGAAGACAGCTGCAAAGCGGTGCGCGTGTTTTAAAACGTCAGAGCCGGCCTGGGGGGCTCGAGGGGAAGCCCCCGAGCCCCCCAGGCCGGCTCTGACGTTTTAAAACACGCGCGCTGCTTCGCAGCTGTCTGCTGAATCCGAACGCGGAAGTTAGCGTTCCGAATTCAGCAGAGAGCTGCGAAGCGGCGCGCGTGTTTTAAAAGGTTGCAGCCGGCCTGGGGGGCTTGCCAGCCCCCCCCCAGCCCCCCAGGCCGGCTGCAACCTTTTAAAACACGCGGGATACGAGCGCCAAGGAGCTGTCTCCTGAAGCCGAAAGCGGAAGTTAGTGTTCGGCTTCAGGAGACAGCTCCTTGGCGCTCGTATCCCGAATGTGAGCTCGGGAGGCGAACAAAAATGTCGCTCCCCTCCCAGCTCTTATCTCGAGTAGCTCGTAAGTAGAGCTGCTCGTATGTCGAGGTTCCACTGTACAAAGGATGGATTAGCATAGTTTGGATTCTGATCTTTCTTTTTAAAAAAATAACAACAACAGTTGAACAACATATAGATAAAACAACCTAGAAGGAATCTGGGCAAAAATATTTCGGTCTCAAAAGCTGAAAAAAATTGTTAGCTTTTTTGGACCTTTGGATTTTCCCCCATCCAATATTTTTTGTAACTTTTTGCTTAAGGAACTGAAAAGTTACAAACTTTTTCAGAGCATTTTGATTGGTCCCCATAATGGTATTGTCCAAATGTGGTTTTCTTTTTTTGAAAGCAACATTCATGTACAGGATGTGAGCATGTAACTCACCATCTGTGTTCACACAGTAGTTCAATCAAGCACAGCATGCTAAATTTGGTTAGTGTGTTTCTGTACGGCTTACACCAGTGATGGTGAACTTTATTCCCCTCAGAGGTGCTAAAAGTGTGTGCGTGTGTGCCCAGACCCATAATTCAATTCCCCCCATGCCCCACCCCTTATGAGTGTACCATGACCCCCTGTGCTGCCCTGCCCTGCATGCATGCCCATGCACACACACTTCAGGTCTCCCTGAAGCCTCCAGAGGCCGGAAACGGCTCATTTCCAGAATTCCAGTAGACCCATTTTTCACCCACCTGAGGCAGCAAAGGCTTTCTTAGAGCCTGGGGAGGGCAAAAAACAGCTTCCTCTGCCTCCCAGAGCCTCCACACAAGCGCTGTACTTACCTAGCATCCAGAAGGGGCCGTGTGGAGACTCCTGGGAGGGGAGGAGTAATGTGGGCGGAGCCAGACGAAAATCAGCTGGTTGGCACGCACATCCATGCTGGAGCTGAGCTAGGGCAATGGCTCCTGTGCCCACAGATAGGGCTCTGAGTGCCACCTTTGGCATGCACACCATAGGTTCGCATTCACAGGCTTATACCATTTTATGACTCCAACACGGTTAGTTGATGGTTCTGGATGAAAATCCAGAAAATGAATTAATTTAGTAGCCAGGCTAAACATTCAATATGTATTAATGTAACAGTGTAACTTAGCTATCTATGTTATGCCCTAGTATAAATAGGAAAATAAAAGGGGAAGAAAGTTTTCTGCAAAATGAATCGGAGGATGGGGTAGGATTTATTTTTAATTTTTGCTTTTGTTTTCCCAACTAAAATCTAATATATAAAGAGGACTAATATAATTTTGGCACTGAGTAATGCCGACGCAACCTTAACTCAGGACATCCCAGGATTGTCTTTGGCTTACCCTTAGTCTCCTTCCCTAACATTCTGTATAGGGAATTCTAGGAGTTTGAAAACCACACGGCTTAAAATTGTTGAGGTTGAGAAACACTGGTATGGAGTCACATGTGTGACGTGGGGGAAATTAGGATTAAAAATGAAAGAAGCATCTTTTCAGAACTGTTAAAGTGGCCTGGGATACATTTGTCTTTCCTCACTCTTCTTTCTCTTTCTCTTGAAAGCTGCTGTCCCAGTTATGTCTCAACCTCCCTGCCTTGGGCAGGAAGACCCTCTGCTGCTGCTGCTGCTGCTGCCTCTCCTTCTCCGTCATGTGCTCACACGAGGGCATGAAGAGCTGCTGCTGCTACTAGCACCATTGCCGCTGCTGCCACTGTTGCCAAGAGAAAACGTGGATGCTTGTGGGAGATGTTGGACAGACCAACCAACCAACCAACCAACCAACCAGCCAGTCAACCAAACAACTGTGTTCCTCCCCACTGCCCTCTTCCTAGCAGCAGCAGTGGCCGATGGTCAATGATGAACTCAAGGGACTCAAGCCAAGGAGGGCCCTCCTTTCCCAGAGCAGCAGAGGGAAACGGCCTTCCACCTCGGCCTCTATTTATTGTTGTTGTTTGTTCCAGGCAGGGACCTAAGAATGTGAATGAGAAAATGTGGTCGCCCACGCATCTTTTCCCCACTGCTATGCCACCAGATCTTTCTGGTGGAACAGGGGGAAGAGAAGTGAGGGGGTGCCTCTTATTCCCTGTTGCCATGTGCCACATATTGGACCAAGCAGCCCATCTTGGCCAGTTTCCCTGCCCTGCCCTGCCATAGGTGCTAAATGTTCCGCCAGCACTTTTCCTTTCCTTTCCTTTACATTGCTGCTATGAAGGGGTCCCGTGTCACCTCCTGATGACAAAAAAAAGAGATGCTTGTTCAAAGGCCAGTTCTTTCCTTTGCCCCCCCCCCTCTCCCGGTCCCTTCCCATCCTTCTTCTCAACAAAGGGAGAGCATTGAAGCCCGGAGGAACAAAGCCAGGGTACCTGCTTCTGCTCACACCCACCCCAAAGAGCAAGTTGCCCCCTAGACCTGATACACAGAGCTTCAAATTTTGGATGCCTTGACCATATAGAGGTTTTTCTGTCCAGAAGCAGCTGCTTCTCAGTACAAGTCAACAAATAAGGAGAGTCCCCCCTTTCTCTTCTTTTCCTCTTGCCCTTGCAGCCCCCTATTCCTCCAAATGAGAGAATGCCTGAGGAGGAGGAAGGGGGACTAGAAATTGTCACCCAAACTCTCTTGGTGCTGTTATGAAGCAGTCCCGGTAGATAGGTGGTCCATCTGGTGCGATGGAGCATCAATTTTTTTTCCTTACTTTTTTTTTCACGAGAGCAGAGAGTGGGGAATCCAAGTCCGAGATGCTCAAACTGGAAAGAGTAGACCTCAGCCTGTGATGGTCACTGGAGATATAGGACTCTGGACTTTATTGATATGGCACACAGATCTCCCTTCCTCCAAGACTATTGTAATATAAGAGTTGTATTTTCTGTGTATATCTGTGCTGTGGAATCTCGTGTAAATTGAATTTCTTTTACGACCGCCATTACAGGTTCTCTGTTAATTTAATAATGTGTCCTGCTACCCCTTTGCCCTGCACGCCAATAATTTTTATTTGATGTTTATATATTTCACCTTTTTTAAAAACATCTTTATTTCAGTTGTTCCTTCCAGGGAGAATATATGGGTGTAAGGGGCAACGCAAAGGGGTAGTTTTGCATGAAAAAAATGGGGAGGGGAGGGGGAAAATAATACAATCTTGGAAATCAAATCTGTCAGGGAGATTGTGAGGGGTAAGCAGGAAGCTGAGGTACTGGAGGAGCTATATTCTTCTAGTCCCCTTCGTTCCCGTTTGCTTCCAGGGAAGGCAGAGAGGGAGGGTTATAAGGGGAGTGAGCTAAGAAATGTTTTTTAAAGAAAAAAAGAAAAAAACATTTGAAAATGATTCCTAGGATCTGCAGATTTTTCTTTATGAGCAAGGTACAGAATCGGCAAAAGGATAATCTGTCTGCTTTCTGTGAGGCAGTTCCTGACATTCTTTGCTTCTACTCTACTCTAGTCCTTAAGAGCCCACCGTTCTAACAGAACAAGAGGTTGGAGTAAGATTACAATGCCCTCTTGCTCAGCCCAGCACTGCTTGTCTTCAGATCCTGCACCCTGAGCCTCGCCTGTGGCACTACAATACTGTAAACCAGTGTTTCCCAACCTTGGCAACTTGAAGATATTTGGACTTCAACTCCCAGAATTCCCCAGCCAGGAATTCTGGGAGTTGAAGTCCAGATATCTCCAAGTTGCCAAGGTTGGGAAACACTGCTGTAAACTACTTTCAATACAACCAGCACTTAAGAGTTAACATAGCAGTGGGGAGGATAAGGCTTATAGATACATATATTGCTTTTATTGTAGATACTGTACAAGAAACTAATAATTGGAAGAACTACCACAAATGCAGAAATGCAGGCTGCAGTACATAATAGTGCCAGAATTTAAATCTTAGAGCTTTTTCCTTTAATTTTTATTTGATAACAGACTTCTTGCCCTTTAATTCTTGGTCTTTGAAGAGAAGGACAGAACTACATCCTGCTCTGTAGAATCTTGTCGTACCTTGCTAGCGTTAGCGTTTCTACCTGGCCTGTAACCACTCTACTGGTAATACGGTGCTTTCTCTGATGTTATCTCACTATTGATACAAAAGGACCAAGAGCACCAAGGATCAGGTTCCTACCTGGCAATTGAGTTCACTGGGTGGCTTGGGGCTACTTGCCATTTCAACCCAAACAAACTTACAGGAATATTGTAGCAATAAAAGAGTGTGTGTTGCCCACCTCTTTCCTGTCAACAACTCTCCACATGGCATATTTCAAGAGCTCCCATCCCCAATTGACCCTTCTACTTTTAATACTTCCCTAGTTTTGTTTTTCCATCTCTTATCCTACCTTCCACCACTAATGTCTAAATGCATTCTGTCTGCTCACCTGATTTTCCTAGGAAATCCTTTCTTTACCTGCCTCAGTGGTGCTTCAGTACCACATCTCTCATTCAGAAGGCCTTGTCCATTAAATCCAAAGTCTATTAAAATTGAAATCCATTGAACAAGTGGGTAAGTAAGCACAGGAGCACCCAGAATGTGGAATTTAGAATCTTTGCAAACTAAGCAATTCTTAAGCAAATGCCTTGACTTTTTCTTAAGCAATCACCTAATGCTAATGAACTTTACATGTTGTTCAGATAATTATTCCTCTACCTCTAAAACTCCCAGTTTTTCCCCCTTTTTACCAGGATGCATGGTTCCACAAGGCCATTGGATTTCTTGTGAAGACATCCATCTAGAAATGCCCTAATAATCTACCTCTCCAAATTAACATAGTTGGAACAATAAGGTGGTTTGGATTTCGGTTTGGGTTTTAATTTTTTCCTCCTGGCATCTGTTAATACTTTGTGTGTCCATTGAACTCTTTGAAAACAGAATACATAGAGGTCAAAAGCCTTTTATCCAAAGCCTCTCTTGATGTCCAAGACTCAACCCATTGCTTTCTTCATCTCTTCAGTGACAACTACTTCCTCTTATATTAGAGGGGGGGAAAGAGATGTCCAAGAAAACACAAACTTGGGTTCTATTATCACTGGACACTAGTATGTTTAAGCCCCTTCCTGCCCATAAACAACTCCCCTCATGGTCTCTACAACTCTCTATAAACACATTGCTCTTTTCATAATAAGGATGGGCCTTGTGTTAGCTTTCCTATTGGTACATCTACAGTTGCTCCCATCAGATCATAGGCCTACATCAGTGCCCAGATTGTGTATTCTGGTAACTTGGTATATCATCTATATTGTAGATATATTAGATATAGGCTGCAAAATGAAGAGTGTGCAGTATCCTTTTGCTGCCATCAAATGGTTGTCAGGATCTGCCTAGATATAGAAGTCCTCATCCAGTGTCAACTTAGTGTACTAACTTCAGAAACCCACATTGGAAGCAGATTTATTTTAAAAACATATTTACTCACTAAAAAGGTACCACTCTTAACAGAATTTTAAAGAATAAGGGGTAGCTTTCTTTTCCTTATGCATTACAAAAGTATCCAAGGAAGAACTAATAAAGGACAAAAGACACAGAAACAAGACATTGCCCTATTCTTCATGGCGTCCCAAAGATATCCATTTAATAAGGAAATAATATATATCCCTTTCACAATTCCCTAAAATGTTGATCTCCTTGGATGACCAAATCCCTTAAGGCCACTTCATCCAAGTGAAGGCTATGGAGAAAACATGAAGCAAATTTAGAAGTAAGTTTTAAAGTTTATTGTTCAATAAAACTGGACAAAGGGAAGGATAGAAATTAGATTTTAAAAAATCTGGAGAAGAGCATCCATCACTGGAGTGGAGAGAGAAAATTACTTTATTTGAACCAAAGTAGGAGAGCCTCAAAATATGAGGTGACAAATATGCTCAGATTTGAGTCTGGAGTCTGTCTAGCACAAGGGTCTCCAACCTTGGCAACTTTAAGACTTGTGGACTCCAACTCCCAGAATTCCTCAGTCAGCAAAGCAAAAAAGCTGATTGAGGAATTTTGGGAGCTGATGTCCACAAGTCTTAAAGTTGCCAAAGTTGGAGACCCCTGATCGAGCACATTCGTTTTCAGATTCTGCTCACACTGTTTACTTCTTGAAGCATGAATACCCCTGCTCTGACCAAACTCTTTCTTGCGTTCTGACCTTGTTCAAAAATCTACATTCTGAACAAGTGAGACAAACCATTAATTACCCCCAGCCAAGTTCTGTTTGCGATTTATCCTCACTCCAAGTCTGTGGAATCCGGTCTTCAGCTGGATTTCCCTGTTTGGTTTAATGTATCCAATTTTGGCTTCAGGTGATTCAATGCAATGGGACAGACATCAGATGCAGAAAAATGGTATGAAGCAGGAAGACGGAAAAGGATGCAATAGAACACTTGTACTATTTGTCAAGTGAGGGATGCTAGCTAATATATAAGCAAAAATTGAATATAATGGGGTGTGGTAAAGTAATTCATTTCTTAGCACCTGGTTAAGAAGATTGCATAAAATACTTTATTTTATTTTTTTGTAGAATAGGGTATATGGCCTATGGCTCTGCCTACAGGGGGTGGGGGGGAAGGTTACTTCTGGGTCAGCATGTGTATTATGCATGACTTTGCCTGAAGTACAGAATGTTAATGGGGGCTTAAACAGAAACATCTTTTCCAAGTCCTGTATTTTCTTTGCACAGTTATGCAATGGGAAATGGACCTGATATCTTGAAAGTGGTAGTACTAGAAACCTAGTTCCTGAAAGTACTATAACCAGTTTAGCTGCAGTAACATTCCAGAAAAGATTATCTAGCTGGTGTCATAGTGCCAGTATATTGGAAAGATCCCAGATTATGAAAGCTGCTATATGAGGAAAGAGTTGCCTGTGTCAGATTCTTTGGTATCTTCATAAAATCCACAAATGTTCAGAGTTTCTTGGGCAAAGGGCAGAAATCATATTATATCAATACTGTTTTATGTTCTCAGTTTTGCCTTTTGTTATTCTATGAGTAAGCCATGAAAACAGTAGTTTTCCAAAGAACTGATAGACTATAAAGAGTTAGGAAAGGAGAGATTAATAGGATGGAGTTTTAAGCAAGGTACTTAAAGTATTAAGTAGTATTAAGTAGCAAACAAACTGTTGTAAAATAATAAATAATAAATAAAATATTAAAATGGTTGTGCAGAGTAGAAAGTTGGCTTAGGTAGTCCTATAATTGTTTATGAAGGCTACTTCAAGTGTTCCTATCTCAATTATCACAGATCAGACACTGAGGACTCTATGGGCAGAATAACAGGCTAAGTAAATATTGTAAAAATAATGACGTGATTTAATTCAAATACTGTAGATCCAAGTTTCATTAGAGTGCAGGATGGGGTATTTTTCACCGAACCAAATCACAATTCAGAAACAAACATTGATGCCAATTCACAGTAGCACGAATCATCTCCTATTCTGTCTCATTCCTCTATCTCAGGGATCTCCAACCTTGGCAACTTTAATAATGGTGGACTTCAACTCCCAGAATTCCTCAGCCAGCTTTGCTTTGCTGGCTGAGGAAGTCTGGAAGTCCACCAGTCTTAAAGTTGCCAAAGTTGGAGACCCCTTCTCTATCTGATATTTTCCAGAGGTAGCAGGTTTGATTCCTCGTGCAGCTGACATTGAACTTGCACGCCAACAAATCTAGAGGTAACGGAGCATAAGTAGTTTACCTATTCAGTAATGGGCTGCCAAACCTTTTACTGCAACACCATTGGCATGGCTTATTTTATATGTGACTGGGGGTGGCTTAAAGGTCATGTGACTGGGTGGGAGTGGCTTAACGACCAAGATAGGTTTTCACATAGGTGCTTGGACTCTTTTTCAGTTGATTAAGTCACATTATTTGAACAGCCACAAAAAGGACAAAAGATAGACAGCATTATTTGTTGAGGAGCACAGTAACATTTTAAGGTTTTGTGCCGAACCCACAAGGTTCAGTATGATAACAGATTAGGCAAGTAGCTCAATTTTCTTGAATTGCTATAAAAGTTCTAGATAATGATTAAAGTGTTTATGGGCAAAAACATACTATTTAATTATTTCCTATTTTGAAAGTAATGGAGGATCAATTAGAAAAGGAAGGACAATTAAAAAAAAACTATTTAGTATTCAATAAATAGTGCATAAACTTACTACCCCCACTGCATCCACTTCCATGGGGGCAGCAGCCCATTACTGGACATATTGCTCAGAGGTAAGCTGCATATTAAACATTTGGCAGCCAAGGAAATACAATGGATGGTGGCAAACCCTTTTGGCTCAGGTGACAAAAGGGTGCATGTGTGCGTTATCGTGTGTGCACGTGTGCCTACATCCATAATGTAATGCCCTTCCCCCTGCATATGCGAGCAACATTCTTGTGTCCGTCCGTCCCCCGTCCCCCCAGTATTCGCCCTCTGCACATGTGCACAGACCTTACTGAAGCTTCCAATAGGCCTATTGAGCTTTTTTTCACCGGCCCCAAGCTTCCTAAAGCCCGGGGAGAGTGAAAATGGCTGAAAGGAAGGCCAAAACTCATCTGTCCAGCATGCGCATGACATAGAGCAATCAGTGCCCTCAAATATGGGTCCGTGTGTCACATGTGGAATGCGTGCCATAGGTTCACCATTACTGCAATAGACAATACGTATTCCTTAATTCAAGGTGAAATGTCTTGTTTAAAATTTGATTATTTAACATGCCCAGGCTTGCAGGACAATCTCCTGGCCCAAATAAAAACCCAAATGCTCAGCAAGACAATAGTTCTATAAATCTTCATCCCAGTAGGAAATTATTGTTGTTGTTGTTGTTGTTATTATTATTATTATTATTATTATTATTATTATTATTATTATTATATCAAAAGCAATTTCAAAAGGTAGATTTTTAGCAGCAAAGGAGAGATGTAGATGGCTTTGTTACATCTCTCCTTTTTTTGCCCCGTTGATATGAACGCTAAGCAGCTTTGCTGCCTTCTGAAGAAAGAGAGAAAACCCCTTTTTGCCCCCTTCCCCCAAAGGACAAAAATGAGGAAGAGGAAAACATTGCTGAAAACAAAAGCCATATATTTGCCCTTGTTTACAGTTTGGCTCTATAAGTCAAGGTGTCACCATCTCCCCTTGTTGGCTTATCCAGCAGAGGGCGCCTCAGTGTTCCTGCTGCTCAAATATGGTAGCGATTGTCCTGCAAAAGGAAAGAAGATTATTTTGTTCTTGATGGTGGTAATTTCCCACGGCACTGTTCTTACTATAATTTTACGTGATTTTAACATAATGTAGCAATGACTTTTCAAATTTGCATCCTGTTCCTCCTCCTATAAATCACCAAAGCAACACTCAGGTAAAGGAACATTAGTTATCATACTCGAGATTGACCCACATTGTAAATGGGAAGTTTGTTAAAAATCAGCTATAACCGAAACTGCAAAATCAGATCAGAAAAAAAGGTCTTTGTGCTACTATGGAAGGATGTTGTTTTCACTTACTGAAATAAGGCTCCAGATAATTCATCTACGATGCTTCCTGCATAAAATAGAACAAATCAGAGGTTCATGTTTCTAAAACAAGATCAGGATGATAAGGATATTGGTTGTTAATTTGCATCATTTTGTCTCCAAAAATCATTCATACATTCATCACACCAAGCCTTACTGTAGTTCGTATAATAAACCACAATTGAATAAATGAATTGCATAAATGATGGCTAACTCATTGCATGTTAGCCATTATTTAAAAACTGCAGTGGCTGCAATCATAAAAGATGCTAGGCTAAATAAAATATATGGCTTAGTGTGATACAGTATGTGAATTCAATTATGGAGATGTCTGGGATAGGAAGGGTTCTCTTCTGTTTTTTCCCCTCTCTCAATGATTTGAGAAAATTCAATTGAACCAATCAAGATTTGAACTCAGAACTCAGATTTACTTTACAACCTGACTGGATTTGAAATCCTGTCCATTAAACTAGCTAACTAAATAAATGACCTACTGCTCACCTGGTGCACAGGCTGTTTCACACACAGGACACATGTAGCAGAAATGACAATACTGTGTGAGGAAAAGAACACAAGTGTGATAAGATTACTGAACATTCATGAAGCCATACTTACAGGAGAAAAAAACGAAGAGAGGATGGAGGCAGAGAAACTGAAATACCAACCTGGCAGCTCGTACAGTGGTCACTGCTGTCCCCATCTTTGCAAGGGCACTTGTCACACTCCGCACAGTACTGAGTAAAAAAGAAAAAAGGGGAGGAAGAAAAGAGGTAGTGGGATGCTTAGCTGGGGGAAGGAAATGAAATGTTGAAATGCTTGCAAGGGTTACCCCAAATTTAACAAGGATTATAGATAACCCACATCCCTTCATCCTGAAAGTTGAATTGAAAAGAAAATGACTGGAGCAATGCTCAAAATAACAGAATAACAGAGTTCAAAGTGACCTTGGAGTTTTTCTAATTCAACCCTGTATTTAAGCAGGTAACCTATGCAAGTGATGGCGAACCTATGGCACGGGTGCCACAGGTGGCATGCGGAGTCATATCTCCTGGCACGTGAGCCATTGCCCTAGCTCAGCTACAACGTGCATGTGTGTGCCAGCCAGCCAATTTTTGGCTCACACAACGGCTCTGGGAGGGTGTTTTTGGCTTCCAGGGAGCCTCCAGAGGGATGGGGAGTGTGTTTTAACCTTCCCCTGGTTCCAGGGAGGCCTTTGGGCAAAACACAAGCCTACTAGGCCCACCAGAAGTTGGGAAACAGGCCGTTTCCGGCTCCAAAGGGCTTCCAAGGGGGTGGGGAAAACTGTTTTCGCCCTCCCCAAGCATTGAATTATGGGTGTGGGCACTCACGCATACGTGACAGTGCACGCATATACTCTTTTGACACCTGAGGGGAAAAAGGTTCGCCATCACCATTGTAGACAAATAGCTGTGCAGTCTCTTCTTCAAGGCCTCCAGTGCTGAAGCAACCACAACTTCTGAAGGCAAGCCATTCTATTGTTCGATTGCTCTTAATGTCAAGAAATTTCTCCTTTGTTCTAGGTTGCTTTTTTTTAAAAAAAATAATAATTTCCATCTATCGCTTTTTATCTTGCCTTCTGGTGCTTTGGAAAATAGATTGAACCCTTCCTCTTGGTGCCTGCATATGATACTCCTGCATAGGGGGGCAAAAGCATTGAGGCATTTATTATTTCAGCTTATGTACTGCTTCATTTGCCAAGATTCTGAGCAGCTTACAGTAAATAACACAAAAACAAAGTATAGGAAATCAATAATATAACTATAATAATAGAAAAGTTTAGGTTTCAGAATAGGCACTTATTGATGTACTATTTGAACTTCAGACATATAAGCAGTGGCAGTGCTTAGGACCAGCAGTTTACTATTATAATATTGTATATTTGTACATACTGTATGTACAGACACACCTACAAATAAATACTCTAAATTTGGATATGCTAGTGCTTTAGCACACATGTATACTAAAAGAGAGAGAGAGAAATATCTTTAAAAGCCATATTCAGCAGATCTATCCAAATTGCAGGTATACATTAAGAGACTGCAATGATCAAGTTGCACCTGTTCACAATACCTTAAGGAAGCTGCATTTTTTCTTGGTCTCACATCTGATTTAAACAGGTGCTGACCTGCTCAGGCACATACATGCTGAATAATCTCTTCTTCATCAAGTCCAGGCCGATATATAGCCCCAGGTTTTTGCCTGTTTGTCTCTATTTCTCTACTGTATCTATCATCTGCCATCTCTCTCTCCATCTCTTTACGTAATTAATATATTTATATCCATACACATATACTCACATGTAATCTGTTAATAAATAATGTAAGTGAAAAATTAATACATAATTTGAATAAAACAATCTTGAACTAATGTATTTTTCAAATTTCTTTACTGTTCTTTTCCTGGTGGTGCTATTTATTACACTTTTAAATAGTATCAATATATACCAAAGATTTTCAGTAGCTTTCTAGAATAAATCTGAAACTAAGAGTGAGGAAAAAGAAACAACCTAATTTGCTGGGGTTGCAACAATTTAATAATCTTAGGAAATATGGACGGTAAATCTGTGCTTGATGAATTATCACAAATAATTATCTGTATACACTGACATATAAGACTGTCTGTCTCTCTGTCTGTCTTGTCTATCTGTCTTGTCTGTCGGTCGGTTGGTCAGTTGGTTGGTTTATTTATTGTCAAAACATGTACAAGATAATAGGTATGGTATAAACATAAACAAAAGCAAAATAGATACAGTAATACCTCGTCTTACGAACTTAATTGGTTCCCAGAGGAGGTTCATAAGGTGAAAAGTTTGTAAGATGAACCAATGTTTCCCATAGGAAACAATGTAAAATCAATTAATGCGTGCAAGAAACAACCCCCCCCCCCCCCCGCAAAATGGTGCTCTGCTGGGTGCCGCCGCCCGGCTGTCACCTTTTGAAACAGCAGGGGGGCTTCTCGGTATCCTCCCAAACACCGAACCTGAACTTTTGCCGAACTTCCGGGTTCAGCGTTCGGGAGGCTACCGCCCAGCTGTCGCCTTTTGAAACAGCCAGGGGGCTTCTCGGCGTTCTCCCAAACGCCGAACCCAGAAGTTTTGCAAAAGTTTGGGTTCGGCGTTTGGGTTCGGGAGGACACCGAGAAGCTGCGCCGCCCAGCTGTCAGCTTTGCAAAAGAGCCATGGAGCTATCGGCCAGTCGGGAGGCTCAAACAGAGGTGGGGAATCCCAATAGGGAATTCCATGGGCGGAACTTTGACATCACGGAGATGTCCTTCCTGGCCGGCCGAAACGTGGACTCCAGGAAGGACGTCTTCATGACGTCAAAGCTCCTGGACAGGGGGGAGAACGCAGTGGGGAAGCAAAAAGGGAGCTCTACCCCAGAGCACCAAATTTGCATTGAAAGATGAAAGAAAATGGAAGGCATCCTGCATAAGCCACGCCCACAGTGTGGTAGTAAATTTTTTGGTAGCCCTTCACTGGACGGTAGGCACAATGTTGTGCTTATGCACGGCTCTTACAGACCTCTTAGGAATTGAATGAGGTCGACAATAGACAATCTAAGGTTATAAAGTTTTGGGGATTTGGGGAAGAAACCAGAGAGTCACCTAGTAGTGCATTCCAGGCATCGATCACTTTGTTGAAGTCGTATTTTCTGTAGTTGAGTGTGGAGCAGTTTACATTGAGTTTGAATCTATTATGTGTTGGTGTATTGTTCTGGTTGAAGCTGAAGTATTCCTTGACAGGTAGGACATTGTGGAAGATTATTTTATGAACAACATTTGGATCAGATCAAAGGCAACATTTGCTGTGAGCCGCCCCGAGTCTATGGAGAGGGGCGGCATACAAATCTAAATAATAATAATAATAATAATAATAATAAATAAATAAGTACGTACGGTAAGTAAGTAAGTAAGTAAGTAAGTAAGTAAGTAAGTAAGTAAGTAAGTAAGTAAGTAAGTAAGTAAGTAAGTAAGTAAGTAAGTAAGTAAGCTAGCTCTAAGCTATCTAAGCCCAAAATTTCAAGTCTGGTGGAATAAGGTATTCTGTTGCAAGTAGAGGAGTGGAGGGACTCTTCTTGTGAATCTATTTCTATAACTATCTCTGAACCAGAATGTTTAGATGAGGAGTAGACCTTCTTTGTTGATAAGAAGCAAATGAAGTTGAATTTCACAGCAAAGCCTTAACCAGAAATAAGGAGAGAAAGGAAGAAGATATGCGAGCATTGGTGCATTGGTGGAATGATAGAGGCACAAAAGGCATCCTTGTGAAGTGTGTGTTATATAATATTCCCAAATTAGTTTAATGTGAATGAAAAGTCGTATCACTTTGGGATTAGAATAAGAATAAAGAACCAGTGATCCTTCAGAATTTGCTGAATGAGAATTTTTACCAGCTCTCACCATGGGCCATATTAGTGAGGGCACTGCAGGTCAGCAACCTGTAGTAAGTTCCTAACTGGGAATAATAAACTATCAAAATGACATGCAAAGGTTTTCCTGCATTACCTTGCAGAAGGCACAGTAGTGGCAAACAGAACCTGCTTCATACTCATTGTCTTCACCTTCTTCCTCTTCCTCTTCATCCTCATCCTCATCTTCAAATGAAAAGAGATACAGAGACAGCTACATTATGGTTGTTCTCTGATTATTTAATTTTTTTTTAATGTAGGCTAATTCTAGAGGGTGACTATAAACAGAGTAGGAAATGGGGCCCACAAGGGATGGTTGGATTTTTGAATTTTCTAAAGAAAGTATAAACTTCATTTGATCTGAAAAGAGGCGGAAAGCCAAGAATAAAAGCATTAGATTATATATCTTACCTTACCAGAGGTCTGCAGTAGATTTAATTTCTATTATTTACAGATATAGCAGTGCTATAATTCCATGCTATAACTCAATTATAATACAATTACAGCATGTTTACAATTGCTACAACAATAGCAATGATAGCAGTGCTCCAATATTTAAGGGGCTGCAACAAAGAAGATGGGGTCAACCCACCTTCCAAAGTACCAGAAAAAACAATGGATGGAAAATTAATCAAGGAGAGAAGCAACTTAGAATTAAGGAGAAATTTTCTAATGGTGAGAACAGTTAACCAGTGAAATGAGTTGTCTTCTGAAATCGGGGTGTTCCATCACTAGAGACTTATAAAAAGATACTAGACAGCCACACTTATCTGGAATGGTATACGGTATCCTGCTTAAGCAGGGGATTGGACTAGAAGACCGCCAAGGTCTTTTCCCAACTTTGTTATTCTGTAATTCTATTATGGGAGCTGTAGTCCTATGCTCTTGGGCTGACAAGTGGGGAAAAGCTGGAATAAGGTATTGGAAATTGTTTTGATTGGAACAAAATTTTCAGGTTCTCTGAGAAAGGAGGCTATGATGGCAACTGAATCATGTATTGCTGGCTTTCCTCATAATATCGGCTTTTCCCAACACATCCCCTCCCAACCAGCTGTTCTCCAGATGTAGATAACAATTTTATTTTTCTATGATGGCTTAGCAGGTTGGACAAGATTTTCCCCATCAATCATATACTTCCCCACAATATTCACACGTTTCTCACCTTCTTCCTCTCTATGGTGCTTTTTGGCTTTTTCATGTTTGTGATGCTTTTGCCTGTGTTGTTCATGCTTATGCTCATCTTTTTCCCTAGAAGGTACTTCATCAGACCCTTCTTCTTTATCATCATATTTCCGGTGGTGATGATGGCTACTTTGATGATGTGATTTGTGAGCTGTATCTTCATCATCCTCATCTTCATCACTAGCATTGCTTTCGTCCTCTTCTTCTTCTTCATCATCATCATCTTCTTCTTTGTGATGGTGATGCTTATCATCATCGTCAGCATGCTTTCGGTGATGGTGTTGATGATGATGAACATCATGGTCTTCATTGTCATCGTCGTCATCATCATCATCATCATCACCATGATCATGATCTCCATGATGTCTATGATGGCTGTGTTGATGTTCATTATCATTATTGTCATCATTGTCATCATCTTTATGGTGTTGATGATGGCCGTGATGATCATGATGTGACCGACTGTCATCATCTTCATCTTTATCATTGTCATCATCATCATCATCATCATCATCTTCATCACTGTCATCATCATCTTTATCATCATCATCATCATCATCTTTATCATCATCGTCATCATCATCATCATCATCATGATGCCTTTGATGATGCTGGTGATGCTGTTGTTCATCATCATCATCATCGTCATCATCATCATCATCATGATGCCTTTGATGATGCTGGGGGTGCTGTTGTTCATCATCATCGTCGTCGTCATCATCATCATGATGCCTTTGATGATGCTGGTGGTGCTGTTGTTCATCATCATCGTCGTCATCATCATCATCATCATGCCTTTGATGATGCTGATGGTGCTGGTTTTCATCATCATCATCATCATCATCGTCATCATCATCATCATCATGCCTTTGATGATGCTGATGGTGCTGGTGTTCATCATCATCATCGTCGTCATCATCATCATCATCATCGTCATCTTCTTGAGGTTGATGCTTCTCTTTGTCACTGTGGTGATGGTGGTCTCCATGATGTCCCTGATCATCACCATCACCATCATCATCATGTTGATGACTTCCATGGTGTTTATCATGATGATGCTTGTCACGGCTGTCATCATCATCACCATCACTAACACCATGATGGTGATCGTCAACGTGGTGATCATCACTACGAGGCTGGTGATGTTCCTCTTTGTTCTCATCATCTTCATGTTGAGAATGATGACTTCCTTGGTAATGTCCATCATCCTTATCCTGAGCAGCATGATGGTGAGCATGGCCACCCTCCTCATCACCATCGCCTTCTGTATGTCGATCATGGTGTGCATCGTGATGATGCTCTTTGGGATGATGCTGTTCATTTCCATGGTGTTCTACATCGCTGTGTTGTTGTTGTTGTTGACCTTGCGTTCTAGGAAGCTGGAATGAACAGAGGAGGACCAGAAGAAGGCCAAGCATGTAGACTTTCCAAGAAGCCATGGTAAGAACCCTGCTGCTTGCACCCAGAATTCTTAGTGGAGGTCCCAAAGACAGGCAACCAGGAAAAGCAGACAGCACGCAAGGAGAACTCAGGGGTAGAATACTGTTTCCAGTTAGGGCTTATGTGAGTGACGTTTGCAGCTGGCCTAGATTAGCCCTTCAGCTCACAGCCAATGGCTGCCTAGCCCGGCCTCTGGGATAGATGAGAAAATCAAGCCATGGGCTTCCTGCCATGCCCTTATATGACAACACTGGGCTGGAATGAGCTGGGAAGCAACAGGGAACTAAACTCTCTGCCATACCACCATGCTATTATTAGCTGCTCAGAGCAACTGCACATTAGTCCCTCAAAGTAGAAGCCAGCAAGTTTTAGTCCAGTGATAGATATGAGCTACAGCTCCTAGGTGGGTATCAGACTGAGAAAGTGTGTAATCTAGCAGAATCCTGGTTTCTTTGACTGTCTGGGATTTAGACAAAGGGAATCTATCCTTGAAAGGAGAAAAAGACATTGTAGATTTAGAGCTGATAGCGAGATTTCATTAAATCAAACACTCTAGAAATTGAGCTGGAGAAGATGATGAAAGAATAGCAATAACAAGACACTTGCTGCAAGTGTTGTTGTGTATATGTGTAATTATTTTCATTGAAATGCTGGAACATGATGACTTTACTTAAGCTTGCATTAAAATAAAACAACATAGATACACTGTCAACATTTCCTTCTTTGGCTTATTGGTGTTGGGTGATGTGCAAGGCTAGGCAGACTGAAAGGCATGTTTGTGAGTATCAAAATAGTGAAGTACATGAATAAGGGAAAGACAGGGGTATGGCGTAAAAAGATTTGGAGTGTGAGGTTGACAGGAATCATGTGGTCAGAAGTTAATGAGATGGTCCAGGGTATTTAAAGAGGGAGAGAGTGACCTGGAAGGGACAAGCATTCTCAGCAGCTTCAGGAATGTGCTGATGGGTCCTGGGAGCTGAAACCGAATCCAAAGTGCTGGCTGATGTCTATAAATACCTGTGCAGCTCTGCCACACTACCACTGATCCTGGTGTTCTGTTCTCTGTGCAACAGTGGAAGAAGAGCCCATAACAGATTGTGTTGAGCCAATCAGACTCTTGAACACCACCAGACTCCAGGAAAGATTTAAATGTAATGTTCTTTAGGCTTAAGCTTCTCAAGTCTAGATGCTATATCCAAATATCAACACAAAGCACAAACTAAAATTCATGCAACAGGACCTGATGAATAGTGTGCTCTTTTCCACAATCTGCTACTCTTCAGATGTCAGAGGGCAGTTAAAATATTTACAGATCCCTCGCATCCTGGACATAAACTGTTCCAACTCCTACCCTCAAGACGTTGCTACAGAGCACTGCACACACCAAGATAACTAGACACAAGGATGGTTTTTTCCCCGAAAGACCATCACTCTGCTAAACAAATAATTTCCTCACTACTGTCAAACTATTTACTAAGTCTGCACTACTTTTACTACTAGTTTTTTCCCATCATTCCTATCACCCTTTTCCTCCACTTATGACTATATGATTGTAACTTGTTGCTTGTATCCTTAAGATTTTTATTAATAATGATTGTTTCCTCATTGCCCCCTACTTGACCCCTATTTATTTTATTATTTTATTATTTTATTATTTTATTATTTTATTATTTCATTATTTCATTATTTCATTATTTCATTATTTCATTATTTCATTATTTCATTATTTCATTATTTCATTATTTCATTATTTCATTATTTCATTATTTCATTATTTCATTATTTCATTATTTCATTATTTCATTATTTTTTATTATTTTATTATGTATTCAGTTTTTATGCCGTCTTTCTTCTTAGACTCAGGGTGGCTTACAACATGTTAGCAATAGCACTTTTTTAACAGAGCCAGCATATTGCCCCCACAATCCGGGTCCTCATTTTACCCACCTCAGAAGGATGGAAGGCTGAGTCAACCTTCAGCCGATGATGAGATTTGAACCGCTGACCTACAGATCTACAGTCAGCTTCAGTGGCCTGCAGTACAGCACTCTACCTGCTTCGCCACCCCGGCTCATCCTGACAATGACAATCATTAAGTGTTGTACTGTATATCATGATTCTTGACAAATATATATTTTTTCTTTTATGTACACTGAGAGCATATGCACCAAAGACAAATTCCTTGTGTGTGCAATCACACTTGGCCAATAAAGAATTCTATTCTATTCTATTAAATATCATATATGACACTCATATACTACGCCTCCATAAAGATCCCCTTTCCTATAAATATTTCTAGCCTGTACACCCATTTGTAGCCACCTTTTAAGGGCAGATTCCTTGGACTTGAAATGAATTACTTTCTGTCCAGGTAGCATGTTTAGCATTCTTCTTGTGAAACTTCAGCTCGAGAGTTTCTCTTGACAAAATTGTCAGGGCAAAAGGTTACAATGTGGCTGCAAATCTTATCCTAAAGAATTTTGTGAATTGAAGTTGTGCCTTATTTCTTGGGAGAATGCTTCTTCCAATGAGAATTTGCAACAGAAGATAGTCGCCACTTGGAGTTACTTGCAGTATCGGATGGCAGGGGCATGCAGTTGGTATGCTTGGAAGTATTACTTTTGTACACCTTTCATATCTTCTCAAACCATAATAATTTCCTGCGATGTCATTAAAGCTGAGGTTTAAGACTCGTGGACTTCAACTCCCAGAGTTCTTCAGCTAGCTTTGTGGCTGAGGAGCCCTGGAAGTTGAAGTCCACAAGTCTTAAAGTTGCCAAGATTGAAGACCCCTGATATAAGCAACAAAGAAATGCTGGAGCTGAGTGAAAGCTGTACTCGTGCTTAATTTGAAATAGATACCATCAAGACTACTGATGGGCCACCAGTGCTGGTGCTCATGGTGCGCTCCATCCAACGCATGCACTCACACAGCTGCTTATTTGGCTGCTGTGCATTTGCAGCAACCAACATCTCACATGAGCGTCCTCCCACGAGGGAGATTTGGGCAAAAATCGCTGCTTTTTTTTGCTTCTGTGCATGTGGGGAAAAAGCAGCATTTTTGCCCAAATCTCACTCATGCAGAGATGTTCGTGCACGTGAGATTTGGGTGATTTCCCCCTATTTCTTTGCTTCCGCGCATGCAGGGAAAATTACCAATATCTGGCCAGTTGTGCCCATTCACAGCTCCAGATCTACCTGAGCTGTGTACCTGGGTGCATGAGACCTATGGAGCCCCACATCTGGCTACACCAGCTGCTGCCCATCACTGATCAAGACCAATTATATTGGCTTCTAATTAGAGATGTGCAGAACTGAGTCAAAAGTCTTCTTTTAGAGATATGGGCATCTCCAAGTATTCTTCGCAATAGAACAAAATTCGTTGTTATTATTATTATTATTATTATTATTATTATTATTATTATTATTATTATGTCACTACAACACAGCAAACGATATCATTATGCTGGATTTTGAATTTCATCACCAGTCGGGCGCTTCCCAAGCACCTAGGACTGCATGATGTAGCGGCAAATTATGTATGCCGATCCCAGTAAAGCGGCCTTTTGCAATTGACGGAGATTTTGTCAATTCCGATGGTTTTCAAATGTCCGCTGAGATTCTTTGGCACTGCGCCCAGCATGCCAAGTACCACTGGGACCACTTTCACTGGCTTATGCCAGAGTCGTTGCAGCTCGATTTTTAGATCTTCGTATTTCACTAATTTCTCTCGCTGCTTCTCCTCAATTCTGCTGTCTCCTGGGATTGCAATGTCGATGATCCATACTTTCTTTTTCTCCAAAATCAGGGTGTCTGGTGTGTTATGTTTCAAAATTCGGTCAGTCAAGTCCCACAGTAGTTGTGCTTGATCATATTCAACCACTTTTTCGGGCTTATGATCCCACCAGTTCTTTGCCACTGGTAGATGATAGTTTTGGCACATGTTCCAGTGGATCATCTGTGCCACAGCATCATGTCTATGCTTGTAGTCAGTCTGTGCAATCTTTTTGCAGCAGCTGAGTATGTGATCGATTGTTTCATCTGTTTCTTTACAGAGTCTGCACTTTGGATCGTCTGTTGATTTTTCAATTCTGGCTTTGACAGCATTTGTTCTAATGGCCTGTTCTTATGCAGCCAGAATTAGTTCTTTTGTCTCCTTTTTGAGTATTCCACTTGTAAGCCATGACCAGGTCTTTTCTTTATCCACTTTGCCTTCAATCTTCTCCAAGAACTGGCCATGCAATTATTATTATTATTATTATTATTATTATTATTATTATTATTATTATTAATCTTTAAGCATCATATTTTAATACAGATCCCCACCCCTTTTCATACATTGTTATTATTTGTTAATATGCAATATTTTGTGTGTTTATGGTGTCTCATATCATCGTCTTCGTCTCACATTGTCTCGCAGTCTTTCTTATTGTTTCTTAGTCCATTCGTACCATTTGGTCCACACTTTGTGGTATTCCAAGTTCTTTTGTCCCTTGAGTTCGATGGTCAATATGTCCATTTTGGCACACCTATATATTTTGTCCAGTCATACATTTTCTGGAGGAGTTTTCTTATCTTTCCAATATTGCGCACACACAAATTCTTTTTTTGTAGCCTGACCAACACTCCTGATTTAAAGGTGGACTCACACTGTCTGCCTAAAATGAAACAAAATCTTAGGAATGCTCTAAGGCAAATTTTTCCCAGTGTTGACAATCAAAATGAATTGAGGAGCTATTCTAGTCTTCCCACTTTAACAATAATAAGACATAGAATAGAAACATAGAAGAATGGAATAATTATTGGGGAAATGGGGACAGCTACAAAAGAAAGATCATTGTGCCTCATTATCCCAGTGTTTCTCAGACTCAGCAAAATGTATAATGTGCAGAGTTAACTCCCACAATGGGTGGCTGGGAATTCTGGGAGTTGAAGTCCACATATCTTACATCTGCTGAGTCTGGCCTTCGCTGGTGATAATATTTCAGGAGTAGAGCATAGTGATTATCCAGTAATAATTCCCCTTGGGATGTTTCACAAGAGAAATATGTTCTCTGATAAACAGACTAGCCCTCTGCTAGACTACACATGGCTTTCTGTGCTGCCATATTTCAAAAATATTAATCCATAAAGTTTGGTGAGGGAAAGAAAATATGCAATGATTTATCAGACTGATTAAAAACAGTTTTAACAGAAGAATTGCTCAAATTAGAATGGTAGGTGTTATTTTAGAAGCAAACAGTCTGTTTATTTCTATTTTTCCAACCCTCAAAGCTTTCCCCCATCTTTGGCAAATGGTTAAAAAAAATGGTTAAATAATGCTAAGGGTAAAAAAAACAAATCAGCAGCTCGATTCTGAGGCAAAAAAACTTGTAAATACTGTAGCTTTATCCCAAGCACACAAATTTAAAAATAAAAAATAAAATAAAATAGGAAAGTATAAGCTTTAAGGAAGAAAAATGCTGCCTTTGCCCAGTGAAGGGTTACCCAAATTTTTACTCCAACACTGTGGGCGTGGCTTATGCATTTTCTTTCAACATCTTTTGGTGCAAATTGGGTGCTCTGAGGTGGAGGTCCATTTTCACTACCCCACTGCGTCCTCGCCCCTGTTCGGGCAGCAGGCCTCCCCTGCCTTTGCCCCATCATACCTCCCTCAAAAGAGGTTTGGCAAATGGTTTCACACTTATTGAGAGTAGTGTTGGGCGAACTGAACTCGCAAAATTCGGGTTCGTACCAAATCTCGCACCGTGGGCAGGTGGGGGGGGAGTTGCTCTCTGTTATACTTCACTTTTAAAGTTTTAAAATTTGATTTCATTTTATTTAATTTGATTTTGTGGGCTGCAAGACTGCCACTCAGTAACACACACCCCAAAAAAAGTTTGCTGACCAAGCTGCTGTTCCTGTATAAAAGAGTTCCAGTGTGGCCAGCTGTCTACTTTGTCCTGGTGGGAAAGCTTCCCTGCCAGGACCCAAGCAACAAACTGTTTCCTGAGTGAGGAAGACCAAAGTTCCTGTCCAAAAGAGTTCCAGTGTGGCCTAGTGTCCTTCTTGTCCTGGTGGGAAAGCCTCCTTGCCAAGACCCAAGCAATAAACTGTTTCCTGAGTGAGGAAGACCAAAGTTCCTGTCCTTACTTGCATAGTTCTGGTTCGTGCAGAATTCTGTTAATGTAGAAGGGATACATCAATAACTTGCTTTCTGTGCATTTCCTTTTCCTCTCTATTAATTAATTAATTAATTAATTAATTAATTTTTTATTTGGACTTGTATGCCACCCCTCTCCGGGGACACAGCAATCTAAATTAAAGTCACATAGAGCTCTCTGGCAAATGTCATTTGGGGTCATAGAAACATAGAAACATAGAAGTCTGACGGCAGAAAAAGACCTCATGGTCCATCTAGTCTGCCCTTATACTATTTTCTTAGGATGGATATATGTTTATCCCAGGCATGTTTAAATTCAGTTACTGTGGATTTATCTACCACGTCTGCTGGAAGTTTGTTCCAAGGATCTACTACTCTTTCAGTAAAATAATATTTTAATGGGTCCAAATAATGGGTCCAACCACAGGGCCACTTTCTGTCAATTTCTTCCTCTGCATTTCCTGTTTCTATCTAATCTAAAGCCTCTAGTGCTCTCTCTAAATTTAATTTGGGGTCAACTGCAAGGCCACTTTCTCTGCATTTCCTTTTTCTATGTAAAAAAAGCCTCTAGAGCTCTCTGTCAATTTATTTTTGAGTAAAACAAGGGTCAATTACTATCTCTGCATCTCCTTCTTCTATCTAATCTAAAGCCTCTAGTGCTCTCTGTAATTTTGGGTCAAACACGGGGCCACTTCCTGTATCTGTGATTTTAATGTTTTTCTGCCTAATACAAAGGCTCTACTGCTGTCTGGGCATTTAATTTTTACAGGGCATTTATTTTTCTAATTCTAGGTCCACCTGAACGCTGCACCTTCTTCTGTTCCTTGTGCCAGTGTCACTGCAGGGCTTCAATCATGAAGAAAGCCACAAGAAAGGGACGTGGCCATGCTGGTGCTGGTGGTGGTGGCAGTGATGGAGCTGGTGCTGCAGGGGCAGTGTAACATCTGCGCCTCATATCATCAGGGAAGACCATGAGGGATGATGATGAGACCCAGATCCCCGCTCCTGCAGCATACTGCAATGTTGAGGCTGAGAGGGAGGCTAGCGGGGAGGAGTGGAAAAAGATGCCAGGGGGATGACGAGGTGCTAGATCCCATGTGGATCGAAGGCCAGCAGAGTTCAGATAAGGAAGAGGCTGTGGTGGTCCCACAGTCCCAGGCAGCCAGCAGAAGAGGGAGAAGGGTGCAAACCGTCAGCGCTCAGTCTGCTGGTACTACTGCCCACCGTGGCCAGGGATCAATCACGCCACATGTGCCACAAAGAATGTCACCAGTGTTGCATTTTTTCAAGCATTTTTTCTGCATTCCCAAAAGAATTCGAAGTTCGGGTGGGGTCCGTCAAACTCACCCAAACTTCACGGCGCAGTTCGGCTGAACTCGCCAAACCCAAACTCCGTTGGGTTCGCCCATCACTACTAGAGAGCTGAGAATCGGAATCTCTTATAACTCTTTGCTGCCATCTAGCGATCACTAGATTCTTACAGCCCACATAAGGATAGTCCTTTAATTATATGTTCATGTATATATACAGGTAGCGCTTACTTAATGACTTAGTGATCATTTGAAGTTATGACTGGGTTGAAAAAAATAACTTTATCGGTAGTTGCATTTATGACCATTTCAAGAGCCCTGCAGTCATATGATTGAGATTTAGGTGTTTCACGTTTATGACTGTGTAGAAAGTCAGCATCCATCCCTCTACTAGAAAAATGAAATATTCTGAGAACTATATTCTCCAGAACCTGTCAGAACCTGCTGGATTTCACCCCTGGATGGAGGGAGAGAAGGATGAGAGAGACAGAGAGAGGGGAGGGGGAGGGAGGGACAGAGGGGGAGGGAGGAGGGAGAGTTGAGATTTGGTCACCTAAAGTTACCAAATCAGTGTCCATGGTCAAGAGCAGACTTATTGGCTTATGATCCATTGTTTCACTCAGTTAAAGATTGCAGGAATTATAGTAGTATATAGATAGATAACATCTATTTCTTTTCCCGCATATTTAAATGTATCTGTATCTGAATCATTCAAAGATGAGTAAGTTGGGCTTAACACTTTGCTTAAGATATTCCTTTTCCTAACCTGTTTCAGCTGGTTTGGAAACAATTTTGCATGTTTTCCATAACTTGTCAGAAAGAAAGAACGAAAGAGAGGGAGAGAGAATGAGAGAGAGAGAGAGAGAGAAACAAACAAACAAACCCCAAGCCTGATCAGAACATTCAAAGGTGAGATGAATAAAGTTAAGTAGGAATTCAATCCTGTATTATGGGGAACATCCTTCCAGATGTTGGTATGCATTTGTCCTGACTTTAATTAATAACATTAATTAATTAATAAGTAATAACATTTAATAACCAATAATTTTTATAGGACAGGAAAGTTTATTGAATGCATTTCCTCTCTATAGTGTTCATATATTTTCCTAAATGTTTGTTGATCGATCTTATCACGCAAGATTGATCAACGTGGCGCATGCTGATCCACCAAGGCGGCCAGACATCTGGGGACAGAAGAACAATCATAGCAGAAGAGAAGCGAGCACTCCACAAAACAAGAGCTGCAAATGCTGTGACAATGGTGCCCCCACATTGTCTGCTAAACATGTGGCAGAACATCTTGTGCCTGTAAAGGTCTTACCAGCCACCTGCCAGCATATTGCAAACAGCCCACAACCCATTAGATGTCAAGGTCCTCTTCGGACACGATGGACGAACATTATCATCATCAAAACGTCACCTCTGTTGTTGACCCTTCATCCTACATACTTTTTTAAAATGGAGTGGAGAATGGGGTATCAGCTTATCCTGAGGAAGCTGCTAATACAATAATCCTTGTCAAATATGCAGGTTAATATTAGAAGGTGGATAATCTTCTTGGAGATATCAAGTAGTCGTTTTTGAGTTGTGTATTTGAAGAATTCCCACTTCAAGGTTTAAAACTACAGAATTTGAAGGAGATAAACTTAGAATTTCCCAGTTGATGTTGTGAAGGGAATCCATCAAAAATCAAAGTGAATTGGGCACCCTTTTACAGCTTTCAAAATTATGGGGAACTGTGTTTTACTTCTACAGAATTTATATAATGGTAATAAATTAATAAGACTGCACATCATACAACATAAAACAGTGCCCTGTGAAGGTGCACCCACCACCTAACAACATACATACCCCACCACCAATTGGAGGGTCTGTACAAACATCTTTAACATTCTTCTAAGCCTGGATCTGCATTTTATTTACATATCAAAGAGTGATTCTAATTTATTCTTTATGGCTAGATCACAAATACTACTTGTCATATAACCTCTCACCATGTCCCATCGATCCATCAGTTTCTTCAATTTATTTTCATTGTACATGTTCATCCTTACCTCCTATACTGATCTATTAATTTAAATAGGCATGGGTGTATAAGGTCAGAGCTTGAGTAGAGAAAAGAAAGAAGAAAGATGAAAGAAGAGGAGAGGGGAAAAAGAGAAAGAGGATAAGAACAGAAAAAGAAAGAAGAAAGGGAGGGAAGGACAAAAGAAAGAAAGAATTAAATAGAAATAGGCTGGCTTGGGAAGTCCACACCTTATACAATTGCCAGGCTGAGAAATACTGCCCTAGAGTAATCGTCAATTGATTAAATAAATAAATAAAGCCCAACCCTTGATATAGAGCTTTTACTGTCGTCTTTTTCCATTTGCAATATCAATGTGATAGGCTGCAAATGTCTTTCACCCTCAGAGGGATTAGAAATGACAACAAAAAGAGAGAAAACCTCCAAAATGAACTAGGGTAACTCACCTTTGTTCTCCACCCATTAATAGCTCAACATTCCATGTCCAATTAAAGCAAATTACAGGATTTGATTGTTTTAAATGCAGGGAGAAAAAAAAACATTTCCAGACTTTCAAGCACATCTGTTGCCTGTATATAAAGAAGCTGATTAAAATTTTTAAAATATTTTTTTAAATCCCACCCTTGTTATTTTTATAAATAACTCAAGGCAGTGAGTAAACCTAACACTCCTTTCCTTCTCCTATTATGAATATGAAAACTGAAGATTTCAGAGTGAAGGCATGTACTGGGTAACACTGAGAGGACTCTAGAGTAGATTTCAGTGTGGAGCATCCTATGTGGCGTACATAAGTGCACTGGTGTGCCTTTCATCCCCTGTCCAATTGTCTTTCCTTTCTCTCACTTATCATATATATTTTCTTTCTTTCATATATCCTCTCCTCTAAGTTCACTTTACCCTTTTATATATATATTACTACGTGTCTATTTTTCTTCCTATGTATTTGTGTGTTGGACAAATGAATAAATAAATAAAATCTTAGTGCACAACCCTGATAAACACACAGACCCACCAATAATACAAATACTGCCAGGCAGATAACTGTTGTAAACCCAGGTCTTGGGGAACTTTATTCTACCCACTGGGTGGTGTTTATCCAGTTCAACAAGTTCCTGCATAGGGTGCGGTACTGCTGCCAAGAGGCTGGGTTTTGAAACTGTTCTTCCTGCTTGTTCTCTCTCTCATACACAATAGATTAGACAGTAGGCACTGTGGTTTGGGACTTTTGCTCCAAGCAGTCTGTGATCCTGACTGATTGCTCTGCTCCATGGCCACTTCCGAGCAGAAAGATCAGGTACTGAGTCTTCAGTCAGATGTTTGCTGTGGATTGGGTTTATTTACTTATTTTGTTTTGTAAAATATGTATTTTGGTAACATATAGCAATGTTTATATGCATGGTACTAGTAAGAGAGAAACAGGACAGGGGACCTAAACCTCTGGAAGATGCCGATAGTAATTGTGATTTATTTCCAGGCATGGATTCCCAAATATTTCCGGAAGAAAGTCTGCACGACTTTCATCGAGCAACCTAATGACACAGGGTGAGTAACTGATTTTTCTCTGCTCTTTGAACTATAACTGCTCAAAAAAAAAAATAAAGGGAACGCTCAAATAACACATCCTAGATCTGAATGAATGAAATGATGTGCCTATCGTCCCCTGTCCAATTGTCTTTCCTTATCTCATTTATCATATATATTCTCTCCTTATCTATATCTATATCTATATATATTATATACAGTATATATCATATATATTCTCTCCTTATCTCTTATATCATATATATTCTCTCCCTCCCATCTACTTCTCTTCTTTTTACTTTCTATCGTTATATATATTACTTAATGTCTATTCTCTTCCATATGTATTGTATATTGGACAAAGAATAAATAAATAAATAAATAAATAAATAAAAAAAATATTTTCATTGAATGTTTCATTTGCCCAACAGCATGTGAAATTGACTGTCAATCAGTGTTGCTTCCTAAGTGGACAGTTTGATTTCACGGAAGTTTTATTTATATTCTTGAAGTTATATTCTGTTTTTTAAGTGTTCCCTTTTTTTTTTTTTAGCAGTGTATATATGTAAGCAGGCACTTCTAACTCCCTCTGAGGTTCATTTACAGTTTAGCATTTCTACTTTTTCTCTTAAATCTGTACTCTGGTCCCCATGTGAGAACCATGCTAACCATATTTTACATTTCAGCACTGCTAAAATCTGGGTAGAGCATATGGCTCAAAAGTATGCAGGTTATCCTCCGTGCCATGATTTATTCCAGTAATTTCCTCTTCCTCACCATTGGCTTAGTCATCTTTGAAACTAAAGCATCGCCTCAGGATCTGGCTAGTGGCTTGTGAGAGAATGTTAGCTGTCTAACAATCTCTATCCTGGGCATCCCTCTATTTTGGAAAACAGAGTTCTGAGTGGCCTGAATCTTTATATTGGCTTCCCAAACCAGTGTTTCCCAACCTTGGCAACTTGAAGATATTTGGACCTCAACTCCCAGAATCCCCCAGCCAGCGAATGCTGGCTGGGGAATTCTGGGAGTTGAAGTCCAAATATCTCCAAGTTGCCAAGGTTGGGAAACACTGTCCCAAACAATCAACTTTAGTCAGACGAACCGGAGAATTATTTTTGTTGATACAAAAAACAACTCCATCAATTTTTAAATGGGTATGTGGAGTGGCATCTTGTCATCTTGTCTTTTGATAATAAAATTCTATTTCGAACCAGCCTTCCGCATAGATTCTGCTTTGCTCTTTCTATCTCTCTCTCTCTCTCTCTCCTACCCACTTCCACTCTTCCATGGCGTCAATTCCTAGTACTTTTTTTGTTTCTTCATCCATGACTCTGTCCTTGTTCTATTCCTGTAACTCTATCCCTTCTCTTTTTGAAGTTGCTGAAATAATAATAATAATAATAATAATAATAATAATAATAATAATAATAATAATAATTTTATTAGATTTGTATCTTGCCTCTCTCCATATACTCAGAGTGGCTCATTTTAAATTTTAAAATGCATGAACACCTCTGAAAGATGCTAGAAGTTGTAATAACGTTCGGAAGTATTTGTATTTGGCAACAATTATCCTATCCCATAAACACTACATTGCAAAGTTCCCTAAGTATGTATTTTGCATATTTTGTCATTTTTTAAATTGTTCATGTACCAAATATTACTTTTTGAACATGGCTACCATGAGTCTTCATTTTCTAAAGTTATGCATATATTGTTCCTTCAAATTTGTGGAAGGTCTTAAGCATAAAACGTATCAGGAAAGACTTAATGAACTCAATCTGCATAGTCTGGAGGAGAGAAGGAAAAGGGGGGACATGATGGAAACATTTAGATATATTAAAGGGTTAAATAAGGTCCAGGAGAGAAGTGTTTTTAATAGGAAAGTGAACACAAGAACAAGGGGACACAATCTGAAGTTAGTTGGGGGAAAGATCAAAAGCAACATGAGAAAATATTATTTTACTGAAAGAGTAGTAGATCCTTGGAACAAACTTCCAGCAGACGTGGTAGATAAATCCACAGTAACTGAATTTAAACATGCCTGGGATAAACATATATCCATCCTAAGATAAAATACAGAAAATAGTATAAGGGCAGACTAGATGGACCATGAGGTCTTTTTCTGCCGACAGACTTCTATGTTTCTGTTTCTATTTCCAATTTCCTCAAATTCTTTGTCCTTTCTGAATCTCTTTCAGTTTGCATATATCAAGAATGAGGGATTTGTTCACTTTCACAAATTGTTGACTCCAAGTTCCTTCAGTGTCAGCCATTTGGCCAGTAGTTAGAGATGAAAGGAACTAGACCCAAGCATCTACAGAGCCTTCAGTTTGTCCCATATCCTTCTTCAGGCCACACTCAAAGTTGAATACACTATGCCGAGTGCAAAATAACTGATTTAATGCAGATTGATTAATGAGTGCATTTGTTCCAGGATTTTTCCCTTATATATATCCCCCGACTATTTATTTCTTCTTCTTTTTAACTTTTTGTTTTGTTTTGTCAAGTACATATTGGTGGTATACAGAGATATAATAATATTTATATACGTGATGCTAGTAAAAAGAGAAACATTAGGACAGGGGATGGAAGGCACATTGGTGCACTTATGCATATCCCTTACTGACCTCTTAGGAATTGGGAGAGGTCAACAGTGGATACTCCAAGTCTTAGTTTTGGGGATTAGGTGATGATACTACAGAGTCTGGTAGTGAATTCCATGCATTAACTACTCAGTTGATGCATGGAACTATACTACTATTGCTAAGAGTTACCCATATCTGAACATATCTGAACATTACTGACTTACTGAACAAACTGGAAAGCCAGTTTGTAATAGTAGTTAAGATAATAGGCTAGAAATTGGGAGATCATGAGTTTTAGTCCTATATTTGGCCCAAAGCAAGCTGAATAAGCTTGAGCTAATCATCTTCTCTTAACCTTAAGAAGGAGGAAATGGCAAACAAGCTCTAAAAGCTTGCCAAGCAAAAAAAAAACACCCCTCACTCCACTGAGCATTAAAAAAAATTTATTTATTTATTTTGTCCAATGCACAATACATATTGAAGAGGATAGACATGAGTTATTATATATAAAGAAAGGATATAAAAGTCCAATACACAATGAGGGTTTTAGTGGGTATATATCAATATACACATAGTAAAATACATGATGAAGGTTTATTTGTTTATTTATTTATTATTTGGATTTGTATGCCGCCCCTCTCCGAAGACTCGGGGCGGCTCACAACAGGTGAAAAGCAATCCAATACATAATCCAATTAATTAAAATATTGAAAAATTTAAAAAACCCCATATACTAAAATACATACACACAAGCATACCATATATAAATTCAACTTGCCCAGGGGGAGATGTTTAGTTTCCCCATGCCTGACGGCAAAGGTGGGTTTTGAAGAGTTTGCGGAAGGCAGGAAGAGTAGGGGCAGTTCTGATCTCCGGGGGGAGTTGGTTCCAGAGAGTCGGTGCCGCCACAGAGAAGGCTCTCTCCCTGGGGCCCACCAACCGATATTGTTTAGTTGACGGGACCCGGAGGAGGCCCACTCTGTGGGACCTAATCGGTCACTGGGATTCGTGCGGCAGAAGGCGGTCTCTGAGATATTCTGGTCCGATGCCATGAAGGGCTTTAAAGGTTATAGAGGAGATACTCATAGTAAAATATATCTAAGAAATAATAGAAAAGAAGATATAGGAATAGAATATATCAATGAAAGAATAGAAGAAGAGATATAGGAATAGAGGAAAGGTATATAGGAGATATAGGAGAGCAATAGGACAGGGGACGGAAGGCACTCTAGTGCACTTGTACTTGCCCCTTACTGACCTCTTAGGAATCTGGATAGGTCAACCGTAGATAATCTAAGGGTAAAGTGTTGGGGGTTTGGGGATGACACTATGGAGTCCGGTAATGAGTTCCACGCTTCGACAACTCGGTTACTGAAGTCATATTTTTTACTGTCAAGTTTGGAGCGGTTAATATTAAGTTTAAATCTGTTGTGTGCTCTTGTGTTGTTGTGGTTGAAGCTGAAGTAGTCGCCGACAGGCAGGACGTTGCAGCATATGATCTTGTGGGCAATACTTAAATCTTGTTTAAGGCGTCTTAGTTCTAAGCTTTCTAGGCCCAGGATTGAAAGTCTAGTCTCATAGGGTATTCTATTTCGAGTGGAGGAGTGAAGGGCTCTTCTGGTGAAGTATCTTTGGACATTTTCAAGGGTGTTAATGTCTGAGATGCGATATGGGTTCCGAACAGATGAGCTGTATTCGAGGATGGGTCTGGCAAAAGTTTTGTAAGCTCTGGTAAGTAGTGTGAGATTGCCAGAGCAGAAGCTACGTAGGATTAGGTTTACAACTCTTGAAGCCTTCTTGGCTATATTGTTGCAGTGGGCTTTGGCACTTAAATCTTTTGTTATTAGTATACCAAGGTCTTTAACCGAGTGGGGATTATCTGTGATAATTTGATTATTCAGTTCGTATTTGGAGTTCAGATTCTTCTTCCCAATGTGTAGGACAGAGCATTTGCTAGTTGAGATTTGGAGTTGCCATGTGTTAGACCACTCAGAAACAGCGTCAAGGTCTTTTTGGAGAGTAGTTGTGTTATCAGTGGTGTTGAAGAGTTTTACATCATCGGCAAAGAGGACACAGTTGCTTGTGATGTAATTGCAAAGGTCATTGATGTAGAGAATGAAGAGCGTTGGTCCCAGTACACTACCTTGGGGAACACCGCTTTTAACTGGGACGGGGGTGGATATGGTGCTTCCTATTTTGACTACTTGTTGTCTGTTTGATAGGAATGCTGTAATCCAGCTGTGGAGGGATCCTGAGATGCCATAGGATTTGAGTTTTAGGAGTAGTTTGTCATGGACCACTGAATCAAAGGCTTTGCAGAAGTCAATATAAATTGCATCTGTAGATTTCCCTTGATCTAGATGAGTTGTCCATATATTTTTGCAGTGAAGGAGCTGCAGGTTGCAGGATAGTTTTTTTCTGAAACCAAATTGTTTATTAGAGAGCAAATTATTAGTTTCTAAATGGAGAGTAATTGATTTGTTTATAATTGATTCCATGACTTTGCATGGGACGCAGCATAGTGAAATTGGTCTGTAGTTATCTACAAGAGAGGGGTCTCCTTTTTTGAAGATGGGGATGACCATTGCTTTCGACCATAGCTTAGGAAGTGTGCTGGTTCTGAAGGATTTTTCAAAAATTATGCTTAGTGGTTCAGCTATGGCAGAAGAGAGCTTTTTTAGAAAGTATGCACATAGACCATCTGGTCCAACTGATAGAGAAGGTTTAAGGTCACGTAATGCTTTTTCAACTTGGTCTTCAGTGAAGTCTACTTGGGTTAAATCATTGAGGGAGTTTGAGGTGCGATTGATGAAATTGGGGGATGAGCCATTGCTGTTAACAAAGACGGAGCCAAAGAAAGAGTTGAAGAGGTTGGCTTTGGATGAATCATCGTGGTATTCTTTGTTGTTGGGTCCTTTGAGAGGTGGGATTGGTCTAGAGTCTTTGAGTTTATTGTTGTCAAAGTTGTAGAAAGCTCTATTAGATTTGGTGCGTAGGAGGTTTTCCTCTTGTTTGCTGTAGTAGTTAAGGCATTCTGCTTTTATTTGATTGCAAATGCTTTTATATCGGCTTTTGAAGTTGGAAACTTGTCCTTTTTTGTTTTTCCTCCAGAGAGATTTTTTTCTTGTTTGTAATTTTCTTATTGAGATGGGGAGGTTATTTTTTTTGTTTATGGTACATGTTAGAGGTACATGAAGTCTGATGATAATTTTCATTTCGAGTAGGAATGTGTTGTAGAGGTCATCAGTAGTGTAGCATTCAGAGAATAGAGTTTTCCAGTTTAATGTTGAGAGGTGGGCTTCAATGAGTTCGTAGTTCGCTTTTTTGAAATTGAATTTTGGTGTTGTATTATTTTGGTGGTTCATAATGTGGCTTAAGTTGAGACTGAAGTTTATCAAGCTGTGGTCGCTGTTGGAAAATGGTTCTGTTATTTGTAAGCCATATATTGTACTTTTGCTGTTACAGAAGATGAGATCCAGACAGTTATCAAGTCTGGTATTTTTAGTTACTAGTTGGTCAAGTCCCAGTTGGGTGACGGTATTATATATAGTAGAATGGATGGGTTCCGTGCTGCATTCATTTAAGGACCAGTTGATGTGTGGTAGGTTGAGGTCTCCGAGGAAGATAATGGGGTATGGGCAGTTGGTTGCCCACGTTAGTAATGTGGATAATTTGTTAGCATGTTCGATGTCGTAGTCCGGGGCTCTGTAGCAGAGTAAGAAGCGAATTGTGGTATTTAGGGATAAATCACAGACAATAGTTTCAGGTACCAATAAATCTTGTGCAACTTTAAGGATTTTTAGGTTCAGCAATTTTTTGTAAAATATAGCTACTCCGCCTCCTCTGCGGGATTCACGGTCTGATCGGAAAACATGGTAGTTTTTTGATGTGATAATGGAGTCTGGGTAGGAAGCATTTAGCCATGTTTCGCATATAAAAATTATATCAAAATTGGAGGTGTCAAGTAGAAGGAGGAATTCAGATATCTTGTTGACTAAACTTCTAGCATTTAATAGTTTACATTTGAGATTGGTCTTGTGTTGAGAATTGGTTTTGGGGTGGTTAGAGGAAGTAAGGGGCACGCTTTCCTATTCTTGGTTTGAGGTGTAGGGTTGTCCATTTGTTGTTGTGGAATGGTGGTCTGTATTTCTAAGCCATCTATTTTTATACTGGATCTCAGAGTTATAGGTGCAGGTATTGTTCTGACGCTCTTCAACCATCATTCCTTTTCACAGTGCCTCCAATCTCTGCCAGTGTGGCAGCCCTCGCAAAAACCACACTTCAGTAGCCATAGAAGATGCTTTTGGAGCAGCCATTGTCAGCAAATGGGACTCAGCGCAACATACCACAGAGAAGCCAACTGATGCATATGGGGAGGTGGAATTTCTAGGCACTGGCCGTAGACCGAGCAAGGTGAGCTTGTGATAAGACAAGAGCTAAGCCAGTGGTCCTCAAACTACAGCCCAGGGGCCACATGCGGCCCTTTGAGGTCATTTATCCGGCCCGCGGGTGATGAAACAAACTCCTAGAGCCGGCGCCATTTCTCCCGCCCAACAGCTGATCTGCTGTCGGCCGGGAGAAACCCCCGTGGGCTCTGAGCCCTGCCCAGCTTCTCCAGCTGTGTCTGGGGACCACACCCCGCCCACTCCTACCGATATTCTTCCCGCCACCAGGAAGAAACAGGAAGCAACTCCCCCCCCCACAGGAAACAAGAGGCAGCGGTTGGATGGCATTGCCGCCTGTGCGCAGAAGCAGCGCCCTGGGGTAAGAAGTTTTGTGAGAGAGAGGGAAAAGAGAGAGAGAGAGAGAAAAAATGGAAAGAGGGTGAGGGAAATAGAAGTGGAGAGGAATGAAGGAGGGAGGGAGGGAGGGAAGGAAGGAAGGAAGGAAGGAAGGATGAAATGAATGGAGGGACAGAGGAAGGAAGGGCTGTTTTGGGGGAGGTAATTTAAATTTTCTCTTAGCATACATTCAAACAACACAGTGTACCATCTAATTTTCAATGAAAAAAATGCGGTATTAGTAACTAATATCAATCATCAAAAAAGTTTTTTTTCTAATTTTGTCATCCAGTTACATTCATTTTTTTAAATTAAATTCCCTCCTTAATGTTCCTTCAAAAGTACACCAATTATATTTCTAACTTATTACCCATTATGCCAAAGTGCTTCCTTCTTTCTTTATACATTTTTCTATAAGCCAAGAAAACCTTTTATAGCCAATCAGATGTTAACAAAAGAAAATTAAAAACAAAACATAAACATTTATGAATTTTAGACTTCTTCCCTCCCTCTAAATCAGAGGTCCCCAAACTTTTTACAGAGGGGGCCAGTTCACTGTCCCTCGGACTGTTGGAGGGCCAGACTATAAAAAAAAACTATGAACAATTCCCTATGCACACTGCACATATCTTAAAGTAAAAACAAAATGGGAACATACTATTTAGAGGGAGGGAAGAAGTCTGAAATTCATAAATGTTTATGTTTTGTTTTTAATTTTATTTTGTTAATATCTGATTGGCTATAAAAGGTTTTCTTGGCTTATAGAAAAATGTATAAAGAAAGAAGGAAGCACTTTGGCATAATGGGTAATAAGTTAGAAATATAATTGGTGTACTTTTGAAGGAACATTAAGGAGGGAATTTAATTAAAAGAAAATGAATGTAACTGGATGACAAAATTAGAAAAAAAACTTTTTTGATGATTGATATTAGTTACTAATACCGCATTTTTTTCATTGAAAATTAGATGGTACACTGTGTTGTTTGAATGTATGCTAAGAGAAAATTTTTAAAAAATTACCCCCCCAAAACAGTCCTTCCTTCCTCTGTCCCTCCATTCATTTCATCCTTCCTTCCTTCCTTCCCTCCCTCCCTCCTTCATTCCTCTGCACTTCTATTTCCTTCACCCTCTTTCCCTTTTTTTTTGCTCTCTCTCTTTTCCCTCTCTCTCACAAAACTTCTGTGCCCGGCCATGAACTTGAGGGGGTGCGTCTCTCTCTCTGCTGAAAAAATGAGACTCCCCACAAGTCAACTTATGGGAAAGGTGGAGAGAAGGTGAGGTGACAGCTCTGGTGTAAGCACAAGTCTACACCACTCTTACCCCAGGGCGCTGCTTCTGCGAACAGATGGCAAGGCCATCCAACCACTGCCTCTTGTTTCCTGGGGGGGAGTTGCTTCCTGGTGGCGGGAAGAATATCAGTAGGAGTGGGTGGGGCGTGGTCCCCAGACACAGCCGGAGAAGCTGGGTGGGGCTCAGAGCCCACGGGGCTTTCTCCCGGCCGACAGCAGATCAGCTGTTGGGCGGGAGAAATGGCGCCAGCTCTAGGAGTTTGTTTCATCACCCGCGGGCCGGATAAATGACCTCACAGGGCCGCATGTGGCCCCCAGGCTGTAGTTTGGGGACTGCTGCTCTAAATAGTATGTTCCCATTTTGTTTTTACTTTAAAATAAGGTATGTGCAGTGTGCATAGGGAATTGTTCGTAGTTTTTTTTTTTATAGTCCGGCCCTCCAACAGTCCGAGGGACAGTGAACTGGCCCCCTCTGTAAAAGGTTTGGGGACCCCTGCTCTAGATAAAACTATTCAGGGTTGGTAGTCTCTTTGGTCTAATCCTTTTTTCTCCCTTGCAGTTCATTCGCCTCTCTGACTCATCTGATCCTGCAAATGCCTATGCTTTAGTAACCCATCACTGGAATATCCCACACCCCAACTTGGTGGTGTCGGTGGTGGGAGGCGAAGGTGAGGGGCCCGTTAAGGCCTGGCTCAAAGATGTGCTGAGAAAGGGGCTGGTTAAAGCCGCTCAGAGCACAGGTAATCTCTCCTTGCAGTTTGCTTTAATTTTCCTAACCATTTTAAAACATCACTGCAGAACACGGGGCTGAAGCTTTTGAAGGAAGGGCTGGGAAGCCACAGCTAGTTTGATGTGGGATACATTTGAATAATGACAATTGCAGTGAAAGGCCACAAAATTTTTTACTATCACACTATGGCTATGGCTTATTTTGTGGGTGTGGCCTGAGAGCCATGTGACCAGGTGGGAGTGGCTTGTCAATCATATGACTGGGTAGGAGTGGCTTGCCGGCCATGTGACCAGGTGGGAGTGGTTTGATGATCATGTGACTGGGGGGTGGCTTAAAGGTCATGTGATTGGCTTAAAGGTGGCCAAATTGACATCACTCATGTCAAGGGTTTGGGTTAGGGTGCCTGACCTCACCTCACAGAGATACAAGATATTTACAATTACAGTAGTACCTCTAGATACGAGCTGCTCCACATGCAAGTATTCCAAGATACGAGCCACGAGGGGAGAGAAATTTCTGTTCCAGACCCGAGCTCAAATTCAGGATACGAGCCGAGTGTCCACTAGGTGGCGCAAGAATCCTTGCTTTTGGTTATCTCGGAGGGGAAAAATAAAGTCTAAAGCCATTTGTTCCAGATATGAGTTGCTCGACATACAAGCTCCCTTCTGGAACGAATTATACTCGTATCTAGGGGTACTACTGTACTGAACATCCAAAATACACTATTTAATCCTATATGTAAATATGCCACATGTCTACATACATATTATACATAGGCACTCAAAATATACATTATCTACTATATGTAAGCTCCATTTTTGCTACCCCCACTGCGTGTCGTTCCCCCTCCCCCGTGTGGGCAGCAGTCCATGACTGGACGATCGGGTACGCTAGCATATCTTTGCTATTGGAACTGTTAGGGAAAGGCTTTCATGAAAGTTATTGAAAGATACATGTCCTTATTACATAGCAACTAGATAAACCTAAGTACTGTAAACATGTTTCTTAGTTTAGGTTTCTTGAATATAAAAATAATAGGAATATTTAACATGTTTTATAGTGATGTATTTTCAGGAAACCTGACTTGTTTTGTTCTACAGCATAGTTTTTAAGGCTTTGCAGTTATTAGAAACCTTCAGAAATATAGGCTTTATAGCATTCGATGAATTTTCTTCATTTTTTTAAAGCAAAAAAACATATTTAAGGGTTTAAAATCTTGTTTTAGACACAAAGAGTGATTAGAATGTTGACCATGCAGTAAGGATCCAGGTGGCCTAAAAATAAGATTTTGAAATTACTTATAAGAATCTTTCCTGTGGGAAATTGCTGTTACAGTAGTCCCTCGCTATACCGCGCTTCACCTACTGCGGCTTCACTTCATTGCGGGTTTCTGAGGAAGCCGATCGGCAGATTTAAACAGCCCGCCAAACTCGATCGGCAGGTTTAAAAAAAAAAATCTAAAATTGTAAATACTGTATTTAAATACTGTATCTAAAATAAATACTGTGTGGGAAGGGTTTATAAACACTTAAAACAATGAAAACTTACCAAACAATTACAATTAAATACAATTAAGTTTGATTTACTAAGGCAAAAATGAAACAAAATACTGGATATTTTGAACAAAATAAAGGATACTTTGAACACTGAAGATGATTTTAAGAAAGTCACCATTATCTTTAAAAGATATTAAGGAAGAAGAAAACGATTCACTGGACAAGATTGAAACTGATTTGAAAGTGATTTTAAAAATGAAAGGCTATAAGAATATATGCAAAAAGGTGCTACACTAACACAAATAAAATTAGCTGATATTTTAATAATTAATTAGAGTGATGTGGATAGCTTTCTTACATTGAATTAATAAAAGAATTAAAATTTTGAAGACTGTATAAATGGAGATAAAGAAAGAAAAATGTCAATAGAGCTTTCAGTTTGCTGAGTGGTGAATTGTGTCTGCTTAATGTCTCTCCTTCTACTAACAAGATATGCAGGAAAATTACTGAAACCTTTGTTCCTTGCTTGGCAAGTTGTGTATATTTGACCAAGACTTTTGTGATACAACCTATTGCATGAGTAAAGAGAGGTGTGGAGAGATAGTGTAATTATTCAACAGGAGCACACTTGCATAGAAAAATTATCCCTTCCTTAAGGGTGCCTTTTTAAAATATGTATATGCTGATGTTATATGCATAGTAGGGGCGTTTCTGGTTGTGTAATAACAATCATGTTTGAAAAGATGGTACTGAATCTATGGATGGGTGAACCACTGAAAAGACTGGTTCTAACCTGATTGATCTTTTAATGGGTACCTTTTTGAGATAAGAGTTTATATTGTAACATGTACTAAGGTTGCAGTTTGTTTAATGGCAATACATAGGCATTTCTCAATCATGTGAGCTCTTGTAACAGATCTAGCTGGGTGATAATAATAATAAGGAAAATGTTCAGGTATAATTGTGAAAGCTTGGTTTAGGATTTCACAAAAGTCTGGTCGTGTTTTTTTATCATGATTTCTTAAACTGTCTTGTGATCATTTAAAAAACTGGAATAATACTTTTATTTGTTTAACTTCAATGTTCATATAATTTCCCAAACATTGAGATACCATAAATATCCCAGTTCTATCTATAGTTCTTACTATATTTATTGCTCCTACGCAGGTGCATGGATTATGACAAGTGGTCTCCAAGTTGGTGTGGGTCGGTATGTGGGGGAAGCGGTGAGAGACCACACTATGGCCAGCACCAACCGCAGCACTCATGTTGTAGCAATGGGCATTGCTCCATGGGGGATCGTTGAGCAGCACCATTGTCTTGTCAACCCCAAGGTAGGAGGCCTGGAGAAGGGCAATGCCAAGAGAGATAATGAATTTAGGCTGGAATTTAAATAATAAATTAGAATCACTTTACAATATGTAAATAGATATACAGTATTGCTCTTGAGTAGTGATGGGCAAACCGAACCCGCACAATTCGGGTCCATACCGAATTTTGCAGTGTTCGATATGCTGAACATGAACCTGAAATTTTTCCAAAGTTCGGGCAAAGTTCGGGGTTGCGTTCAGCGTTCGGAGCTTTGACGTCACCGGAAGGTTGCTAAGGATGCCAAGGTGATCACTTCCTGGATTCCATGGATTCCAGGAAGTAATCACTGTGGCGTCCTTAGCAACCTGCCAGTGACATAAAAGCTCCGCCCCTGGAATCTCTTCATGGGAGGGATTCCCCGTTCGGGTTCGAGTTTGGGTTCAGCCGAATTTTGCGTAAAATTCAGCCAAACTTGCCGAACCCAAACACTGTTGAGTTCGCCCATCACTACTCTTGAGTTAAAGTGGTATATAAAAAATATGCCCCCATTTTGGTGGAGGGGTATGAATGTTGTCTGGTGGTGGGCACTTAAACCCTGAGCACATATTATATGTTGTGTGTATGCTCTTTTGTTATTGATATTATAAAAATTAATAAAAATATTCAATCAAAAATGAGTTTAGGCGGAGAAGTTTAACACAGTTACAGGTTGAAGTGGGTGGGGTCCAGTGGTGGGATTCCAATTTTTTAAATTATTATTATTATTATTTATTAGATTTGTATGCTGCCCCTCTCCGGAGACTCGGAGCGGCTTACAACAATACATAGTTCAAATCTAATGGTTAAAAAAGGACAGTTTAAAACCCTTATTATAAAAACAGTCATGCATCCCAAACAAGCCATACATAAAATGAAATGGCCTGGGGGAATCAATTTCCCCATGCCTGACAGCAGAGATGGGTTTTTAGAAGTTTGCGAAAGGCAGTTCTGATCTCCGGAGGGAGTTGGTTCCAGAGGGTCGGGGCTGCCACAGAGAAGGCTCTTCCCCTAGACATTGTTTCGTCGACGGGACCCGGAGAAGGCCAACTCTGTGGGACCTAATCGGTTGCTGGTGGGCATAGCAGGAGAAAAATACTGTAAAATCTCCAATCCTTCCCCACTCCAGGGAAATATTACTGCAAAATCCCCATTTCCAATCAGGTAGGATATGGGAGGGAGATAATAGATGGTGGCAGGGCTAATATTCACCGATTCTCCAAACTACTCAAAATTTCCACTGCTGGTTTTCCAGAACTAGTCAGACAGAACCTGCTGAATCCCACCTCTGGCGAGGTCCTAAGACCAAATGAACCTATTGATATGGTCCATAAGAGCCCCCACCCAGGTTTAATATAACTATACAGATTGAGACCTAATGAACTCAATCTGTATAGTCTGGAGGACAGAAGGAAAAGGGGGGACATGATCGAAACATTTAAATATGTCAAAGGGTTAAATAAGGTTCAGGAAGGAAGTGTTTTTAATAGGAAAGTGAACACAAGAACAAGGGGACACAATCTGAAGTTAGTTGGGGAAAAGATAAAAAGCAACATGAGAAAATATTATTTTACTGAAAGAGTAGTAGATCCTTGGAACAAACTTCCAGCAGACGTGGCTGGTAAACCCACAGTAACTGAATTTAAACATGCCTGGGATAAACATATATCCATTGTAAGATAAAATATAGGAAATAGTATAAGGGCAGACTAGATGGACCATGAGGTCTTTTTCTGCCGTCAGTCTTCTATGTTTCTATGTTTAATATTAAAAATTGGAAAACAATACATGAGTCTTCGGAGAGGGGCGGCATACAAATCTAATAAATCTAATATAATACATAAAGAGTAAGCTACTTTAACTGCATTATAAACGATGCATGAAGAGTAAGCTACTTCAACTGTATTTAAATAATTTGATTAAATTCAGTTAATTTTTACAGTGCTGGCTTCACCCATTTCTTTTCCCTTGCCCTGTATGTTCTATACCTCCCAGATTTCCACTTAATGCCTGTCTTTACCTCGTTTGATTCATCTGCTTCTTTTCTTATCCTAAAGGGATCCTTCCCAGCACGTTACTCCAGGACAAACCCTGCGAGTCCTTTCAGCCCTCTGGATGCCAACCATTCTACCTTCTTCTTGGTGGACAATGGTACACTGGGCAGAGCAGGTGGAGAAGCCGCCTTCCGAGCCCGTTTGGAACGCTACATTGCCCAGCAGAAAGTGGGAGCTGGCGGTGAGCAATTTCTTATGTAGACAAGAACATAAAACGTGGAACAAGAAGTTACCCTCTTCATCGTGCTCCCTGCAATAGACTAATAGTATTTTGTTATCTCCAGATGTGTCAGACTTCAGCTTCTATATTTTCTTAAATAGCTAAATATAAAGAACATACAAACTGCAATTTAATATACAGTAATACCTTGTCTTACGAACCTAATTGGTTCCCGGGGGAGGTTCGTAAGATGAAACATTCGTAAGACGAAACATTGTTTCCCATAGGAAACAATGTAAAGTCAATTAATCCGTGCAACAGGGGAAAAAAACAGCAAAAAAACACAGCCGCCCCGTTGTCACCTTTTGAAACAGCCGGGGGGGGGGCCTTCTCGGCGGCCTCCCAAACCCCGAACCCGGAAGTTCGGCAAAAGTTCGGGTTCGGGAGGCCGCCGAGAAGCCCCACCGCCCAGCTGTCACCTTTTAAAACAGTCGGGGGGCTTTTCGGCGGCCTCCCGAACGCTGAACCTGGAAGTTCGGGTTTGGCGTTCGGGTTCAGGAGGACGCTGAGAAGCCCCCCAGCTGTTTCAAAAAGCAACAGCTGGGCGGCGGGGCTTCTCAGCGGCGGCGGCGGGTTCTTAAGAAGAAAAAAGTTCGTAACAAGAGGCAAAACAATTCTGAACCCTGGGTTCCTATCTCGGGTTGTTTGTAAGACGAGGGGTTCGTATCATGAGGTACCACTGTATTTGGAAGTCACCAAATGTCTGTGTTCTGTTCTACACCCCTCAGATGCTGTGGCCTAGAGGTGGGGCTCTTGCCTCACAATCAGGAGGTTGTGAGTTCAATCCTAGGTAGAGGCAGATGTAGGGTTTCCTGCTTGAGTAGGGGGTTGGACTAGATGGCCTGCAAGGCCCCTTCTAATTCTGTTAAATGTGGCCAAATGTTAGCTTTCTTAGGATGCAGAATAAGCTCTGGGTTTTATACTCTCTCTGGTTCTATTTCCTTCATTTTTGCAACTGTACTTTATGAGAAGAAACCCTTCCTGCTATTCATTTTATTTATTTAATTCAATTTGTATGCCGCCCAACTCCCTAGGGACTTTAGACAACTGTTTTGTAAGTCTCTGGCTATAAAACCCTTGCTGACTCCACTGTGTCTACCACAATAGTTTATCTCTCCTTTCCATCGGAGGATAGCCTTTCCTCCAATTCTTTAAGAAATACAATGTTCTGGCAAGCCTCATTACAGACACTTTGCATCTCAATATTAATTCTGCTAATTACTCCCAAGCCAGACCACAACCAGAGAGCTATGCTGGTTAATCCATATTTACTCAGAATTATATGAATTGCTCTCCTCTACTTTTATGTCCCAGATTAATTTTTAAAAATATTTATTTATTTATTTATTCCAATACAAATTGAAAGTTAAAGAGAATAAAACATGTAATAGTAAATACAGTGCTTCCTCGTCTTACAAACGCCTTGTCATACAAACTTTTCGAGATACAAACCCGGGGTTTAAGATTTTTTTGCCTCTTCTTACAAACTATTTTCACCTTACAAACCCACTGCCACCACTGGGATGCCCCGCCTCCGGACTTCCGTTGCCAGCGAACCCCCCTTTTTTGCTGCTGGGATTCCCATGAGGCTCCCCTCCATGGGAAACCCCACCTCCGGACTTCCGTGTTTTTGTGATGCTGCAGGGGGATCCCAGCAGCGCAAAAACGGGTGCTTCGCTGGCAGTGGAAATCTGGAGGTGGGGTTTCCCAGTGGGGAGAGCCTCAGTGAAATCGCAGCATCGCAAAAACACAGAGGTCTGGAGGTGGGGTTTCGAGGACTTCAGTATTTTTGCGATGCTGCGATTTCACTGAGGCTCCCTTCGCTGGGAAACCCCACCTCCAGAATTCCGTTGCCAGCAAAGCGCTCATTTTTGCGATGCTGGGATTCCCCTGCAGCATCACAAAAACACAGAAGTCTAGAGGTGGGGTTTCCCATGGAGGGAAGCCTCAGAGGAATCCCAGCAGCGCAAAAACAGGCACTTCGGCTGGCAAAAGGGATGGATTTTGGGCTTGCACACATTAATCATTTTTCCATTGATTCCTATGGGAAACATTGTTTCGTCTTACAAACTTTTCACCTTAAGAACCTCGTCCCGGAACCAATTAAGTTTGTAAGACAAGGTATCACTGTATCAGGGAAAGGACAGAAGAAAAGATATGAGAATAGAATACGTCAATGAAGAGTAGAGAAAAGGATATATGAATGGAAGAAAAGATATGTAAAATATAGGAGAGACAATTGGACAGGGGACGGAAGGCACACTAGTGCACTTATACTCGCCCCTTACTGACCTCTAAGGAACCTGGTGAGGTCAATCGTGGATAGTCTAAGGGAAAAATGTCATTGACAGGCAGGACGTTGCAGCATATGATCTTGTGGGCAATACTTAGATCATGTCTAAGGCGTCGTAGTTCTAGGCTTTCTAGACCCAGGATTGTAATACAAATGTCTTTTCCTCTGGCGCTGAGCTTAAAAAGCTAGGCAGGTTTGAACTGGGATAATACTTACACGAGGAAAGGAAAGGAGTCCCTGCAGATTTTACTCTGCTACTTGGTGCTGATTATAGGGCTCCATGTTCATCTTTGTTTCGAGGCCATTGAGCCAGGACAATCCAAAAATGTTTCTGTGGCCAGTGTGACATCTTGGAGAGTTGTTTCTCCCCAAGTACCTATTTATTTACTTGCATTTGCATGTTTTTGAACTGCTAGGTGGGAAGGAGCTAGGTGAAAATGGGCGCTCACTTTGTTCCTCCATGCTTGGGTCTTGAACTTGGGCTGTAAGCTTTCTAGTTGACAAGCCCAGTTTTTTAACCTCCTGAGCCATCACACAGTCTAAGACAGTGTTTCCTAACCTTGGCAACTTGAAGATATTTGGACTTCAACTCCCAGAATTCCCTAGCCAGCATTCGCTTGCGAATGCTGGCTGGGGAATTCTGGGAGTTGAAGTCCAAATATCTTCAAGTTGCCAAGGTTGGGAAACACTGGTCTAAGAGATGAACCATTGTGCCACTACTTACACAAGAAAGTCTAGAAAATGCCTTTGTTGTAGGTGAAACTGAAAAAGTAGGGAAAAAAGCACCCCAGTAGAAAGTAGTGACAAATTACCTTCATACTAAGGCCAAGAAAACAATATGATGTATCTATGTCATTCATCAATTTAGCTCAAACTCAATTTAGTTTGAGGAAATCGTTATATTGACCTTATTTTCTTGCCCAAGTGGTAACAAAAAAAATGTTTGCATTTGGTCTTCCAACATCATTTTACTTGTTTGGCCACTGTTCCCTTAAATAATTTTTCTCTATTTTGCCATTCCTCCACACTATAGGTGAAGGGAGCATTGAGATTCCTGTGTTGCTGCTGCTCATCAGTGGGGATTCAGCCATATTCAAGGTAAGGAATTGAGGTGTTGTGAAAGAAGACGAAATGTCCGGGAACAGAAATAATTTCACCATTAGGGAAGTGAGCCATAGTTCCACTCCAAGGATAACATGGTTAAGTTAATACATTTGGATGTGAATGTAACCCTTTTTTCCAATGAAAGCGTGCTCCATAAAAACCTTGGGAAAGAGAACAAATTTAATTTGAGGAGAAACAATAATAAGATTATTAAGTCCAAAATTGCCATTACCTAAATCTGCTGTGGACGTAGGAAGACAAAGAAGGAACACAGAAGAAATGAAGAGACCAAGATGGAGACTTTGGTCTTCTGATGCACAAATATATAATATTGGGAAAATGTGTAAAATCTCTGATGCAATTCATTTGTGCTCAAAAAAAAAAGAGGAAGGAAAGATCTGATAATAGAATACAGACAAGACATTCTGGGAACAAACTAACAGATGGGGAGAAGGGACATGAAATGTGAGATAGCAATCATCCTTGAAGAAGGTGTGAGGGGTTTTACATTCTTAAAGATAAAATTGAGAGGAGATATTTAAAGATGTGAGATCATGGGAGTTAAGAACAGCAGTGAACCTGATCAGACCTGAACAAATTAAAATTCAGAAGTCAAAGAGGAATGGTACTGAGGAATGGTTGGGGATGGATGAAGTTGGTTAGTGATGATGAGATATGGTGGCACACAAGATTGAGGGAGGCTGTCTTTGTAGCTTGCTCTGGTCCAAGCATAGGAATGCTTTTCTCAGACAAATCAAAACACCACGCAAAGGGGGAAATCATGTAGATTACATTTATTGTCTGGTATTTTCATATCATAGATTTATAGTTGAGATGAAATTTGTCAGAGTATATATTGATAATCTGTCCCATTACATAGAGGTGAAAAGATATTCATTTTTCCCCATCTTCTTGGGTGAGCAGTGTGGTTGGGCGGTAGGAAAAGTAAGTAGGATGCTTGGCTGCATAGCTAGAGGTATAACAAGCAGGAAGAGGGAGATTGTGATCCCGCTATATAGAGCGCTGGTGAGACCACATTTGGAATACTGTGTTCAGTTCTGGAGACCTCACCTACAAAAAGATATTGACAAAATTGAACGGGTCCAAAGACGGGCTACAAGAATGGTGGAAGGTCTTAAGCATAAAACGTATCAGGAAAGACTTCATGAACTCAATCTGTATAGTCTGGAGGAAAGAAGGAAAAGGGGGGACATGATCGAAACATTTAAATATGTTAAAGGGTTAAATAAGGTACAGGAGGGAAGTGTTTTTAATAGGAAAGTGAACACAAGAACAAGGGGACACAATCTGAAGTTAGTTGGGGGAAAGATCAAAAGCAACATGAGAAAATATTATTTTACTGAAAGAGTAGTAGATCCTTGGAACAAACTTCCAGCAGACGTGGTTGGTAAATCCACAGTAACTGAATTTAAACATGCCTGGGATAAACATATATCCATCCTAAGATAAAATACAAAAAATAGTATAAGGGCAGACTAGATGGATCATGAGGTCTTTTTCTGCCGTCAGTCTTCTATGTTTCTATGTTTCTGGCTGCTGCATGGTCTTTTGTTAAAATAACTGCTGGTCTGCATGGCATAATTGCCCAGCAGCAGAAGTATAGCTCAATGGCCAATAAGAACACACAGATGTGGTCACATGTCATGGACTATACTGCCCAGAGTGCAATCACTAACTACATTCCGCGTAATGCAATCTTTTAAAGAGACAGCTCTTAATCCAGGCTAAACACCACTCTAGTCCAGGGGTAGGCAAAGTTGGCTCTTCTGTGACTTGTGGACTTCAATTCCCAGAATTCCTAAGCCAATCATGCTAGCTCAGGAATTCTGGGAGTTGAAGTCCACATGTTATAGAAGAGCTAACTTTGTCTACCCCTGCTCTAGTCTATCAGCACATAGCTCATTCTGAAGTCATGTTACTCATACCGGTTGCTTCTACCGTGTTCATTTCCTAAGCGTGTATCAGAGGCTGTACATGCCTCCATTCCCTGCCTCCTCTTAGCTGGATCTGGGGGAGCAGCAGACTGCTTGGCTGAATTGTTGGAAGAGACACAACCCGGAGAGTCCCTAAAAACTCTGGCAATGAAGAAAATGCAGGGGAAATTCCCAGACAAGGACTTGGAGGAGTTGGTTGAGCAGGTAAGACCTAGTATGTAATATCTTTCCATCTCTCCTTTCTTTTAATATCACTTAGAAATATATTCATATTTCCTCCTGTTCTAGATTACATTTCAGAACTCAAAAATCCAAAAGATTTTTGTCCTGGAGAAATCTCTCTGTGTGTGTCTCTGTCTGTCTGTCTGTCTGTCTGTCTCTGTCTGTCTGTCTGTCTGTCTGTCTGTCTGTCTGTCTGTCTGTCTGTCTGTCTCTCTCTGTATTATTTTTTTGAGATAAGTATATGACTTGTCTACATGCCTTCTTGTCAGGTGGAAAGCATTGGGAATCTGAGGGAATTGGTGACTGTCTATTCAGATCAAGAAGGTTTGGAAGAGTTTGAGACTGTCCTGCTTAAAGCTCTAGTGAAAGGTAATTAGTTCAGCACATACATCCATAAATCAAAAGTAGGCTGGGTTTTTTTTGCATAATAGCAATAGATACAAATATGCAGTCTCATACAGTGTTGTGGACACTTTTAGATGAATAAAATAGAATAGAGTAGAGTAGAGTAGAGTAGAGTAGAGTAGAGTAGAGTAGAGTAGAATAGAATAGAATAGAATAGAACAGAATAGAATTCTTTATTGGCCAAGTGTGATTGGATGCATTTGTCAAGAATCATGACGTATAACACTTAATGATTGTCATAGGGGTCAAATAAGCAATGAAGAAACAATCAATATTAACACTGATAAAATTGAAAAGAGAAAAAAAAACCCTTACATTGCCAGACCCTAAAAGGTTTCAGTAGACCTAGGGCTAGGATCTCACTGAATATCTGAATTCATAGAAGACTAGATTTTATTGAAGTGTGGGTTTCTATAATGTGTTAGCTTAACCAGGGGTGGGTTCTAAATTACATTACTGGCAGTTCCTTCCGAGCATGACCACATCATATGCATATGTGCAAGCTGTGATGTGCACATGCACAGTACTGAAGACTCAGCTTCTGTGCATGCACAAAAGCAATCCCCCCCCCCAAAAAACCCCTTATATAGAATATTTAGACATGAGAGTTTTTTAGCGGAGCCTGACCCCCAAAGGGTGTCTGCTGGATTCACTAATATTCCAGTCCCCACAATTGCTGTCCCCAACTATATAAGAAATATCACAAACATCCTAAGATGATTGAACTCCATAAGAAATCTCCCTGACAACTCCATTTTTATCTACCCTGTATTGCCACTTCGGCAATAACATATCTTTGTTATTTATTAAGAGCTGTGGTGGTGCGGTGGTTAGAATATATTACTGCAGGTTACTTCCCCTGAGTGACTGCTGACTGCAATTTGGCAGTTCGAATCTCAATATGCTCAAGGTCGACTCAGCCTTCCATCTTCTGGGGTGGGTAAAATGAGGACCCAGAGTGTTGGGGGCAATATGCTGACTTTGTAAACCCCTTAGAGAGGGCTGTAAAGCACTGTGAAGTACACTGTGGATATATACTGCTCAAAAAAATAAAGGGAACATTCAAATAACACATCCTAGATCTGAATGAATGAAATATTCTCCTTGAATACATTGTTCTGTACAAAGTTGAATGTGCATAATAGCATGTGAAATTGATTGTCAATCAGTGTTGCTTTCTGTCTGGGCTGTTTAATTTCACAGAAGTTTGATTTACTTGGAGTTATATTGTGTTGCTTAAGTGTTCCCTTTATTTTTTTGAGCAGTGTAGGTCTAAATGTTATTGCTATTTGCAAATCAGAGGCACAGCCATGAATAAGCATGGCTTCTTAAATATGCAAATATCTTTATGGCTGACTTAGAATATTCCCACTCATGAAGCCCCTCCTTTATTTGAGATTAATTGACGAGAAAGCATCATACGAACCCATTGAAATCAATCTGGTGTAACATCCTATTATGATTTCAACAGAATGAGTAGACATTCCTAAGTGACTAGACAGTGACTATGTTATGACACACCTTTGACAGTGGGAGATTTGGAGCAATAATCTTGGAGATGATGTCATGCATAGATTATATCAGAGACAAGCACCTGTTCCTATCTCTGAAGATCGGAACTGGAGATATAGATAATCCTCAACTTATGCGTTCTGAGGAAGCCTCCTCATTGTGGTCATAATTGACCACCTGATTTTACAACTTTTTGGTGGCAACTGATAAGCAAATGCAGTGGTTACTAAGCAAACCAGTTGTTCAGTAAGGACCAGTTCCATTGAAAACAAGTAGCTACCAGTTTTTGATAAGAACATAACATGCTATCATGTGACTATGGTGTGCTGCAAACAACCACAAATGCAGGCCAGTTTGTTGAGTATCCCAAATGTGGCCATGTGACTATGGGTGAGTGGCTGTTGGAATTTCAGAACCAGGTCATAATTACCCCTGGAAAACTCCATCACTAAACATTGTAAAATGTTACTACCTATAAACATTCCAAAAAATGGACTTAAAAGTGTAGTAACTGTTTCATCGAAAAACAAATGACATTTAAATTATAACAAAACTGTGAACAATGATGGCTATACTTCTTTTCTCTCCTCCTGGCAGCATGCAAGCGGTCAAGCAAGGCCACCTGTTATCTGGATGAGCTACGTCTGGCGGTAGCCTGGAATCGAGTGGACATTGCAAGCACAGAATTGTTCCGTGGAGACATTCTCTGGGAGGTGGGCTGAGACACTTGTATTAGCTTTTAATCCTTTACTAGAACATACCAAATAAAAAGTATGGGAGAAACACAGAATAGAGAAAAATAGCCTTGAATTAAATGGTTTGGGGGTATATAAAGAGCCTTTCCTATGTTTTCCCTTTAGTAGACTCTGGCTTTCATAACTTCAAAGTAGCATATGGGTTGAGCAGATGCATATAGAGCCGAGGTGGCGCAACAGGTAGAGTGCAGTACTGCAGGCCACTAAAGCTGACTGTAGAACTGCAGGTCAGCGGTTCAAATCTCATCACTGGCTGGACCTGGATGGTGGGGGAAATATACTGACTCTGGTAAAAGATGCTATTGCTAACATGTTGTAAGCCGCCCTGAATCTAAGGAGAAGGGTGGCATAAAAAATCAAATGAATGAATAATGAATCAATCATTTGATTGTGGGAGATTAGCTGGAAATGTGCATAGGTCATGCCAATGTATACCAGACCTGCTCAGACATATTTTTCAGTGCTTATAAAGAATTGTACTTTCAGAAAATCAAGATAATACTGATAGCACATTCTTAGATTCCCAATTTTTTTTTTAAAAAAAGACAAAAGTTTTCATCAGCTGGTGGTACACAGCTCACAAAAAGTATGTGCCTGTTTATAAAATCTATCACTCTGGAAAAGTACTAATAGGCTCCTACTGATTTGGGGCTATTATAGTAGAGACTGGCATGGTTCTTCTCTCACAATATCCATATTTGCAGGAACTTTTTAAAAAAGTACAGTGACGCCATTCAATTATTTTAGATTTCAAACCTAATGCTTCAATAAATCCTGAGGTTTGGAAAGCCACTGTTGCTGCTGCATTTGGAAGTCTCTGCCCATTTTATGTAGGGATTCTTAGATTCCTTCTCAAACCTATGCTGGGGTGATGAGACTATATCAGTGATGGCGAACCTTTTTTCCCCTCTGGTGCCAAAAGAGTGTGCGCGTGTACTATTGTGCATGCGCGAGTGCCCATATCCACAATTCAATGCCTGCCGAAAGCGAAAGCCACTTCCCCCACTCTGGAGGCCCTCTGGAGGCTGGAAACAGCCTGTTTCTCTACTTCTGGTGGGCCCAGTAGGCTCCTGTTTTGCTCCTCCCAGGCTCCAAAGGCTTCCCTGGAGCTGGGGAAGGGTGAAAACGCCCTCCCCACTCCCCTGGAGGCTCTTTGGTAGCCAAAAAACACCCTCCCAGAGCCTCTGTGCAAGCCAAAAATCAGCTGGCCAGCACACACATGCACGTTGGAGCTGATCCAGGAAAACCAGCTCACGTGCCAGCAGATATGGCTCTGCGTGCCACCTGTGGCACCCATACCATAGGTTCACCATCACTGGGCTATATTAAGTAAGAAGGAAGAAGGAGATGAATTGAAAACTAGCCACAAATTATCTGGGAAGAAGCAGAGTATGAAGAGAATAGCCATACAAGGCGAAACCTTTATTTGAGAGGCAGAATACCCTTTCAGGATGATTAAAGTGTGTTGCTTGTTTCGTCAAAAGTCTTACTGACTTTGAGAAGGACAAGTTGCCAAGGGTCATCATGGCTGCATCAACAAATGTTACCGTCTAAGGTGAAGGACAGAATGGTACCCGGAAACAGAACTAGCTGAATTTATCTCAGTCCTGGAGACAAAATAATGTCTTCCAGCACAGTTGAAGGAAAAGCCTATTAAGTGCCATGTGAAAAGACCGTCTCTGTGGGAAGAGAGCAGTCATGGATTCATGGAAGAATAACTTGTTCTACTCATAACCCTACAAGTTGTTCTTATCACACTTTAGCTAATGGAGTGCCCACTTTGATCTCCAAGTGGTTGCAAGCATCTACTCTCTTGAAACATAAACATTTTATTCTCTATCATTTCTTGCAGCCCAGCCTGCTGGCGAACCCAATGCGTGACGCACTGCTAGGTAATCGAACTGACTTAGTGCGCCTCTTTGTGGAGAATGGCTTGGATGTAGGACAGTTCCTGACATGGGGAAAGCTGGAACAGTTGTACGCTGGGTCCCCCAAGGTCTCACTGCTGCACCAGCTTTTGGAGCGATGCCAAAAGGCAGACTCTGAGCCACCCACTCCTCCTGAAGACTTTCTGCTGGAACGATCTTTGCCCGATTGCCATTTATCTCAGGTGTCTTTTGTTCTGTGCCAGCTGCTAGGGGATATCTGCGTTCCTTTTTATGCAGGACTATACCCTACTGGCCACAGAGGGATAGGGGTAAGTGGTAATATTCTGTGTACATTCCATTGGGCAGGGAGTGCATGGAGACAAGTAGGTTGCTTTGAGATATGGGAAGCATGAATGCCAAGGCAATCTAGCTGTTAAGATATTGGACTGAAAACAGAGAGTCCAGGACTCTGTTCAACCAGCAATTTATTTATTTATTCAACTTCTATGCTGCCCGATCCAGAAGGACTCAGGGTGGCTTACAATAATAATATAAAAAGAAAGAGAAATAGATACAGAACAATAAAAAGAAGTTGAATATAATCAAAAACTATAAAACTCTGTATTAAAAGAAACCCATTAATTATAAAACAGTCATAATCCATATATACATACCATTCATACAGTGCGGCCCTGTCAGTTGTTAGTTCATGCCTCCCCAGGCCTGCCAGCAAAGCCAAGTCTTATGGAAGGCCAGTAGGGTGGGAGCAGTATGGATATCAGTGGGTAGTTGGTTCCATAGAGTCGGGGCAGCCACAGAGAAGGCCTTCCCCTGTGGTCCTGCCAACCTGCGTTGCTTCGTTAATAGGACCCGGAGGAGGCCAACTCTATGCGCTCTTATTGGTCTCTGGGAGGTATGTGGCAATTCACCAGTTGTCTCTCTCAGTCCAGCTTATCTCACAGGTTTGTTGTTGTGAGGATAATATGTGTGGAGTTAACATCCTGCTCATTTCTCAGCTTGACTCTCTGAGGGAAAAATGGGAGCTAAACCAAATAAATATGGCTCTCTTATGGCTGCCGCTTTAAGCCTACTTTTCTTTAAAAGAAGGCAGAATTTTAAATAAAATAAATTCAAAAAATGGGAAAAGAAGCCTTTGTGGCTCCCCGAGAGTCAAATTTGAAGAAATCTTTTCCGTTTCCTCCCTACAACATTCTTTCTATCAGCAAAAGGATGAAAATGCTCCCAAAAGAGCTGGCTTATCCTGGCTGCACTGGAGAGGCATTTAACACTTTGAACTTTAAAATACATGCGTTGTTTCAAAAATCACTTACGATGCTACATTATTATTCCAAGTACTTACTGTTCTGACCCCACAAAGAGCCCTTCAAGAAATAAGTCCACACACACATCCGAAGTTTGCAAGTTTTAAACAGATAATTCTAATATTTGATAAAGCAGAAAAGTTTTCAAAATGCAGCGACCAGCAAGTAATGTCTTTTCTGTGTCCACTGATTATAATCCAGGAACAGATATCAAATGCATAACTATTTCTTCTTTGATCCCATAGCTAGCATTTTTGCACTGACTCACTGGAATTGGCAAGCAGTTTATTAGAAGGAACTTCTTATCTCTATAAGAAGTTCCTTCTAACAGTTCCATATCCAACTCCAATCATTCCATCATTCAGATTATACAGTTGACTTCCGCATTCATTCATCAGAAGACTAAACCTTGTATAGCCAGAAGGCGTGGCTAATTGTTCTATAGAGCTATTCACACATAGCTCTTTTCCTGTTCAGCCATTTCTGCCTGCTAATACTGCTGCACACTCTTGCATTGAGAAGAGGTTCTTCCTCTACTCCTGAGTCACTCATGGGCACCTCTGGAGGTGCCACAGACTCCACATCCTCTCTGACTTCCTTGCTATCTGAGGAAGTGTACTTGAGTGCCAAATAAATTGGCCTAGGACAGGGGTAGGCAAAGTTGGCTCTTCTATGACATGTGGACTTCAACTCCCAGAATTCCTGAGCCAATCATGATAGCTCAGGAATTCTGGGAGTTGAAGTCCACATGTCATAGAAGAGCAAACTTTGCCTACCCCTGGCCTAGTATACAAAACACACCCGTCTGTCAATCCTCAGAATCCGTGATCAGCTGAGTAGGATACGGACTGGGCACAACATTTACTAAAATAATTACAGTGCTCCCTCAATTTTCACGGGGATTGTGTTCTGAGACTGCCCGCGAAAGTCTAATTTCCGCGAAGTAGTGATGCGGAAGTAAATACACTATTTTTGGCTATAAAGAGTATCACAAGCCTTCCCTTAACACTTTAAACCCCTAAATTACAATTTCCCATTCCCTTAGCAACCATTTAGATTATTACTCACCATGTTTATTTATTAAATTTTATTAAAAAAAATATTTATTAAAGGTGGACGAAAGTTTGGCGATGACATATGACATCATTGGGCAGGGAAAACCGTGGTATAGGGAAAAACCACAAAGTATTTTTTAATTCATATTTTTGAAAAACCGTGGTATAGACTTTCCGCAAAGTTTGAACCCGCGAAAATCGAGGGAACACTGTATTGATTTTTAAAAATGAAAAATAGATCTATTTTATAATCTTATCTTTAGTAAAACTAGAACTTCAAGGCTGTACAATTCATAATGTTTCCTGTGGCTGAAACAAATTCTTAATATCAGATTTTGTGAGGAAGAAAATTTGCAGTGAGATAAGTTAGAACCCATCCCTGGTTTGAAACCTATTATATTTACCAAAAAAAAAAAAAGTCTAATGTTGCCAAGGGTAAAGTGTGGGTTAAGTTTTTGTTTCAATATTGATAATGAATTTTGATTAAGGTATGAAATCGATCCAAGACAAGAATGCGTGTCTGTGAATATTTTATTTCTCATGATGATCAAGATGTTTTCTCTGCCTAGAAAAAAGGATTATTACCAAATGGAGATTCCACATACCAAAATGAGCTGTCACCAAACCCATGGACTGATCTGTTTATCTGGGCAGTGTTGCTGAATCGAAAAGAGATGGCAATTTACTTCTGGGAAATGGTCTGTATTTTGATATGAGTCTAGCAATAATATTTGGCAATGTCTCTTACAGAATATTGTAGAAACATGTCGCAAATGCATAGAAAGGGTGATATAACTTATGAATTCCTCTGTCGCCACAGAACCTGATTGAAACTCGATGGCTTGCTGAACCATCAAGAATTTGATTACTTGTCTAAGTAATCACATCAGTGCTTTCCCTCCAATTTAAATTCAAAAGAAGTTAAGCAAAATAATTGGTGAGCTTTCTTTAATAGAAAGCAGGGTGAGATTAGGAATGTAGACAGATTTTATTATTTATTTGATTTTTTTTAATGCTGCTCTTCTCCTTAGACTCAGGGCGGCTTACAACATGTTAGCAATAGCACTTTTTAACAGAGCCAGCATATTGCCCCCACAATCCGGGTCCTCATTTTACCCACTTCGTATGGAAGGCTGAGTCAACTTTGAGCCGGTGATGAGATTTGAACTGCTGTTCTGCAGATCTAGCAGTCAGCTTTAGTGGCCTGCAGTACTGCACTCTACCCACTGCGCCACCTTAGCTCTTATACTGTGGATGTCATGCTTGGTCAACTCTCAAATTGCCTAATTAACAGACATTATGGGCTCCCCATCAGAGATAGGTTCCTACTGGTATGATCCAGTGCGCCAGTCTAGTAGTGGCCCACCGATTGCACAATTTGGGTGTGACTGCTCAGGTGCTGTCTTTGCCAGTCTGTGCATGCATCCTTTTCCCCCTAATTTTTGATGATTTTTCTACTCTCTGAGCATGTGCAGAAGAACAATCATGCTAGTAGACATGCGTGCATGAGACATTGTGATGTGGATGCAGTGCACTGGTAGGAAGGTAAGAGGAACCCACCACTGCCCTCCATGCCTGTAACTTGTCAATCAGCCTATTTCTGAATATGAGTTTAGCACTATTTTATTTTTTTATTTTTTTATTTTTTTTCAAAACAAAGCAAAACATTAACATACTTTTTTTTAAAAAACGTACAACAAAAGTAGGAGCTATTGCTGCTCCGTTCTTGTCAGAAGTCTCCAGAGGAAAACCTATGCAAATCAAATCATACAGGAAAAGAAAGAAAAAAAAGTGTATACTTATATTTTCTTATTATTTACATATTTTAGCCACATATAACTATATAATATTTATTTTATTTATTTATTTGATTTTTATGCCGCCCTTCTCCTTAGACTAATATATTCAATTATTTAGATATTCTTCTATTCAACCAGTCATAGAGCTTGGCCCAAATTTTATAATATTCAGTTTCCTCTTGTCCCTTCAACCGCCTTGTCATCATATCCATTTCAAAAGTTTAGCGCTATTTTAAAAGAGCGCTAAACTCATATTTAAATAGAAAACTATCTGGCAGGTTGCATATATATGGAGAAAGAGCAAGGGATGAAACAACAGGAAGCTCTTACCAGAATATCTCCGGGACCGCCTTCTGCCACACGAATCCCAGCGACCAGTTCGGTCCCACAGAGTTGGCCTTCTCCGGGTCCCGTCGACTAAACAATGTCGTCTGGCGGGACCCAGGGGAAGAGCCTTCTCTGTGGCGGCTCCAACCCTCTGGAACCAACTCCCCCCTGAGATTAGGATTGCCCCCATCCTCCTTGCCTTTCGGAAACTCCTTAAAACCCACCTCTGCCGTCAGGCATGGGGGAACTGAAACATCTCCCCCTTGCCCATGTTGTTTTGGTGTTAGATTGATTGTGTGCTTGTTTTTTTAATATTCTGGGGTTGTTTTTTATGAATTTTTTAGCTTAACATTGTAATTGGATTGGTGGGTATTGGATTTGTTATTATGTATTGTTTTTACTTGTTGTGAGCCGCCCCGAGTTTGAGGAGAGGGGCGGCATATAAATCCAATACATCTAATCTAATCTAATCTAATCTTATCATCTATCTGGTAATGTTCTTTTCCTCATCATAAGTGTGTTCTGCACTTGTGATTTATGAGCTTGGTAAGAGTAAAGCAAAAGGGCCAATCAATATCAAACATGCCCTTTTCTTAATTAGTGTTGTGAAGAAATGGCAATGCATTGCAACAGCAAATGATAACACCAAAAGCAGCCATAGAGTAGGTAAAATAACAGGACTATCCTTTCCTAAAGTAATAAAAATAATGAATACTTGACTGCATGAAATCCTTTGTCAGCAGAAGCAGAAGAAAATCTGTTTACTCCCTTACTGGTTTGCTGGTCTGTACCGTAATAAAAATCCATTGAACTTGCTTGCTGGTGGCAATAGCACGTAGCTAGCAGAACTCAGCTCATACTTCAATTTAAATTGGCTTTCTTGTGCAATGCAGACTACTGGACACAGGTCTAGTGCTCCTTCAAAACCCCCCCACAAAATCCATATCCCAAACATGGCTTTCTAAAAAGCAACTGGACATTTTTAATTCTGAAGCTTCTTAAAGGAGAACTGAAACATTTTCAAGGAAAATCAAGAAAGTCCAGTCAAGTTGCCTTTTGGGAAAACATATTTGGGACAATCATGATCAGGATGATTGAGAATCTCCATAGACACTAAACCCATGTATATTAAGAACCTACACATTTATATATGCATATATAAAGACTTCATAAGCATTTTGAAAGACATAAGGCAAGCTTTAGGGGCAGAATCTACCATGAAAGCTAAGTATCTGGTCTCTCCAATTTCTCCTTCATAAAAGTTGTTGTTGTTGTTGTTTGTTTGTTGTTATTGTTTATTGATTGATTGATTGGATTTATGTGCCAACCCTCTCCGAGGACTCATTACATTTTTGATTAAATTATATTTCCATTGATATAAAAGTTTATGGTACTATTTAAAAAAGTGATGTTTATTCAAAAACACTATATACTTTTCCCAAGAGGTTTCCACAATTTTGGCTATTTCTGTAACTTTAAGACAACTTTAAGCTGCTTCTTTTGTGGACTAGGGATGAGACAACATCAATGTCATTGGGACATCCATTTTAAATTGTCCCAAATTGGTTAATGATACATGTGGATGATGTTACGAGAAGGAAATAGGGATGGCAGTCATTCATCTCATGTTATATTTGCTTTTTGCGGTAAACAAAAGCCAAGAAACAAGCCAACCAACAATTGTCATAGTGCTGGTGGAATAACAATGTATGGGAATAAATGACTGGAAATGGATAGTAATGGCTAGTGATGAGACATTTTGGCAACAGAAGGGAGAGAGTTGAATCCAGAAGCCTCAAAACAAGTAGATATTTCCAATAGTGGGAAACTCCCTACTGTACAGCTCCAGAATATTTTTTGCCAAATTTCTTTTATTGTCAGATTCAAATTAGCATGACACTGATGTGTAGATGAGTGAAACCAATTCAGGAAAACATCCCTAATTATCTTCCTCCATCCCTTCCTTTTTCCCTCTCTCTCTTTTTAAAAAGAGTTCATGTAGTTCCATCATCAAGTAGTAGTCAGAGGGTGGAGGAGTAAATCAAACCCTGGAACGGTACAGAGGAAAAGAGAAAAAAAGCCTGTTCACTAGTGAATTAATTGGGCTGCTCTTAACTTTAAAAATGTGTCTGCTTTAATTATGACTCTGTGGATCTCATCTAATTGCTGTCTTGGGAGCAGAGTGGATGGGATGGGGAGAAAGCAGAAGACGATGCTTAGAATGAAAGTCAAGGAATTATTTTCTATGTCAATATTGTCTATGCTTCTATGTCTATGCTGTGCAACAGAAATGTTGCAGAGAAGGATGTACGAGGTTTTGCAGTAGTGATATTTTACCAAAGCGAAGTTGCTGCTCAATAAGCAAGTGCAAATAAAACAAAAACACCTTGTAATTGTCAAAAGAATAGAAAATGCTAAAAGAAGAATATGATTTGGTGACTAATAATAACAGCAGTGGGATAGTTCTGTTGCAGGTGTATTTGGCTCTTTATTTTTATCCTGTTTCCTGTCTGCAATTACATGGTACCTCTATTTACGGACTTAATTCGTTCCGTGACCAGGTTCTTAAGTAGAAAAGTTTGAAAGAAGAAGCAATTTTTCCCATAGGAATCAATGTAAAAGCAAATAATGTGTGCAACTGGGGAAACCACAGGGAAGGTGGAGGCCCTGTTTCTACCCAGGATATTCCTAGAGAGGCCCCACAGAGGCTTCTCCCTGCCTTTTCCGGCCCTGTTTCCTCCCAGGATATTCCTAGAGAGGCCCCACAGAGGCTTTCCCTGCCTTTTCCGGCCCTGTTTCCTCCCAGGATATTCCTAGAGAGGCCCCACAGAGGCTTCTCCCTGCCTTTTCCGGCCCTGTTTCCTCCCAGGATATTCCTAGAGAGGCCCCACAGAGGCTTTCCCTGCCTTTTCCGGCCCTGTTTCCTCCCAGGATATTCCTAGAGAGGCCCCACAGAGGCTTTCCCTGCCTTTTCCGGCCCTGTTTCCTCCCAGGATATTCCTAGAGAGGCCCCACAGAGGCTTTCCCTGCCTTTTCCAGTTAGTTTCAGAGCCTCAAGTTTGTATGTAAAAAATGGTTCTTGAGAAGAGACAAAAAAATCTTGAATACTTGGTTCTTATCTAGAAAAGGTCATAAGTAGAGGCGTTTGTAGGTAAAGGCACCACAGTATAGACAAACTCAAATAATCATTTTTTTTCTCAGCATTTATTGCAGTTTATTTTACAGACATAAAAGTTCCCAAAGAAAGAAAAGATTGGGGACAAGTCTCTCCAACTGTTTCTTTGCTACTTTGATAATTCTTTAGTCATCATTAAATGAAACCTAATATTACTCAATTTCTGAAAACTTGGTCAGCTTCACAGTGTAGATTATATTTTTACTTGCTTATTTTTGTTTCTACAGGTAGTTACTGTGCATTTCTTCTAAAAAATATTTTACATGCACCATAGCTTTGAAAATAACAGTGTTACACAGTGCAGGGATGTCACAACTGCCCAAAATATTTTCTGTAAACATAGTTAGAAAAATAAATATATGGCAAGAAGATATGTTGGAACATGTGCCATTTGTTTTGTATCAAAGGTGATATCACACCAATGGGTTACAAATGCATGCAAATCTTCCAACATCTCCAGTAATTGTCTTTTTCTTTCAACTGCAGGCACCTGATGCAGTGGCTGGGGCATTGGCAGCAGCAAAAATACTGCGGGAACTTTCACATCTGGAGACAGAGACAGAGGAAGTGGCAGCCATGAAGGATTTAGCAATGCACTTTGAAAACCTGGCCATAGGTGAGTGATGGGGAAAGGCGGGGTGACAGGAGAAATGACTGCTTAAGAGAAAGGGGCTGATTTTCGATATAACTGAAGTTTAGTAGCTTTACCCTTAGACTATCCAGTGTTGACCTCACCTGATTCCTAAGAGGTCAGTAAGGTGTGTGCATAAGTGCACCAGGGTGTCTTCCCTCCCCTGTCCTAATGTTTCTTTTATTTTTTACTAGTACCAAGCATATGAATATTATTATTTCTAATGTTTCTTCTTATTTTTTTTCTTGTTACTAGTACCATGTATATGAATATTATTATATATTATTATTATTTATAAGATTTGTATGCCACACCGAGTCTACGGAGAGGGGCGGCATACAAATCTAATAAATAATAATAATAATAATAATAATAATAATAATAATAATATATTTACATATCTCCAATATGTACTTGACAAAACAAACAAACAAATAAATAAATAAATAAATAAAATAAGGTGTTTGGATTTAAACTTCGAACATTCAGCTGAATTCCACATACCTTAAAATTTCTGAGTTTGACAAACGCTAGTTTGGAACAACCGTCTAGATATACTGAGCTATTGTCAGAGGTAGCTTACTCCTGGTTAAGACTGTTTCACGCGAAGCGGTAGCAAGCCGCTGGTGATGTCACGATGACATCACAGAACCGGTTCTGTCGGTGCCGGTTCATGGACGCCTCCATCTTTATTTACTTACTTTGAAATTTTCCCCATTTTTTTTCTTTTGCGTATGCACAGAAGCCAAATTTCTGGCAATGCGCATGCATCGTTTTGGTTTTGACTTTTGGGGGGGATTTTTTGGGGGGGGCACTGCACACGCACATGCGGTCTTGCAGCAAAGGAGGAAGCACACTGGTAGAAAGGCAAGTTAGAGCCCACCCCTCCTATTGTAACAACAGGCATGGATAGTATGAGAACTGATTTCCAGACCACCCAAAAGGCATAATAGGATGGAATCTGTGTCAGTGGAAGGGATTATTGGCATAATACAACATGCCATTCTTCATACAGGGGAATATAGGAAGAGGAAAGAGAAGGAGAAAAGAATAGGTTGTAATGCTCATGAAATGAAAGACTTTATGGAGAAACTCAGTGATAGGCATTTACCGTAGTTGAAATTGATTTTAAATGCCTTATTATTCAAATATAGATTTACTGGCTAGTTTCCAATGATTAAATTTTGCATTGATAGTTTCCACCAATTTGTAAAAGTGATGTAAATGGATAAATTTTGGAAATAGTGAGAAGTAGTTTTCACACTACAAGCTTCTTTTCTAGTCCACCAATCGAAGTCCCTATTTTCTGACTGGTAGAAAAATGTCCAAGCTGCTCCATCTCAAATCCAGTGTTTCTTGGCCCCCTATCATGTTTACTGTAAAAAAAAACCAAAAACCTTTTGCAATATACAGTATAGGCACCCTAACAAATGCATGTTTTCCATAGGAGCAATTTCTTACCATAACCTTCCACATCCTGACTTAGCTTTAGCAATTCATTTTTTCAGAAAGGAGAGAAAGTGTAGCATTTTTATAACTGATTTATTTGCTTATTTCACCACTTGAAAGGACATGTATGTGAAGGTTTTGATATCATGTTTGTAGTTACCGTACTTGGGAAAACTTTAATGAAAAGTTACTCGTACAGATTTTTGAATGAAACTTTGGTGTCAAATTGTCTACTTGACAGTAGTTTTTGAGTTTAAGAGAATTACTACATTATCATGGAGCTGCCACATCCAGGAATATTTGTTATTTTTATAATTATATTTTCATTGCCTTCATTTCTAAGTTTCTCAGCTGGTTGCGAGCAAATGTTGGCAAATATATAGAAATATGTGTGTTGGAGTATTGTGAAACTATGATTTTATATCATTTTTATGAACTGGAAAACTCAAACAGTTGTTGTTAGCATACAGAACATTTTAGTAAGTACAAAGGACAATCGATTATTGACATATTTAGGAATAACCTCTGTTTTTGATCTTCTCTCTGAGCTCTAAATAGCAAAAGTATAGATTTTAACAAATGAATATCAGTATAAAAATCGGAAAGATCCAAAGATAGCTCAGAATTATTGGCAGTTAATGTGGACATGAATTGTTAAGTCTTGGCAGGCTGATGATTTGGTATTACCATAATATTAATCTTGCTGCATAGTGGTTCCTTAAATTAAGGAGAGTTGTGAAATGTGCAAATGTTTTTAATTCCTTTACTGTTTTATGCTTAAATATCTCTCTCCTCCCTCTTAATTCTACAATTCCAGGAGTATTCAGTGAATGCTACCGTAATAGTGAGCCACGGGCCTACAAGCTACTGGTGTGCTGTTCCCACCTCTGGGGTGGAGCCACTATCCTCCATCTGGCTCACCAGGCTGATGCCCGCCTCTTTTTTGCACAGGATGGTGTGCAGGTATGGCCACGCAGAGATTCACTGAGCTACTGTAGGTTCTGAATGTGCTTGGTATTTAAGGATGAATATGCGTTATGTCCCTTTGGACCTCTTAAAGAGTGTGTTCAGAAGGGAATTATGACCCTTCAGACATTGGTGAATAATTAATGGTGCAAAAGGCTTGCAGAGGATCATAGGTTCCTATTAGGGGTGGGTTCCTCTTACCTTCCTACTGCTGCATTGCATGCTCATTGCAATGTTTCATGCGCATGTGCTACGCTTGCTTTCATGCATGTGCAGAGGGATTATTTTCCTTCTGTGCATGCTCAAAGAGCAAGAAACATGCTGAAAATTAGGGGAAAAGATGGCGCCATGCACAGACTGGCAAAGATGGCACCTGAGCCATCGTGCCCAAATTTATTTATTTATTTATTTATTTATTCATTCATTCATTCATTTGATTTGATTTGCTTTGATTTGATTTGTATGCCGCCCTTCTCCGAGGACTCGGGGCGGCTCACCGCATATCAAAAAAACATAGCAATACATCTAAAAAAATCTAATTAATATGATTTAAAAGACTTTAAAAAACCTCCAATATAATTTAAAAGCATTCATCATCATTCATTCAACAAAACATACTAAAACATTCATTGGTCAGAGGGCTAGGCTCTCATGGCCCCAAGCCTGGCGGTATAAAGAGGTCATTTTGCACAATCGGCGAGCCACCAGTGGAGTGGCGCACACGTAGGGACCCACCTCTGGTTCCTATCCCAAATAGCATAATAGTAGGATAATTGTGTTCATTAGAACACAATTGTGTTCACATAATTGTGTTCATTAGAAATTGGGATGGAGCTTTCATGGAATAAAAATGATATATAAGACTAGGGAAGTAATCTCTTTAGAAAACCAAGCAAAATATTATACAACTTAAAACTTCAGGCTAGCAATTACAGGAGCGAAGGCACTGTAGCTTTCCTTACATAATACATAATAACCGCAATTGGGCCTGGCCACTTCATTGCTAAGTGACAAGTTTGTAAATGAGATACCATGTGACTATAACAAACTTACAGTTCTACCGTGGTCATTATGAGTCACCATGGGTTGTTTAAGTGAGACATCATATGATTGACATGTTTACTCTCCGCTTCTCTGTTGACTCTGCTTGTTGGAAACCAGCTGTAAGCAAATGACAATAACGTAACCATGGGTCAATGTGATGGTCATAAACACGTACTGATTGCAAAGTGTCCAAATCTTGATCATGTCATTGCAGGGACAAAGAGGTGGCTATAAATTAAAAAATTGGTCACAAAATTACTTTTTCAGCACTCTCATAACAAAAAAGTCACTAAACAGGGCAGTCATTAAGGGAAAATTGCGGCGTACAAATCTAATAAATAAATAAATATGTATTTGAGACTTGGATTGGCCAGATCAGGGGTAGGCAAAGTTGGCTCTTCTATGATATGTGGACTCCAACTCCCAGAATTCCTGAGCCAGCATGATTGGTTCAGGAATTCTGGGTGTTGAAGTCCACAAGTCATAGAAGAGCCAACTTTGCCTACCGCTGGCCCAGATGAAGGCAGCAAAGAGGATAAAATCAATGCCTGAGAAATAGATTTTAATTAAAATTAGGCTAGAATATAGATAGATGTTTGGAGCCTGGCAGGATTGTTCTCAAATATTTGAAGGAATATCACGTATGACAGTGGTTCCAAAAGTGGGCAGTACCGCTCCCTAGGGAGAGATGGGATGACTTAGGGGGGCGCTAAATGAAAAGGGGGTGGCAGGATGGGTGCTAAAAGACACCATGAAAGGCAGAAAAACACATTGGGTCAGTAGGAAAGGCAGGGAGAAAGGAAGAAAAAAAGAAAGATTGTAGAAAGGAAGACAGAAAAAGAAAAAAGGAAGGAAGGAAGGAAGGAAAGAAAGAAAGAAAGGAAGGAAGGAAGGAAGACAGAAAGAAAGAAAGAAAGAAAGAAAGACTTATGACCACAACTGAGCCCAAAACTTTGGTTGCTAAGCGAGAGCGTTGTTAAGTGAGTTTCACCACATTTTAGAAGTTGGCCACACCCATCTGGTCACCCAACCACCAAGCCATGCCCACCTGAAGAGGGTGGGGACACTGCGGATGAGTTTGTAGCACCAAGGGGCAATGGACTGAAAATTTGGGGACCATTGGCGTACAGGATGATGGCCATTCAGGCAACATATGAAGAAAACAATTCCAGCAATTTCACAATATGGAAAAAAGATAACAGTTGAACATTAAAATAATCTGGTGGCACACGTAAAACAAGCTACCTCAGGCAATGAAGAGGTTTTTTTCCCATCAGAGGTTTTTAAATCAAAATTGGATGGGGTAGTTACAGTATTATGTATGCTATAATATTTGACTATGTTGTAGCAATAAACTAAATCACTGTTGAGAGGTTTTTCCAGTTCTGCAATACTGTGAATCCTGGATTTATTCTACCAGCTGTTTGAAGAAGCTGCAGCCTTAGGATCGACCTACTTCGCACTTATGACTATGAGTTGGGTGTCCTTAGATTTGGATGCTTAGATTTATAAACTGCAGGGCACAAATATTGTTAAGCACTACGTGGAGTGCTAATAATGTTGGAGGATAATGGAATGTAAGGATTATGGAATGTAAGCAAATAAAATCATAGTAACCAGAGGTCATATAATATAGAACATCATAAAATAGAATAACATAGCAACAAAGCATTAAATAATAAAATTATAAAAGCATACCATAGGGTCAGTAGAGAGAACTTGGCCTTAGCTTAAAAATGAGAGGAAATTTTGGAAATTGGGGCCAATGATACTTCTACACACAGCACCATGTTCATGTAGCTATCTAGTCCAAAGTTGGACAAATATTTTTCCTCCATTTATAGCTACCCACATACTGAGCTAGCAACTGTCTCCTCCGAATTAAGCTTATTTCCAGATGGCCAGGTGGTGTCTCAAAATCTGAGTTTCCGCTGCTAATTTCAACCTTGAAAAAACTCCTTGGGAGGAGGATTCTTCTAGTGACAGAGAAGACAAATGATTCCTGGAGGATCCCGATCCTGACTTAGACCCTTCTAAGAAATAGATAATACGTCTTGAATCTCCCAACTGGAAACAAGGCATAACATACCCAATCTTTTAAAAGGGCATCTAACAGGAACCTACTATATACCACCCAATTAATCTGCTGTACATTTCTTCTAAGCTCTATGTTAGACATTTTCTAAAACAGGAAATTAGGAAGGAGAAATAAAACTGTTTCTTCAGGTCAAGCAGAATTTTCAAGAGGACAAAGCATAGTAGACCACTGCACTACTTTGAAGGCCCTTATTCAAAATACTATAACAGGCATACAAAACACCTCTTTTTCAGTTTTATTGACCTTGCCTTTCTCTCAATTGACAAGCCTTGACTGTGGGAGAAACCAACTAGTACAAATATTAATAAGCACCTTCTTGAGTTAATTATTGAATTACATACGTGCTAGCTGGCATCATGGCTCATCTCTGTATTTTTAAGTGCTGACTTTCTCTTGTGTTTTTCTAATAGTCCCTGCTTACCCAGAACTGGTGGGGAGAAATGGATCGAAGTACCTCTGTATGGAAGTTACTTCTCACATTTTTTTGTCCCCCTCTCATCTTCACTAACCTCATTAAATACAGGTGAGTGCTACTGGGTATAGTTTGATTTACACTTAATATTGTGGCAGAGAGAAGGGAGCTGTGCATTGCTGATAGCCTACAGTGTAGTTATTGTAGTTACAATGTTCCCTCAATTTTCGCGGGTTCGAACTTCACGAATAGCCTATACCACGGTTTTTCAAAAAATATTAATTAAAAAATACTTCACGTTTTTTTTCCTATACCACGGTTTTTCCCACCCAATGATGTCATATGTCATCGCCAAACTAATAAATTTTGCAAATAAATAACAAAAAAAAAATTATTATTAATAAATAATTATGTTTATAAATAGCAGGATCACTAAGTGTCTTATTCAATGATGAATACCAGTAATAATGGTGAGTAAATGGTTGTTAAGGGAATGGGAAATGGTAATTTAGGGCAGTGATTTTCAACCTTTTTTGAGCCGCGACACATTTTTTACATTTACAAAACCCTGGGGCACATTGAGCGAGGCGGGGGGGGGGGGGGGGCTAAAAAAAGTTTGGACAAAAAAATTCTCTCTCTCCCCCTTCCTTCCTCTTTCCTTCTCTCTCTCCATCCCTCTTTCTTTCTCTTCCTTCCTTCCTCTCTTTTTTGCTCTCTTTCTCTCCCTCCTTACCTCCCTCTATGTCTTTCTCTCTCTCTCCTTCCCTCCCTCTCTTTCTCTCTCTCTCTCTTGCTTTCTTTCTCTTGTTCTCTTTCTCTCTCTCTCTTGCTTTCTCTCTCTCTCTCTTGTTCTCTTTCTCGCTCACTCGCTCTTTCTCTCTCTTGCTTTCTTTCTTTCTCTTTCTTTCTCTCTCTCTTGCTTTCTTTCTCTCTCTGAGCTTCGTGGCACACCTGACCATGTCTCGTGGCACACTAGTGTGCCACGGCACACTGGTTGAAAAACACTGATTTAGGGGTTTAAAATGTTAAGGGAAGGCTTGTGATACTGTCCATAGCCAAAAATGGTGTATTTACTTCCGCATCTCTACTTTGTGGAAATTCAACTTTCGCGGGTGGTCTCGGAACGCATTCCCCGCAAAAATTGAGGGAACACTGTATTTAGTAACTGCAATTCCTGAATATCAAAAGTACTGAGTGTTTCTTTCTATTAACAAGAGCGTGAATAAATATATTTTCCTTAGCTTCAAGGTAACCATTCTCTTTTGAGCAGACATTTCAAAACCTGCAATTGACCTGCCAGAGGACAATTAATCCACCTACCAGAACAAGTGGAACAAATGCATTAAAATTTTAAGTCAGTGTCCCTGGAATTTCTAGCAGTAAATTTAATTTCTATCATTAAATTGCATGGGTAAATTTTAGGATAAGCATTTAAAATGTGGTCAGGTGGTCATTCTGATCTGTAATGTGATCTTTAATAGGAGCATGGATGATGATCTGCGGCTGGATTCCTTGGAACAGTTTGAAATGGACAGTCTTGATACAGATGTGAAAAGTACCATCGGAGACATGTTGTCTGAGTAAGGGAATGGTCATGATCTTGGGAACATGGGCCTGTGGGAGGATGGAAGTATGGGCTATCATAAATGAAGAGTGTTGATGCAGTGGAACTGATGGGTGGCCTGGATCTCTTCAGAATATTTATTTATTTATTTATTTTGTCCAATACACAATGAGGGTTTTAGTGGGTATATATCTATATACACATAGTAAAATACATGATGAACGTTATAGAGGAGATACTCATAGTAAAATATATCTAAGAAATAATAGAAAAGAAGGTATAGTAATAGAACATATCAATGAAAGAACAGAAGAAGAGATATAGGAATAGAGGAAGGGTATAGGAGATATAGGAGAGCAATAGGACAGGGGACGGAAGACACTCTAGTGGACTTGTACTCGCCCCTTACTGACCTCTTAGGAATCTGGATAGGTCAACCGTAGATAATCTAAGGGTAAAGTGTTGGGGGTTTGGGGATGACACTATGGAGTCCGGTAATGAGTTCCACGCTTCGACAACTCGGTTACTGAAGTCATATTTTTTACAGTCAAGTTTGTAGCGGTTAATATTAAGTTTAAATCTGTTGTATTCTAGGTTTTCCCCTCTTTTGTCAAAAAGTAATGTAAAAACCAAGGAATGGAAACTGTAGTCCTCGAAATTTAGCTGAACTAGAGCTTCTAGCATTCCCCACTGCCTAGGAATTGGTGGAAGCTTAAAGATTATTATTTTTAAGCACTTATTTATTTAAATTGCCTCTTTTCAGAAGAGACATTTTGAAGTTGCTCATAAATTCATATGCCAATATACACTGCTCAAAAAAAAAAGGGGGGGGGACACTTAAACAACATGATATAACTCCAAGTAATTCAAACTTCTGTGAAATGAAACTGTCCACTTAGGAAGTAACACTGATTGGCAATCAATTTCACATGCTGTTGTGCACATTCAACCTTGTACAGAATAAAGTATTCAATGAGAATATTTCATTCATTCAGATCTAGGGTGTATTATTTGAGTGTTCCCTTTAATTTTTTTTTGAGCAGTATATTTTATTTAATGAATTAATGAATTATTATTTTTATTTTTTTAATAAAATTTATTTATTAAATTATAAAAGATAACAAAAAGGAAAAGGATAAGAAGGAAGGGGGGGTACAAAATCAAAAGGATATAGGAGCATAATAAAATTGTTGCATAGTAATACATAAACATTTACATCTCAATGTTATATTTCTTAAACTATACAAATATAAGTTGTCACTGTCATTAACGTATATATCTTAATGTTCTATATACTGTATAATTCGTGATATTTAGATTCAAGTACATATATATATATTAGTTAATAAGAGGTAAATAAGAGTGACTTATCAAAAAAGAAAAACAGAAAATGAAAATATAATTAAAGACGGAGGAAGTTTTAATAGTCAAACGAAGTAATTAGGGAAAGTTGAGATTTAAGTAGAAAAGAAGCGGGTAAGGAATGGTGGGAGAGGTAAATCTGCGTGTGACGCAGACGTTTTCAGGTGATACGACATAGTATGGTAATAAGATAGCGGGTGTATATGTAAGGTATAGTAAATATATAGTTATGTAAGAAAGTATAGAAATTTGCTATAGGAATTAGTAAGTAGTTGTATTAGAATGTTATGGTGGGAGTAAGTATTTCTATTAGGTTTAAAGACGAATAAAGAGAAATATGATATAAAAATCGTTCTCAAATTAAATTTTATGCTAGTCGGTTTTGGAATTGTTTTGTAGGTCGATATTATTTCCATTTAGAATGGTCAAAGATGAGATAGGTTAATTAATTAGTTAATAGAGTCAATTTATCGGTGGAACTCAAACATTTCTCTCTCTTCATATCTTGACTCAGAAGTTTGGGACCTCCCTCCCCTCTTTCTGTTCGACAACTCTGGTTACGACGGTGGCATCAGTTCTGGGTAGCCCCTGTGACAGCATTCCTGGGCAATGTGGTGATGTACTTGCTCTTGCTCTTGCTCTTCTCCTACGTTCTGCTGCTGGATTTTGACCCTCCGCCTCCCAAAGGTCCATCTGGCACTGAGATAGCTCTGTATATTTGGGTCTTCACGTTAGTCTGTGAAGAGGTGCGCCAAGGATGTTTTATGGGCTCCCGCCCTTTGTTGCAGAGAGTACGACGGTACTTCCTGGACACATGGAACCAGTTTGATATCACGGCCCTGCTACTCTTCATGGTAGGGCTAGTGTGCAGGTAAGAGCTCTTCTGTATTGTATCATTTACTCTGAAGTTTTTGAATGAGCTGGTGAGGTTAGCGACCAATACCGCTGGAGTTAAAAAGGAATGGCTTGTACAGTTTAGAATCGGTGATCTTTCTTTTCTCTTTATTCCACTGTCTACATCGCAGGCTGTTTCCTTCGTCCTATGAAACAGGACGCACCATCCTGTGCCTGGATTTCATGATCTTCACCCTTCGTCTCATCCACATCTTTGCAGTCAATAAACAGTTGGGGCCCAAGATGATTATCGTTGGCAGGATGGTGAGAAGGTGCATTTTTTGATGCACATGGAATAATACGCAGAAAGAGGATTGTTGAAGGGGCTGGAGGGTTGCTTGTTTAGCTTAAGAATGAATGGACACTGTCCAACGAAATCTAAGCCAAGTGCAAATGAAATAGAGATGATGCAGAGGCTATTGGATTTAACACAGGAGAGCAAATTGTCTTTCAACGTGGCAATTAATTGGCCCACTTATGCTGACAGAAGGGGCAGGTTGTGGGCTGTCAAGGAATTCTGGATGGCTGGGTCCAGAAGGATCTACCTTGGCATAATTTCTGCCTTCTGAAACATCATGTCCTCCTCCACCCTTCAATAGGATCTGCCCTCAGCATATTGGCTTTCCAAAAAGGCCTGAAAACCTGGCTCTGGGAAGCATTCACAATGGAGGTGATTAACAGACAGATAAGAAGACCCACCTCCTTCCCTCATGCATCTTGCTCTCTTCCAGGCCACCTTTGTTAATTTTTAAGTCAATGTTAACATTTATTTATTTTCATGTTTTAATGCATGCACGTCCAAACGTTTGGCTTGCCTAAGCCACGTTGAGTGAAGAGGCTTAGGCTGCACGCAAAATATATAATTTTTATTTTTTATTGATCTATTATTTTATTTTTGCATTGTTTAAATTTCTTTTTTTATTTCTTGGGGGGTTTTTTATGGTTGTGATCTGCCTAGAATAGTCCATGGTAAAATAGGCAGCAAATAAAAGAGCCCGGGTGGCACAGCAGGTAGAGTGCTGTACTGCAGGCCACTGAAGCTGACTGTAGATCTGAAGGTCAGCGGTTCAAATCTCATCACCGGCTCAAGGTTGACTCAGCCTTCCATCCTTCCGAGGTGGGTAAAATGAGGACCCGGATTGTGGGGGCAATAGCCTAGCTCTGTTAAAAAGTGCTATTGCTAACATGTTGTAAGCCGCCCTGAGTCTAAGGAGAAGGGCGGCATAAAAATCGAATGAATGAATTAATTAATGAATTAATGAATAAATTTAACAACAATAACATAGTAAATATGATTAGAAATCACATAATAATGTTAAAAATTTATGATTTTGTCATGCTACAACTTGGATATGCCTGTTTTAATGTTTTATCTTGTTGCTTTTATTTGATTGGAAGTAACCTAAAATTGTCTCTAGGGGAGATGGGTGGCATAATCTCCTTTGTTCTCTCCTTCTACTCTTCCTAGATGAAGGACGTATTTTTCTTTCTCTTCTTCCTTGGGGTATGGCTGGTAGCCTATGGGGTCACGACAGAGGGTATGCTTCTCCCCCACGATCGAAGAATCCCTTGGATATTTCGACGGGTTTTCTACAGACCCTACTTGCAAATCTTTGGACAGATCCCACTCAGTGAAATTGATGGTGTGTATTTTGCTGACTTTTCTGATTCTCATCCAGTTTGGCCTGATGAAACCCAAGGAAGAGTAGTGCAGATTTATGGATAGAGTACCAAATAGGCAATTGTCTGCTGAGGATTGTTAAATATCTTCTTTATTTCTTATTTATTTACAAAGACTCATTTGATTTCTGTGCTCAATGCAGAAAAAAGATACATCTTTCCATCTCACAGTTTGCTCCAGTAGTGGGTTCTAAAACCTGTTACTTTTGGTTTGTGCACATATTTGCACACATGCGTGACACTTCTGCGCAGGCACAGAAGTGTAACAGGCAGGTGGGCGGAGCACCCTGGGTGAGTGGGCGGAGCCTCCCACCACCGGCACTACTGATTCTCATAACCAGGCCAAACCAGAAGCAATGTACCACTGGACTGTTCCCTCCCCTGCATAGAGTGTCCGGTTATGCTAGTTTATTTATTTATTATTTATTTATTTATTATTTGGATTTGTATGCCGCCCCTCTCCGAAGACTCGGGGCGGCTCACAACAAGTGAAAAACAATCCAATACAATCCAATTAATTAAAATATTATGAGTTTAAGAAAATCCCCTATACTAACATACACACATACAGGCATACCATATATAACTTCAACGTGCCCAGGGGAGATGTTTAGTTTCCCCATGCCTGACGGCAAAGGTGGGTTTTGAGGAGTTTACGGAAGGCAGGAAGAGTAGGGGCAGTTCTGATCTCCGGGGGGAGTTGGTTCCAGAGGGCCGGTGCCGCCACAGAGAAGGCTCTCCCCCTGGGGCCCGCCAACCGGCATTGTTTAGTTGACGGGACCCGGAGGAGGCCCACTCTGTGGGACCGAATCGGTCGCTGGGATTCGTGCGGCAGAAGGCGGTCTCGGAGATATTCTGGTCCAGTGCCATGAAGGGCTTTAAAGGTCATAACCAACACTTTGAATTGTGACCGGAAACTGATCGGCAGCCAATGCAGACTGCGGAGTGATGGTGAAACATGGGCATACCTGGGTAAGCCCATGACTGCTCTCGCAGCTGCATTCTGCACGATCTGAAGTTTCCGAACACTTTTCAAAGGTAGCCCCATGTAGAGAGCATTACAGTAGTCGAACCTCGAGGTGATGAGGGCATGAGTGACTGTGAGCAATGAGTCCCGGTCCAGATAGGGCCGCAACTGGTGCACCAGGCGAACATATATTAGTTCCCAAATATATGACAGAGATAGTCTAGAATGGAAAATATAAAAAGCACCACTTACAATATTGAAAGTTTTAATTTTTTTAAAAAGATGGAAACAATAAAATTAAGAGGAGACTTTTGAAGGGGTATAAAGAAACAGTTTTTTGTATCATGCATTATGAATTATTTAACTATGAAACATTGACCAATTATTTAGATCCCCTTAAAATGAGATTGGATAACAGCTATTGGCTATGGCAATCTAGAAGTCTTTGTAAATTTAGAGCTGTAAAAACATGTGGAGGAAAAAAGGAAATAATTAGAAACATAACAGCCTCTTTAAACCTTTTTGGGCCGCAACTTCCATCAGTCCCAACCAATATAGCCAATGTCCAGGACTGATGAGAACTGTGAACCCAATACTTTATTTATTTATTTATTGGATTTGTATGCCGCCCCTCTCTGTAGACTCGGGGCGGCTAACAACAATAATAAAAACAGCATGTAAATCCAATACTACAACAACAACAAAAACCTTATTTTAAAACCAATCATACCTACAAACAAACATACCATGCATAAATTGTAAAGGCCTAGGGGGAAAGAGTATCTCAGTTCCCCCATGCCTGACGGCAGAGGTGGGTTTTAAGGAGCTTACGAAAGGCGAGGAGGGTGGGGGCAATTCTAATCTCGGGGGGGAATTGGTTCCAGAGAGCCGGGGCCGCCACAGAGAAGGCTCTTCCCCTGGGCCCCACCAAACAACATTGTTTAGTTGACGGGACCCGGAGAAGGCCCACTCTGTGGGACCTAACTGGTTGCTGGGATTCGTGCAATAATCTGTTAACCCAAATATCTGAAGGAAACCAAATCTGGAGAAAGGAAATTAAACACGAAACTACGCAGGGCTAAGACAATCCTATGCGAGAATTCTGTGTACTCTTTCTTTTGGAAAGGTAGTAATAAAACCTTCTTCAATCTATGACTTTCATCTCATTTTTTTCCCCTTTGATATTCTTTTTTAGCTGCCCAGATTGCAGCCTCAAATTGCACGTATGACCCTTTAGCCATCTTGATGGAGGACGCGAACCCTTGCACCAATACTTATGCTAACTGGCTGGTGCTCATTCTACTTGTGATCTTCCTGTTGGTAGCCAATATTCTACTTCTCAACTTGCTGATTGCAATGTTCAGGTACCACTACCTCAATTCTACCAAGGATAAAACAAAATAAAGAAAAGATTGATACAAAGCTCCATTTAAAAAATAATATTTTTTAAAAAAATGGAATAAGGTTATAGTCCAAACCTAGTTGAATAAGGTCGTTATATTTTTTTTCCAAAAGTAATTTAGATTGTATCTATTTTAGCCATTTCAAGTTCAGATTTCAACAAAAATATTTGAAGAATAAGTTCAGTTGAACTAATTATATTATCATACTTCACACGAGGCAGTGTCATATATCTGTGAAAATACATTCACAATATTTTTACAATCTTTTCCATGGTTCAAGTTCAGGGGAAAGCTGAAAAATATTGACTGCTAAGCAAAAGTGACGCCCATGGATGAAAGAACAGGAGGTCTGCACCTCTACATTTTCTTTAGCCCACTGTTAGCTTCGCATACCTCCAAATCCGGAGCCGACATTCTGGAACCTGACACCCACCCTTTAATTGTTCTGACTAATGAGCCGAGGTGGTGCAGTGGGTAGAGTGCTGTACTGAAAGCCACTAAAGCTGACTGTAGAGCTGTGGGTCAGCGGTTCAAATCTCATCACCGGCTCAAGGTTGACTCAGCCTTCCATCCTTCCGAGGTGGGTAAAACGAGGGCCCGGATTGTGGGGGCAATAGGCTGGCTCTGTTAACAAGTGCTATTGCTAACATGTTGTAAGCCGCCCTGAGTCTAAGGAGAAGGGCGACATTAAAAAAACTGAATAAACAAACAGACAGATAGACAGACAGACAAAGACAGGCAGACAGATAGTTAGAATCAGTAACGGGCAGCCAAAATTTTTACTGCCACACTGTGGGTATGGCTTATGGGTCATGTGACCAGGTGGGAGTGGCTTGAACGATCACCATCGTTCAAGTGAACTGTTAAGTCCTTGACTTACAACCTTACCAGTGTCGCTCACTGGGGTGACAATTTGCCTCGCGTTTCCCGTGCTCTCCTTCCTGGGTCGCCCTTCCTCACCTCAGGCTGGGTAGCTAGGCGAACGGGTGCTGCCAGAAGCATAAATTCTGCCAGGGCCGCTTCCACCTACGCCTTCTGCTTGCAGCCGCATGAGGCTAGAGGGAAGCCAGGCAGGAGAGAGGGAAGCTTGTCCGAGGCCAGGAAGGAGGAAGAAGGAAAAAAGCAAGGAGTTCAGATGAAACAGCAGCAGCAGAGAAAAAAAGGAGAGCCGAGCCGAGACCAGTAATCCAGGAAATGACAGCCACCGATCAGTTGGAGCTGCGCACACATCTTCATTTCCACCGGTGGAACTGTGTTCCACCCGCTCCTGCCTGATGCCCACCTCTGGTTAATGTTCCCCAATTCTTTTGTTGACATTTTCATGTAGAAAAGGTAATGTAGAAAGAAGCCTACGTAGGCTCATGTTTCTTTTCCATCCATATGCCATCTATGATTGTGGATAGGGATAAGCCATTCAGTTTGAAATTGACTCCTCCAATTGCAAGAAAGGTGGTACTAACGTATTGTTTCCCCTTCTAATAGCTACACATTCTCCAAAGTGCAAGGCAACAGTGATATCTACTGGAAATCACAGCGTTACAACCTTATCCTGGAGTATCATAGCCGGCCTGCATTGGCTCCACCCTTCATCCTGATCAGCCACCTACATCTTTTGTTCAAGCGTCATATCAGCAAGGTGCAGTCAACAAAGAGACATGACTTCTGTGAGTGCTATAGGCAATTTTGAGCTAGATAAGAGATAACCTGCCTGTTCTGTCTGGGTCCCCCCAGACGCCAACACCAACCAAAAAGAGTAGTCAGACACACTGGTAAAAAGCAAAGGCAGTTTATATAATTGAAAGCAAACACAGGTAACAAAAACTGTTCTTACAGACAGGAACACTATGAAGCTTCACAGAGGTTTCACGAAGGCCAGGCAATAAAACAGGATTCTTGCTGGCAAAAACAACGCTGGAGATAATAAAACCCACGCCTCCCCCAAGTCTTCCAGACTTCTAGGCCACAAGCCAAGATCAGAGACGCCAAGAATCGAAGCAAGGTCACAGGACTCCCAGTTGATAACTCTCCACAAGACTGTAAGGGCGGGCCTGCCTTTTCAACCCTGCTGAAAAGAACCACACCCAAACCCAGCTGTTGCCACTTCAGGGATGGAAATACCTTTCTAATTGGCCCCATCTTTGAGCTGTACGTCGCTGCCTCATGTCTATTATAGCCTGTGCATCTTCATCCAATGAATCCAGGCTACTAGCTGGGGAGAGCCCCCCCGGGGGGTCTCAGGCTGCTCTCCCTCCTCCTCTTCCTGACGTTCCTCTCCCCCATCTGCCTGGTCCTCCCCCTCCTGTTCACTGTCCTCCTCCTCTGGGCATGGATCCGGCAGAGCTCCAGCCGGTCCCTGAGGAGCCTCAGGCTGAATCACAACACTGCCTAGGAATGCTGGACCTCCTGCAGTGTTAATCCATCTAGATAACATAAGATATGGGAAAGTTGTTCGAGGTCATTCATTCATTCGTTGTTTTTATATTTTGCCATTCAACTGAAAGCTCAAGGTGGCATAAATTATATTTTCCTATGTTCGTCTCCGCAAAATAGATTTACAGATGAGGAGCAAGTAACTAGTTTAGCGCTACGTAGTAAATTTTCTGATTGAAGGAACTGGGCCTCCACAGTCCAAACAAAACGCTGAAATCACAGTTCTACATCAGCTCTTTGTGAATATCAAAGAGGATAACTCGATGTCATTATCAATCATTATCTCCTTCGTTCGACATCAAATGAAAGCTGCTGTGCCCTAGAGGTGGAGCTCTTGCCACACAACCAGGAGGTTATGAGTTCAATCCTAGGTAGAGGCAGATGAGCAGGGGGTTGGACTAGATGACCTGCAAGGTCCCTTCCCACACAGTTGATCTCTGTTGATTTAATCTGTTGTCAGATGTGTGGCTGCTTCCCAGGTTTTCTACTTCTTCCAAGTAAGATTCTCCCTCTGTGAGAATCATTAATAAGACTTATCTATCTATCTATCTATCTATCTATCTATCTATCTATCTATCTATCTATCTATCTATCTATTGGATATGTATGCTGCCCCTCTCCGTGGACTCGGGGCGGCTAACAACAGTGGTAAAAACAGCATGTGACAATCCAATACTAAAACAGCTAAAAACCCTTATTATAAAACCAATCATACATACAAACATACCATGCATAAATTGTAGAGGCCTAGGAGGAAAGAATATCTCAATTCCCCCATGCCTGACGGCAGAGGTGGGTTTTAAGGAGCTTACGAAAGGCAAGGAAGGTGGGGGCTATTCTAATCTCTGGGGGGAGTTGGTTCCAGAGGGCCGGGGCTGCCACAGAGAAGGCTCTTCCCCTGGGCCCCGCCAAATGACATTGTTTAGTTGACGGGACCCGGAGAAGGCCAACTCTGTGGGACCTAACTGACTTATTGAGATGAGAGAGATATGGAACCATGCGTGGGCTACTGCCCGAATGGGGGGAACACAGTGGAGTAGCAAAAATGGAGCTCCACACCAGAGCATCCAATTTCATTTCATAAATAATTTGAAAGACTTGGAGGTAGCTGTTTACTAAGCTGACTTCTGAATCATTGTCATTTTGTGAACCGATAATTAATCTATTTTTGGACAGTGCTAGAACTCTCGGAGATCCAAAATAGGCGACTACTGACGTGGGAATCGGTACAGAAAGAAAACTACTTAGTAGCCCAGGCTCGACAGAAACGTGACAGTGATACTGAGCGACTGCGGAGAACTTCCCAAAAGTAAGAATGGGGAATAGAAGACAATAAAGAGAAAGGAGGAAGTTGAGATTAGGGAAGGACTGATCCGTTTAAATCCAATTTGAATCAGTTTTCTATTAATTACGTTTTTAATTTATTATTATTGTTACTGTTAATAATAATAATAACAATTAATGACTTTTTAAAGGAATTTTTAAAGCGTTCATGAAAATTGCATTAAAATAGGTATTTTAAAATTTTCATAAAATCTAATTTAATCACTTAATTTCAAAATGTGCATTTTAAAATGTATTGAATCATGAATATTTCATCGAATGCAAAGAAATGCAAAATCCAAAACAGAAGTGCATTTATAATGTTTGATCAGAATGTGCAGATCAAGTCAGTTTAAGCTGAAATTTGAGATCAAATTTCATACCCATCTTTAATTGGCACAGGGGGAAAAAAACATATTATAGACGGATTTCCTAAACCTGATTTATTTTAGACATTTTCGGTAGCTTTTTCCAGAGATATTGCTCAGGAAATGAGAACAAAAACTTTGCATGCTGGTCTTTGTTCTTTGCATGCTGCAGCTAGAGAATCTTCCCTGTTTATTGATTAGCCATTCCTAAAATTAACAATAGCACCATAAAAATAAAACGCAGTCCAGCTCTTCTGGGAAGTGCCTTAGGCTTCATTCAGAAAGATCACAGAGTTGTTGCAAGTATCGTGTGTTTGTGTGTGTGTGTGCGCGCGCGCATGCAGGAATGGGGGCTGTCGCTTTGCAGACTCTTTGAGTGGTGCATTCTTCTGTTAAGTAAGAGCACTTTCTTCACCTTATTATTTATTTTATTTATTTATTTATTCTTTGTCCAATATACAATACATATGGAAGAGAATAGACATTAAGTAATATATATAATGATAGAAAGTAAAAAGAAGGGAAGTAGATGGGAGGGAGAGAATATACTGTATATGATATAAGAGATAAGGAGAGAATATATATTATATATATATATATATATATATATATATATTATATATATATATAGATAGATAGATAGATAGATAGATAGATAGATAGAGATATATAGATGTAGATGTAGATATAGATATAGATAGATAGATAGATAGATAGATAGATAGATAGATAGATAGATAGATAGATAGATAGATAGATAGATAGATAGATAGATAGATAAGGAGAGAATATATATGATATATGAGATATATGTTCCATATATGTTATGGAAATTCCCATATTTAGGAAGACCCACTATAAGCCACAAGATTCACATTGACTATTCATTTCAGTGTTTCTAAGTATGAACTATTAACATTGATGCACACATAAACCAATTTCTTTACTCAATACTGAGATATGTTTTGAAAAGTGTTCACCCTTTCTTCTAAAAATGTCTCCATAGCTGGCTGGAGAATTCTGGGAGTTGAAGTCCACAAGTCTTAAAGTTGCCAGGTTTGAAGACCCCAGCTGTCTACAAACTCCTAAAACCCAACATTTCTGCCTTAGAGCAGGTTTCTGTATTAGAGCAGGTTTTCCAAAGCTTATTGAAGGCATCCTTGTGTGGGGGAAATGAGAGCTTTGGAATCAAATGTAGGGAACCATCAGAGAGGATAAAAGATTGCCTCTTGCCTCTATAGAGGAAGAAAGAAAGCTGAATGTTTCCTTTCTTTGTAACTGCCTCACATCTCTATTTCTGCAGAGTTGACCAGGTTTTAAAGCAGCTTTCTGATATCAAAGAATCAGAGCGACGTCTGAAGACCCTTGAGATACAGGTATAGGAACAGTAATGGATTCCTTGAAATGGGAAATGGGAGGAAAATAGAACCCTTTGGGAACTAATAGGATGAAGGCTTTACAAGTACAGTGGTACCTCATGATACGAACTTAATTGGTTCCAGGAGGAGGTTCGTAAGGTGAAAAGTTCGTAAGACGAAACAATGTTTCCCATAGGAATCAATGTAAAAGCAAATAATGCGTGCAAATCCTTCAGGAAAATCCCAAACTTTAGAAGGGAGGCGAACAGAGGGCTGGGAGGAGCAGCTAAAGGGGGCAGGTGGAAGAAGCAAGGCTAGGCTAAAGGGTGAGTGGGAAGGAAGAAAGGCAAGGGGGGCACCCCTCCCTTTTCTTTCTTCAAAAGACACTCTTTCAGTGCCTGTGGCTGTTCTCTGCAAAGTCTTTCCCCCTCCAAGCCGCCCCTCCCTTTTCTTTCTTCAAAAGACACCCTTTCACTGCCTGCAAGCACGCTGTTCTCCTACGTTTGTTAATGCAAAGTCTTTCCCCCTCCAAGCCACCCATCCCTTTTCTTTCTTCAAAAGACACCCTTTCACTGCCTGCAAGCACGCTGTTCTCCTACGTTTGTTAATGCAAAGTCTTTCCCCCTCCAAGCCACCCCTCCCTTTTCTTTCTTCAAAAGACACCCTTTCACTGCCTGCAAGCACACTGTTCTCCTACGTTTGTTAATGCAAAGTCTTTTCCCCTCCAAGCCGCCCCTCCTTTTTCTTTCTTCAAAAGACACTCTTTCAGTGCCTCTGCAAGCACGCTGTTCTTTGCAAAGTCTTTCCCCCTCCAAGCCGCCCCTCCCTTTTCTTTCTTCAAAAGACACCCTTTCAGTGCCTGCAAGCATGCTGTTCTCCTACTTTTGTTAATGCAAAGCCTTTCCCCCTCCAAGCCGCCCCCTCCCTTTTCTTTCTTCAAAAAAGGGGGGGAAATAAAACCCCTTCATCTCGGCAGCAGCGGCTTGGGTTCGTAAAGTGAAAATAGTTCGGAAGAAGAGGCAAAAAAATCTTAAACACCGGGTTCGTATCTTGAAAAGTTAGTTAGAAGAGGCGTTCGTAAGATGAGGTACCACTGTAGTAGCAAAGGTGAAAAGTAGCAGGAGTAGATGAAAAAAAGCCTGTCATATCAAGAGAGAAAATTCAGGGATGGAGAAACCTTTGACCTTCAACATGCTGTTGATGTTTCCTCTCCAGCACCCATACCAACCAGAACTGTTGGATGTTGTAGTTCACCAATCACAGATTTCTTCTCTAAAACTAAAATTGCATTATTTTTTTTTACTAAATGGATTAAATATATCTAAAGAAATCACAACTGGTTTTAACAATTTTTTATCTTTTAAAAAGACACACTGATATGTCAAGCCAGCAACAGGGAACTGACAATATGGCATAATATGACAACTGTCTCCCATAAACCTCCAAAAACACTACCTCCCTTTCATTTACTCCCATTAGATGGAGTACTGTACCAGTGCCCTATCTTGGATGGTAGATATCTTGGCCCAGAGTGACATAGCAAAAGGGAAAAAAGCGCCACCTATTCAGAAAAAAGGTAAGACAGAAAAAGTCAGAAATACCTAAGGATATGTATATTTAATGGAAATATAAGCATTATTCGGAGGTAAAGAATAACATTGCTCTATGTAGAAGTCTCAGTGTGTATATCTGCATGCAAAGTTTTCCATGAATGGAAACAAAACCACACAAATTGCTGAAGAAAATCTTCATGGGCACGTGGATACTTAGTTCTTTTTCATATTTCTATCTAGAGGGCAAAAGATTGGAGGAAAATGATCCAAGGCTTCTCTAGATTTGATGAGGCTGCCATGCAACAGAATCTCTTGGAAGGAAATGAGAAGCCAAGATGCTAGTTTTCACACCCATCTCAAGTTAAATTTATTTTCAAGTTAAATAAACCCCTTTCAAATTCCTTGCGTGTCCAATCACACTTGGCCAATAGAGAATTCTATTCTATTCTATTATGCAAAATATGTTGAGTTCAATAAATATGTCTGTTTGGTTTTTATTATAATGGGTTTTTAATTGTTTTTAGTATTGGATTATTATTATATGCTGTGTTATTATTGTTGTTAGCCGCCCCGAGTCTTTGGAGAGGGGCAGCATACAGATCCAATCAATCAATCAATCAATCAATCAATCAATCAATCAATCAATCAATCAATCAATCAATCAATCAATCAATAAATAAATAAATAAATACATACATACATACATACATACATACATACATACATACATACATACATACATTCATCTGGAAAGCTTCCTGATTGGTTAAGGGTGGTGAAATCCAGAGCTGAGTATTATACCAAAATTCCATCATACTGAGACCAACAAAATAGGCAGGAAAGAATAGAGCACCTTATTTTATTTTGTTAGGTTAGGCTAAATTGTTCCAGTACCTTCACTGATGTAATTATATTTATTAGTATCCCAACTTCTATCTTATTATCGGCCTTCTTAGGAAAGTTGTGTCACAATAGCTATAGATTTGCATGATTTACAACTTCTTTCGCCCCCCCCCCCCTTCCTACACAACTTCTTTATGGGCTCTTTATGCCAGAATTAATCCTATGAATTCTGACAGTGTTAAAGAACCACAATGGGTTTTGCCACAGTCTCACTGTGAATACAGAGTGATTAGAACTCCTCTTATGAAGTAGCTTTCTTTCACAGGTATTGCAAGAAAAGAGCGATGGAAAAACAATCTGGAAAATGGCATGCTACATTAGGTCCCACAGAGTTGGCCTTCTCCGGGTCCCGTCGACCAAACAATGTCAGCTGGTGGGACCCAGGGGAAGAGCCTTCTCTGTGGCGGCCCCGGCCCTCTGGAATCAACTCCCTCCAGAGATTCGAATAGCCCCCACCCTCCTCGCCTTCCGTAAAATGCTGAAGACTCACCTTTGTCACCAGGCTTGGGGATAATTACCATCTTTCCCCTTTTTTATTATGACTAGGTTGAATGTGTATGGCTGCATAGTTAGGGGTTTTATTATGTTATTAATGCCTTTTAAATGGATTTAATTTTTTATTATTATTAGATTTGTAATATATTGTATTACTGTTTTGCTGTGAGCCGCCCCGAGTCTTCGGAGAGGGGCGGCATACAAATCTAATAATAAACTAAACTATAAACTATAATTTAGAGAGTTTTACTTCAAGCTGCTCTTCAGCACCAAAAGAGTTACTATTAAAAAAAAAACCAATTATACATTAAAAAAGCTGTACTGTAATTGTACATTCAATTGATATTATTTATTTGCTTGATTTCTATACTATCACAATTCACATTCTTAATATTATGTTCAGTAGAGCTTGAAATATAGGTTCAAGAAAATTATCTCCCTTTTTAAGTTAATTGCATCTGCACTAGGTCTTCTTTGCAAAACAAACATGGGTGTAAGTTGTGGTGAAAAGGAATATGTCAACCGCTGTAGGGATGGAGATGGCATGCACTCTTGATTAACTAGACTTTCTAGGATCACTGGACAATTTGAGTTCCATTATAGGAATGTGTCAAATTATAGCTAGATTATTAAAATTCCTGAAGGGAACGATAATTAGATGCCATGGCACCCCAAATCTTCCTGGTTCTAAGTTCTCTTTATTAATCACACAAGTTCTTTTTGGTAAACCCCAAGTAGCATCAGTTGGAGGGGGTTGGAAGGGATTGCTAACAATCAGACTAGTTTCCAAGTGTCGAAAGGGGGAAAAAAATCAAATGACTTATTCTTCTGCTGGGAAAAATCCCACTTATTTTGGAAGAAGCACTCTCCAACAGAATACAGGTAGTCCTTGACTTATGATCACAATTGAGCCCCAAATTTCTATTGCTAAGTGAGACAGTTATTAAGTGAATTTACCCTGTTTTATGTCCTTCTTTGCTATAGTTGTTAAGTTAATCACTGCCGCTGTTAAGTAAGTAACATTGTTATTAAATGAATTTGGCTTCCTCGTTGACTTTGCCTGTCAGAAGGTTGCAAAGCGACCGATAAGGTCCCACAGAGTTGGCCTTCGCCGGGTCCCGTCGACTAAACAATGTCATTTGGCGGGCCCCAGGGGAAGAGCCTTCTCTGTGGCGGCCCCGGCCCTCTGGAACCAACTCCCCCCGGAGATTAGAACTGCCCCCACCCTCCCTGTCTTTCGTAAACTACTCAAGACTCACTTATGTCGCCAGGTATGGGGGAGTTAAGATATTCCTTCCCCCTAGGCCATTACAAGTTATGCATGGTATGTTTGTGTGTATGTTTGGTTTTATAATAAGGGTTTTTAGTTGTTTTATTAATTGGATTGTTACATGTTGTTTTTTATCATTGTTGTTAGCCGCCCCGAGTCTACGGAGAGGGGTGGCATACAAATCCAATAAATAAATAAATAAATCAACTTTGATCATGTGACCATAGGGATGCTGCAACGGTCTTGTGAAAAATGGTCATACAGTAAATCACTTTTTTAAGGCCACTGTAATTTTAATCGGTTATTAAATGAACTGTGCAAGTCGAGGACTACCTGTACAATTAATCTCATCTATAACTTGGTTAGACCAGGGATAGGCAAAGTAGGCTCTTCTATGACATGTGGACTCCAACTCCCAGAATTCCTGAGCTAGCATGATTGGCTCAGAAATTCTGGGAGCTGAAGTCCACAAGTCATAGAAGAGCCTACTTTGCCTATCCCTGGGTTAGACTAATGAGACTCACTGCCCCCTGGTGGATTATTTGGATGTAACAATAAGGCAGGAGTTCACATTTGATGTTGATTTCTTTCCTTACAGATTGAATTTTCCCACGGCACAGGAAAAAAGACAGTGAAGATCAGCTGCTGCTGTTTACAAAAAACCAAAAGCGTCTCAACACTTGATGCCCTCAAGAGAATTAAAATGTAGGCTTCAGCAGGAAATAATTGAGAGAATCCAAGTGGATTTCAGTTCAGTTACAAACACCCTACGTCTGACTTTAGTTCACTTCACTGGAAATATGAATTATCTACCTCACAGCATTTCAATGAAAATGAAATGTGGATAATTTAAAAATTAATATACCAGACACGCAAAAAACAATAGACCACACAACCCTGTCCTATGCTTGTATTGATGACTGAATCAGCTGCTAATTTAATTTGCAGTCAGTAAAATGAAGACTCGGAATGTTGTAAACCACTCAGAGAGTGCTGTGATATGGAGTGTATATAAGTCTAAATGCTATTACTAAAACAATAATATATTTGTGTAAATATTGAGATGGACAATCTTTTGATGGCTAAGCCACAATTACATTGAGCTTTTCAAAGTTCAGAAAAATAATATGATGCAAACCTGATGAGACTAGCTTTTCTTTTCTTTTTTTTCTGCATTGGTTGCCGATCAGTTTCCGGTCACAATTCAAAGTGTTGGTTATGACCTATAAAGCCCTTCATGGCACTGGACCAGAATATCTCCGGGGCCGCCTTCTGCCGCACGAATCCCAGCGACCAGTTAGGTCCCACAGAGTTGGCCTTCTCCGGGTCCCGTCAACTAAACAATGTCGTTTGGCGGGACCCAGGGGAAGAGCCTTCTCTGTGGCGGCCTCGACCCTTTGGAACCAACTCCCCCCAGATATCAGAGTTGCCCCCACCCTCCTAGCCTTTCGTAAGCTCCTTAAAACCCACCTCTGTCGTCAGGCATGGGGGAATTGACATGTTCCCTCCCCCTAGGCTTATAAAATTTATGCATGGTACGCTAGTGTGTATGATTGGTTTTAATTTGTGGTGTTTTTTAAATTAACTTAAATATTAGATTTGTTTTACATTGTATTGTTATTGCTGTGAGCCGCCCCGAGTCTGCGGAGAGGAGCGGCATACAAATCTGATTAAACTTAAACTTAAACTTAAGCCATGCCCTTAGTACTGTACAAAAAAGAGTAAGTGAAGTCATGTGTGATACCATTTTCTAATACTGTATAACAATGAATAGAAACTAGATTTTTTTTCTAACTGATGATACATCTACCAGTTATAATGGCTAAGATTCACCCACACCGCATAGTTGACTCTTGCAAGCCAAAAAGACAAGCTACTTAATCATGTAATTATTTTTTTATTTTGCTGGAGAAGAAAACTTGGTTAGCTTACACTTTAAAGTTATACCTACTAGATGATTAGGATTCTAGGGTTAAAAAAAAGTTAGATCACCCAAGACTTAACCCACTAAGTTCTGGGAAATACAAATACTGTAATATTATCAATTTCAACTTTCACATGACAAAAGAAAGATCCTTTATATGCCTGGGAGGAAACTTTTCTTTTTGCAAACAGACAAAAGGCATCAATCCTCAGTATTTAGCCTGAATTTCCCTTTTGGTAATTTCAACATAGGTGATGTCTGGTCAGTAAAACAAATTGTACTTTTTATAGGTTTATAGGTTTACATCTTTCAGACAGAAAACTAAACATAGCCATGGCTAGGCCACGTTAGGTGAAGAAAGGAGTTATTGAGAATCAGACAGTCTTTCTTCTACACCATTAACGAGTTAAAATTGTTTCAAATATGATTAATTTCATTGAGGAATCAATATTCATTGTCTGAGGTCATATAGTTCCTCCTGGCTATGTTAGAAGCAGCTTTATGAGGACCATAATTTTGAACCCTGCCACTTCTTGCCCATTTCAACAGCTGTTTTTAAGTTTGTTTCTTAAACCCAGCAGTCAATCCTTTCAAAGAGAATCCTAGCTCTCCATCATATTTGATATACCCTGACCTGAGGTCAAAAAATCTGCTGCTCTCTTAATGGAATATTGATTCTCAGCTTTGTTTTTAATCATAGATGTCTTCCCAGGACTCTGGAGATTAGCAGGGGGTAGGGCAAAAACAGTAGTTATGATCAGTTACAGATAATTGCAGAATGGTATTATATTGCTAGAAGATCAAGTTTGTCCAGAGAACAATTATAGCATTTAGTTTTCAAGATTAGCCTTCAGTCTTTTTAGGCTTTTTAAACTGTGAATTGGTTTGTTAACCAAATGGTTACTGAAAGGGTATTTACAAATCAAGTCATTTATACCAATTCAATTTTCTTTATAAATGTCACTTTTATGGTTAAATATTACTTCTTCTAACATTGCTGGAAGTACATAATAGAAATGTTAGAATGCATATGTCTGGAATGATAATGAACAAAAGGAAATTAGTGCTGTTAATTGTGTGGTATTTTATAATATACTGTATTTAATTAAATGCATTTCATGGAAAGCTAAGATATTTTTTAAAAATCTAGAAACCTTCAAATTCAATTCAAACCTTTATTGTCAGAGTTAAACATGTTTGCTATGAGATTGGCTGAGCCACTCTTCACCAACCCCAAAACAATACAGTGAAAGACAGAAAATACCTATCCCTTATTGATTATTGCACATTGTGCCAGCCCTGCAAGTCAACCGTACTATATTGTTGTAGTTATCTTTCATTCAGGAGTCTGACACCCGATGAATAAAAACTGTTCTTCAGCCTGTTTGTGTGACTTCTATATCTTCTTTCCAATGGTTGGAGAATAAAGAAGAGCTGACCAGGATATGAGTTGTTTTTGAGGATTTTCCTCACTTTTCTAAAGCAGTGAACCCTAGCGATATCGCCTAGTGAGATGAAGGGGCAGCCCATGGTGTTTTATGTTGTGCTCAACACCCTCTGTAATGTTTTTCTATCCACGGCTGTCAAGCCAGCACACCACACCATAATGCAATGAGTGAGGATGTTTTTTTTATTGTGGATTTAATTATCCACAATTAAAAAAAAGGAGGTCATCAGATGTTGTTCCACTTTATTTTGTACAATAATTCCTGATCATCATCCTTATAGAATCCCCTCCACAAAGTAAACTGTTTCAGTTTTAGAGTGACTTTAACATGGAATCTAACCACATATCCCCAAAAAGGGGCAGAAGGAAAGGCATAGAAACATAGAAGATTGACGGCAGAAAAAGACCTCATGGTCCATCTGGTCTGCCCTTATACTATTTCTTGTATTTTATCTTAGGATTGATATATGTTTATCCCGGGCATGTTTAAATTCAGTTACTGTGGATTTACCAACCATGTCTGCTGGAAGTTTGTTCCAAGCATCTACTACTCTTTCAGTAAAATATTTTCTCACATTATTTCTAATCTTTCCCCCAACTAACCACAGATTGTGCCCCCTTGTTCTTGCGTTCACTTTCCTATTAAAAAACACTTCTCTCCTGAACCTTATTTAACCCTTTCACATATTTAAATGTTTCGATCATGTCCCCCCCCTTTCCCTTCTGTCCTCCAGACTATACAGATTGAGTTCATTAAGTCTTTCCTGCTAAGTTTTATGCTTAAGACCTAACAACATTTTGTAGCCCATCTTTGGACCTGTTCAATTTTATCAATATCTTTTTGTAGGTGAGGTCTCCAGAACTGAACACAGTATTCCAAATGTGGTCTCACCAGCGCTCTATACAGCGGGATCACAATCTCCCTCTTCCTGCTGATTATACCACTAGCTATGCAGCCAAGCATTCTACTTGCTTTCTTTACCGCCTGACTGCACTGTTCACCCATTTTGAGACTGTCAGAAATCACTACCCCTAAATCCTTCTCTTCTGAAGTTTTTGCTAGCACAGAACTGCCAATACAATACTCAGATTGAGGATTCTTTTTGCCCAAGTGCATTATTTTACATTTGGAAACATTAAACTGCAGTTTCCATTGCTTTGACCATTTATCTAGTAAAGCTAAATCATTTACCATATTACAGACGCCTCCAGGAATATCAACCCTATTGCACACTTTAGAGTAATCGGCAAATAGGCAAACCTTCCCTACCAAACCTTCCTTTATGTCACTCACAAAGATATTAAAAAGAATAGGACCCAGAACAGACCCTTGTGGCACACTGCTTGTAACCAGGTTCTGCTCAGAATACTCGCCATTAACAATAACCCTCTGATATCTACACTTCAGCCAACTGCAAATCTACTGAACTATCCAGGGATTAAGTCCAATCTTTTATCTATCAGCTCTTTATGTGGAAACGTATCAAAGGCTTTCCTGAAGTCCAGATAGGCAATATCCATGGCACCACCTTCATCCAACACCTTTGTGACATTTTTATTTTTATTTTATTTATTCATTTGTCCAATACACAAATACATAGGAAGAAAAATAGACATGTGGTAATATAAATGAGGGTGAAAGTGAACGTAGAGGAGAGGATCTATGAAAGGAAGAGAATATATAAGATAGGTGAAAGAAAGGAAAGACAATTGGACAGGGGACGAAAGGCACACCAGTGCACTTATGTACGCCCCTTAATCAAAGAAATCAGTGAGATTAGTCTGACATGATTTGCCCTCAGTAAAGCCATGCTGGTTTGGATCCAATAAGTTATTGGTTTTTAGGTGCTGATTTATCCTCTTTTTGAGTAGAGTCTCCATCATTTTAAGTATAACTGATGTCAAGTTAACTGGCCTGTAGTTAGAAGCTTCTTCTCTACTGCTCTTCTTGTGGATAGGCACAACACTGGCCATTCTCCAATCATTAGGAACATCTCGTGTTAACAGGGATTGGTTAAACAAATCAGTCAAGGGGGTAGCAATCACATATCTGAGTTCTTTAAGAACTCTGGGGTGGATGCCATCTGGACCCATTGCCTTATTTGTGGCCACTGGTGGTCCACGAAAAAATTTAGGTGGTCAGTGGAGAAATCTTGGCTGAGAGCAATTAATCCAGTCCAGGAAGAAGAAACGAAAGGAGAGAAGAGGAAAGGAAGGGAAGGGAGGGACTACAGCTACAGTTCTGGAATATGGGACTGACTTTCCCAACAACATCAGCAAGTCACCATCAAATAAGCTTCAATTGTTTTGTAATAATTACACTAGCTTTAATAATTTTGTTACAATTTAACAAATAGGTGCATTTCATATGAATAAAATGGAAGTTCTCTGTTCATTTTTTTAACAAATGCTATATAGTATATACAGTATTAATATTCCAGACTGACATGGTCATATATGCCAATTCTCACTTTAAAAAGGTAGTTCCTCCTGTTCCACCCCCACCCATGTTCCTTTTTGTTTGTAACAGCATCAAGCTTTTTAAAAATTACAGACTATTTTACCGGCTAGTCTTTAGGAGTAACCAAGGTCATTTCTGGTAAATTACATATATCCTTTTACCATAGGCGCCCCTTCATTCCCAGGGAACAACTTGAAAGGGAACCAAAGTTGCCGGAACTCATTTCCAGTCCTTCTCGTGCACCCTCGGAAGGGGACTTACTCAAGCACCGAGCTACTGAAGAGATAGGAATAGAGAGTCGTATACTATTTCCGGCTTCGTCCAAATTGTGACCGTGCTTCACTTAAAATGCAAAGTCGGCTAGTCTGCAGCCAACCAGTCCGCGGAGCATGAAGCTGTTGCTTCTACGGATCGCTCCGAACCGAATTTGGGCTGGATGGGCCGCCGAGAAAACCATTTGATTAGACCGACCTTTGCCGCAGCCTAAGGTGTGTTTGGGGAAGGTGATTTGTCTCTACTCGATGGGTAGTTTAAAAAAACAAAACGATTACATGCCATGAAATCGTGTTTTTATTCCTAGCAATTCCATAGATAGATTTTCTCAATGACGACCTACCCTTATAATCAATTTCTAACTAATATCGTTCTGAGCACAATCGAATAATCAGTGACTTTTCCTCCTCCAGCGTGGCTGGGTGTGATGCCCTCCTCCACTTGGTGTCCTTCCCGCCTCCAGATGCGTTGGCGGACAACACCAGACCTCCCCACCAGTGATGGGAACTGTTAATTGGATGGATGGATGGATGGATACATAAATAGATACATAAATAGCACCAGGTTGGGGGATGTTGATGGCGGAGGAGGGCGGGGGCTGCAGGGTTGATGGCAGCAAGGACACGGGAGAATAAAGGAGTTTTAATCTTTTCCCTGCAATCTGTATTCGTGATCTGATCAAAACAACTGCATGAAAACTCTTGCTTTCCCACACCTGTGCTTGTGCGTCCGGGGTGGGGGGAGCGAGGGGGAACCGAAAATTCTAATGACCAAGAATCGTTCCCTGCAGAGATTGATGGGTGGGTGGGTGGGTGGATGGATGGACAGACAGACAGACAAGATGGACAGATTCTCCCTACGCAGAATGAATCAGGAAGGGTTGGATTCTGAAAGGGTGTGTGCATGTGCCCGTTTAGTGTGGCTTTGTCTTGGGCAAAAGTGTGCGGGGCTGCAGCTTTAGAGCCTAATGGAAATCTCCCTCTAAAAGCGGGAGAAATTACTTTCCCCCCAGCTTTATGATTCCTTGGGACGTGAAAATTAGATGGTTTTCGTTTTCTCCTCCCGGTGAAGATAGAAAGCCTTTCAGAAAGCCTTTCTGTAGTTTCCTACCTCTATAGAGAGAGTAATTTTTTGGATAAAAAGCTACTTAAACTGAATGGTCCGAGGGCGGATGGAGTTCACTTCCTACTCGTATCAGTGGAAGGTGTTGTTCCGCCTTTCGGACTTCATACTCTTGAATAACGTCTCAGCTTCATGTTTCTGCGGATGCAAAATAAGATTTTTATGGTCCCATTTACTAGTTAGGAGTCTTGGTAAGGTGGAACTTTTGCTTCCCACTTCACGTGGGCGACAGAACCTGAAATCCTGTCAAAAATATATCTTTCTAAACTTATAAACTCATGTAATCCCAGTTTAAATTGTTGAATTATTTCCTCTCTTTTCCAGTCTTTGCTTGGCTGCTACCCAGAGTTTTAGATAATTTAGAACTGTACTTTTTAAATGTGATGTGAAGACTCCTGGGCTTTGCCAAGACTCTTTAGGGATTGTGAAATCTGTGAAATCTTTCTTTCTTTCTTTCTTTCTTTCTTTCTTTCTTTCTTTCTTTCTTTCTTTCTTTCTTTCTTAAATACGTGGGGGGGGGGGGGGGGGTTTGTGAAAAATACTTTTAAGTTAATGTCCCATGAGTTTAATGTTATTTTACATGATTCAATAAATGCCCTGCAAAAAATGCAATGATTTTAATTGTTAATAGGATAAATATTGATAAATATACAAACAAAAGTTTTAGTAAAAGTAGGAAGAAATCCTAAATGCAAAGAGTTTAAGAAACACTAATTAGATATTCAGATAATTTAAACATTTCATTTGTAATAATGAATGTTTGTTGTAAGGATTTATATCAATCTACGGAGAGGGGCGGCATACAAATCTAATAAATACAAATTTGGCCTATCACTTTTTTTTGTTTCTCTAGTTCATTTATAGCAATGTTTCTTAACTTTGGTAGCATGAAGATGTGAGATTTGAAACCCCAGAATGATCCAGACAACCATGATGGCTATGGAATTCTGGGAGTTGTAGTCCATACATCTTCAAGTAGCCAAGTTTGAAAAGTATTGAACAATACTTTCTAATTTAGTTTTTTCTTCTCAACCTGCTCCCAAAGTTCAAAGCACCTGCTGTGCTATTCGATAAAACTCCCTAATGTTATGTGTACCAGTGAGAAAGGTTTTCAAAAAGACCAAATTCAAGTACCTAAAATGAAAAAAGTAATGCTTATTGGTTTATTTTGCTGATAAAATGCCCCCCCCCCCCGTTTTGTGAAATATTTTTCAATTTATGGATAGTTTTGCTTGCAAAATGTGTTCTATTTTACTACACCTGGTGTGGGATTGGTAGCTTGAACATTTCTGAACATGATGATATGAAAATTGAACTAGAAAAATTGGTGCATATTAGTTTATTTTGCACATAAAAGTCACCACCCCCCACTGTTTTAATTTTTTCAGCATCAGTTTTTTCAGTTCAATTTTGATATCATTATGTTCAGAAATGTTCAAACTTGTTTCCCAGTGAGAAAAGTTATCAAAAAGACCAAATTCAAGTACCTAAAATAATTTTTTGTTTGTTTCGGGTCAAATAGACCCGAACACTACAAGTGTTATGAAAAACAAATGTTATGTTCCCAAGTTTATTTGACCTAGACCGCAAATTGATCATTCTAGGTACTTATATTTGGTCTTTTTGAAAGCTTTTTTCACTTGGAAACAAGTTTGAACATTTCTGCACACATTGAAATGAAAATGGAAAGGAAAAAAATTAATGCTTATTGCTTTATTTTGCTGATAAAATGCGCACCCCCCCGTTTTTGTGAAAATATTTTCAATTTATGGATAGTTTTGCTTGCAAAATGTGTTCTATTTTACTAAACCTGGTGTGGGATTGGTAGCTTGAACATTTCTGAACATAATGATATGAAAATTGAACTGGAAAATTGATGCATATTTGTTTATTTTGCACATAAAAGTCCCCCCCCCCGTGTTCAATTATTCCAATTTATATAAAAATTACGCTGTTGATTTCAAACTTACATACTTGTTTTTAGTAAAATGGATTTCTTTCATAAAAGTAGTTGTCTGGCTATCATGTGCTTGCTTTTCAAAAGGATATTCCAAATATTTCTAGCCAGATATATATAAAAAGTGAAAATAATGGCACACAGCAAGGCCGAGGGGTGCGTGGCCCTTTTGTGGCCAAAATAAACAAATAAGAATATTTTTTTCCAGTTCATTTCTATTTTTCTTATGATCAAGAATGTTCAATTTAGTATATCAAAACTTTTGGGGGGAAATTCCTTACAGATTTGTAGCCTAAAAAAATATAAATTGACATGAAATTCAGAAAAAATGGGGGGAGGCACTTTTTGATCAAAATAAAAATATAAGCCTCAATTTTTTCAGTTCAATTTTCATATCATTACATTCATAAATGTTCAAACTAGTTTCCCAGTGGAAAAAGTTTTCAAAAAGACCAAATTCAAGTACCTAAAAAAATTCTTTTTGGTCCAGGTCGTATACGACCAGAAACAGACTCCACGTGATTTTTTTTTTGCCCAGAAAAAAATTAGCCACACCCCAAAAATAGTTTTTTGATGATCAGCAATATTAAATTGAGTAAATGAATGCCTAAGATATTAAAAATATTTCGGATTTGGATCCTAAAAAAATATAAAGTGAAAATGGTTGCAAGCAGCTGGGGGAGGGGGAGGCCTTATTTCTGATTTTAAAAAACCAATAAGCATCATTTTTTTCCGTTCATTTATATTTTTCTTACGTTCAGAAATGTTCAAACTACCAATCCCACACCAACTTTAGTAAAATTGAACACATTTTGCAAGCTAAACTATAAATTGAAAAAAAGTTCACAAATAAAGGGGGGTGTCTGCCTTTTATAATCAAAATAAAGCAATATGCATAATTTTTTTCAGTTCAATTTTCATATCATTGTGTGCAGAAATGTTCAGACTACTTTCCAAGTGAAAAGGTTTTTCAAATTGACCAAACATAAGCACTTCAAATGAAGAATTTTCGGTCCAGGTCAGGGTGACTCGGGAACAGTACAAGTGTGACTTTTTTTTTCAGCAAGAACCTCCCCCTCCCCCCAAAAAAAAAATTATCATAGAGAGAACCCCTGAAATGATGAAAAGTCATGAAATTTCAAGTTTCAGATATGTAGGGAAAATTTTTACAGGGTCTCAAACTACAGCACAGCAGGGTTAAAATGTTCAAAGTTCAACATATGTTCTTAGTACAGGATGTATTTCTTGCATGCTTTCAGTGGGATTTGCTATATCATGGAAAGGTAAGCATGGCACTAGGTTGCTCTCATTTTTTTCAGGATGCTCCCCAGTATGCAGTGCTTTCTCATCAGTCAAGATAAGCGACATGATCCAGTTCTTCTGCCTGATGGTGTGACTGTAGTTCTAGGCAGGGGTCCAGAAACCCTTATCACTGATAGGAAATGTTCCCGAACTCAAGGTCTGTAGGTTTTCTTGTCTTTGAAAAGGTATCATTATTAGTACAGTGATACCTCGTCTTACAAACGCCTCATCATACAAACTTTTTGAGATACAAACCCAGGGTTTAAGATTTTTTCGTCTCTTCTTACAAACTATTTTCACCTTACAAACCCACTGCCGCCGCTGGGATGCCCCACCTCCGCACTTCCGTTGCCAGCAAAGCACTCGTTTAAACAAGTTTTTACGATGCTGCGATTTCACTGATGCTCCCTTCGCTGGGAAACCCCACTTCCGGACTTCCATTCCCAGCAAAGTGCCCATTTTTGTGATGCTGGGGTTCCCCTGCTGGGTTTCCCCTGCTGCATCGCAAAAACACAGAAGTCGGAGGTGGGGTTTCCCATGGAGGGGAGCCACAGGGGAATCCCAGCAGCGCAAAAACAGGCGCTTTGGATGGCTTTGGGCTTCCACGCATTAATCACTTTTCCATTGATTCCTATGGGAAACATTGTTTCGTCTTACAAACTTTTCACCTTAAGAACCTCGTCCTGGAACCAATTAAGTTTGTAAGATGAGGTATCACTGTACTAGAAAATTGCCTCCGGGAACAATTTTTTCCTTACAAATGAAGGCAAATAGATGTGTCCCAGGATAATATTGCAGGATCCAATCTGGGTGAATCACCAAATCCCAAGGGTCTTCTAACCCTTTGGACACATACTGGAATCTTTCTTCAAGGAACGTCTCTCTAGTAGAGTGTATGCTTTGTGGGCACACAAAGTGTGTGGTGTTTATAGAAGTTTTCTTCTCCAGTTAATTCACTGGCTTGTCGTAACATTTGGTGTAGCTGAAGTTATGTACCATGTTTTGAATTCTCCCTGTGCAATATTATAATTGGAAAGGAATTGGTATTCTGTGTAAATCATATGAGGTATGTTGAAATTTAGTTCAGATTCAATTCTCTGTGCTGTTACAAAAACACTATCTTTCCCCTATGTTTTACCTTCTAGAAATCCAAAAGCTTTAATATTTTTATGCTCTATTTTTTTCTTATTTTGGTATATATTTTCAAATGCAATACAAATTTCATCAATATGAATTAATTGATATTTTTTGTTGAAGAGAATGAGAAGATAGAGGTAAAACTGAGGTAAGGGTTACTAAGGATTCCAAAGATTTGAATAAATACTGGTAAGGCAAATAACATTTGTTTTGCTCTTATTCCCTTCCTTTATTCTCCACATTTCTCTTTAATTTCGTCTGTTTCTCTCCCCTCCATTCTTCCCCAACTTACTCACCATTCCTTTTTTCTAACTATCATTCCAGGTTTTTTGGTGTTGACTTATGCATATATATTTTCTTCCTAAATTGCTTTATACATTAAACAGCAATTTTGAAAAGTATTTTACAGAGTCCAGTCTTGTACATGGACACACATTCAATTTTGCAGTTACTAAGATTGTTGGACGAACAGGCACAAAAACAGCCAGTGAAGTGATTCACTGGGAAACAGGTCTATTAAGTTCTTAGAAGGCGAGGGCTGGGCAGCACAAGCAAACAACAGCCATTAACACATCCCAATCAACATCTAAAAAGCCACATAAAAACACGAACTGTAAATATCACACAGAGAACAGCACACACTTTGCTGAAAAGAAGTTCCCTGAAGATTGACTCCAGCATGAACCAACAGTTCGGAAATCACTAGTTCTGGTGACTGACCCAGTTTGGGCCCTGCAATTTTATCCTGGGACATGTATGTTCACTTTCATTCATAAAATAATCTTGGTCCAGCTAAGTGTAAGATTAGTTGAAACATTTCTTGCAGAACTCTGAAAATTAACTCCATCTTCTCTTTTTCTGTTCTCATAGTGGAGTTGCTGGCAAATTATGCCTACCGGTCAGTTCGAGTCACACAGGTGAGTTTGGGAAAACTTTGAAGTATCCTGTTTGATTCCAAAGGGAGCATAATTATTGTTGTTTTTGTCGTAGTAATAGAAATACAGCTTTCTTGGGTTGTATATTCACAATAATAGTGTACAGTCTGTGTACAATCTCTTTTATCTACAGGTAGTACATCTTATTCACACAATTATTGTTCTCAGCCATTGCCACCGTCTTCACTTAACATTAAAAAAAATTGCATTATTTAATTAAACCCTTTGTTCAGTTACTCTATACTCGATTGATAATATCAAACATAGGCATCATATAGAGATCACATTAATAACCATTATCCAAATAATCATAAGGTTTACTTGTCTTGATTATTCAGTGCTCATTATTCAATTATACAAATTACTTCATCTTTGTTTACATATGTGCATTTCTAACTGCTACATCTATTTTCTAATCATTAATAAAGTAATTTCCAAATTAGACAAATAATATTTTCCCCATTTCTAGTTTCTATCTTTCTACTTAATAGAGCAACTCCTTTATAAAGTATATTCTATGTTTATCCCTCACCTCTTGCCTGCTTTTGTATCTCCACTCTTACTGACTTCTTGGCACATCTCCAATAGTCCTCTCTTGGATTCTTATAGTATCTTCTTGTCTCGTTCGTATTTGATCTAAGAATTTATTCTATTTCTGCTGCTTGTTCACTCTTTTGAGCCTTCAGTACACCTTTCAATAATATTTTCCTTACTTCAGGGATGTCTTTCTGTATATCCTCTATTATTTTTTGATCTCTTGAAATGTAATTTACCTTTTTTATTTCATCATTTACTCTTTACTCTTTTAGTATCATTTTTCATCTTTCCTCCACTGTCTTTTCCTCTATTGTTTCTGTTTCCTCTTCTATTTCCTGTGTTTCCAGATCATTGTTCAGTGTCATTTGCTTATGAATTTCTGGTCTCACAACTATGTCATGCACCAATTCCTTAATCTCTATGGTTCCTTATCATTATTTCCTGTGTACCTAGGAGCATCAATAGTAATTCTTTTAATAATACACTTTTTCTCCTGCCCCATTTTGCCTTATTTTAATAAATGTAATGATTTATTCAATGTAAGTCCCACTATCCCAATGATTCAACACACCAAGATAGCCAATATTGGAACAGTTCACACAATCATTCCATTAAATAATCTCTTATCATGTTTCAAAACTCCAAGCTTAGTCACATTCTCACACATGTTTATAAATCCTCAGGGTTCTGAAAATTGGATGTTTTCAGTCTGTCTCCAAGCACCAAATATAATCAGTTTGTAGGGATTATTTTGTGTATTCCAGCTAATTCACCTCTCACTTTTTTCAGCTCTAAATTGACAACTATTGGTTACTTTTTTCTTCTTCTCTTTTTCTGAAAATAAAATGTCTCCAAAACTATTTTCCAATAATTTTCAAAAGTCCTTCAACTCAAAATGGTAATAAAAAGATTTTCTAGAATTTTGAAATGATTTAGGTTGCTAAAACTATCTAAACCAGCCTATTCTTTATCTTTAAGATTACTTCTGTCGATTACTTTTATTTTTCAAAACTGACAGCAGCTTCAGATTTTAGCCGCTGCTATTTACCGTATCTCCATTGAGTCCCACTTTCAAAAGGAGGATGTTTTACAGAAAATTCCATGGGAAAGGTTGGAAAGTTCTTATCCAGACCAAGCACACTGTTACAAGATCTTTCCTTTCTTCTCTTCCGTTTCATCTGTCACGGCTTCTAGACAGCTATAATGGGTGTCCTTCTTCTGCCGGTTCAAGGGGCTTTCTTTGGGTCAAACGAGGAGACTGCACTCTCCTTGAGATCACCAAAGCATCCTCTCTCTTCGTCACCCCTACAGGGTGACGTTTGACCCCTTAGAGCCTCCAGACTTGAAGAAATCGGCGGGACTTTGCAGAGGTATCGCTCATCCGCACCATTTTGCTGCAATGTCAGCTGCCTTCCTTCCCAAAGGGAACTTTTTAACCATATGCCATGATTAAATTAATTGCAGAGGCAATTTCAAAATTAACCACCCATTCCCTGGGTATAAAATATAAGAGCCAGATGACCATACATGACATTCTCCTATTATTATGTGTTGGCAGCGAGGTATAAATCCCACCTCTGTGGAAGAGATACACCTGAGTTGTGGAGACAGCACAACACTCCAAGAAGGAGAGACTCTGTGCCTAGTAAACAGACAGTATCCTTATTACATCCACTTTGAGCAAGATGACAACTCTGCAAAAAAGAACCCACTGGAATTCTTCTGCAGCAAGCAGATTCAGCAGAAGACAGAAGAAGATGGCAAGGCCCATGCAGCCAAACGTCTCAAGGTTTCTGGTCCTTCTGAAGAAGAGGATGATGATGACTCATTTATAAGTGAGAAACTGAGGCAGTTGCAAGAGACGGCAGCACAGGCACACTCTTCTCCAAAGCCTCTTTCAAAACTGGCCCCCCAGCCCTGTGATTCCTGGGAAGACCACGGCAAGCTGCTGATTTTCACCAAAAAGGGAATAGTGTCAAGTACTAAAGTAAGTCTCCTTGCCTGTTGCTTTGAAATGTAGCTTCAGAAATAATACTTATTCAAACGTTGCTCAAGAAAAAATAATGCTATTTCTGCATTCTGTCCAGTTCTTTGAAATATAAGGTGAAGTTTTGTGTAACTGGTCCATAACTACACAAATCGAGTATATGTCTCTAACAACAGAGTAAAACAATTTATTTTATTCTTTGTTCTTTATTTACAAATGCAGAGTAATGATGAACAGATTATTGCACAAAGTAAACAAAGTATTTATCAGTAGGCAAAAATATTTGCAGTTCAAGGCTGAACTTTGGGATTCTTGCTAACATTGTTACCTTATTGGGTAATGAAATGTATAGAAAAAAATGACTAAGCTCAGCAAGAACCAAGGACCCCATAAAATATTTAGGTGCAAGTTCCATTGAGTTTTTTTTAAAAATATCACTTTTGGAAAAGTGCCTTTTATCCAGTATGTCTCAATTAAATGCATGCATGCTTACATGCATGCACACACACACACATTATTTCTATTGGAGGCAACTCCAATTTTAATTATTACTATGGTGTCATAATTCCAAGCAATCCAGGGAACTTGTGTATTTGGATGATTCTTCTTGTTAAAGGAATATATTCCAATGATCTCATAATCACCAGGACTGTCAAACAATGTTCTGATTTTGTAAAATCTGGACATTTTGCTTTTTATCTGCAAAAGTACGACATACTGGTTAAAGTACTGGATTGGTATTCTTGTTTATTCGTACATGAAAGCTCACTGGGTGACTTTGCGCCAGTCTCTTTCTCAGCCCAACCTTTCTCAATAAGAGTTATGTAAAAAATGGAAGAAAAGAACACATTATATTATATATATACTGCCATGGGCTCTTAAATGAAAGATGAGATAAAAATTAATGGAGTAATATATGAATGAAAAATAAGGCAAGTAGTGTTAACTATGGGTGGTTAGTGAGTGTGGATGTGAGGCTTTTTTGGTGCTTTTTCACCCAGGTGGCAGGGTTTGATCTGGATGGAACCCTTATTACAACACAATCTGGAAAAGTGTTTCCTATAAGTCCTGATGACTGGAGGTAAGCACAGAGCTAAGGGATGTAGCAGGAAGAGCAGATTTATAGACAACCAGTTAGTTGGTGTGGAAGTTCTTTCTTAGCTGGAGAAAGTGAATGCTAGATTTGAAAATCTATTTTGTTTGACACCTGTGGAATCTTTCTCAACTAACGTTGCAAAAGTACTGTATTTTTCGGAGTATAAGATGCACTCCCCTGCCTCCTCAAGAGGGTGAAAATTTGGCTGCATCTTATACAGTGGTACCTCTACCTAAGAACGCCTCTACTTACAAACTTTTCTATATAAGAACCGGGTGTTCAATATTTTTTTTGGCCTCTTCTCAAGAACCATTTTCCACTTACAAATCCAAGCCTCCAAAACTGTAACTGGAAAGGGCAGGGAGAAGCCTCTGTGGGGCCTCTCTAGGAATCTCCTGGGAGGAAACGGCCTCCACCCTCCCTGTGGTTTCCCCAATCACATGCATTATTTGCTTTTACATTGATTCCTTTGGGGAAAATTGCTTCTTCTTACAAACTTTTCTACTTAAGAACCTGGTCACGGAACGAATTAAGTTTGTAAGTAGAGGTACCACTGTACACAGAATGTAGCCCCACCCATGCACCCCTACCCTTTGGCCTCTGCCTTCCAGCAATTTGCCTCCTTGCAGCAAACAGTGCATACTCTGATTAGCACAAGCAAGGGATTGCCAGCCTCCTGACCACCAGGCTGCAGGCACGAATAGGCTATAGCATTTTCTGCAGCCTGAAACTATTAGTTTCTTGTACTAATCAGCCTCACTGAAACTAAAACTGGCTGTTTGCTGCAAGGAGGTAAGTCAATAATATTAAATGCCTAAAGAACATTCAAATCCTTAGGCATTTTTTAAAGACTGCTTTATTATTGTTCTAGACAATTTAACAAAATGAAGAAGCTTTTTCAATAAATGCTTGATCTTTTTAAATAAATGCTTAAAATCCACCTCTGCCGTCAGGCATGGGGAAATTGATTCCCCTGGGCCATTCCCGCTTTATGTATGGTTTGTATGAGATGTATGATTGTTTTTATATTAAATTATATTATTAATTATATTATTTTAAATTGTTTTTAACTATTGGATTTGTATTGTTCTGTTGCTGTGAGCCGCCCCGGGCATACAAATCAAATAAATAAACAAACAAACAAACCCAATGCTATTGTATCTTCTTTTAAATGGGAGAGAATAACATATACTTCCAGAAAGCTGCCTCAATTTTAACAGCATCTGTACGAGTATAATCTGAAGTACAACTGTGTCCTGTTGTAGTATTAAAATAAGCTGAGTTAAACCCTCACTTAGTCATGTTTAGTGTATATCTATTTAAATAATTGGGAGGAGTTGGTGTGACTACATTTAAGAAAACTTTCTGGCATTAATATACTGCCATAATGTACATTTCTCCAATTCTTTGCTATTTCAATGGGTCAGGCACACGTGCAGTGTATATCATCTGCACTGTTTGCTGCAAGGAGGCAAATTGCTGGGAGGCAGAGGCAGAGGTTTTTTTTTCTTGTTTTCTTCCTGAAAAGCTAGGTGCATCTTATATGCTGGAGTGTCTTATACTCCGAAAAATAAGGAATTATGCAGATGATGCCTAAGGAAGAAAGGCAGCAGGCTGCCATATCTTTAACTCCTTGGAGCAAGCAAGGGAAGGGAAAAGAGGGTGTAAGTCCCTGTTCTCCATACTGATTCCTTTCAGAATTTTTAACTACAAAATAAAATTATTTTGGGAAAGCTGTTGTAAAAGAAATCCTGATTCTTCATCCGTGTTGTTAATTGAGTAATCTTTTTTGGAAACAAAGTATTAATTTGCATTTGTTTTGCATTTTAATACTTTAGTTTGATTGTCTTGATAATTGGTAATTTAAATGTTAAAGGACATCAGGCATTGAAGTCAGCAACCTTCTGCCAGAAAAAAATGGCATGTCCCCAGCTAGTTTTATTTATTTTTTTATTTTTTTATTTTTATTTATTTATTTATTTGTTTTATTTTATTTTATTTTTTTATTTGATTCGATTCGATTTGATTTGATTTGATTTGTATGCCGCCCCTCTCCGGATACTCGGGGCGGCTAACAGCGACAATAAAACAGTGTACAATAGTAATTTGGTATTAGAAATGATTAAAAATCCATTAATATAAAAACCAAACATACATATATACATACCATGCATAGAATTGTAAAGGCCTAGGGGGAAAGAGGATCTCAATTCCCCCATGCCTGGCGGCAGAGGTGGGTTTTAAGTTGTTTACGAAAGGCAAGGAGGGTGGGGGCAGTTCTAATCTGGGGGGAGTTGGTTCCAGGGGGCTGGGGCCGCCACAGAGAAGGCTCTTCCCCTTGGTCCTGCCAGGCGACATTGCTTAGTTGACGGGACCCGGAGAAGATCCACTCTGTGGGACCTAACTGGTCGGTGGGATTCGTGCAGCAGAAGGCGGTCCCTGAGGTAATCTGGTCCAGTGCCATGAAGGGTTTTATAGGTCATAACCAACACTTTGAATTGTTACTGGAAACTGATCGGCAACCAATGCAGACTGCGGAGTGTTGGTGTAACATGGGCATACCTAGGGAAGCCCATGATTGCTCTTGCAGCTGCATTCTGCACAATCTGAAGTTTCCGAACATTTTTCAAAGGTAGCCCCATGTAGAGAGCATTACAGTTTTGATGCCATCAGGAGACTTAAGCCTACCTCGTTCTCTAGCCCTGACCTAACATGCCAGGATTTTCATCGATGTAAATGGAGGAAGAAGGGAATTACATTACCTGGAGTTCCTTTAAGTCAGATGGAATATTTTTAAAAATGGAAAAAAGAAGAATGGGGATTAGTTATGCTTCCTTCAGGAAAAGATCAAATACAGTAGTACCCCTAGATACGAGCATAATTCGTTCCATAAGGGAGCTTGTATCTCGAGGCACTCGTATCTGGAACAAGTTGTTTTTCCCCTCTGAGATAACCAAAAGCAAGGATTCTTGCGCCACCTCGTGGACGCTCGGCTCATATCCCGAATTTCAGCTCGGAAGTAGAACAGAAATGTCTCTCCCCTCCTAGCTCGTATCTTGAAATGCTCGCATGTAGAGCAGCTGGTATCTAGAGGTACTACTGTACTTTAAGAATTACTTAGCACTTTTGCAGAATAAAGGACTAGAGGTGAATTTGGAGTGCCATTTCTGCATTAAGGATTACATGTTTTTAGCGATGATAATAGCACGAGCATGTAGACAGCTTTAACGTTTTCCCTATTTTCAGGATCCTGTACCCTGAAGTACCCCACAAGCTGAAGCAGCTGCAGAGTGAAGGATACAGGGTATGATCCTCCTTGTCTCACATCCATTTTCCGAGTCACCCCCTTTTTACTGTAAGTAATCTCTCGTCTTCCCGTCTCATTGGCAGCTTGTGATCTTTACTAATCAACTGGGCATTGGCCGTGGGCGTCTCAGGCCTGAAATTTTCAAAGCTAAAGTAGAAGCTGTGATTGAGCGATTGGGTGTTTCGTTGCAGGTGAGTGAAGAGGAGAGACAGCAATCTCGCCCAGGTTGCTCGGCAAAGAATGCAGATTGAAAGGGGTGTTTCCGAATGCCTATGGCAAAATCCAGTTACTCTCATGATTTCTTTTTCATTTTCCATTTATGTGGCTGCTCATCTCGTCATGACCAATTTAGAGAGCTAAGAGCAGTTAAATAACTATTATGTTGCATATCATCACACATAGAATAACAAAAATGGGAAAGAGAAAATATGGTTTCATTAAAGATTTGGACCCAAAAGTCAAAGATGGAAGAGCATTAAGAGAATGTGTAAAATGCCTCAAGTATTTCTAGCTTGTAGCACCTAAATTGTACCAATTTCTAGGAAGAAAGGTTTGCTTTGTTCTAATTAGGAATTCAAGCAGCGAATTATAATATTTCCATTATATTGTTTCATTTACTGTCCTTTTTAGATGGGTTGAATTTGCAACTCCCATCATTTTAATATTTAGCATGGAACTTTAGGGAACTCTATTTCAGAGAAAATTTAAAGTAATAAGTACTGTAACCATTACTCTGTAACTAATTTTGGTATGTTTTATTTTGCATGTTATTCATACCGCTGTCATTATTTTTAATAATATAGTTTTTATTTTGTTATTAAGTTGTCTTGTGGATCCATTAGGATTTAAAGGAAAACTATACCACAAATATTTTCAAGTAGAATGTAGGTTTTTATGTAGAAATGCTTTTGGCAAGTTGGGGAAGGTTTCTTATCTCTCCAAGCTAAGTTCCTCTATGCAGTGGTTCATAACCTGGTGTCAGAACCCCTTTGGGAGTCAAATGACCGTTTCACAGGGGTCGTCTGAGACCATGGGAAAGGACACATTTCCCATGGTGTTAGGAACTAAAGCTTCTATTCTGGCACCTTGGAACATATTTTTACAATGTGACCAATCAGGTGTTTACAGTGGGGGTGTCCCTCTGACCTTCCTGCCAATCAGCTTAAAGCTCTGTTGGGAGAATTGGCACTAGACTTTTGGTTGGGGGTCACCACAACATGAGGAACTGTATTAAGGGGTTGCAACATTAGAAAGGTTGAGAACCACTGCTCTAAAAACTAAGATTTTTATTAATATTGCTTCTTCATTGCTTATTTGACCCCTATGACAATCATTAAGTGTTGTATCACATGATTCTTGACAAATGTATATTTTATTTTATGTACGCTGAGAGCATATGCACCAAGACAAATTCCTTGTGTGTCCAATCACACTTGGCCAATAAAAATTCTATTCTATTCTATTCTATTCTACAGCCTTTATTTTGGTTGCATAAATGAAAGAAAGAAAGAAAAAGGGGAAAGAGAGGAAAGAAGGAAGGAAAGAAAGAAAAAGAAAGAAAGAAAAGAAAATAATGATAGCCATTGACCCTTAGTTAAAATGAATGGCTCTCTGCTCTGTCTCTTCAAAGGTTGCAGAAATGTTCCATCTCTTCATTCACTTATGTCACCTGTGAGGAATTGAGTGGAATCCATTAATTGGTAGCAGACTAGTGATTATGAAATAATTAATTATATAATTATAATTAATGAATAATTATTATAAGATTCAACTCAGGTCATGGGCCGGGACCTAGATAGTAATTACTAAAAGTAAGAATCAGTTTCTGAGGGAAGGATGGGATCCAGACCCTGGCTCACTTTTATTACCTCCCTTTCTCTGCAGGTCTTTGTGGCAACCAATTCAGGAATCTACCGCAAACCTGTCCTTGGCATGTGGGATTATCTGTGCAAAAAGGTACAAAAGAGGGTGTCCGAATGAAAAGGGCTGGGAAGGAGCAAAATCATAGTCTGCTGTTCCATGTCTGGATTTTCCCTTTCTCTCTCTCTCTCTTCCCTTTCTTCAAGGCAAATGGTGGCTTAGAAGTGTCTTTGCAAGAAAGTGTCTATGTAGGAGGTGAGTCAAGCACAAAGGAAGTAATAGCAATAGACTTATAAACCACCCTATTGTGCTTTACAGCACTCTCTGGATGGTTTATTGCCCCCAATAATCTGAGTCATCATTTTTCTGATCTAAGAAGAATGGAAGCCTGAGTCAACCTTGTGCACGTCAGGATCGAACTTCTGGCTGCGAGCAGAGTTAGCCGGTAGTACTACATTCTAAGCATGTGCCACCAGGATGAGTTCTGCCACTAGGAAGACTATTATATATGACATTAGAGAGTAGATTTGACTCACTCCCAGAATCTACTTATCCTGGCCAGTGATGCTTTCTAAGTCAAAGCCCAGTTTTTAAACATATTACTGATATCCTAGTGATCAGTTTCCCATCTCATGGCAATGGATGTGTTTATATCTTCCTTCTGTTTCGTAGATGCTGCTGGACGTCCAGCAAACTGGGCCCCTGGACAAAAGAAGAAAGATTTTTCTTGCAGTGACCGTCTGGTAAGAGAGAAAACATCCATAACCCTTGCTGTTTCTTTTGTCTTTAATCCAGTTTTCCGGATGATTGATAGGTCTCTTTAGTTTTTAGTTGTCTATGATATGATAGTTTGACACAAGCACTATGTGTGCAGTATTCTGTGTGACATTGGGTTTGCCTTGCAGCTTTCGGTCTGATTCAGAGTCTATGAATTTATTTTTCTCTCCCCTGAGGTAAAATAAACCCAACATTTAAAAAATATTTCAAAAATTGGTAGCCTATTTTTTTCTAACCATGTTAGGTTCATTTTAATAATTTTCTTACAAAATTAGGGGAGATATTTTTACTTCCCTCATTTTATTTTCCCCTCTTTAAATATCTAAAATATCTATAAATAAATAGGAAAAGTGAGCCAGAATCTCTCTATATAAAGGCGAAACACCACTCAGGCATCATCACAAAATTTCCAGAACCGTAAAGCCTACAAACTTGAAATCTGGCACGTACATTCCTCTTGGCTGCTAGGTGTTTGCTAAGAAAGGGTTTTTTGAAACGACTATGAGATCATTAGTATTTCATATACAGTATGATTTTTGGCTCACACAGAGGCTATGGGAAGGCATTTTCAGCTTGCAGAGGGCTTCCAGAGGAATGGCAGCAGGCATTTTTGCCCTCTCCAGGCTCTAGGGAAGCCTCTAGAGCACAGGTCCCCAAACTTGGCCATTTAAAGACTTGTGGACTTCAACTCCCAGAATTCCTCAGCCTGCTTAGCTGGCTGTAGAATTCTGGGAGTTGAAGTCCACAAGTCTTAAAGTTGCCAAGTTTGAAGACCTCTGCTCTAGAGCCTGGGGAGGGTGAAAAACTGGCCTACCAGAAGTTCGGAATCAGGCCATCTCTGGCCTCCAGGGGGAGGGGGAAGCCGTTTTCACCTTCCCTGAGCATTGTATTATAGGTGTAGGCACTTGCGTATGCGCAATAGACCGCATGCACTCACTTCCGGCGCCCATGGGAAAAAAGGTTTGCCATCACTGGACTAGACACTCACTTATCTGTAATGGTCCTGCTTTAGCACGGGGTTGGACTAGAAGACTTCCAAGGTACCTTCCATATGCGGTGCTATGTTATGCTATGCTATTCTCAGCCTGTCAGGGCAAGTCCAGCAGGAAAGAAATGAAGTCAACCACAACTGCAGCAAAACTGCAAATTTAATTCCGATTAACAGGGCGGCTAGCCTCAGAACACGGTGAGATGGCATCTGTAAAGTCCATGTAAAGTCAATGCCGGGAGCAGCACTGCCTTCCAGTGCTGTTTTTCAATTGCGCATTCCGCCCTCTCTATTATCTAGCAACCACACACAACCAGCAGCCAATATCTGGCTCTGCAGACTAGGCTCCGGAAGTCAAATGTCCATCGCAGCTTCCCTGTCGATGTGCAGGGCCATTGCTGGTTGGAGCAGCTCCATTTGTAAGGAGCTGCTTGACTTCGCGCCAGCTTCATCAGCTGTGAGGCAGCAGCGATGCAGACATGGGGAACCAACTGAGAGGTGCAGAAGGAATGTGTCATGACCCAGGCTCATCCGTGGTGATTCTGTGGATGCTGAAACCTTGCACCCGCTGCCACGCCGTTGGCTGCTGTTGCCCTCGCTGTGTTACCCCCCCCCCAGGTATGGTGAGCCCACTCACTGGACTTGATAGGTGGTTCCCCTCTACCAGGGGTCCGCCTGGAAGATACAACATAGATGTGTTAGTTGTCGTAAGACATTTGGCCAACTTATACACACACACACACACCGGCTTACTCGGATACTGTCTGTGAAACCATCACATCAGATAATCAGTGTTTATGTCCCATTCTAGCACCCAGGATGCTTCGGACCATGGATCTATTGTTATGTCACCTCCACAAAGGGAAGGAGGTTTTCCCAATCCTCTGCTGGTACATGAAATGGTATCTCAGATAGTGTTCAACCATGGCGTTGGCTCTTTTGCTGGCCCTGTTGGTGGTGGGGTGGAATGCAGAGCTCAGGCCCTGGATAGAGCTGATTAACCAGACAAAGTCATGCCAAAATTTAGCAATTAATTGATCTTCTCTATCTGAGATGATACAGCAGGGTACCACACTCCAATATCTTCTGGACCTTGCGTGGATCCATCTCCATCCCGTAACTGAGCGGGGTGGTGCAGCAGGTAGAGTGCTGTACTGCAGGCCACGGAAGCTGACTGTAGGTCAGCAGTTCAAATCTCATCACCGGCTCAAGGTTGACTCAGCCTTCCATCCTTCCGAGGTGGGTAAAATGAGGACCCAGATTGTGGGGGCAATATGCTGGCTCTGTTAAAAAGTGCTATTGCTAACATGTTGTAAGCCATCCTGAGTCTAAGGAGAAGGGCGGCATAAAAATCAAACAAACAAACAAACAAACAAACAAATAAATAAATAAATAAAGTATTTGGAAAGCTTCATATACAACTTAGCCGCCAAGAGCTTCTGGAGCACCTGCCTCATTAACTGGGCGTGTTCAGCCATAGTGGTGGTGTAAATCAGGATGTCGTTCAGGTAAACAAGGACTCCCCTGATACAGGTGTTCATGCAGCATCTTGTTGATGAGCTGCATGAACACAGCTGAGACCCTTGCAACCCGAACAGCATCACTTGAAATAGGTAGCCCCCTAATGGGCAGTTGAACGTGGTCTTCCACTCATCACCGGTCAGATTTGGACGCGATAATATGCCTCCTGTAAATCAGGCATGGTGAAAAACCAGTCCTTTGTCAGGGTTGCTAACATGTCTTTCATCTCGGGCAGTGCAGAGATGTTCCACACAAATGCCATTCAGGCTTTGGAGGTCAACACATAGATCCTTTTTCTCCCTAAATAGTACAGGCACTGCGAGACAAGACTTACTTGGCTGAATAAAATCTCTAGCCAATATGTCTCCTTAACTCCGCCATATCATTTGGCGTCATTGAATACCTTTCACCCCTGTTATTAGTTTGATGGCGTAGTTTGTGGCACAGTGAGGAGGTAGCCCCTTGCATTCAACCTCACTGAACTTCGCTATGCTATGCTATGCTATGCTTATGCTATGCTATTCCTATCCCTATCTTTATTTATTTATTTAATTTATTTATTTATTGGATTTGTATGCCGCCCCTCTCCGCAGAGTCGGGGCGGCTAACAACAGCAGTAAAACAGTATTTAACAAAATCCAATACTAAAAACAGTTAAAAACCCATTATATAAAAACCAATCATACATACAAGCATACCATGCATAAAATTGTAAAGGCCTAGGGGGAAAGTGTATCTCAATTCCCCCATGCCTGGCGGTAGAGGTGGGTTTTAAGCAGCTTACGAAAGGCAAGGAGGGTGGGGGCAATTCTAATCTCTGGGGGGGAGTTGGTTCCAGAGGGTCGGGGCCGCCACAGAGAAGGCTCTTCCTCTGGGTCCCGCCAAGCGACATTGTTTGGTTGACAGGACCCGGAGAAGACCCACTCTGTGGGACCTAACTGGTCGCTGGGATTCGTGCATTCCTATTCCAAAACAAAGTACTATCTCTTAGTTTGTAAACAAGAAAGAAAATGTATCAGTAGTGAAATCTGTAAAGGTGAAAAGTTATATGCATTATCTCAGTTTTGGTCCCAGATTCAGCAAACTTAGGAACAATTGATGCAAAATGAACAGAAATATAAGTTAACTGGATAGATTTGAGCACACGTATCTTTAGGAGGCCAGAAAAATATTTTGATCTGATTCCTCCATATTAAAAGCCATCCTGTTTGTTCACACAGTTTGCTTTGAATGCTGGACTTCCCTTCCAAACACCTGAAGAATATTTCCTGGGTTGGAAACAGGCACCATTTGCACTCCCTGACTTTGATCCTGTGAGTCATTTCTGTCTCTTTTTTTTTTTAAAAAAAGCTTCTCTTCCAGCATTTATTTATTTTTATCAATATATTTTTATATTATTTATAATTTTATCATAAAAACTAAAATAATATGGGGTGCTATTTGTTCATCTAGTGACCATTGTGAGGATTGTACTTTCCAAACACTGGAAAGAGAAAGGGATGCCGACTGGTGAAGAATGGATTTTGGAATTTACTGAATTGGCAGACAATGGTGAAATTAACTGCCTTGGTTAGACATAATGGACTACTAGACAGCTTTATAAGAGACTGGAAACTGTTTGCAGCCTTTTTACATGCTAAATACAACAATGGATGGTTAACCCATGGATTTGAAGAAGATTAGTGTAATGTTTCGCTTAACGTGTTGGCTGCTATTTCATCTAATCTGGAAAAAACAGTCAACAGGTAAAGCTAAATATTACACTTATCTTCAAATCCATCTGTTGACTATCCGTTGTATTTAACACATAAAACTGCACAGTTTCCGGTCTCTTATAAAACTTATAAAACTGTCTGGCCCATTATCTCTAATCAAAACAGTTAATTTTGCCATCTCTGCTAATTCAGTCAATTTCAAAATCCATTCTTATATACATATGTGTGCGTCTTTGTAGATTTCGTACATATATATGTTTCTGTAGATTTCATAAATATATATGTTTTGCTGATATAGATAGATAGATAGATAGATAGATAGATAGATAGATAGATAGATAGATAGAAAGAAAGAAAAAGGGGAGGAAAATTTACTGATTTTTTTTCAGCACTTAGCCTGAGTGGATTCTACATGTTAATGTTACATTTATTTGATCACTTTTTTACTCTTTTGTGTATTATTTTTTCTTTGTTATTGGTGTTGAATGTATGTTTTTATTTTGTTTGTTTTTCTGTCTTCTATTTTACTTTTTATGAAAGAACAATAAATATTTGTATGTATGTATCTATCATCTGTCTGTCATTAAATTTATTTGCTGCCTGCCCCTTAATTCAGGTGACTGTGAAACATCTATTTATATAGAGTTGTAGGTCACTTGTGACAATTCAAAGCAGTCTATCTGCCTCATCTGTTATTCCCAACAAGAAATAAATCTTCATTAATGGGATATTCACGCAGAGGAACCCAGCTAAGCTCTGTCTCCACCTGTATGGCAGAGTAGAATGTACTGGATTCACTTTCAATTTTCCCAATTCCTGTTTTTGTTCCTCATATGGAAATCAAACTCCTTTCTTAAAATAAACTCTGAAAGGTAGAGTTCTCCGAGCTCAAGCTGAGCTGGTGATCATATTTTGAAATCACCAAGCGGTTTTCTTGACAAAAAACAGTTGCCATTGTCTTTATACGTGTTGAGCGAGAGATTGAAAATAATTAAAATATTGACTGGATCCAAACCTGTATAGTTTTTTGTCACTATACTCTGATATCCTCTAGAAACTGCACCTGGTTAAAATAATGAGTTATTGAAATAACAAGTACAAATGTTGTTCTGTTTTACAAACTAGCTGTTATTTTAAGCTATATTCATTTACTTTCTGGTTACATTCCCACTCTGCTTCTTGAAAAATGTGTGATTTTTCACATTAATAATACTGGGCCTAGTAAGATCTAACACGCTGCAAAACTAGGAGAACAGGTAAAAAAAATCAGGCGCACTCAAGATTTGCAGAGCACATCCAGGGTTCAAGTTTGTATTCTTGTATTAAAACATTACTTTTCTCTTTAATCCCTAATTTAGCGAGCATTGGACCCTAAAGCTCAACTGTATGATCCACCCAATGCTTCCTTGACCTCATCCTCCTCAGAGTTGGTTGTAGCTGTTGGCTTCCCTGCTGGTGAGTGATGATTTTTGCAACCTCGCATTCATAAATCTTCCAATATTTAGGTTAATGGGAGAACAGTAATAATGCAATACATGAAGTCTTCAAGGTCAGAACTTCCCTAAATCTTTGGTCTTATCATCTGCCAGGAGATTTCCATATGGTTTGAGTAGTGAGCCCAGAACTAGTTTCACTCGCAAACATTTGATGAGCCATGGTGGCACAAGTGTTTAGAGTTCAGTACTTCAGGCTAATTCTGCTGACTGCCAACTGCTCTTTGATTCTCAACAGCTCAAGATTAACTCAGCTTTTCATTATTCTGAGGTCCACTAAAATGAGGACCCAGATTATTTGGGGGCAATATTGCGGATTCGGTACACTGCTTAGAGAGTGCTGTAAAGCACTGTGAAGCGGTATATAACTCTAAGTATTATTGCCAGTTGCATATATTTGTCTAATAAGTGGTTGATTAGTATAGAGTGCACCGTGAAGTCTGGAATTTAGTTAATTCAATAAACCATAGTTCATTTATTCAAGGGTTAATGTGTTATGTAAAGAAACCTTGTCAAGCTTTTTTCATTAGTCAAGAAAATGAGATAATCAGAAGAAGTTTGTGTTGTAGAAGAATACAGTGTTCCCTCACTTTTCGTGGGGGATGCGTTCCAAGACTGCCCGCAAAAGTTGAATTTTCGCGAAGTAGAGATGCGGAAGTAAATACACTATTTTTGGCTATGAACAGTATCACAAACCTTCCCTTAACACATTAAACCCCTAAATTGCAATTTTCCATTCCCTTAGCAACCATTCAGATTATTACTCACCATATGTATTTATTAAAGTTTATTTAAAAAATATTTGTTAAAGGCAGACGAAAGTTTGGCGATGACATATGACATCATTGGGTGGGAAAAACCATGGTATAAGGAAAAAAACCCGCAAAGTATTTTTTAATTAATACTTTTGAAAACCCGTGGTATAGACTTTCCGCGAAGTTCGAACCCGCGAAAATCGAGGGAACACTGTATTCTGAAAAGCACATTTCCTTTTCAGTCTTGGCGTCTAGAAATGAAGATTAAGCAGTGCTCCTGAGATGCATACTATTGGCAACTTCCAGGAAAAATCATATTTAGTTTAAGAAGTTCTATGATGAGTCCCACATTCAACCTGAATTCTGTTTTCCAGTGTCAATCTGGAATGTCACACATTCCTACCAGATAAGAGAATATTTGTAGCTCAGGGTTGAAGTGAAGGGTCCTTTGTGCTCTCTGTGGCTTTTTGGCACATTACCTGAGATAAGTCCACATTACCTGAGATAAGTCCACATTACCTGAGATAATTACCTGAGATAAGCCCACTTTGTATTAATACTGAGATAAGTAACATTGTCAGTATTAATACAAAGTGGGCTTTGCTCTCATTTTACATTCTAGTGGTTTGTCCTGTTAATATTAGAGTGGGAGTTGTCTTGATGATTGGTTGGGCTGTATACTGTTAGGCAGTTTCTTGATTGGGATATTGTTTTCTTCTTGATTTTGGGGCAGATATTAATCTTGATATTAATTGTGGCTCATATGGGTGTTGATTGCTGTTGTGGAGCAGTGGTGAAATTCAAAAGATTTCCCTACTGATTCTGTGGTACAGCAAAATCCCCATTCCTACCCCACTCAGGGACCAGCCAGAGGTGGTATTTGCCGGTTCCCGAGCAACTCAAAATTTCCTTTACCAGTTTTCCAGAACTTGTCAGAACCTGGTAAACTGGGTGTGGAGGTGTTCTGGTCTTTTGGTTTCCCCTTTTGGCTTGTTGTCTCTTTTTCATCATATATTGATGGTGTTGATGTCTATTAGTGTTCAACTTGTCAGAGTGCCAGGCTTCTTGGAATTGTTTAGTTTTTTTATATGGCTTGGTTGAATGTGACCAGTTTCCCAGTTGAAACTCCGGTTAAGTCTGTCCAAGTACAGTGGTACCTCATGATATGAACTTAATTGGTCCAGGAGGAGGTTCGTAAGGTGAAAAGTTCATAAGACGAAACAATGTTTCCCATAGGAATCAATGTAAAAGCAAATAATGCCTGCAAATCCTTCAGGAAAATCCCAAACTTTAGAAGGGAGGCGAACAGAGGGCAGGGAGGAGCAGCTAAAGGGGGCGGGTGGAAGAAGCAAGGCTAGGCTAAAGGGTGAGTGGGAAGGAAGAAAGGCAAGGGGGGCGCCCCTCCCTTTTCTTTCTTCAAAAGACACCTTTTCAGTGCCTGTGCAAGCACGCTGTTCTACTTTTTAAAATGCAAAGTCTTTCCCCCTCCAAGCCGCCCCTCCCTTTTCTTTCTTCAAAAAAGGGGGGGAAAAGAAACCCCTTCATCCCAGCAGCAGCGGCTTGGGTTCGTAAGGTGAAAATAGTTCGGAAGAAGAGGCAAAAAAATCTTAAACACCGGGTTTGTATCTCGAAAAGTTCGTTAGAAGAGGCGTTCGTAAGATGAGGTACCACTGTATTGTGAAATGAGGGAATTTTTATTATGACTTTTGACTACTAGTTGTGAATGTTGCAAGGAAAATGGATGCTATTTTAAAGAAATGTATCCACTGTTCATACTACTTCCATCTTTTCCCCCCCACTGCAGCTGGGAAATCAACTTTTTTGAAGAAACACTTAGTCTCAGTTGGATATGCATATGTCAACCAGGTAAGCAATGAGAGATTAAAACCCTTCTCACTGAGCTTTATTGCTACCTTCCTTCCTTTATATCCTGCCTTTCTCCCCTCCAGGACACCCTTGGTTCATGGAAGAAATGTGCAGCATTGTGTGAAACATCACTGCAAGCAGGAAAGTGCGTAGTAGTGGATAATACCAACCCAGAACCAGAATCAAGACGCAGGTAAGGCTTCTCCCTTAAGTTTAGTAGATGAAAACCCAAAGATGGGAAATAATCAGATAAATTGAGAAATTAAAACGCTGCTCCCTTATCTAGGTACACTGAATGTGCTAAGAAGGCCAGTGTTCCCTGCCGCTGCTTTCTTTTTACTGCCTCACTGGAACAAGCCAAGCATAACAACAGAGTAAGTACTTTCGATCACTGCTTCTCCATCTCAGCGGTTTTAAGATGGGTGGACTTCAACTCCCGGTGAATCAGTTCAGCCTAGTGGTTGAGGCACCACCAGAAAACAGCAAACTGCAAGTTCTAGACCTCCTTTAAATAGAAAAGACAGTTGCGTGATTTGGGGCCAGTTATTCTGTCTGAGTTCAACTTGCCACACAGTTGTTTTTAAAAGGGGAAATAGGAAGACGTATTAGGCATGTTCACCATCTTTCACAATTCATCTTTAATTGTGAAAATAATAAAGGCAGAATTTCAAAAAGCCCACACATTTTAAAGTTGTTGAGACTAAGGAACACTGCTTTATGCCATGATAGAATAGAATAGAATTTTTATTGGCCAAGTGTGATTGGACACACAAGGAATTTGTCTTGGTGCATATGCTCTCAGCGTACATAAAATAAAATATACATTTGTCAAGAATCTTGTGGTACAACACTTAATGATTGTCATAGGGGTCAAATAAGCAATGAAGAAGCAATATTAATAAAAATCTTAGGATATAAGCAACAAGTTACAGTCATACAGTCAACATGGGAGGAAATGGGTGAAAAGAATGATGAGAAAAACTAGTAGAATAGAAGTGCAGATTTAGTAGAAAGTCTGACAGTGTTGAGGGAATTATTTGTTTAGTAGAGTGATGGCGTTCGGAAAAAAAACTGTTCTTGTGTTGTCTTGGTGTGCAGTGCTCTGTAGCGACGTTTTGAGGGTAGGAGTTGAAACAATTTGTGTCCAGGATGTGAGGGGTCAGTAAATATTTTCCCCGCCCTCTTTTTGACTCGTGCAGTATACAGGTCCTCAATGGAAGGCAGGTTAGCAGCAATTGTTTTTTCTGCAGTTCTGATTATCCTCTGAAGTCTGTGTCGGTCCTGTTGGGTTGCAGCACCAAACCAGACAGTTATAGAGGTGCAGATGACAGATACCTTCTTCACTTGGGAAAGCAAATTTCTTTGACCTCAGTCCTCATTCCTACTCCCCTTTTGAGGACTTGCAAACTTTCCTCCTTCCTCCTCTTATAATCCAACTAGGTATCTAAATTCTGGAAACATTGGCACAGGGCAGTAGCAAGCTATGTATAAATTGTGCCATTTCAGAAATAGATGATCTGTAAGTAGAGAGTAGAAATTTGTCAGTGTTCAGATTTGAAGAAGGTATCCTGGAGTTACGTGTTCACGTTTTAAAATCTGACAAGCAAAGTCAATGGGAAAGTCAGATTCCCTTAACAACCTTGTTACTGTTGGATTTCTATGTTATTTATGTTTTTCAAATGATGTTCTTCACTTCATACAGCAGAGACTCTTCATAGCAGAACCGTGCTTCAGTGTATATTGGAGTACAAATACAGTGACTCCAATATAAAACTTATGCTTTTATTTCTTCTTTTCTCATTGAACTGGTTTCATATTTACACAAATAAACAACTTGACAGTATAACTATATTTCTCTCTACATCTGCTCTCTATGATGCAGATTCACCAACAGTCAGCATAGGAATCCCCAGAATTCTATCTTCCAACTGCCAAAACTGACCACATGCCAGTATGCAAATTAGCTCTCTCAACATTCCATCCCCTTTTTCCATGCTATTTGCTAAGTTACTAACTAAACTGTGGTGATCTACTTAATAACTTAGGTTGTAAAATGGGGCAAAATTCATTAAAAAAAATTCTCACTTAACAACAGAAAACTTGGGCTTACTTATGGTCGCAAGTTAATGACTCCCTGTACTGTATTAAGTTACGTATTATCCAATTTATTTTCCCCAATTTCTATCTCCTGCTGACTTGAACCCTCTTTTTCCTTTTTAGTTCCGAGAGATGACAGAGAAAGAACATGTACCCGTCAACAACATTATATTGAATACCTATAAGTAAGTTTCTGAAAATCTTAAGAGGAGGAACAGGAAAGAAAAATTATTCCTTCCTGGACATCTATTCTTCCCCGAGTAATTAAGTTACTTTTGTTGGAGATTTAGAAGAATTACTCTGTTTCCTATCAAATAAGACTAATCCTGATAATAATAATAATCCCTAGAAATATCAAAGTACTGGCTTGCGGTGCCTCTGCAGAGAAAAACAGGTCATGGGACTATGCGTGGTCCCCCTGAGCACATTTTTGGCCTCCCTGGCCTCAAGCAAGGGGCCTGCTGGAGGCCAAATTCCAAGGTGCAGGGGGGGTATGCACAGCTCCCTACATTCCATTTGGATGGCAAGTATTACAGGAGGCCATCCAGGCTGAAAATGGGGTCTGGCACCCAAACACAGGCCCCATGTGCCCGTTTTGGCTGGCAGGGTGCTGCAAGAGTTATCTCCCGCAGCCTGTGGAGAACTACAGTGCTGATCTGGCCCTCAAAGGAATCCAGTTTGACACCCCTGAACTAAGGTAATTCTAATGGGCCAAAATACAGAATGCCAGACTCCATGATCCTCAGTGATAATGAAATTTGGGGAAGTTGGAATCAGTGCTATGCCTTCCAAATATAGTTACACGAACCTACAGGTTGAGTGGTGCAAGGAAAGATGGGAGAAATATACCCCCAACCCTTTTTCCTGTGTCCCTCTGGTCTCTATGGCCAATCAGCTATTGGCTGCTTTGCAACTGAGTCTGAAAATTACAGTCCTTTTAACAATGATGGCTGGTGGCGAAAGACAAGGGGACAATTTCAGTGTTTGTTGAAGAGATAGGATTTGCTAGGGATAGGAGAAGAATTGCCTTAGGAGCACTACCGTATTTCCTCGAAAATACGACATGTCCTGAAAATAAGGCCAAGCCTGATTTTGGGGGTCGGCATAAACATATGCTCTCTCCCAAAAATAAGCCTTAGTTAAGGGGTTGGCATGGCCAGTACAGGAGGCAGCCCTTCCCTTTCCTGGTCACCTCAAGGCTGCTGAGCCCCTTAACCAGGGCCCGCTGATCGAGTGAGGGCCAGGAATGATCTCTCTCTCCGGGTGCCCAGACATTTCCAGCACACTTTTGCTAATCCCCGCTCTGCCCACAGCGATAGGCAATCTTACGCCGAGGAATCCTGTTCCGCAGCTCACTATGACTATGGAGCAAGTGACCACCAGTTTGCGTTCTGCGGGTGTTGGTTAAGCTCCTGCTACAATGAGACAGAAAGCCCTGTGGCCTGTCAGAATCACCGCTCTCCCTATCCGGCTGCTGCTGGTGGTTGAGAAAAGAAAGGCAATTGTGGGAAGTGTGTGCTTGTGATCGAAGCAAAGTGCAGCCTGTCCCTTTCAAGCAATCAAATGTCTGAGTGAAAGAAAGAATGAGAGAAATGACAGAGGGGATTAACAAGAATTACAGTGGTACCTCATGATACGAACTTAATTGGTTCCAGGAGGAGGTTCGTAAGGTGAAAAGTTCATAAGACGAAACAATGTTTCCCATAGCAATCAATGTAAAAGCAAATAATGCGTGCAAATCCTTCAGGAAAATACCAAACTTTAGAAGGGAGGAGAAAAGAGGGCAGGGAGGAGCAGCTAAAGGGGGCGGGTGGAAGAAGCAAGGCTAGGCTAAAGGGTGAGTGGGAAGGAAGAAAGGCAAGGGGGGCGCCCCTCCCTTTTCTTTCTTCAAGACACTCTTTCAGTGCCTCTGCAAGCACGCTGTTCTCTGCAAAGTCTTTCCCCCTCCAAGCCGCCCCTCCCTTTTCTTTCTTCAAAAAAGGGGGAAAAAAGAAACCCCTTCATCCCAGCAGCAGCGGCTTGGGTTCGTAAGGTGAAAATAGTTCGGAAGAAGAGGCAAAAAAATCTTAAACACCGGGTTCGTATCTTGAAAAGTTCGTTAGAAGAGACATTCGTAAGATGAGGTACCACTGTATTTGAGTTTCCTCTGTTTCTCTACGTGTCACACATGTGATGAAAACACATGTGTGACACGTAGAGGGAAGGCAACCAGCTCAGTGCCTACTCAGGTTGGTGCCGAGGCCCAACCCCTGCATAGCCAATGTGAGAAATGGGCTCCCTCGTAGCCCTTCCGCAGGCATCCCAGCTACGTAAATGCTACCCAAATCCCCACTACTCCTCACCCGCCCGTCCACTGCACCTGGGCCTGCCAGGCACCGTCCACCCCAAATTAAGCAGCGGAGAAGCTTTGGGACAGTGCCCTTCTAGTGCCCACCCCATGCCCCGCCCCTCCTGCCACCCCCAAATTGCACCCCACTTCGAGACGTGCACTTATCAGTCTGGCAACTCCATCACTTTTCTTGGCTGGTCTGTATGGGGAAACACAGTAAAGAAAAACATGCTGGTGAGACCACATTTGGAATACTGTGTTCAGTTCTGGAGACCTCACCTACAAAAAGATATTGACAAAATTGAACGGGTCCAAAGACGGGCTACAAGAATGGTGGAAGGTCTTAAGCATAAAACGTATCAGGAAAGACTTAATGAACTCAATCTGTATAGTCTGGAGGACAGAAGGAAAAGGGGGGACATGATCGAAACATTTAAATATATTAAAGGGTTAAACAAGGTCCAGGAGGGAAGTGTTTTTAAAAGGAAAGTGAACACAAGAACAAGGGGACACAATCTGAAGTTAGTTGGGGGAAAGATCAAAAGCAACATGAGAAAATATTATTTTACTGAAAGAGTAGTAGATCCTTGGAACAAACTTCCAGCAGACGTTGTAGATAAATCCACAGTAACTGAATTTAAACATGCCTGGGATAAACATATATCCATCCTAAGATAAAATACAGAAAATAGTATAAGGGCAGACTAGATGGACCAGGAGGTCTTTTTCTGCCGTCAGACTTCTGTTTCTTCTATGTTTCTAACATCTCGCGAGTGTGAGTAGTTGTTAATTCCTCACACTTGTAAAGTTTTTCTTCACTGTGCAAGGTGATTCTCTCTACAGACCGGCTGAGAGATGCAACAGAGCTGCCAGGCTCCAGTAAGATGTGCATCTCGCCACCCATCCCTTGATAATAAGGCCACGGTCATATTTGGAGGGGGGGTCAAAAGAAAATAAGACCCCGTCTTATTTTCAGGGAAATGTTAACTGTAAGAGTAAGCCTCTTGCTCCCTGGAAGGAGGGGCCCTTTGGGACACACTGGAATGGGGTGCCGTTTTCCTCAGAGTTTATGGCTTCCTTTGTTTCATTTGCCACCTGCAGGGGCAGACAAGGAAGAGATTTGATTGGGCCTCCTGTGAAGGGGGGGGAGGGATATTACAATTAAGCCAATATTACGTCTGGAACAAAGAACGACCCAATAGGTCATAAGGTTGTCATTATCAACTTTTCAATTTCCTCAGGCAGTTTTTTTAGGCACTTTTCATTCTTGCAAAAATCCAACATTATGATTAAACAGAGCTCTGCAAATATTCTCAACCCGGGGGACTACTTAATTATTATTTTTCTTTTTGACAGGAGTAAGTATGTGGAACCATCCCTCGAGGAGGGCTTCTCTGAAATTCTCAAGATTAATTTTGTGCCTCAGTTTACAGACTCCAAATTGGAATCACTTTACCGGCAGTTTTCAGAAGGATGAGTCAGCTACATAATATTGAACACGGTTGTTGTATTGTTTTGTTTTTCGGAGAGAAGGCACACTTATACCTAAGTTCTTTCTGTTGGTCACACTTTGTAATTGATTGAAACTTTAAAAGGAGACAAAGACATTCCTATAATGACTTTTTTCCAGAAGATACCTGAAATAAAATTTTGCAAATCAAACTGCTTTTGTCTTTTCTTGTAAATCTCTCTACCTAAACAATATGGGCTATAGTTTGGGGAAAAGAAGAAGAGGAAATGATAATATCAGCAAAATAATTGCTTCCTCGTTGTACATAATAATCCTTTTATGAGTCAAAATGTTGTATCACAGGAAGAAAAAGCTTGTAGAATTTAATAGACTTAATTCTGTTTGAGGAAAGCACCCCCACCCTCCTTGCCTTTCATAAGCTGCTTAAAACCCACCTCTGCTGTCAGGCATGGGGGAATTGAGACCCTCTTCCCCCCTAGGCCTTTACAATTCTATGCATGGTATGTATGTATGTATGTTTGGTTTTTTTATATTAATGGGTTTTTAATTGTTTCTAACATGAGACTACTATTGTACACTGCTTTATTGTTGCTGTTAGCCGCCCCGAGTCTCTGGAGAGGGGCGGCATACAAATCCAATAAATAAATAAATAAATAAATAAATAAATAAATATTTACATATCAATAAGCAATGCTATAATGGATATCAATTACAGCACAGTAAAGGCATGTAGGAAGCAGTTATTAACACTAAATATGTGATTTTTGTTTCCCAATTCAAAGCAACCAGAAATTCAGTAAATTCAATTTTATTTGTATAAAAAGTAATAACATTTATTATTTTTTTATTTTTTATTATTTTATTTTTTGCGATTTGCAGGCTGCCCAACTCCTTACGGACTCTAAAGGAATAATCCACACTCCCGTCTGCTTTGGGTACTTAAATGTCATCATGATGTATCCATAGAGTCTCCTTCTGAAAAATAAAAATAAAACATGATGTAGAAATTCTGTTAAGAAGATTTGGGGGACGAGCGTGAGATCATCCTAAACAAATAAAGATGTTTAAGGGGACTTGTTTCAACTCTATGAAGTTCCCACATAATCACAGAATTATTTTTACAAAATAATTGTATCTTAGAAGCCGATGTCTTAGAACAACTTGAACGATTAAAGATAAATAAGGCATGGGTCCAGATGGCATCCACCCCAGAGTTCTTAAAGAACTCAGATCTGTCATTGTTACCCCCCTGACTGATTTGTTTAACCTATCCCTGTTAACAGGAGATGTTCCTGAGGATTGGAGAATGGCCAGTGTTGTGCCTATCCACAAGAAGGGCAGTAGAGAAGAAGCTGGTAACTACAGGCCAGTTAGCTTGACATCAGTTGTAGTTAAAATGATGGAGACTCTACTCAAAAAGAGGATAAATCAGCACCTAAAAACAATAACTTATTGGACCCAAATCAGCATGGCTTTACTGAAGGCAAATCATGTCAGACTAATCTCATTGATTTCTTTGACTATGTCACAAAGGTGTTGGATCAAGGTGGTGCCGTGGATATTGCCTATCTGGACTTCAGCAAAGCCTTTGATACGGTTCCACATAAAGAGCTGATAGATAAATTAGTGAAGATTGGACTTAATCCCTGGATAGTTCAGTGGATTTCAAGCTGGCTGAAGCATAGACATCAGAGAGTTATTGTTAATGGCAAGTATTCTGAGCAGAGACAGGTTACAAGCGGTGTGCCACAAGGGTCTGTTCTGGGTCCTATTCTTTTTAATATGTTTGTGAGTGACATAGGGGAAGGTCTGGTAGGGAAGGTTTGCCTATTTGCCAATGACTCTAAAGTGTGCAATAGGGTTGATATTCCTGGAGGGGTCTGTAATATGGTAAATGATTTAGCTTTACTAGATAAATGGTCAAAGCAATGGAAACTGCAGTTTACTGTTTCCAAATGTAAAATAATGCACTTGGGGAAAAGGAATCCTCAATCTGAGTATTGCATTGGCAGTTCTGTGTTAGCAAAAACTTCAGAAGAGAAGGATTTAGGGGTAGTGATTTCTGACAGTCTCAAAATGGGTGAGCAGTGTGGTCGGGCGGTAGGAAAAGCAAGTAGGATGCTTGGCTGCATAGCTAGAGGTATAACAAGCAGGAAGAGGGAGATTGTGATCCCCTTATATAGAGCGCTGGTGAGACCACATTTGGAGTACTGTGTTCAGTTCTGGAGACCTCGCCTACAAAAAGATATTGACAAAATTGAACGGGTCCAAAGACGGGCTACAAGAATGGTGGAAGGTCTTAAGTATAAAACGTATCAGGAAAGACTTAATGAACTCAATCTGTATAGTCTGGAAGACAGAAGGAAAAGGGGGGACATGATCGAAACATTTAAATATGTTAAAGGGTTAAGTAGGGTTCAGGAGGGAAGTGTTTTTAATAGGAAAGTGAACACAAGAACAAGGGGACACAATCTGAAGTTAGTTGGGGGAAAGATCAAAGGCAATATGAGAAAATATTATTTTACTGAAAGAGCAGTAGATCCTTGGAACAAACTTCCAGCAGATGTGGTTGGTAAATCCACAGTAACCGAATTTAAACATGCCTGGGATAAACATATATCCATTGTAAGATAAAATACAGGAAATAGTATAAGGGCAGACTAGATGGACCATGAGGTCTTTTTCTGCCGTCAGTCTTCTATGTTTCTATATTAGGAAGCCTCCAGCAGTCAAGACCAATGGCCAAGTAAACAGCACTAGAATAAAAAGTGCCCATATTTGTCAATCTACATCTTGTATTATTTTATTCTATAATCCTATTTCATATTCTGTTTAGCAGCTTTCATACTTTCTGGCAGACAAACTATAACAGGATGGTCCTTTGCTATGGAAAAGCTTGGTACATCTTCAATCATCCACATTACTGTAAAAGAACAACAAACACAGGATGTGAAGTCCTAACCTTTGGTGGCCTGGCTGGAGTTAGAAAGCTCAGTTGTTTGCAATTAATTTGTATGCATGTTTACAAATCAATTGCAAATAAATTAAGGTTTAATTTCAATAGAATGAGTGAGATCATTCAAGGGCATGGGGTGAGATATCATTAATATGCAGATGATACCCAGCTTTACATCTCCACCCTTGTCCAGTCAGTGAAGCAGTGGAAGTGATGTGCCGGTGCCTGGAGGCTGTTGGGGTCTGGATGGGTGTCAACAGACTCAAACTCAACCCTGAAAAGACAGAGTGGCTGTGGCTTTTGCCTCCCAAGGACAGTTCCATCTGTCCATCCAGTACCCTGTGGGGGGGGGGGGATTACTAACCCCCTCAGAGAGGGTCTGCAACTTGGGCGTCCTCCTTGATCCACAGCTCACATTAGAGAAACACCTTTCAGCTGTGGCGAGGGGGGCGTTTACCCAGGTTCGCCTGGTGCACCAGTTGCGGCCCTATCTGGATCGGGGGTCACTGCTCACAGTCACTCATCACCTCAAGGCTCGTCACCTCAAGGCTCGACTACTGTAATGCTCTCTACATGGGGCTACCTTTGAAAAGTGTTCGGAAATTTCAGATCGTGCAGAATGCAGCTGCGAAAGCAATCATGGGCTTCCCTAAATATGCCCATGTCACACCAACACTCCGCAGTCTGCATTGGTTGCCGATCAGTTTCCGGTCACAATTCAAAGTGTTGGTTATGACCTATAAAGCCCTTCATGGCACCGGGCCAGATTATCTCCGGGACCACCTTCTGCCGCACGAATCCCAGCGACCAGTTAGGTCCCACAGAGTGGGCCTTCTCCGGGTCCCGTCAACTAAACTGTCGTTTGGCGGGACCCAGAGGAAGAGCCTTCTCTGTGGCGGCCCCAATCCTCTGGAACCAACTCCCGGCAGAGATTAGAATAGCCCCCACCCTCCTTGCCTTTCGTAAGCTCCTTAAAACCCACCTCTGCCGTCAAGCATGGGGGAACTGAGATATTCTTTCCCCCTAGGCTTCTACAATTTATGCATGGTATGTCTGCATGTATGATTGGTTTTATAACAAGGGTTTTTAGCTGTTTTAATATTGGATTGTCACATGCTGTTTTTATCACTGTTGTTAGCCGCCCCGAGTCTACGGAGAGGGGCGGCATACAAATCCAATAAATAAATAAATTAAATAAATAAATAAATATAACAAATTACCATAATTTACTTTTGATAGTTCATTTAGCACGTTGCTTTTTAAAAAAAAAAACCTCAAGCATTACAGCACAAACTATAAATGTTGCCATTAGGAAAAAAGGCTGCTATAAGGGAAGATGATTTTGGTATTCCGGAGAGGGGCGGCATACAAATCCAATAAATAAATAAATAAATATTTTTTTGCTCATACTTTTACTCACTGAGTTCATTAAACATAAAAGCATCTTGATATTCTTTCATGTATTGAGTGGAGCGTGACTCATCCAGGAACAGGGAGTATACACGCTTGATGTCATCAACCTGAACTTCTGTTCCCTGAGGACATGAAAGGAAAAAGTATTCTTAGCACACAGGTAGCAACCCGTGAAAAGGATCCCCATTAATGTAGTTAAACTGTTCTGCTCGTGATCGCACTCTCCATCATAGGTATACCGTAATTATTGTGAAGATATGGAATAATTGTCATAGGTTAATGATGATGGATAGTCACGTACAGTATTTATGTTGAGTAAGGAGAATCTGCAACTTGCACAAATCAGCCAAGAAAAATAAGGTGTAAGACAGTTACCAACATGGGGATAACCAACGTGGATGGATTTGTCAACTTTGTTGGGAAATTATAAAATTCATGAGAATCTAGACTTCAGGAGCCATTGCAATCAAGAAGATATCACAAACATTTCCCACACTGATTCTTTTGGCATTCTAACCTAGTTTATTCAGGTAAGATTTTCAGTTTGTTAGAAATATAAAAAAATATGTGGAAAACTGCTGATTTTGGTTCAAGAAGCAAGCAATGCAAATTCTCTTCTACATGTCTGAATCTCTGGATAAAAGGAAGAAGCCAGAAAGAGTTTTTGGGATTCAGTATACAGCCATCAAAACTTCAAAATTATAACTGCATTCCAAATTTTCAACTTGTCTTTGTTTTATGACTTTCAGTTATTATTAATAAACTTTTTAAAAAATGAATAAAAAGCTTTTATTAACAAACTTTTAATCTCACCAATGTATGGGAAATTTTTAAAGCTGTCCATAAACAGTGAAATAACTTTCAATAGTTCCTGATCAGAGGTGGTATTCAGCTAGTTCATGCCGATTTGTGCAAATCATTAGCAGACATTTGTCCGAGGTCACTGAACCGGTATCAATAGCCGGCTGGCCATGACTCCAAATCGGTCCCCCCGGTCGCTTGCCCCGCCCATGTTCATCACCACCATGTTCTTTGTGCATGCGCATCCCATTGCCTTACAAGCCCAATGAGATGTGCATGAACAAAGAACATGGCGATGGCACAGCAGCAGCTTTTTCCGTGACCTCCAGTACAGTGATACCTCATCTTACAAACGCCTCGTCATACAAACTTTTCGAGATACAAACCCGGAGTTTAAGATTTTTTTGCCTCATCTTACAAACTATTTTCACCTTACAAACCCACCGCTGCTGCTGGGAAACCCCACCTCCGGACTTCCGTGTTTTTGTGATGCTGCAGGGGAATCCAAGCAATGCAAAAACGGGCGCTTCGCTGGCAATGGAAGTCCGGAGGTGGGGCTTCCCAGTGAGGGGAGCCTCAGGAGAATCCCAGCAGTGCAAAAACACAGATGTCTGGAGGTGGGGTTTCGAGGACTTTGGTGTTTCTGTGATGCTGCAATTTCACTGATGATCCCTTCGCTGGGAAACCCCACCTCCGGACTTCCGTTGCCAGCGAAGCACTCGTTTTTGCGATGCTGGGATTCCCCTGCAGCATCGCAAAAACACAGAAGTCCAGAGGTGGGGTTTCCCATGGAGGGGAGCCTCAGGGAAATCCCAGCAGCGCAAAAACGGGCGCTTCGGCTGGCAAAAGGGGTGAATTTTGGGCTTGCACGCATTAATCGCTTTTCCATTGATTCCTATGGGAAACATTGTTTCGTCTTACAAACTTTTCACCTTAAGAACCTCGTCCCGGAACCAATTAAGTTTGTAAGACAAGGTATCGCTGTACTTGCAGTTATAACAGCTGGCCGGAAGCCGCCAAAACCCCCAGCCAGCTTACCTTCCAGATTCTGGACCAGCCACTGCAGAAAGTAAACAGATGAACAAAGAGGCGATGGTGGGAGGGGAAGAGGAGCCGGGGCTGCTAAAGGAGGGGAAACAGGGGGGTGACAGGAGAAAAGAGGGTGGGGGTAGATAGGTAGAAATTCCAAAAACGTTCTTATCTTTTCCTGTGGGCGTGACTAGGGCGGGATGTCATATGACTGGGCGTGGGCATGAGTGATGTCACGTTGGCCATGCCCACTCAGTCATATGCCCACCCATCCACAGCCACCGAACCGGGAGCAAAAAAATTTGAAACTCTTCCTGATCTATTTATTTATTTATTTTTATTGCAGATGAGGTTGAGAAGAACAGTAGAATTTTCTTAGCAATCTAAAGACCTTGAGCAGTTGTACGGTCCATTGTCAGAAACCATTGTCCAGAAGACACTGTTATACCATACCACGTCTGAACTTACCTTTCTTTTGCGACACACCAAGTTGGCTGCTGTGATGAGCTGGATGGCGTACCGCAAGGAGGTCTCCAAACCAATGCGGGTTAGTACTATGTAGGCATCTTCATTCATCTCGACATCTTCCTCTTCACACCTAAAAAAATGATGATCAGCATAACAATTCCTCATCCCAAGTAGAAAAATAAACTATTATTGTAGTTCGGAAGGGATCTCTTGTGATACAGGCAATATGTATCAGGGCAGAAGCTGATGTTCTCCTCACCGGATTTTTAATATTTGCTTGGTTTCCTTATCACTGTATGGAGAGGTTGAAATAATCAGCATACGATCCAGCAGGTCAATAGGAATGCCATGGGGGCTTTGATAGTTGGTGCCACGAATCCTGCATTGCAAGGAAAAGAGTTGATGAGGGGGACCACAGGACTAACAAGGCAGTAGGAAGGATAGCAGGTAGATCTAATGCTAGGAGCTCACCCTTGGACAACACATTTTCCTCCTGCACCTTTAATGAATATAAGTACATCTTCAGCATTTGTTATCACATTCACTTTTGTTTGATTATTATCCCATTAAAAGTCACTACTTGAAAAGAATAGTTTTTATACAATCTTAGATGACTTTACTAAAAACATCCACCATATCTAATACAGTGGTACCTCATGATACGAATTTAATTGGTTCCAGGAGGAGGTTCGTAAGGTGAAAAGTTCGTAAGACGAAACAATGTTTCTCATAGGAATCAATGTAAAAGCAAATAATGCGTGCAAATCCTTCAGGAAAATCCCAAACTTTAGAAGGGAGGCGAACAGAGGGCAGGGAGGAGCAGCTAAAGGGGGCGGGTGGAAGAAGCAAGGCTAGGCTAAAGGGTGAGTGGGAAGGAAGGAAGGCAAGGGGGGCGCCCCTCCCTTTTCTTTCTGTGGCTGTTCTCTGCAGTCTTTCCTCCTCCAAGCCGCCCCTCCCTTTTCTTTCTTCAAAAGACACCCTTTCAGCGCCTGCAAGCACGCTGTTCTACTTTTGTTAATGCAGTCTTTTCCCCTCCAAGCCGCCCCTCCCTTTTCTTTCTTCAAAAAAGGGGAAAAAAAGAAACCCCTTCATCCCAGCAGCAGCGGCTTGGGTTCGTAAGGTAAAAATGGTTCGGAAGAAGAGGCAAAAAAATCTTAAACACCGGGTTCGTATCTTGAAAAGTTCATTAGAAGAGGCGTTCGTAAGATGAGGTACCACTGTACTTTATAACAGCTCTCCACTCAACAATGCAGTAGGATCACGTATAATATTTCTTTCAACTGCATCCTTGTTTATCAATATCTCATTGTCTTCTCAGTGAAAGAAAGTAAAGATCCATATAGATCAATGATGACTTTGCGGACTGAGTGCCTAAAGTGCATTCGCACATGTGCACCTAAACCCCCAAAATGAAATATGTGCGCACCCCTCACATGTGCACCGCCCCCCTGCACATGTCCCACTTCTGACTGGCGGGAGACATGCACACACACTGAACTGGGGCGATAGCTTGTGTGCCCATATAGAGGGTGCTGCATGCCACCTGTGGCATGCATGTCATAGGTTCACCATCATGGAAATAGGCATTACTATAATTTCAGAGTCCTAATGAGCCTATCAACCTCATGAGAAAGACAATCAATTATGCGGGGCAAAGAAGAGGACTACTGCCTAGAGTTCATAGACTCTGGGTACTGTAGAAGCTGGCTTTTAATGCATATGTCCATAATGAAATATTTTAGCTACACACTGAAACACCTGATGCCAACCTGGTTATGCCACGATTGGTGGCCATGATGAGGACAGGTGCCATGTCACTCTCCAGAGCTCGGTTAAGGAAGGAGAAACACTCAATATCCAGCATATGGACTTCATCAATGAAGAGAACCTATAGAAGAGGGAGAGAGGAAATATTACATGGGAGAAGGTTTACCCTTCCAGAACTTTTAAATCAGAGATAAAATACGAGTAGTCCTCACTTAATCTTCTTAACTTTTAACTTTTCTTCTTAACACTTTACTTAGCTGATAGATAAATTAGTGAAGATTGGACTTAATCCCTGAATGGTTTTGCATCTGGCTGAAGCATAGACATCAGAGAGTTATTGTTAATGGCGAGTATTCTGAGCAGAGACAGGTTACAAGCGGTGTGCCACAAGGGTCTGTCCTGGGTCCTATTCTTTTTAATATGTTTTTAATATGTTTGTGAGTGACATAGGGGAAGGTTTGGTAGGGAATGTTTGCCTATTTGCCGATGACTCTAAAGCAGAGGTCCCCAACCTTTTTTGCACCAGGGACCGGCTTTCAACTAGACCAGTTTTCCATGGCCCGGTGGGGGGGGGGGGAGCTAGCTGTCAGCGGCGCCGTAAAAGGGGCGATCAAGAGAGGAATGGGTGAATGAATGGACGGAGGGTGGGAAGGAAGGAAGGAAAGAGGGAAGGTACAGGAACAGAAGAAGGGTGCAAAGAAGCAAAGAAAGGTGTGAAAGGGGAGAGTAAGAGAGGAAGGAGTGAAAGAAGGGAATGAGGGAGGAAAGAAGGGAGGAAGGAAAAGGAAAGCAAGAAATGGAGGGAGGAAAGGAAGGGAGGAAAGGAAGGAAGGAAGGAAGAAAGAAGGAAAGAGGGAAGGGACAGGAACAGAGGAAGGAAGCAAGGAAACTTATGAAAGGGGAGAGTAAGAGAGGAAGGACTGGAGGGAGGGAGGGAAGAAGGTAGGAAGGAGAAAGAAAAGAAATAGAGGAAGGAAAGGTAAAAGAGAGAAAGAAAAAGAGCAAGAAAGAAAGAAAGAAAGAAAGAAAGAAAGAAAGAAAGGCAACTTCAAAGAAAGGCTCACTGAGCATCTCTCACTCTCTCTCTCTTTCTATCCCTCTTTCTTTCTTTCTCTTCCTTTCTCTCTCTCCTCTTCCTTTATCTCCTCTTTCTCTCCCCCCTCTCTCCCCCCCTTTCCCTCTCTCTTTCTCTCTCCCTCTCTTGCTATCTCTCCCCCCTTTCCCTCTCTTTCTCCCTCTCTTTCTCTCTCTCCCCCCCTCTCTCTTTCTCTCTCTCTCCCCCTCTTTCTCTCTCTTCTTCTCACTTTCTCTCTCTTGTTTTCTTTCTGTCTCTTTTGCTTTCTCTCTCTCTCTCTTTCTCTCTTGTTTTGTTTCTCACGCTCTTTCTCTCTCTTGTTCTCTCTCTCTTGCTATCTCTTTCTCTCCCCCCCTTTCTCTCACTCTCTCTTTCTCACTTTCTCTCTATCTTGCTGTCTGTTGCTTTCACTCACTCTCGTTCTCTCTCCGTTCTTCTCAGCGGTGACGCGCGCACGCCCTGCCCGCCTCACATTTGCCGAGAGGACTTTCGCCCCGGGCTCTCAGCAAGGGGGTTTGCATGAGAGGCGGGGCCGGCGGAAGGTGATATTCAATGTCGGGGGCGCACGGGCGGTCTTGCGCGCGCTCCCTATCTCCCTGCTAGCCCACTCGGAATACGTATTCAAAATAAGAAAAGCCTTTGCCGGCGAAGGCTTTTCTTATTTTGAATACAGTATTCCGAGTGGGCTAGCAGGGAGATAGGGAGCGCGCGCAAGACCGCCCGTGCGCCCCCGACATTGAATATCACCTTCCGCCGGCCCCCGCCTCTCATGCAGCCCCCTTGCTGAGAGCCCGGGGCGAAAGTCCTCTCGGCAAATGTGAGGCGGGCAGGGCGTGCGTTCCGGGTGCGGGAGGAGCTGCGGTGAAAGGCAGGAGGTGGCAGAGGAGCAGAGGGGGCAAATCGGGCGGGCGGTGGGCAGCGCGGAAAGGCCGAGGGGGCCCTGGCGCCGCGGACCGGCTGAAAACCCCCAGCGGCCCGGTGCCGGTCCGCGGACCGGCGGTTGGAGACCCCTGCTCTAAAGTATGCAATAGGGTTGATATTCCTGGAGGCGTCTGTAATATGGTAAATGATTTAGCTTTACTAGATAAATGGTCAAAGCAATGAAACTGCAGTTTAATGTTTCCAAATGTAAAATAATGCATGACATGATTGAAACATTTAAATATGTTAAAGGGTTAATTAAGGTCCAGGAAGGAAGTGTTTTTAATAGTAAAGTGAACAAAAGAACAAGGGGACACAATCTGAAGTTAGTTGGGGGAAAGATCAAAAGCAACATGAGAAAATATTATTTTACTGAAAGAGTAGTAGATCCTTGGAACAAACTTCCAGCAGACGTGGTGGATAAATCCACAGTAACTTAATTTAAACATGCCTGGGATAAACATATATCCATCCTAAGATAGAATACAGAAAATAGTATAAGGGCAGACTAGATGGACCATGAGGTCTTTTTCTGCTGTCAGTCTTCTATGTTTCTAAATTAAGCAGTTACTAAGTGGGAAATTACATGACCATCACTGTGCTTTCTGGCTGAAAGACACAAGGGCATCCAAATTTGCCCCTTTCACTTTTGCCTATAACCACTCCTATGACCTTCTAACTGCTCAAGGGAGAATTATTATTTTTCTTATTGTGAAAACAACTTAGTCTCTTGAAATTCCTCCCTCTCCAATCTTTTTGTTCTGTGGAGCAAATGAGGAGCAAGTGATTTCTGTAGGTAATCTTTCCTTCTCTCTTACTTGCTGCTGGTGCAATTGCACTATTTTTAATGTGTGCAAGAATAAATGGCTTATTCTCTTTAAATCCCTTCTTTTCCACTCTCTCTGCTCTACAGGTTACCCACAGGTAAAGCATCAGGCACACTGACTGTAGTAATGGTCAAGTGACTGAGGGATACTATAAAGTCAGAAGTGCTCAAAATTGGCTGTAAATTTATTTTTTTCAGCAGCATCATTAATTTGGTTCCAGAATAAATGGCTGGTAAGGACCACACAATGTAGGAGATGCCCAGGAGATTAAAATCTGCATTCTATAGAGCATAACTCACCCCAGGGATCACCTCAGCTTTGCCTTCTTCTCGCCATTCTGCTACCTTTGCGTTGATCTGCTCCCGTACCTCTGACTTTATTTCTCCTGTGTCACCTGGAAATATAGGATCAGAAATGAGAGGAAACATGAATCACCATACTTATCAACTCTCTATGTTAATTTAAGAGTGGAGAGAATATAGAACTATGATGGTGAGGTGGCACACGGAGCCATATCAGAGGGCACGTGAGGTCTATGTCAGCTCCAATGCACATGTATGCGCTGGCCAGTTCATTTTCGGCCTTCTTTTTGGCCGTTTTCATTCTCCCCAGGCTTCACGGAAGCCTCCTGAAGCCTGGGGATGGCGAAAAAAACGTTTCAATGGGCCAAACAGAAGTTGTTTCTGAAATTCTATTTGGTCTGTGGGCCCATTTTTCACCATCCGCTGGCTTCAGGAGTCTGTTGTGAGGCCTGTGCAAGAGACAGTGGTGTGTACGTGCACGCGGTGGGGGAGGGCATGCATGTAAGCATGCGCTAGTATGTGCATATACGCACACACACACACACTCTTGACATGTGAATCAAAAAAGTTTCGCTATCACTGATATAGAAGAATCATTTGTCCTTTGTTGTTACTTCTTTTGTTACTAAAATGTATTAACATTATTAATATGTTAAAAAGATATTAATGTTAAAAAGCAATTATTTTAGAAATGCAAAATTATCCCTCCCCCCCAGTCGTTTCAAAAAGTCATTTTGTTTTATGGATTGGTAGATATTTTCTTAGTTAGTAAGTTATAATCAATGATTATAATTTCTGAAAATACTACCCAAAGTATTTTTGGGCAAATAAATAAAAGAAAAAAAGTAAATGGTGAAGATTATGCATTTCCCATATATCTATCTATCAGATAAAATTTCAATACTTGCTAAAATATACAGTAAAATACCATTGTATCGGAGTAATCTATCACTTACTGTAATATCACAATCCTTAGGTGTCCACTGCATATAAAGTGCCAAAAACATAATTTTTACATTTTTTAAAATAATAAATGTTCCGCAGGATTAAGGTTAGAAGAATTATAAGAATTACGAGATGCCCCTATCTTATGGTATCTTAGCATCTTATATTTAAATGTTTCGAATAGACTTACCAAGCAACATAAGGTATAGATAATAAAGATGCTCATTGCAATGTAAACTAAGATCGAAACATGAATAGAACTAATGTAATAATGTGAATCGTTGTATAATAATGTATATATATATGTTAAGGAATATAACGGATCTTTGTAATTTTTTGCAATTCTTATTCTCAAAACCAATATAAATAGAAACATAGAAACATAGAAGTCTGACGGCAGAAAAAAACCTCATGGTCCATCTAGTCTGCCCTTATACTATTTTCTGTATTTTATCTTAGGATGGATATATGTTTATCCCAGGCATGTTTAAATTCAGTTACTGTGGATTTATCTACCACGTCTGCTGGAAGTTTGTTCCAAGGAACTACTACTTCTTTCAGTAAAATAATATTTTCTCATGTTGCTTTTGATCTTTCCCCCAACTAACTTCAGATTGTGTCCCCTTGTCCTTGTGTTCCTGTATTTTCCTTTCCCCTCCTCTCCCCTCCTTTTGATTTTATACTCCCCCCTTTCCCCTTCCTCTTTCATTAAATTAATAAATTATATTTTTTTAAAAAAATAGCATCTTGAATCTAATGTAATAACCACGACCCCTTCCTTGACTGAAAATACCAAACACCAGAGTCTGATAGTCTCCATTTTCTCCCACTCCATTTTCCTACCAGAAAAGAGCGCCAGAAATCCTTGGGTTCGGCTATTGATGACATCAATTTCATGTAGCGAGACTGTATGCACGACTTCCTTTCGCTTTTGCAGTTCTCCATCAGGGCACTGCACAAACTTTGTCTAAATAAGACAAATGAAGTTAAACTTGAATCCTCACTAATTTATTGCTTCCCACCCCATCCCTGTAATTCTGAGCTCAGGCAGAAAGTTTCTAGAAAATGGATACAGTGTTCCCTCGATTTTCGCGGGGGTTACGTTCCAAGACCTCCCGCGAAAGTCGACTTTCCGCAAAGTACCGGTGCGGAAGTAAAAACACCACTTTTTGCTATGGACAGCCAAAAACTACCCCCACGCACCCTTTTTCAAGGCAGCGCAAGGAGCCGGGCTTGAAATTAGGGCAGGGAGCGACGAAAGTGCGGAGGCCAGCAAAGATTGCTTTGAATGTCGGCTGCTCCCGCCCCCCCCCCAGCGCCTCCGGCCCCCCTCGCCGCTACCGCCCGCCCGCCCGCCCGATCCACCTCTCTCACCGGCTTTCTTCGGACACGGGTCCTCCTGCAGCAGCGCTGGCGGCTACGGCTTCTCATCCTCCTCATTCGGCCGGTAGCCGCTCTGAGCGCTTTGAGAATGCCTGCCTCGCCCCTCTTACAGTCCCTTAGCTGAGAGCACTTTCGTCCCAGCTATCAGCGAGGGGGCTGCAGGAGAGGTGGGGGCAGGCGTTCTCACAGAGAGGGAGAGGGAGAAAGAGAGAGAGAGAGCAAGAGGGGGGGAGAGTGGAAGGTAGAGAAAGAGAGAAAAATGATAGAAAAAGGGAGAAAAAAGAGAAATGAGAAAATGATTGAAGCAGAGAATGACAGGAAAGAAAGAGAAAGAGAGAGAGAAGTGACTCTTGGTGATGACGTATGACGTCATCGGGTGGGAAAAACCGTGGTATAGAAAAAAACCACGGAGTATTTTTTAATTAATATTTTTTGAAAAACCGTGGTATAGCCGTTTCGCGAAGTTTGAACCCGCGAAAATCGAGGGATCACTGTACTTATAAAACTGTCATAACATCCAGCTAAACCCAACATTATCTACTCTCCTGGAACTAGGATACTGCCTTTCTGGTTCCTGCTTCCCAGGATTCTTTATCAGGGCCTAAATTGGAGACCTTCTGCTTTCAACGCAAAGCCTCCACATCTTGGCCAGTCTATAGTGCCTGTAAAAGCTACCCATCTCAAATCACAATCCCTGCCTCCCACTCCCCACAATAAACCTTAAGTCTCTTTGTAGCCTCCCATAAAATTACGTTCTTCCCCCTGGCAATACCTGAGAGCCCATTGCATCATAATCCCGGGCCCGTGTGAAGGAACGTCCTAGTTTGGTAATCTTTCCTGTGGCCTTGTCTATAGTAATGACATCCCTGTAGAAACAGACAGAGGTAACTTTGGATTGGGCCTGCCACTCAACATTGAATGAAAGACATCTCATGAAGAAACTCAGTGTCTCCCATGACATCAGAAGTACAGTGATCCCCCGATCATTGCGAGGGTTCCGTTCCAGGACCCCCTAGCAATGATCGGGTTTTCGTGAAGTAGCGCTGCGGAAGTAAAAACACAATCTGGGCATGCGCAGATGGTGTTTTTACTTCCGCAGCGCTAGCGAGGAGCCGAAGATTGGGGTTCCTGGGAAGGGGACTCAGCTGGGAAGCGGCGCGGCTGTTTTAAAACGTCGCCGCCGCGCCATGGGGGGCTTGCCAGCACCCCCCCGGACCCCCAACCCGGGTTTGGGGGGCTGCTAGGAAGCCCCCCCATGCCGGCGGCGACGTTTTAAAACAGCCGCGCGGGCTTCGCAACTGAGTCCCGAAGACAAACATCAAAGGCGAACTTCCGCGTTTGTCTTCGGGACTCATTGGGAAGCGGCACGGCTGTTTTAAAACGTCGCCGCCGGCATGGGGGGCTTGCCAGCACCCCCCCCGGATCCCCAACCCGGGTTTGGGGGGCTGCTAGGAAGCCCCCTATGCCGGCGGCGACGTTTTAAAACAGCCGCGCGGCTTCCCAATGAGTCCCGAAGACAAACGCGGAAGTTCGCCTTTGACGTTTGTCTTCGGGACTCAGTTGCGAAGCCGCGCGGCTGTTTTAAAACGTCGCCGCCGGCAATGGGGGGCTTCCTAGCAGCCCCCCAAACCCGGGTTGGGGGTCCGGGGGGGGTGCTGGCGATCTTTTAAAACAGGCGCGCGGCTTCTCCGCTGACTCCTAAAGCGGGGAAGTTCGCCAGGAGTCAGCGGAGAAGCCGCGCGCCTGTTTTAAAAGATCGGAGCCGACCTGGGGGGGCTTTCTAGCAACCCCCGAGCCCCCAACCCGGGCTCGGGGGTTGCTGGAAAGCCCCCCCCAGGCCGGCTCCGATCTTTTAAAACAGGCGCGCGGCTTCTCCGCTGACTCCTAAAGCGAAGAAGTTTGCCAGGAGTCAGCGGAGAAGCAACGCGCCTGTTTTAAAAGATCGGAGCCGGCCTGGGGGGGCTTTCCAGCAACCCCCGAGCCCCCCAACCCGGGCTCGGGGGTTGCTGGAAAACCCCCCCCAGGCCGGCTCCCGATCTTTTAAAACAGGCGCGCGGGCTTCTCCGCTGACTCCTAAAGCGGGGAAGTTCGCCAGGAGTCAGCGTAGAAGCCGCGCGCCTGTTTTAAAAGATCGGAGCCGGCCTGGGGGGGCTTTCCAGCAACCCCCGAGCCCCCCAACCCGGGGCGAACGGCGGGCGAGCCGGGCGAACGGCGGGGCGGGCGAACGGCGGGTGGCCGGGCGAAGGGCGGGCGAGCGGGTGCTGGGGGGGGCTTCGCCCTCCCGCCAGCAAGAGGGGGAAGACCCAGGGAAGCCGCCCAGCAGCTGATCTGCCCGGCGCCATCTACGCATGCGTGGCCATAAAAAAAGGGTGCGCATGCGCAGATGGTGTTTTGACTTCCGGGTTTAAAAATCGCGATTTAGCCCGTTCGCAATGATCGGGGTCGCGATACCCCGGGGGATCACTGTACTAACTAATTTCTCTTTTCTACTCAGAACTGAAAGAATGAATTTTTTTTTAAAGGATGAACTTATTTTCTGTTCTCTATCTGTTATCCTTTTTCTTTAATACATGCATGCTTCTCATTGTATGATCTCCATTAACCACAATGATAGCACTGATAAGTCGTCCCAATATCTGCTGGAGAACCGGACGTCAAAGAGTTAAAAGCACCGGGGCAGAAAGACTGACATTCAAGTCTGTACTTGACTATGGAATTCACTGAGTGATTTTCACAAAGTAACTCTCTAGAAACCAGACAAATCAAACATTTCAAGTCTTTGCCACTGCCTATCTAGTACAAGCCCTTGCATTTCATCTGTGTCCGTTGCTGTCTTTCGCAACTCTTTCCCTTTCTTTGCCCAGGACTCACCCAGCTTGCACTTTCTCCTTGGTCAGTGACTCTATCATCTTGGTGCCCAAATCATAAATTGTCTCCATCTCTGTAGTTTTCAAGGTCAACTTTCCAACTTTAGCACCCTGAAACACAAAGAGAGCAATCAACATTTTTCAGTGATCATGACCTTAACAATGATGCTTCTATGGACAGTTTAACCAGTACTGGGCAATTGCAGACAGTCAACTTCATTTCCCCCATATTGTTCTATTCTAGCATCAACTCACAGATCCAGTTGCTGGGCGATCTATTTGAATCTCCACAACTTCACCTTCAATTATCTCTGTTTCTTCCCTGTAAAAAGAGCATTAAAATGGTCATTGGATAAAGAAGGAGGACATATGGTAGATTGGTCTCGTTACATTTCTGTTGCATAAAAAGTAGAAATATAATTTCAAAGTCAGTTAAGAAACCTTTTTATTACTTACTTACTTATTTATTTTATTTATTAATTAAATTTCTATGCCCTTTTAAACAGCTAAAGCTATAATTCTAGTTACAAGTTAATTCAGAGTAACTGCAAAGAAATTGCCAAAATGTCATTGAACAAAAAAAAAATTGCAGCTAACAAGCTAAAATCAGTGTATAAGTGTTTCATAGATATAAGAAGTCTTGCTGTTGACTTCCTCATATTGTTTAACTGTCTGGCCTTGAGAAATGTCCTTTCTATTGGAACAGTAGACCTAAGCAGTCCTCAGACAACACTAATTCATGGAAACTTACTTGATGCGGACACCAATGGAACGTCGAAAGGCCTGAGTTAGTGCCTCAGTTTTGCTCATCTCCAAAGAGAAGATTTCACTTCCAGATATCGCTGTAAAAGGAGTGTCAAGACCCAGTGCCTGGGACATGCCTGGAGGAGAGACAAGGGCATGGTTACTATACAAAAAGTATGCAGCCAGATTCAGAATGAGGAATCTTCATGTTGATAGATCCATTAGATATCAGCAACTCATTGCTGGCTTCTAGAATTTCCCCTTACCCATGGCAATGGCCGTTTTCCCTGTCCCTGGCTGGCCGGCAATCAAGACAGCTCGACCAGCAATTTTGCCTTCTTTTATCATCTCCAAAATCACCCCAGCAGCTCGACGAGCAGCCAATTGTCCTACCATGCCCTGGGATACCTAACAGGGAGGAGGAAAAAGGGAGGAAAATTGATAAGTGGAGATATTTCTTTTCCTTTGTTTCAATCCTCACAGAGCATATTTCTCATATCTGCATTCCCACATTTAACCTATTAATCTCTCCTAAATGCAGTTTAACTCTATTCAAATACTGCATGTAAAGGTTTATAGATTTAACCTTATATTGACTGCATTTTAGATTGCAAAATTATAATCAGATTTTATCTGTCCTACTCATTTTTTATGACCGTAGGAAATAGTTTTGATGAATAATTTCCTGGAAAACATTCAAATAGTAAATTGTAGTGAGTTCACTTATGTTATACTTGTATATAAAAACGACCACAAAAAATCTAATCTAGAGCTGACCAGTCTTTATTTTGATAACCAAAAAACCCACACCTCTCTTGTGTGTGTGTGTGTGTGTGTATGTGTGTGCATATTAATAGTTTTGCCTTAAATCGGTTACTCAGTGACCATTTGAAGTTATGACTGGCCTCCTAAAAGATAATTACAACTCAGATTTGAAGTTATAACACCAAGCTCCACCACCCTCTGCCAGTCATGGGATATGTATAATACAATTATCTAAATAACTTACATGGTTTTTTTCTTAACTGAATAAACATTTATATATGTTCGATATATTTCTATTCTTTAAAAGTTAAGAGAATTTATTTATAATGAAATTCATTTGTTTGAAAAACACATCAGCAGATAAAGCTAATTAATTGAATAATTTGGCTAATGAATATTTTTTCTTCTCTTGCAGTTTAAATTTAAACACCAAATTTCACTCAATTATTACACCAATTATTCTACTCTCTCACTTGAACAAACTTCTTCTTCTCCCAATTTCAATCAATCCAAAACATTTTTGAAAATTATTTTCTCAAGTACCTGTCTGGGTTCTAAGGTATCATCCAAGCCAAGTCCTCGAATGTGGGAATGGGCTCCTGTGAACATAAAAGAAAAAGATTATTTGAAAACATGGTGACACTCTATATTGGAAGCAGACAATTTTCTGGAGGCTTTATTTAATATTTTTTAATGGAAGGGCAATTTCCACAGGTAATGATGCAAACTTGATGAGGCAACCTCAAGTAAGTAGGTGGAGAGAATTTTGTAAGATTTTTTTTAAAATCTTTTAAAAAATGGAGGAAGGTGACATCTGAAGTTAATAAGTTAAGTTTATTTATAGATCTATCTAAAATGTTTCCTTTTCCTTACTCAAAATAAAGGAAATAACTTGTCCATTTTTTTGGAAATCACAAATAAAAGAATCTGTCCTTAGAGTCAGCATTATTTGATTTAATAATAAACTACCCCAAAGGAATAAAACTGGAAATGTTTCTAGGAAAAGGCAGCAATGAAAACATACCAATACGCTCAATCCGGGTAACATCGCGAATTTCAGGAACTTTTGTAGCCTGAGAAGAGAGATGATGATGAGGTTACTCAGATATCAAAACTTTTCTGTCCTAAATCTCCAATAAGTAACAGTTTGGTCTGAATTTTTCAGTTAAATAGATGAAAAATGGATCGCTCTTTCTATCTCTTTCAAAACGGATCTGTCATTTGGAAACAGCTCATATAAAGTGATATATATATACTGTAACTGTATGGCATCCAAACACAGAATGAGCTATAAACTCCCAAAGGTGTTTTCTAGAATGCAAATGACCAGCTGTTTGCAAGGAGTATAAATGTGTCCATTCCCCATCATCCAGTCAGAGCTAAAAAAGCTTACATGACTGACTGACAATGACTGACAATCTTTATAGACACTGAGCTACTGAGATAACAAATATGAATTATCTTGTCATCTCATCACTCCAAACACAAAATATTGTATAATTAGATCACGTTGTTGGAAAATACCCAACATGACTCCCAATCAAGCAGTTGATGAAATAATCAATATATATATATGTGGAATGAAACAGAACGGATGGAACAAAATAAAATGTAATTGGAATATAGAAAGAAGGAAAAAAAGAAAGATGAGCAAAGAGACAGAAAAGACAAGTTGAAGCAGTATTGTACTGTGAATAAGGTCAGACTGGAAAATTGAAAAATACAATACAGTAACTATATGAATTACAGCATTCCTTTGTATAAATGTTGCAGTTGTGTGAATGCACATATAGGTAGTCCTTGGGTTATGATGGTAATTGGGATTGGAATTGCTGTTGCCAAGCAATGATTGTATATGTCATGTGACTGCATTGATACTTTCTAGCTCCAAGATACACAAAATCACTAAGCAGAAAAAGGTATGAGTTGCAGGTAAAGAATGTGAGCTGGGAGGCTGAGAAAGGGCAAGCACAGATTGCACACAAATTACAAGAGGCAGGGGAGGACCACCAGAGGTTCTGTTTGAGTTGTAAAAGAACAGCTCCTCCCCCCGGGAGATTAGAACTGCCCCCACCCTCCTTGCCTTTCGCAAACTCCTTAAAACCCATCTCTGCCGTCAGGCATGGGGGATTTGTGACATCTCCCCCGGGGCCTATACAGTTTATGCATGGTGTGGTTGTGTGCATGTTTGCTTTTAATAATGGGGTTTTTAGTGTTTTTAAATTATTAGATTGTTGTACAGTACATTGTTTTATTGTTTCCGACCTTTCCTGCCGGCTTTCCTATTGAGTTTATTTGTGGGGAAACTGACAGGTAGATAGCAAATGGTGATCACATAACCGCAGATCCCTGCAAAGTTCCTGCCATAAGATGACCACACAGGTGCTTGGACTGTGATCACATGACCATAGGAAAACTTTGAGAACTGATCTACATTTTTTTAAAAATTCAGCACAACCATAACTTTAAATGGTCACTGAATGAAAGGACACAAACTGAAGACTTTGTGAACATGACAGCCAGAGCAAACAATCATGGCAGTTTAATGTCATTCTTTACATTAAACTTGCTTTAGTGTAAGATATATAAATATTGCTTTAAATATTGCAGGAATCCCATCTTAGTTAACAAAGTTTAAAAGACAAACTGGCAAGTGGTGAAACATAACTAGGCAAATGCTTCTCGGGAGTTAAAAAGTTATACACAAATGCAATTTACACGATATGGAAAATATACCCCAGTCGCCCAAAATGCAGTCACATCCCAAAGAGCCGAACTACTATTCCCACTTTTGTCACGCGGACTGGCGGAGGATGATGCGAGCTGTAACCCAAAGCATCTGAAGCACGCATTTTCTATAAGGGAGCGAATCGGGAGGAAGAGCACGAATGCATCCCACCCGGGGGTTACTACGGCCTCGCCCCGCCATGAGAGGGGACTCGTGAGATGGGGGGAGAGGGTTAGAACGAAAACGAGGCTGTTGCTCACCGCGGCCGTTGCCATGCTGTTTATTCCTGCAACCCTCCTCCTCTCGCGCCGTTTCTAAGGTCTAGCCCGCTCCGCCTTCTCCAAGCCGCTGCACGACTGGAGCAAAAGCCGGAAACAGGAAGTGTCCCGGGTGAATTTGTAATCGAGCTTTTATGATCACTGTGTTCTTTCCATGTGAATCCTCCCCGACCGCTCTAGCTCACTTCTCTATGATACATGCGCAGAAACGCGTTCATTGGTCCTTTTGGCCGGCAAAGTTGAGTTCAGCCCGCTTCCTTCTCGACCTCGGAGCCAGTTTCAGTCGTGTTGCTTTAAGCGAGTCTGCGATCTGCTTGTACTAAATTTAAACCGCTCTAGACTCTTTTGCAGAAAATAGGACTTCGAGAGAGTAATCAATGCCTGGAAAGTACTGCCTGATTCTATGTTTTCTTCCCCAAACCCCAAAAACTTTAACCTTAGATTGTCTACAGTCGACCTCTCCCCGTTTCTAAGAGGTCTGTAAGGGGCGTGCATAATAGAATTCTTTATTGGCCAAGTGTTCTTTGTCTAGTTGTCTTGGTGTGCAGTGCTCTTTAGTGACGTTTTGAGGGTAGGAGTTGAAATAGTTTTTGTCCAGGATGCAAGGGTCAGTAAATATTTTCAGAGCCCTCTTTGACTCATGCACTAATACAGATCCTCAATGGAAGGCCAGTTGGCAGCAATTACTTTTTCTGCAGTTCTGATTATCCTCTGAAATCTATGTCAACCTTGTTGGGTTACAGAACCAAACCAGACAATTATAGAGGTGCAGGTGACAGACTCAATGATTCCTCTGTAGTGTACCACTGTGCCCAACATCCCTTGTCCTACTATCCTCTTTTACTTATGTTTATACAAACTACTACTATCCTATACATGTTTGACAAATTAATTAAGTAATTAATTAATTAAACAAACTGATCCGTATTTCATTTTGGATCAGTTGAGAAATGGAGCAATCATTAGATAGATCAGTTTAACTTTTTCTGCTGCAATATGGTGCACTAAACCTATCCTTGGACTGTAGAAAATCAGCATCCACCCATCCTCCTAGAAAATGAAATATTTTGGGGAATATTAAAAAATCAGGTTAGAATATTTTCCCTAAAGGAGAAATCTTTTTAAAAAATCTATCTTGAGGCAAAAATCAGCACCAGTTTCCCTGCCGCAAAGACAACTCAGGCCAGCTTTAGAAATACAGATTTGACTATCCATTCAAAAAGACTGGGCCAGTCAGAAAGTCCAGATAAGCAACAAGATCGATAAGATCTAACTCAAACAGACACCTAGGAGTGATGGCATGGGTGCCACAGGTGACACGCGGAGCCATATCTGCTGGCACGGGAGCTGTTGCCCTAGCTCAGCTCCAACGTGCATGTTTGTGCTGGCCAACTGATTTTTGGCTCACACAGAGGCTCTGGGAGGGCAGTTTTGGTTCCAGAGAGCCTCTGGGGGGATGTGGGGGAGGGCGTTTTTACCCTCTCCCAGCTCCAGGGAAGCCTTTGGAGCCTGGGGAGGGTGAAACATGAGCCTACTTAGCCTACCAGAAGTTGGGAAACAGGCCGTTTCCAGCCTGCAGAGAGCCTCTGAGGTGTGGGAGAAGCTGTTTTCGCCCTCCCCAGGCATTGAATTATGGGTGTGGGCACACGCACGTGCACGATAGCACCCACCCACACTCGGCACCCAAGGAAAAAAAGGTTCGCCATCACTAACCTAGGATTTGCATTTCCCGTTCTACCTATAGAGCGAGCCCAGGCTCTTGTCAGCCAGGAATCTGACAATAGCCATTAGAATATTAAAGGACATGTTTTCACAGAGGAACAGGAAGCTCAAATAACATATGAAAACCCACCCACTCTCAGCTCCATTTTGTAAGCTGACCCAGAATTACATGTTGTGGGTATTGCTTCTGTTCGCCAATAAAAATAACCTTTTCAATTAGCCTCCATTTTATTCCCGGCTTGGAATGGGATCTGGACTTCCAAACTTCAGTTCCACCTTAGCACAGCCAAAGGAGAGTTGGTTATGTTTCATCAAATTAGAATAGGCTTGCCCCTGAAAAAGTGACAGATGCTAAGAAAAGTATTTGACATCAAAACTTAAGAATTTTTTAAATTTTTATTTTTAAAAAATATCACAGTGCTTCAGGGAAGCTATTGCCATTAAACAAACACGTTCCCATATCCCTGAGTTTGATATTACGTTTCTTTTCTCTCCCTATTTACACAGAACTTAGTCCCACTGAAATTAATGAGTATCCTTCAAGTCAGTTTTGCATAGGAATTCTTTTTCTTGATCTAAAATCCCAAAATTTCTCAGAGCACTTCAACAAAAAATTCAGAATAAGGCAAAGGGACATCTAAACATGTCCAACCATCCATCTCAAAATAGGGACAAAATAAAATTTGAGTGTATCTATTTAATCTCAAGTATAAAATCTGAGGGGAAAAAAGTTCATCTTGGATGGGGGGAAAAAGTCAAGCCTTCCTCAGTAGACTTATACCGAGATTTACTTGGAAGAACGCAGGCTGTTCACCAAGGGCATCACTTTTCTTGCCTCTGATGGCAGGCATCTCTGAAGAACAGCCTTTCAGAAATATTTTAACAACTGGAAGGTTTATGAGGGAGTAACTACTTCATACTTCTCCCGGAATACTTGACAACAAAATTTGGCATAGTGTGGTCAAATTTTGCAATTCACTCCAAACATAGCATTAGAGTTGGCTTCTGCTAATTCTTAATATCTCAAAATTAACTCTAGTGATGGCTACTAAAAATGTTCCTTTGGATTTAGCTTAGGTGGAAAGAAACAAAGATCTTTGGATGCTAGCAGCTCTAACCAGCAGTCAGTCTTCTGCAAACCAGATTCATCATAAGAGTATTGCCACTGATGCACGGACATTTGTTCAGTCAAGTTGCAAGTCAAATATCTCCTCCTGGGTTACAATGTTCTCCTATTAAGAAAAAAAGGAAAGAACAGCCATTTTCACTTCAATGTTAAACCTTCTTCCTTTTTTCTCTTTTCCTTTCCTTCCTTCTCTTTCTCTCTCCCTTTCTCTTCCTCCCTCCCTTTTCCATTGTGTCATCCTTCAACTTTGACCACTGACAAAATTGTGACATATAGTGTGGGAAAGACTGGTTTTAGAAGACAAAAAAAAAATGGCCCAGTATATTTGCAGCAAAACTATAATATCACTATTATTCCATTGGGATACCAAAAATATTAAAATGCAGTTCCTTGACCACAAGAAAATATCAATGTAGTAATTTATAATAATGAACCTTTTGTTTTTTTATAGGAAAAAATAAATTGTCAGCTGCTAACATGCAACACAATTGTACTTGGTAATGCAGGGACAGAGAACACAAAATCTCCGGGACCGCCTTCTGCCGCACGAATCCCAGCGACCAGTTAGGTCCCACAGAGTGGGCCTTCTCCGGATCCCGTCAACTAAACAATGCCATTTGGCGGGACCCAGGGGAAGAGCCTTCTCTGTGGCGGCCCCGGCCCTCTGGAACCAACTCCCCCCAGAGATTAGAATAGCCCCCACCCTCCTTGCCTTTCGTAAGCTCCTTAAAACCCACTTCTGCCGTCAGGCATGGGGGAACTGAGATATTCTTTCCCCCTAGGCTTCTACAATTTATGCATGGTATGTTTGTATGTATGATTGGTTTTATAACAAGGGTTTTTAGCTGTTTTTAGTATTGGATTGTCACATGTTGTTTTTACCACTGTTGTTAGCCGCCTTGAGTTCACGGAGAGGGGCGGCATACAAATCCAATAAAATAAATAAATAAGTAAAATCATGTACTATACATATATTACAGATACTTATAGTCTGAGCTATTAGTTGCAGCATTTAGACAATATATTCAAATAGGGTGTCTTATTCCAATTTTGTAACCCTTAAAAGTAGGCAATTTACAGGCGGTTTCCCTCAAAAGTATTTAGTCAGAATCTCAAATTATCTTAATTGTATAATCAGGATTTTTTTTTCTCTCTTTCATTTTTGGGGGCCCTTTTTATGTAATCTGGCCCAGATGAAAACCCAAGGAAATGCATGTTTCTTTACATACCCAGCCACCTTGCTGCTGCAACCAAGGTATGAACATATCCATATACTGCAAACTGTAGCCCATGAGGGTATGTACTGCATGGCTGTTGATGCCAGCCACTTTCCTTGTGAGTTCCATGGTAAGGGCTAGCTTGGCTAGCTGAGGGCTAGAGACCCCAGGTGGGGTACGCGACGTGAAAGCTTCAGCCAGGTGAGTAAAGCTGCGGTAGGAGAGGCGGAAGAGTGTGTTGCGTAGCAATGGATCAGCTTCAACCTGCCAATGAAAGAAAATGGCATGAATGGTAAGAATTTAAAGGTTAAAGAAAGCTTTTTAAGGGACAACTGCAATTAAACAGAGATGATTCATTGTGCCCCAGAGAAGGAACATCTGAGTTGGAAACCTAATAGGAGCATTCAAATATATGAAATGCCGTTGCATCAAAGATGAAATACAGTGGTACTTCTATATAAGAACTTAATTCCTTCTGTGACCAGGTTCTTAAGCAGAAACATTCTTAAGAAGAAGCAATTTTTCCCATAGGAATCAATGTAAAAGCAAATACAGTGATACCTCGTCTTACAAACCCCTCGTCATACTGTTGTGGTTAGCTCTGGCCCAGCTCCTGCCCCAAGGACTGTGGATGTGGGGGAGACATTCACATGCTGCAGGCCTGTTTTGCCTCCGGTGGAATCTGATTATGAAGGCTCCTCTGATCAAGAAGACATGAGTGACAGGGAGGAGGAGAGTGTGGCAGACAGCTCAGAAGGAGATCAATTATCTAGCTCCTCCTTGGATTCAGAACAAGAGTTAATGATACAGCCACGCATGCGGAGAGCGATGCATAGGCAACAACAACTGAGAGATTACTATCAAAGAAAATGAGGCCACCTGTGGTTGGGTGGGGCTGTGGTAATTAGTGAGGCTGCTATAAAGAGCATCCTGTGGGTTTGGCCATTGTGGAGGATTATCTGATCATTGTGTTTCGTGACTGCTTTACTGACTTTGACCTTTTGTGTGCTGATTTTTTCACTGCTTTGAAACTAAACCAGAGCAAAGTGTGTTTCACTTTGTGAAAGAAGAAGGACTATAAATTGCCTCACAGCTGCAAGCTAAGAATCACAGAACCGATAAGGGACTTGTACAAATTACCAGTTTGTTTGGAGAAGAGTGCTCTTTGCTATACCAAAAGAGGGCTTAGTTTAAGTGAATTTTCATTATAAAAAACATTGTTTTGAATTTTCAAACGTGTGCATGTCTGAAATTTGTACCTGTGAATTTTTGGGAGGAGTCTACCAGAGAGCCCGACAGAACACATACAAACTTCGAGATACAAACCCGTGGTTTCAGATTTTTTTGCCTCTTCTTACACACTATTTTCACCTTACAAACCCAAGCCGCTGCCACTGGGATGCCCCGCCTCCGGACTTCTGTTGTCAGCAAAGCACCCGTTTTTGTGCTGCTGGGATTCACGAGGCTCCCCTTCATGGAAACCCCACCTCCGGACTTCCATTTTTGCAATGCTGCAGGGGAATCCCAGCAGCGCAAAAACGGGCGTTTCGCTGGCAATGGAGGTCCGTAGGTGGGGCTTCCCAGCGAGGGGAGCCTCAGCGAAATCACAGCATCACAAAAACACGGAAGTCCAGAGGTGGGGTTTCAAGGACTTCCGTGTTTTTGTGATGCTGCAATTTCACTGAGACTCCCCTCGCTGGAAACCCCACCTCCGGACTTCAGTTGCCAGTGAAGCACCCATTTTTGCACTGCTGGGATTCCCCTGCAGCATCACAAAAACATGGAAGTCCGGAGGTGTGCTTTCCCATGGAGGGGAGCCTCAGGGGAATCCCAGCAGCGCAAAAACAGGCGCTTCCCAACATCCACTGGCTAGCATCTTGCTCCACTCTCTATTGCACCAGCATTGAGCTGAGCTGCTGCTGCCACCAGGGAATACTGGAGCCTTCATTGTTGAACAGCTAATTGGTGGTTAGATCAGCCTCTCGGAATACTGCCGATTAGCTATTGTAGGTGGCGGGAATTGCCACCACCTCTTGTCGCTGCTGTTCGCCACCAAGCAGTGATCACCACCACCTAGAACAGCTGATCAGAGGTATTCCAGGAGGCCAATCCAAACACTTTATAGATTTGATTTAAAAAAATGCTAGCTATCAGAGGATAATCAGAACAGCAGAAAAAACAATTGCGGCCAACCTGCCTTCCATTGAGGACCTGTATACTGCAGGAGTCAAAAAGAGGGCTGTGAAAATATTTACTGACCCCTCGCATCCTGGACATAAACTATTTCAACTCCTACCCTCAAAATGTCACTATAGAGCAGTGCACACCAAGACAACTAGACACAAGGACAGTTTTCCCCCCAATGCCATCACTCTGCTAAACAAACATGTATAAATGTATGAGGTCTAAGACTCAATAAATTCTCGGTATCTGTTTCTACAATGGCTCCAATGAGTTGCAGACAGATGCTGCATTCTGCTTCCTTCTCACTCTGAAACATAACAACATGAATCACAAAACAGAGAAAAACAAATGGGTAGATTCATCTGTGCAAGTTTATATATACTGTACTTGTTAACAAAGCACAAAACAAATGATGAGAATGGAACCTTACGTTCCAAAAAGCTGCCTAATTACTTTGAGGTAAAATGGGCAGACTATAAATTTTATAAACAAATACTGTAATAAAAATAAATGCAGTCAAAAAGATAGGGACTCATTTGAAGAATTGGGAAAAATCCAAGATTTACCAAACATACTCAGAAAAAAAGGAGGAATATATTTTCCAAAGCAACTCATAGTGTAAAATTACATACAGCAGCCACAAAACACCCAGCTTTAAATTTATGAAAAAAACCAAAAGTGTCGCAGTGAGACTGGCTGGGAAAATAACCAAGCTCCAACGTGCTTTGCGAAAACCCAGCTGTTGGGGGGGTCTTCAGACCAGAGCCATCCTGAAGGGATGGTGAATAAGAAGAGGTGTTTCTGAGATCGCAGGAAACAAAGAAAGCTCCTTGGCAGATCAGAAACAAGGTCTTCAAACTGATGGGGGGGGGGGCATCTTTCACTGACCGTTCTGGAGCTGGGGCAACCAGACTAAGACTTTGAGCAGGAGCAGTGTCTGAATGAAGGTGTTGGAGCCAGAGAGAAATTGGCCAGTTTATGAGCAAAAGAAATTTACACATACCTTGGCGTTCTCCAGGTCCTGTCGACTAAGCAATGCAGGTTGGCAGGGCTGCGGGGGAGGGCCTTCTCTGTGGTTGCCCCGGCTCTATGGAACCAACTCCCCCTCCCAATGTCCGTACTGCTCTCACCCTACTGGTCTTTCAAAGGGCAGTAAAGACCTGACTTTACCAGCAGGCCTGGGGCCTGTGAATACTACTATCTGACATAGCCAAACTGCATTAATTGGATAGGTATCTATGTTTGGTTGATTGATTTTAATGTGCTTAGTATTAATATTGACTTCTTCTTTTATTGTATTGTATTGTATTTTTATAATGTTGTAAGCTGCCCTAAGTCCCATGGGATTGGGCAGCATAGAAGTCCAATTAATAAATAATAATAAAAATTTAAACAACTTTTAAAAATCAAATCAGCAGCTGCTGGAGATTTGGAAAGAAGAGGAAAGTGGAGCAAAATAGTGAAAGCCCAATAATTTTTTTTGTCAATTAAAAATGGAATCAGGGAAGTCTGAAAGAATAAAAGGGAAAAGATTTGAAGAAGTACTCCCCCTCCCCTTTGAATGGATTTAAAACCTTTTGGTATTTTTGAAAAGAAAACTGAGAGAGCCATTTACTGGAGGAAAGTGAGTACAATATTTAGAGGAAGATACGGGAAACATAATATAGACAAAGGTTGATCTTGAAAGAAAAGTTGACTATTGTGAGAATTTTTAAGTAGTGTCAGTTCCGTTTTATTTTTTGGATTTGTTTTTCTTAGGCTTTGGAAGATTGGTTTTGACTTAAATTAGGACTGGAAATTACAACTGAATATAAAAGCAAAATTGATAAATTGAAATTGGAGTGTTGGGTATATACAGAGCAGCTTGGGATGTTAAAAAGTATGCATATAACATTAAAAGATATTATAGAGCCAGAAAAACCAATGAAGCACACGGAACAGGAGATAGAAGAGGAATTTGTGAAAGAGCAAAAAGATAGAAATGAAAATCAGTTAGATAATTTCACTGAGATTTACAGTGTTATGGAAAGAGTAAAGGGGAAAAAGAGGAAAGGCTTTCAAAAAAGACCCCAAAATCAGTCAGCTGGCACACACATGGACCTGAGTTCACGTGCTCACTGATATGGCTCTGCGTGCCTTTGTGGCACACGTGCCATAGGTTCACCATCAGGGTTATAGATGATAGGATACTTCAGTAGATGAAACTGGAACTGAAATTAAGATTGGTGTTTGATTATAAAATTAATTTAAGAGGTAAATTTGGATGGTTAAAGAAATGGAGGCATTTGGGGAAATGGAAATAAATAGCTCAGTAAATAACTGAGTTTTATATAAAAATTAGAAATTAAGGGCGCATAGTGATATGACATAATAAGCATATATAAGAAAAACATTAATAAGTATAAAGAACTATGGGAAAAGAATAATATGGCTGAAATTGGAAAAAATGTTGTTGACTATAAGAAATGATATAAGGGAAAGGATCTGGACAATACTTTGTCCGTAAAAGATGTATATCTTTTATATTTTTTTAAAAACTGATTATTTAAAAAATACTTTATAGAATAATTCTTTGTTGATGTGTACCTTTTTATTGAAGACAGTGGCCTGCTCTTCCAGAAGGGCCACCAACTTCTGAAGGATTTGTTCTTTCTGTTTCTCATCCAATTGTTCTGGCACTTTTTCCAAGGACACTGAGTGAAACATATTATTGTCATTCCAAAATATAAACAGTATTTCTCTGAAAGAACACTCATCAGTTTTAAGTCACAAAGATGTCAAAATGACAGTGTGTGTGTTGTGCAGTCACTACATAAATATTAGAATTTGTCAGATGCAACTTAAGATCTGAAGGAAATATTCATAGTACTTTGTGATGATATAAAGATGTTCTTGTCATCATTTGATTCCTATTGTCCTGAAACTGCCTATTCTTAGTTTTCCCCCAAAATAATTTAGATAAATTGAATTAAATACCGTAATTTAAAATGGAGGAATATATTTAAATTTGAAAGACTGCTGTAAAAGGAGATGAATTGTTTCATCTAAACTTTATTTTTTTAGATGGAAAGATTGTTTTGAATTCGGAGTTATCTATTTTTCCATATGATTTGATAAGTACTTCCTCCAAAACATACTTCTCTAATCTGGTGCTTTCCACATGTACTGGCCAAAAGTTGGCTGGAATTTTGAAACAGGGAGTACAAAAAACATTGAGATATACTGTTATAAACCCAGAGTTTTTGGATAGGGCAACTTAAACACATAAGAAAATAAATGTAGTACCTGATTTGTCAGATATTGTGTCTGTGGAAATTGTAATGTTTGGATCTTTGGGAGAAACTGAGCCTTTTGCAGCTATAGGGCTGATCCGTTGTTGGTTTTTCACAAAGTAATCTATTTTCTGAGCCACCAAAGTATAAAACTCAGTATCCTCAGCTTTTCCATCTGGAAAAAAGAATGGAAACTTATTAAAGCAAGGTTCACCAAAACACACCCCAAATCATAGAAGTCAAATCCTATATCAAATCCGAAATCAAATCCTATATCAAGGTGGTTACATAAGCAAGTGAACAGCAAAATACTAAAAGATAAATACAGTACTGTACTAATACGATAAAAGTATAGATTCCATCAAATCAAGTCCAATTCCTAGCAATACCTGAAAGTCTAAATAGTTTTGATAGAGCAATATGGAAGTGTTTTGCCATTGCTTTACTTCCCATTTTACTTGAAATGTCCTGATAGGCTATTATCAAGAACTAAGCACAAACCAGCAAAGCGTTGCCATCTGCTAAGGTCATGGTAACTTTATCTGCAAAATAACTAGGTAATACTTGGGAAATAGTGTTCTTCTGTACTAGAGATCCAGTTTTGTAGCAGCATTTTAACCATGGATTGAAAATTGATAATACAGAAATAATTGTACTTTAAGTCATTCCAATTATTATTAGAATTGTGTAAGAGAAAGAAATATTTTTTTCGGACGAACTCAACCAGAAAATTCCATTTAGAGGGGTTAATTTGGAAGAAGTCATTTTTACTTTTAAATATCAGAGGTTTTGAATTCTGTTTAGAAAGCAAGAGATTTGGAAGAAAATAAAGAATTGGAAGAAAACCAAATGCAAGTGACAATGAGAGATGTGACTAAACAAATGCCATAACAAATACAGTATATTGAAGATGATGCCCTATTTGGTGCTACAGAGGCAAAGTGTTTCAATCAATTTGAATTTACTTGTTACAATATCATAAGAATTAAATTCCTGATATAGAGCATTAAATTCCTGATATAGAGTAGTACCAGTGATGGCTAACCTTTTTTGGTTCGCATGCTAAAAGAAGATATGTGGGTGTGCTAGCATGCAGGCAGGTGCCCACACTCCTTCCCTTCCTCCCATGCACGCACACACATCTGCGCTGCCCCTAGACATGCGCACAATCCTGCACATGTGCACAGGCCTCACTGAGGCCTTGGACAATGAAAAAACAGCCAAACCAGACGTTCGGAAAATGCACTTCCGGTTTGGCTGTTGTGCTATTTTTGTACTCCAGTGCTCCAGGGAGCTTTCCTGATATACCATGTTTTTTGAAAACCCCAAAAGTAAGTCCTAGGTTGATTTTTACATGTGGGGCCAATACACACTCTACCCCCAAATTAAGCCCTAATTAAGCCATTCCAGGTTGCAGGGCAAGACTCGCATGTAAAAATTAAGCTAGGGTGGGAGGGAGGGTGGAGCTGTCCTGCTTACTAGGCCTCACACACCCCAACATCTGTCTCACCTTTCAGGCCCACTTCTTTTGTAGCCACTTGTCGCCACTCACTTGTGTCGCCCCTGGCCTCAGTTTCGCCATCAGAGGCCTTCCAGAAAGCTCTCTGCAACCAAGAAACGAGATCCGGATTGACACACGTGTCACCCCTGGCCTCCATTTTGATGTCAAAGCCTTCTGGAAAGCCCTCTGTCACCAATAACAGAACTCCAGATCGATCCAGAGCTCAGTTATCAGCTGCAGAGAGCTTTCCAGAAGGCCTCTGAAGGCAAAACAGAACCAGGGAGTGCTGTGCACATCAATCTGGAGCCTATTTCTCACCTGCAGAGTACTTTCTAGAAAGCTCTGAGGCGAATCGGAGGCCGGGAGAGACTGCTGGGCAGTTTGTCCATGCCATCGCTGTGAGGTAAGTCAGTAATTAGGCTCAGTAATTAGGCTCCCTGAGAAGAAGCCCTAGCCATTTTGTTGGGGGAAGGGGGTCAAAAGAAAATAAGACCCAGTCTTATTTTCAGGAAAATACAGTATTCCCATCCATACTTGAACATCATAATAAAGAAACAAGGAGAACAAAAGCTTCATACTGCCTATTGCCTGGTCTTCTTCCGGTTCAGCTGCCTGCTTTTTGCAATAGCAGGTGACAAGAGGTAAAGTGTCAGGACGCCTGGGGAGAGCATTGGAGTCAGTTATCTCTGCCGAAGCAGTCTTCTTCTTCAGGAGGCCCTTGAAGGAGAAGGGGCGCTTGCGATGGGCCCCTTCAGAGGCTGACTTAGATTTCTTTAAAGAGTCTCCAGTGGAGAGCAGATTGTCCGAGGGGCCTCGAGCATTAGACCGCTTCTGCAAAAGGTGCTTAATGCTGGTGCGGAAACCATGCTTTTTCCCTTCCACAGAGTTATTTTCTTCATGGGCAGGGCTACAGGCAGGACACTCTGGAAAATGTTCCACAGGGGACCTGTAGACAGAAGAAAGCACGCTGAAAATGGGAACTGTGGTCTGTTGTTCTACTCCTCATTCTCCTTCATTCATTTTTTTGTCATTTAAAAAATTTGCACGTATTTCTTCACTTATTCTATATCTCAGAGCAACAAAGCCTCATCAAACTGAAAGTAATAAAATTGTTTGTGAAGAGCACCAAAACAACACATATAGTAAAAGATTGGGGAAATTATTGTTTAAAACGAAGCCAGAAAGGGTAATAAATATTTGATGCAAGGAAAAAAACTTTAGCCATACAATATTAAAAGGATGGATTAAAGAGATAGATGCTGTAATAGTGTTCTGGAGAGAATAGAATTATTTATTGGCCAAGTGTGATTGGATACACAAGGAATTTGTCTTTGGTGTGTATGGTCTCATAAGGAAGTGTACATAAAAAGAAAAGATACACTAATCAAGAATCATAAGGTATAACACGATGATAATCATAGGGTAAAAATAAGCAATTAAATCATTCTAGGAAACGATATCAATATATGGGAGGAGATGGGGGATAGGAATGATGAGAAGACTAATAGTAATAGTACCATAATAGCCTTAGTGAATAATTTGACAGTGTTGAGGGAATCATTTGTTTGTATCTAGTTGTTCTGGTGTGCAGTGTTCTAAGGCATCATTTTGAGGATAGGAGCCGAAACAATTTATGTCCGGGATGTGAAGGTTTTGTTAAATATTTTCACAGCCCTCTTTTTGATTTGTGCAGCATACAGGTCCTCAACAGAAGGCAGGTTGGTAGTAATTGTTTTTCCTGCAGTTCTAATTATCCTCTGAAGTCTGTGTCTGCCTAGTTGGGTTGCAAAACAGTTGTAGAGGTGCAGATGACAGACTCAATTATTCTTCTGTAGAACTGTATCAGCAGCTCCTTGGGCAGTTTGAGCTTTCTAAGGTGATGCATAAAGAACATTCTGCGCTGTGCTTTTTGGATGACATTTTTGATGTTAGGTGTTCATTTTAGGTCTTGAGATATGATAGAATATAGAAATTTGAAGGTCTCTACCAGTGTTCCCTCTAATTTTTTTTGGGGGGGGGGCAGAAAAGTATAGTGTCTGAGCGGACGTCCCTTCGGGACTGGGCGGCACAGAAATAATAAATAAATAAATAAATAAACAAACAAACAAATAAAAAACCCACCCTGTTTTGCCTCAGAGAATTTCAAAATAAAATACTGTACTGTGTGTCTATAACAGTGAGCTCATAATAGGGCAACTCTATCAATATCAAAATGCCACTTAAATAGTTGAGCTAGTTTCAAACTAGATTTTGATTTTCTTTCTCTCTTCCTTACTCCCATTCTTTTTCTTTCTCTTTTCCTTCCTCTCTTTTTTCTATCTGTTTCTCTCTCTTCCTCTCTTCCTCTCTCTCTCCTTCCCTCTCACTCTTTCCCTCTCGGCTTCTGGGCAGGTTTGGAAAACTCTGAGTTGATGATGATTTTTAAGTGAGCGATTGCTCACTGCTCAGCTTAGAGGGAACTATGGTCTCTACTATTGATACTGTGTTGACTAGTATTGTGAGAGGTGGGTAAAATGAGTCTCAAATTGCTATTTTATTTATTATTTATTGGATTTGTATGCCGCCCCTTTCTGTCTGTGATGCTAGAAAAAGTGTCCCCCTCCCCCCCAGAAAAGCAGCACTTCTGGTCAAATTATTAAAGCTTCTTGTCTCTCAGTTATCATATTTCTAATTAAAATCAAAAACCTTTCTGTTAGACCAAAAGATGAACCTCCAAGACTAGAATTCAACTTTCAATACCCTTGCCATCTTTAGGTTATTAGATTTCTGCTCAAATCCCACTATTTCAGTGTTTCTCAACCTTAGCAGCTGGACATTATATAGGCTTTCTCAGAATTCTGAGTTGAAGTCCACACATCGTCAGGTTGACAAGTTTGGGAAATACTGTTCTTTTATTTCCTTTCTTTGCAGATAAGTCAATTCTTCAACTATAAAAGCTATTACCTGGACATGTAACTTTGGGGGTCATGGTAGCCACGACCCACATGACCTGGGGCCCCATCCTCTCCGCTGTTTAATGCTCCTTGCAAGAATGCTTCCAACACCAGCCGTGTCTCCTCAACCACCTTCCTCCTAGGGGGCACTGGACTTCCAGCCATGAGCTTGGAACTGCACAAGGTTGGGCTGGTATTTCAAAGCAGGGAAGAGGCCTTTCTTCTTCCAACTACCATCACCTTTGAAAGGGAAAGGAAAACAAACCCATAGAAAATACTATATTAGTTTTTTATTCTGTTGGCTGCGTTTTTTCATCATGCCCTGTATCTGTTTTCTTTTTTGGGCAATTCTTAACATACCATGACCACATTCCTTTTCCCTCCTGAATTTGCAAGATACAAAGACAAAAGCACCAGCCTGAAGATAATGAGTGGGGCCTTGTCAAAACGTCACCAGGAACCTCTAAAACTTAAACGGCAAACTTACATGGTAAAACCCCCAAATATGCCTAGACCTTGTTCTGGCCTCATCAGCTATAATTACATTTTTAAAAGTACTAGAGTACAAACATGGTACATACATACACACACACACACACACATATATGTTTGTATGTATGTATGTATGTACCATGTTTTTGCTGAATTTGAAAATTAAGAAATTTATAATTTATAATTAAATTATACATATAGTAGAGCTTGAAGGGACCTTGTAGGGCGTCTACTTCAACCCCCTGCTTGAGCATTTAATTTGAAATTATGATATTAATTTGATATCTTAATTTGATATTAAGAGTTAATATCAAACAGTCCGTACAAATCCCTGTATCTTAAAATTCCTAAGGTTGAGAAACACTACTCTAGCCAGTACAATCTCTTTTTCTGCCTCTTTCATCTGTTTCTTGAAACCTCCTTACAAATCAATCCTGGAATCATAATTCCTACTCTCTCAAAACCGCAGCAATACATCACACTTACAATACCCGGAACTGGTGTTTCCTTATCAGATCTTTCGATTAACTTTCAGATCCTCAACTCAGTTTCAGCCTAAAATTGAAATTCAACTTTAAACCCAACCTTTATGGAAAGAGGCAAACAGAAATGATTTCTAGGGAAGAACAGACAGGGTGAAACCTGCATTTTTCTAGCTTCTTCTCCCACGGCTCATTCATTGCTTCTCTCGGCTCGAATCTCTTATCCCACCTTTTGCCCCTCACCACCTTATTTTGGGATAAAGAACTCCGTTTCAAGATGGATTGTGATCCCTAAGCCATCACTCTTCCCCAGGATTTAACCCACAACCACTAGCGCAGAAAAAAATTCTATTTACTCAGCCCGAAATGTTCTCCGGCTCCTTCTGAAAAGTTCCTCTTCAAGTTTGCCCTACCGGGCTGCGCAAGCGCACATCGTTGGCGGCTATGTTGCAGTTTCCTCAAACTTTCATTCCTCGGTGTTCCGTGAAAAGAAGATAGATTGAGATCCTGGGGTCTGCAACCTTCGTGCACGGCTGCAGCCGAGGATGCATGCCAACTATGTGCTCTGTATTCCGGGGATTACCCCCCACCCCACGTCAGTCACTGATTGCCCCTTAGGAACTAAATCGCTATTGTAATGGTCAAAACTGGAATCGGGTAGAATACATTGTTTGGATTAAAGCAATCAAGAGATTTTTTTTAAAAAAATTTACAAATCACCATCAGGAAGATAAACACATTGTTTTGAAGATGTTAATCAGAAGGGTCCTGCTGATTAAATGCAACATCTCTTTATATATGTTGAGAGCCACCCCGAGTCCTCGGAGAGGGGCGGCATACAAATCCAAATCAATCAACCAACCAACCAACCAACCAACAAATAAATAAATAAATAAATAACATCTGTTAATTGAGTTTGGAAGTAGGTATCTAGAATGGGTAATTGAAGGGTAATTTAGACATCTTAAAATACTTTGTTGTTGTTGTTATGAGATGCATTTGAGATAGGGCATACTATCTGACCAACAGGGCAATCCAGGGAATTTCATGCTCAGCTAAGATTTATTTTGAATCTAGCTGTTTTTTAAACCACCACTGTAATGATTTTATTGCAGTATTTCTCAATCTTGGCAATCTGAAGATGTGCAGATTTCAAATTTGGGAGTTGAAGTACATTTTGAAGCTGCCCTAGCTGAGGGACACTGGATCATGGAAGACACAAACATCTTACAGCTCCCTCACTCATCAGACTGTTTTCAAATGGGATGGGAAGAATAAATACATGTATTTATCCTATATAGAACATCATTTTTAAAAAAGATGGATTATGCTTTTCTGAATGATGTTAGGACTGAACAGCATAGCCCTATGAAAAACACATTTTGGGTTTATTTTATTTTTATTTATTTATTTGTCAAAACATGTACAAGATAGCAGGTACAGTGTGTATACTGTATATATATATATATGTATATATATATATATGTATGTATGTATGTATGTATGTATGTATGTATGTATGTATATATATGTGTGTGTGTGTGTGTAGATTGTTCTGAGTTCGGGTTTTGCCCTGTGTAATATTACACAGGGCAAAACCCGAACTCAGAACAATCTACATACATATACCCGTGAAAATTTACGAAAACAAATATATATATATATACAGTATATAGATAGATAGATAGATAGATAGAGATAGATAGATAGATATTGTGAGATAAGATGCCACAAGATTTCAGAACTGTAAATAATGTATCTTTTTATTTTTAATACTTCATATTCAATATGACAGAGAAAGTAATGAATATTATCTGAGCAGTGTGATACTACAGCAACTTTGAGATGATATGATGTACCATGATGTTTAGCGAAAACAATGGACAAGTGGAAGGGAATATTGGTAATTACATGCAACTTCAATAGAGGTAAATTTGGTATATAAAAATACAGATCTTGGAAGGAATCAGCAAGGGAATTAACCTGCTGACATTGTATTCTTGGATTACTAGAATGTTTTTGACAAAATATCTTGCCATGACAATATGATTAGTTGTCACTCAATAAAATATGGATAGAGCAAATTTTGATTAACAGGAGGACATACATTTTTGTAGAGGCTAATGATGCAAGTTGAATCCTACAGTGAGTATTGTGTCCAGTACTTCAGGAAATACTCAGAAAAATTAAAGCAAAAAGGTCAGAAACAAAAAATATGGCCCATGAGTGCAGCAAACTGAAGGAAGTTTCATGCCATTCTAATATAGGAAATAAACGAAAACTGTAGTCAAGGCTCTGAAATAGATCTGTAAGAGATAACATGCATACAAAAATATCTAGATTTGTCTACACTTCCACATGATGCAGAGCCATTTTCCGGCAGACCTTGTTTTCCCCCCAAAATATTAAGGATAGCCCTAAGGAAGAGCCCAGTTTGGGGGACAGCAAATGCATATTTAATAAAACATCCTTATTACAAAGCTTATGCCCATCTGGGACAAGTGAAATCTTATCTATTGAACATATTTTGTTAAACTGTAAATTTCATTCTAATTTGAGACAAAGGAACTTTCTTTCTTTTATTTGCATGTTCCCTGCGCATTCAGATGAACATACAAATTATCTGCCAGCAGTTAAGATAGTGTACTATAACAAGATTGCCATTGCAGGACTGATCTCACCATTCCAGACTCACTATACAGTATATGTATCAAATTATGTGGATATCTGTGACTGGTGTTGTTTGATGTGATTCTGATTTAAGAACAAATAAAATTTGTAACTAATTGCATAACTGTATAACTCATGAGAATAAAATAAATTGAAAAATTCAATCTGACTTGGTTTCAGAGTGTTTGGATTCCATAGAACATCCAAGGGTTGCTTCTTAGGAAGACAAAACTTTAATTAATGGCATTTTCCTTTTTTAAATAAAATTTTATTAATTTTCTATTATTACATTTAATTAGTGCTTAATAAATATTGTATTGCCTAGGTTGTTTTGTTTTCTTAACAATACAAATTATATTCCCAATCTTTACCCATTTTTCCCATCCATTGATAAGATAAATCCCACATTTGGTAGTACAGTATTCTTTATCTTCTTTCTGTTTAATCTTCAATAAGTCTGTCAATTTCTGCATGGTCCAATAACTTCTTACTTATCTCTTCATCTAGTGATATTTCTTCATTTTTCCAGTGCTGCCCAAATACAATCCTTGCTGCTGCTAATACATGCAATATTAAATATAAGTATTTATCTAAGTTTTCTCATTTTAAAAGTTCAGGTTTAAAATCTACATGTGTTCCTGACATCTTTTCTAGCCACATGTGTATTTGGGTCCACATTTTTTTTGCTTTAGCTCAAATCCACCAGATTATAATATGTGCCAGATTTTTTGTTACATTTCCAACATTTACTAGACATTTTTGATTATTTTAGCTAACCTAGCAGGTGGTAAATGCTATCTATAAAATATTTTATAATATATTTTATAATATTTTATAGCTTTTCTTTACAAGATGTTAGCAGACTCCGTAAGAGTTTGAAGACTCATTTATGCCAGCAGGTTTGGGGCAATTAGACCCTAGCCCCCTGGCTGACAAATACAATGTATGTCTTTTGTTTGAATGTGAATGATTGACTTTTAATGTAATTGGGGTTTTTAGATAGTTAATGTAAATTAATTGGATTTAGGTATCTGTATTGTATTCTTTTTATATGTCGTAAGTCACTCTGAGTCCTTGGAGAGGGGCAGCATATAAATCAAACAAACAAACAAACAAATACATAAATAGCACAGCACTATTCTTGCCTAAAGAAGTTGTGAAAAGCAATCTAGAGACTGCCAAAAAAACCACCCTTGATTCCCGTGGCTGAAGAATGAACCATCAACCATTGAAGTTGTTGCCCGATTGCTTATTTGACCCCCTATGACAATCATTAAGTATTGTACTTCATGATTCTTGACAAATGTACATTTTCTTTTATGTACATTGAGAGCATCTGCACCAAAGACAAATCTCTTGTGTGTCCAATTACACTTGGCCAATAAAGAATTCTATTCTATTTTAAAGAATCGCATATCAAATCCACGCACTTGCCACCCAGCAAAGTGGATATAAACGAGGCTGCGAAATCAGCATCTTGTGATGTGGCTTAAATGGAGCCTGAGTTGCACAACTCCTCTTCTCTCCGCCGCCGCCCCCCTCCTTCTTTTTCTGGAAGCACAAAGAGCTCATCATCTCCTTCCCGGTTCCACCCCCGCTCGGTATTGTGCAACCCCCGCGAATACAGCTGGCAGTTCCGCTGGAAAACGCAGACCCGACGAAGAGGACGAACGCGCCTTCCTCTTGGAAGGGGTGGTTTCCCCCCACGTTGGAAAGGAAGTGACGTCCGCCCAGGGTTCCCGGAAGCGCCTCGCTTCTGTATGCGAAAGAAGCGTTTTCACTGGTTTAGGGCAAGTGGTGGGACTCCCCGAGAGAGCAGAAGGTAAAGAGTGGTCTCCAAGTATCGTACGCGGGAGAGCGAGATTGCGTGGTTATCCACCTAGCGCAGGATGGGAATTGTAGTGGCTGGACTCCCGATTCCATAAATCGCAGCCTATCGGGCAAATCTGGAAAGTAAAGCTGCACTCCCTCCCTCCCCCCTCCCTCCGCTCTGTCCAGGCGGATCTCAGCTGCTTGCATCCCGTTAACTCCTTCGTCCCGTATTGGTCTCCTCGGGGGTAAATCCTATACGGGGTCAAGGAAGGTTTTCTGAGTGAGGCTGGAGCGGTGTTTGGGGCTTTTGAGCAGGGAGGATCCCCAGATTACTCCTCCGACTCGTTGAGCGGGCGGTAGGCAGAGAACTTGGGAAAGTGAAATAAATCCTGGCCCTGCTTTTTAAAGGAGGGGATCAGGATAGAGGGGAAGAGGTGTGAAACCAACGCTTTCAAACCGTTTGCTATAGGAGTGCAACTAGCCAGTGGGAGGAGACGTCAGTTTCCAATAAGGGGTAGATCGTTAGCTTGGAGGAATGCCAGGCCTTCCCAGGAGTTTGCTTTGAGAAGTTATTTGCTGAAGAAAAAACTCTTTAAAAATAGAGTTAAAAAATCCTGAGGGCTCCGGTTTTAATTTCACCTCTCTTTTGAAAGTTTTACAACTTTTACATCAGCCTTCATTCAGATTGTATGTTAAGATAATAATTCTGGACGTCAGCACTATGAATATCTGTGTTTAAAATTGCCTTTGGAGAAGGAATGCCTGAAACGTTCAGTTTTTAAAAAAGCATTTGTAACAGGAATTCTGATTCGTTTTTTTTTTTTTTAAAGATTGATTTGTTTGAGGTATTACATTATTATTGAGGTATTACATTAGTGTTTGTTGCAAAGATAGGGTAACAAAAGAATACAATAGATACTATAGATGTACATGGATTTTTTATGGGGGTTTTGTCATAGCTAGCCAGAATTCTGAATACCTAAGTTATCCCTGAAATCTTTTCCTGGCTTTTTGCAGGGAGGACTTTGGAGTGAGAGGATTGTTGTTGTTTTTAGCTGTCCAAAAATGTTGTTTAACTTCTTTTAGACTTCAGTAATAATTTTTATGAGTTTCTCATATGAGAAAAGAGCAAGAAAATATAATTCAATAATATAATTGAAATCAGGTTGCCAACACCCCCCAAACAGCCCCCCCCCAAGTATTCTAAGTTCTGTATGTGGCTCTGAGCCACAGATTACTCACTTTTTATTTTAATACTGCTAAACATATAAGAGGAAACCCTTACCAACATGCTGAAAACTAAGTATTAGTGAGTCACACTGCCTTATGCCCTTCACATAATCATATATTATGGTCTACAATAAGGGGATTTGCTGATATCTTCTTTCTCTTTCTTCTTTCAGGCTACATTTTACCTTCAGACAGTAATTTGGTTCCTAATAACTGCTGCTGTGCCCCCGCCATAAACCCTGCTATGTGGTTGTATATTAGCTGAATATCTTTCCATATTGGGGGGCGGGCGGGAAAGATGAGAGGATTTAAAGACAATTTCCCCATCTTGGATAAATTTCTCATGGAATGTTTGATGTAGAGCAAATGTGGGTGAGTAACAGTTTTGGAAAAGAAGGTCAGGTAAAGGAAAGAAACAGCTTTTGCCTGTGGATAAATGATGAAATGGGGGTGGGGGTTTGGGGCTTTGACATGGTACAAATAGTGCAAGGTGCAAAAATGAAAGATTTGAGGAACTATTGATATAAGACAGTGATGGCAAACCTTTTTGGCATTGCGTGCCAAAAGTCCAAGCGCGAGAGCGTTGTTGGGCTCACATGTGCCGGCATACATAATACAGTGGGTGCCCCCATTTGCATATGCACACATGACCCCCCATGCACTGCTCATGCGCACATGCAACCCCTTACTGTGAATGTGCCCCCCCCCCCCTTTTCCAAGAGGGCAGGTGTTCCTTTTACTGCTCTACCGGTCTGTTCCCTGGTGGGACAAAGGAGCAGCCATTCTTCAGCCAGTGTCAGCCCTCTCGGCCCTGCCACCTCAAAAGCCATTATATAGGCTTTCTCAATAGCTGGCGAACCAGCAATGGCTGGAGAACCGCTGAATAGGTGGCCTTGCCTGGAGTCCTCCCCGCTGGGAGCCACAGTCCAACCAGGTGCAGCTGACGGGGCTTTGGCTGACCAGAAGCCAGTGAGGGCTGCCTGCGCAGATGACCCTGTGCCTGCCATCAAAGTGGGGCCGAGATACACCTCTGCCCATGCCACCAGCTGCACAGATCTCCTGGGCAGCCTGTCTCCAGTGTTCCTCCTGCGTAGTGGCACTGGCTGCCCAGCCAGCAAATGTTGCCCCGCTTGGAGCTGCTGTTCCTCTGCCAGCAGCAGACACTCTCCCCCCGCCACCGCTCCAGAAGAGCAGCAGTAGCTGAAGGGAGAAGGGCAAGAGCGACAGGCTGGCTCAGGTGCGTCGGGCAGCATTTGCTGGCTGGGCGGTTGGTAGGGCTGCACAGAAGGAATGCCGGAGACAGGAAGCCCAGGGCAGTGTTTCCCAACCTTGGCAAGTTGAAGATATTCGGACTTCAACTCCCAAAATTCGGCTGGGGAATTCTGGGAGTTGAAGTCCAGATATCTTCAACTTGCCAAGGTTGGGAAACATTGGCCCAGGGGACCCGCAGCCCAAGGCAGTGTTCCCTCTAATTTTTTGGGGGGGTGGGCGGAAAAGTATAGTGTCTGAGCGGCAGTCCCTTCGGGACTGGGCAGCACAGAAATATTAAATAAATGAATGAATGAACGAACAAACAAACAAACAAATAAATAAATAAATAAATAACCCACCCTGTTTTGCCTCAGAGAATTTCAAAATAAAATACTGTACTGTGTGTCTATAACAGTGAGCTCATAATAGGGCAACTCTATCAATATCAAAATGCCACTTAAATAGTTGAGCTAGTTTCAAACTAGATTTTGATTTTCTTTCTCTCTTCCTTACTCCCATTCTTTTTCTTTATCTTTTCCTTCCTCTCTTTTTTCTATCTGTTTCTCTCTCTTCCTCTCTCTCTCTCTCCTTCCCTCTCACTCTTTCCCTCTCGGCTTCTGGGCAGGTTTGGAAAACTCTGAGTTGATGATGATTTTTAAGTGAGCGATTGCTCACTGCTCATCTTAGAGGGAACTATGGCCCAAGGGACTCACGCAGCTGGTAGAGACAACAAAGGGGCACCTCGGCCTCACTTCGATGGCAGACATAGGGTTATCTGCGCAGGCAGCCCCCACCACCACCCTGCAATCACAGGCTGCTTGTCTACTTTGGACCACCTGGGGTGCACAAGAAGCTGGTAGGGAGGGAGGGAAGCCCGGATTATCTTGCTCTGCTCCTTTAGGAAGAGACCACCAGGATCCTCTCTCCACATCTTTTGGCACACGCATGAGTGCCAGAGACCAGACCGGCTGGCCAGTGCGCATGCACACAATGGAAACAGGAAGACCATCTTCCTGGACCATGCATGCGCAATGGTTGGCTGCTGTTCTGGTTTCTGATGCGCATGAAAACCAGCTGGCCAGCGCACTGGAACCTGAAAGAGCAAAGGGCGACGGTTTTGTGTGCCCAGAGAAATGATTCAGCGTGCCATAGGTTTGTCGTCACGGATATAGTATGAGGATAGGGAATTTTTTCACTTTGGTGTACAGTATTCCCTCGATTTCTGCGGGGGATGCGTTCCAAGACCGCCCGCGAAAGTCGAATTTCCGCAAAGTAGAGATGCGGAAGTAAATACACTATTTTTGGCTATGGACAGTGTCACCAGCCTTCCCTTAGCACTTTAAACCCCTAAATTGCAATTTCCCATTCCCTTAGAAACCATTTAGATTATTACTCGCCATGTCTATTTATTAAAGTTTATTAAAAAAAATATTTATTAAAGGCAGATGAAAGTTTGGCAATGACACATGACGCCATCGGGTGGGAAAACGCGTGGTATAGGGGAAAAACCCGCGAAGTATTTTTTAATTAATATTTTTGAAAAACCGTGGTATAGACTTTTCGCGAAGTTCGAACCTGCGAAAATCGAGGGAACACTGTATTTGTGGGGAAAAGTCTATTAATAGTTATATTTTATGCACTTTATTCACCTTAGTAAGAGTTACATGCGGGTGGAAGTTTTTTTCCTCTCTCCCCTTTTTCTGTTTGACACTCACCATCCCTGTCCGCCTCCCCCATCTCTATTATCATTTGTTTCCTATTGTGGGAAAGGGAAGCATTCCTTGCTTATGATTTGCTTACTTGCTGAGGTCTTTGAAATTTAGTTGAACGTACACAGTTTCCTAATCATTGTTGTAGAAGTAAACTTGTGCTCAATTAAGATAAAGGCAATCTAGTGATGTATTTCTAAAAGGGCCTCATCACAAGTAGAGTATGAAGAAACAACTTATTTATGCTATTGCTGCCAGCATCTAGAATCCGCGGATGTGCTTTTCCAAATATGGATATTCCATGGAGCCATCATAGATAAGAGCTTGATGATCTGTCCTTAGTAATTCTGACTTATCTGTTTCAGAAAGTAGCTATTTTTGATCCACAAAACAACAGTTTCCCTATGTTGTTTGCAGAATTGGTTGAGAGCGCACGTGGGCGCATATGGACTCTTTTTCCTATCAGGCAGGAGAGCACAACTTTTGAGGTAAAGTATTTCTACCAAGACAAGATGGAGAATGGTAGGACTTTTGTCTTTCCTGAAGAAATGAAAGAGGACTGAAGAAGCTGAACTCCAAGAGACTGTTTTGTTGTCTGATTTCAAGCCTAACTATATAATGCTGCTGTGGCCCATGCCCTGAGATGGCCAAAATAGGCACCAATGAACCTCAGCTATCACAAGGTAAGCTTAATGAAACCCACAAGGTAAGCTTAATAGAATCATTGCTTAAACTTTTTAAAGTTTAATAATAATAATAATAATAATAATAATAATAATAATAATAATAATAATAATCTTTTTCTTCCTTCTTCTTCTTCTTCTTCTTCTTCTTCTTCTTCTTCTTCTTCTTCTTCTTCTTCTTCTTCTTTCCACCTCCTTTCCTTTTTCCTCCACCTCCACCTTCTTCTTTCTTCTTCCTTCTTCCACCTTCTTCTCCTTCAAAGAAACAGATTGTGGGGAGCCCAATTCACAGATCAAAAACGAATGGTCAGTGGCAAAGACAGAGTCTCGGAATACAGTGAAAATTGAAGTAATTTGCACAGACGATGGCGAAAGTTCTACGCAAAGCATTGGTGAGCAGAATAACCGATTCAGCAATCTGAAGTGTATTAGGGGAATATTATTGAGGAAATCACTATTATGGATAGCCCTGAAGTACGATTGTAATAAGCATGCCCATCACAGTTTTAACTTGTGATGGCTATAAATCAGGTTGCCCACATGACCGACCTGATTTTTACAACCTGTTTTGCAGCGACCCTTAAAGTAACTGCCATAGTCATTAATCCGAAGCAGTGGTTCACCGTGGACCCGGTTTTGTTGAAAACTGGGATTAAATGAGAATTTTTGGCAAAAACATAAAATGTGGTCGCATAATACAAGACACTGTAAACAGCTGTAAATGTCTGAAATACAGTCATGTGACGGCAGTGGGGGGGGATGTAGGTCTGTTCCCAACTAACCAGCCATAAATCAAGGACTTTCTGTACAGGTATAGTAAGGATTCTGAGCAAAAGTCCATGTTTTATGTTTTAAATGTTTGTATGTTGCTTTTCAGTATGGAAATTTGAAGAAAATGACTAGTTTGTATGAAATAATAAGCCAGACTGCAGTGAATTTTATTTTATTTTAGGGATAATGTACTTATGCAGCCTGTCCTAATGACTATTCCTCCATCAAGTGAAAATGACTAAGTAATTATACTGGTATGGGTGGTACAAAAGAACAAACTCTTTTCTTGTTGAAGCATCATTCTCAAAAATAATTGGTTTTGTCAAAAATGAAATTTGATTAATACTTAATTAAATTGGTCATTTAATTATTTCAGTTACTATAATTTTTAACTTGCCCATTATATCCTCATTAAAAGTTATAATTCATATATAGCAACATATGTAGCGGCTACAAAGATTGCACTCAAGACTTTCGGGAACTGAAAGAAACAGATAATAACCACATATTTTCACAGGAATATGGAAGCCACAAACCACTAAATACCATCGAAACACTTTCAACATGATATAAAAGCCTAGAACCAAACAAGTGTTTTCAAAGATTGTTGTGTTTTCAAAGATTGTTGTGTTTTCAAAGATTGTGTTACCAAGCGATTACAGTAAATAAATGGATCGAGAGAAAAAGCTTCTGTTTTCACGAATAGTCTGACTTTGTAGCCAGCTACCACTTGAAAAGGAGGACTTAGAGTGATTATGCTGTTCTGTTCAGGCCTGTGAGACCTGAAATCAAAGTTTGAGATCCTGTAAAAAAATTTCCCTGCATATCTGAAACTTGCAATTTCATGACTTTGCATCATTTCAGGGGTTCTCTCTATGAGAAATTTTTTTGGGGGAGGGGGTGTTCTTTCTTGCTGAAAAAAAAAAAAGTCCCTAAAGGTCTGTTTCCGGGTTGCCCTGACCCTGACCGAAAATTCTTCATTTGAAGAGCTTATGTGGGGTCAATTTGAAAGCCTTTTTCACTTGGAAAGTAGTCTGAACATTTCTGCACACAATGATATGAAAATTGAACTGAAAAAAAGTATGCATATTGCTTTATTTTGATCATAAAAGGCAGCCCCCCCTTTATTTGTGAACTTTTTTTCAATTTATAGTTTAGCTTGCAAAATGGGTTCAATTTTACAAAGGTGGTGTGGGATTGGTAGTTTGAACATTTCTGAATATAAGAAAAATATAAATGAACTGAAAGAAATGATGCTTATTGGTTTTTTAAAATCAGAAATAACCCCCCCCCCCCGGGCTGCTTGCAACAATTTTCACTTTAAAAAGAATTTTAGGCTCCAAATCAGAAATATTTTTAATATCTTAGGCATTCATTTACTCAATTTAACATTGCTGATCATCATAAAATATTTTTGGGGTGGGGGCTAATTTTTTTCTGGGCAAAAAAAAAAAATCACGTCGAGTCTGTTTCTGGTCGTATACAACCCGGACCAAAAAGAATTTTTTTTAGGTATTTGAATTTGGTCTTTTTGAAAAACTTTTTTCACTGGGAAACTAGTTTGAACATTTATGAACGTAATGATATGAAAATTGAAGTGAAATAAATTGATGCATATATTTTTATTTTGATCAAAAAGCCCCACCCCCATTTTTTCAGAATTTCGTGTCAGGTTTAGGCTACAAATCTCTAAGGAATTTCCCTCCAAAAGTTTTGATATTCTAAATTGAACATTCCTGATCATAAGAAAAGTAGAAATGAACTGAAAAAAATGATTCTTATTTGTTTATTTTGGTGACAAAAGGGTCACACACACACCCATCAGCCTTGCTGTGTGCCATTATTTTCACTTTTTATATATATTTGGTTAGAAATATTTGGAATATCCTTTTTAAAAGCAAGCACATGATAGCCAGACAACTACTTTTATGAAAGAAATCCATTTTACTAAAAACAAGTATGTAAGTTTGAAATTAACAGCATAATTTTTACATAAATTGAAATAATTGAACATGGGGGGGGAGACTTTTATGTGCAAAATAAATAAATATGCATCAATTTTTCCAGTTCAATTTTCATATCATTATGTTCAGAAATGTTCAAGCTACCAATCCCATACCAACTTTAGTAAAATAGAACGCATTTTGCAAGCAAACCTATCCATAAATTGAAAAACATTTCACAAAAACAGGGGGGGGGGGCGCATTTTATCAGCAAAATAAACCAATAAGCATTACTTTTTTTCATTTCAATGTGTGCAGAAATGTTCAAACTTGCTTCCAAGTAAAAAAAAAGCTTTCAAAAAGACCAAATATAAGTACCTAAAATGAACAATTTGTGGTCCGGGTCAAATAGACCCGGGAACATAACATTAGGGTGTGTTTTCGAACAGAACAGCAGGGTTAAGTTTGCCTGCCTAATCGGATATAGCAGGAACTACGCTGAATAGGGAATTCTGGGAGTTGAAGTCCACACATCTTAAAGTTGCTGAGTTTGAGAAACTCTGCTTAACACTAACCACAATAAAATGCAATCTCTACTGTTATCAGTCTTATATGTTCAATTATGACTCCGGGTTGCTTATCTTTTTTTTTTTAATGTTGCCAAATGATTGCCTCTGAAGATGATAGAGGGGATAAGTATAAACCAAATGCACACTTTGTGCAATATCTAGGCATAGGAGTGCTTTAAAAACATCGAAATTAACGCCAATTAAGTGGGGAGGAGTCCCCTGTTTCTCTTCTCACAGTAATTATTTTTGGTTTTCTCTCTCTTCCTCTGCAGCTGAGGAGCCAGCCCGTAAACGCAAAAAAGGCCCTGCCCCCAAGATGCTGGGGGACGAAGTCTGCAGCGTGTGCGGAGACAAGGCCTCGGGTTTCCACTACAACGTCCTGAGTTGTGAGGGTTGTAAGGGCTTCTTCCGGCGTAGCCTCATCAAAGGGGCTCAGTATACCTGCAAGGGCAATGGGCAGTGTCACATGGACATGTACATGCGGCGGAAGTGCCAGGAATGCCGGCTGAAAAAATGCCGACAAGCAGGGATGCGGGAAGAATGTGAGTCATGGGACCTTAGCCACGACAACCAGTCAAGGTTACTTATTCAGGGCCTAGCTAAGAATGGGAACTGTCCTGGTGCAGAGCAAAGCCATTGCTTTCATCATCATGATTTCCAAGAGTGGGTCCTGCTGGGTCCTGTGGTCCTATAGGGGGACAATTCTTTAAAAAACAAATGGTGGTTTCAGCTTGGAAGGGATTGATCTGTCTGGGGGGGGAGGAACAGAAGCAGCAGACTAGCAAGGATCATCCTAATGGAATAAAAAGGTTGGAAATAGAAAGTAGGAAGGAAATGTTTTCCCTATTTGCTCCCAGAATTCTAAATGCTTCATTGACGTTCTATCTATCTATCTATCTATCTATCTATCTATCTATCTATCTATCTATCTATCTATTTGATTTCTATGCTGTCCTTCTCGAGGTGAGAACATTATGAATGCAACAATATGTAAAGAAATCTAAAAATACTATAAAAGAATTATTCAAATTACTAAAAAGTATTAAAAATTCCATACACAGTCATGCACATTCATCCAATTCAATAATACATAGTATCGGCTGGAGACAATGTCATCACTCATGGCTCCCATGCCCGCTGGCAGAGGTAGGTCCTAAGAGCTTTACGAAAGACCAGGGGGGAGGGGGAGGTATGTATCTCCGGAGAGAGTTCGTTCCAGAGAGCCGGGGCCTCCACAGAGAAGGCTCTTTCCCTAGGCTCTGCCAGCCGACATTGTCTGACTGACAGGACCTGGAGAAAGCTGACTCTGTGGGACCTAACCGGTCACTGGGACTCATGCAGCAGAAAGCGGTCCTGGAGGTAATCTGGTCCTAAGCCATGTAGGGCTTTATAGGTCATAACCAGCACTTTGAATTGCGTCCGGAGACCAATTGGCAACCAATGCAGCTCACAGAGTGATGTTGAAATGTGGGCAGATCTTGGTAGCTCCACTATAGCTCATGCGGCTGTGTTTTGCACAATTTGCAGTTTTAAAGTTTTAAAGATTGAGTGCTCTAGGACAGGGGTAGGCAAAGTTGGCTCTTCTATAACTTGCAAGCTCAGGAATTCTGGGAGTTGAAGTCCACATGTTATAGAAGAGCCAACTTTACCTACCCTTCCTCTAGGACTCTAGTTTCTCAACCAGAGCAACTTTAAGATGTGCGGACTTCAACTCCTCAAGAATTCGCCAACTAACCCAGCTAGGGAACTCTGGGAATTAAAATCTACATACCTCAAAAGTTGCTCCAGTTGAGAAACATTGATGCAGGAATGAGGAATCTGTGGGCCCACCAGATGGCGCCAAAGACTAAGCCAAAATAGCCAATAGTGAGAAATGATGGGAGTTGAAGTAGGCCCATATTTGATAGGCCGAATGAGCCTTATCAGCAAGAAACCCTCAAGTTACAAACATCAAAACGGAAAAAAAATGCTGAAAGTGCAAAGCTTTGAGTCAATAGGACGAATTGGATTGCACTCTGAGGGAAAACAATAATGAGGCAGAAAATTTCCTGGGCAGTGCATCCCACAGTGGAGAAAGATGGTTCATCAGAATGCTAAGTGCATCTGGAATTCCCTGCTGAAGTTTTCATGCCAGCCTCCCTCTCTGTCTCCAGGTGTTCTTTCAGAAGAACAAATCCGCAAGAAGAAGACCTCTAAGCACGAGGCTGATGGGGTTCCAGCTGGGGAGAAAGATGGAGGCGAAGTACTTCGAGTACCTCCGTTGCTCTGTGATCCTGCTTTATCTCAACCTGAGCCAGTTCCTCTTACCCCACAGCAGGAGGGCATGATCCAACAGTTGGTGGCGGCCCAACAGCAGTGCAACAAGAGGAGTTTTAGCGATCAGCCCAAAGTCACGGTACGTCTTTGTGTGTGAGAGAGAGAGCCCTAAATTGATTTCAAGTCCTGACTAGTTCTAAGGCTGGGGCCTATGGGAAAGGCAGGCAATAGTCTTAATGGCTTTCTAGAGCAGCTTTCCTATCCTAATAGTTTCTGGGTAAGTTACACTGTGATTTCCATGGTTATAAAAAGAGATTAGACAACCATTTGTCTGAAATAGTATAGGGTAGTGTTGCTGGCTGGGGAATTCTGGGAGTTAAAGTCCAAATATCTTCAAGTTGCCAAGGTTGGGAAACACTGTTGTAGGGCCGTGATGGCGAACCTATGGCACAAGTACCACAAGCAGCACACAAAGCCAAATCGGAAGGCACATGAGGTGTTGCCCTATGTCAGCATGTATGCGCTAGTCAGCTGATTTTCGGCCTTGGGGAAGGCCTTTTTGCCTTCCGGAGGCCTCCCTAAATCCCCAGAGTGCAAAAAACTGCCTAACGGGCAAACAGGAAGTTTGGAAAAACAGACTTCCAGTTTACCCATTGGGGTCTTCAGTTTCCTGAAGCCCCGGAGTGTAAAAAACAGCCCAATGGGCAAACCAGGAGTCCGTATTCCCAAACTTCCAGTTTGCCGGTATGGCTTGTTTTTCCCTTTTTTCGTGAGGCCTGGGTGCATGTGTGGGGGGCAGTGAGGCCTATGGGCAGCGCGAGGGTGCACATAAATGAGGGGAGGGAATGGGTGTGGGCACATGCGCGCGTACTAGCAAATGCACCCACACCCTTTTCGCATGTGAACCAAATCACTGGTATAAGGTCCTCGGATTAGAAGACTACCAAGGTCCCTTCCAATTTTGTTATTCTGGATAAGCCATTGTGTGTACTAGGCAAACTTCATTCCCTTTTTATTTCCTCCCTTATCTCTTATTTTTCCCATTACTTCCCAGCCCTGGCCAATGAGCAGCGACCCCAACAGTCGGGAGGCACGCCAGCAGCGCTTTGCCCATTTTACAGAATTAGCCATCATTTCAGTGCAAGAGATTGTGGACTTTGCCAAGCAAGTACCCGGCTTCCTGCAGCTCTCGCGGGAAGACCAAATTGCACTGCTGAAGGCTTCTACCATTGAGGTGAGCAAGGATCTTTCTCTTGCTTCTATAGTTGTAAGAGCTAAAAATCTTATGCTGCCTAGGGCTGTTGACCTGGAAATGTTTCTGTAGTTAAAGACTCTACACCCTGTAGTAATAACTCAGTGAAAACTGGCATAGTGTATATTTTGCACAAACAAGATTAATCAGTAATATTTCCAACAAAAGAGGATCAGATAGCAAATGATGAAAAAGATTTTCCATCAAAAGAATTTTTGCATTCAGCTGCCATTGATACAGACTAGCGTTTTCAACCTTGACAGCTTGAAGATGTGTGGACTTCAATTCCCAGAATTCCCCAGTCAGCCATTTTGAGAGTTGAAGTTCACGCATCTTCAAGATGGCGAGTAACATTGATGGACACAATATTAGATCAGCTGGGCAAATGAATTCCTTTACTATAAACAATCCTATTATTAACAATATATGATGCACCAAACCAAATTACACAGACATGCTCACAAAAATCATTACCGCCTGACCCTAAAGCAAAATAGCAATAATTTCTCTATTCAGAGTTTTTCAAATAGAATTTTAAAACGTGGCTCTGAAGTTTTATAGTCCAGGTACAAAGGTTGTTGTCTGTGAGAATTAGGCTGTAGTTTAAAGCGTTTTTTATGAATACTGAGTGGGTATTTATTTATGATACTTGCTGTTACACTGCTTTTATTATATTGCAATGTGTACTGCATTGTGTGTTGCTTCTGCTTTTTTAGGCCTCAGAATGGGAAAGGATGCAATTTTTTTTAAGCAGAGAAAAGGAAGGAGAACTTAGCTTTCCAGAGAATTAATAAATGTGTGGTATAAACCGTTACCTACCTAAACATATACCACAAATGTTAGTTTTTTTAAAGAAGGGCAATAGCTGTTCTTTGACACTTGCTTATCTTCTTAGATCATGTTACTAGAGACAGCCCGGCGCTATAATCATGAGACTCAGTGCATTACATTTCTTAAAGATTTTACATACAGCAAGGATGACTTTCACCGGGCAGGTGAGTGAAAAGTGAAAAGTTAATCATGATGGAATAGTGTAGGGAAGAAATCTGCAGAGAGAGAGCAGGGGGCGGGGAAGCAGGTATGCATGAAATAGTAGAGGTTACTCCGAAAAAATTCCTGGCTCACCCAAGAAGAATCAGCTGGCTGGGAGTGATGGGAATTTTGATATAAACACATATAAAGAGAATCAGATTTGGGAAGGTCCCTTTGAGGGTATAAATAGTCATTCTTCACACATAAATTTCATTTGATAAAATTTCACAAAGAGAGGTTTTATTAAATTGTCCTAGATGGTTTTATCTCTGCTTAAAGAAGAGACCCTATTCCCTTATATACACTGAAAGCAAAATCTTCGCGGTTACTTTTCTGGCATTTGGATTCTTGGCACATTATGACTCCCATTAGATACAAAATGAAGAAATTACCCAGAACTTTAAATAAAATTAGTTTAGAGTAAAGTTTAAATAAATAAAATGTCTTACCCAGAAATATATTCAAAAATATATATCATGTATTTGTACCCTATGACAATCATTAAGTTTTGTACCTCATGATTTCCAAATGTAAAATAATGTTTCCAAATGTAAAATAATGCACTTGGGGAAAAGGAATCCTCAATCTGAGTATTGTATTGGCAGTTCAGTGTTGGCAAATACTTCAAAAGAAAAGGATTTAGGGGTAGTGATTTCTGACAGTCTCAAAATGGGTGAACAGTGCAGTCAGGCGGTAGGGAAAGCAAGTAGGATGCTTGGCTGCATAGCTAGAGGTATAACAAGCAGGAAGAGGGAGATTATGATCCCACTATATAGAATGCTGGTGAGACCACATTTGGAATACTGTGTTCAGTTCTGGAGACCTCACCTACAAAAAGATATTGACAAAATTGAACGGGTCCAAAGACGGGCTACAAGAATGGTGGAAGGTCTTAAGCATAAAACGTATCAGGAAAGACTTAATGAACTCAATCTGTATAGTCTGGAGGACAGAAGGAAAAGGGGGGACATGATCGAAACATTTAAATATATTAAAGGGTTAAATAAGGTCCAGGAGGGAAGTGTTTTTAATAGGAAAGTGAACACAAGAACAAGGGGACACAATCTGAAGTTAGTTGGGGGAAAGATCAAAAGCAACATGAGAAAATATTATTTTACTGAAAGAGTAGTAGATCCTTGGAACAAACTTCCAGCAGATGTGGTAGATAAATCCACAGTAACTGAATTTAAACATGCCTGGGATAAACATAGATCCATCCTAAGATAAAATACAGAAAATAGTATAAGGGCAGACTAGATGGACCATGAGGTCTTTTTCTGCCGTCAGACTTCTATGTTTCTATGATTCTTGATAAATGTATCTTTTATTTTATATACACTGAGAGTATATGCACCAGAGACAAATTCCTTGTGTTACCAATCACACTCGGCCAATAAAGAATTCTATTCTATTCCTGTCCTATCCTGTCCTATCCTGTCCTATCCTATCCTGTCCTATCCTATTCTATTCTGTTCTATTCTATCCTATTCTGGATACTAATATATTTCCCAAGTGATTAATCTGGGTGGACCAGTGATGTATTTCTGAGTGATTTCTCCCAATTCCTTGTTTCACATCTCAAATGAAAAGGGTGTCATAAAGACCACTGAGATGTCACATTTAACGAGAGTTAGCATTTGTTTCTAATCATCCTTTTGCAGAGGTGAACCTATGCGGCGAGACTTGATTGTCCTTTGTATCTTCTGCATATCTGGTCTTGATTCTGGGATCCTTATTGTGCAGTAAAAAGAGTGTGTTGGTTCAGGCTCTCTAGTTTAGTTTCCATCTTCCTTCCTCTGTTAAAAAATAGTTGTTTATGTGTCACATTATATAATGTTTTCTTCTGTAGGAAGAAAGCTTGGAAGAACTTGTACTTAAAAAACTTAAAAGTGTTTGTTCTTCACAGATTTTCTTTTTGCCTATAGTCAGAGTTACTTTATAGTAAACATTTGTTGCCTTAGTTGTACTGTATATTAATTTTTAAGCCTAGTTCAAAATGCTGATATTTGAATTCCTCCAACCTAGATTATTTATTATTAACCTAGCAGCTTCCTAAATTCAGCTAAAGAAAACTACCCTACTGCTAGTGAAGACAGGTTAGTTAGGGAGAAAACACTTGTTTCTGCCTGGCTTTTAAAAAAAATTCTGATAGGCATTTTGCCTGCCAGGTTTTCAGATTATTTTGTGCCACTAACCATGCTCAACCTATATCACTTTCTAATGAATGTACAATGTTGTTTTCTGTTTTTAAAAGATAGTTATCTTTATAATGAATTAGCTTCTTGTTTTATGGATAGTTTGCTATTGCCATCTTCTGGGCGGGTCTTTCCAATCTTTAGGTCTATATCTACAGCCCAAACTATTAATTTATTTTATACACTTATACTTTGAAGCACTCGTAAGCTTGAGCAATGCAAAATAGCTAAAGTGAGGTAAGATAGAACTCTAAAACAAACAAGAAATACACTTGGAGGTCTGAACATGGCAAGTTAGATGACATCAGTCATTCCGTAATGTTTTGTTTTTCTCCCTCTCCAATCCCCTCACCCCCAAAACAAGGTCTTCAGGTCGAATTCATCAACCCCATATTTGAGTTTTCCCGGGCCATGCGACAGCTGCAGCTGGATGATGCCGAATACGCCCTCCTCATTGCGATCAACATCTTCTCTGCTGACAGGCCGAATGTGCAGGACCATGGCCTGGTAGAGTCATTGCAGCAACCCTACATTGAGGCCCTCAGTTCTTACATCCACCTCAATCGCCCACAGGTATCTGAATTGGGGCAGAGGAGCAGCGATGAATGCCGAGGGAGAAAAACAATAGAGCAAAGGGGATAGATTATCATCATTGGGTGGAGGAAAATTGATTTAAAAAAAAATAACATTCCTCCTGGTCTGAGGAATGACCACAAGGCAAAACTCATGATTTAGCACATTTTATTAGATTGCAAAGACTACAGCTGGCTTAAGGCAACATAAATTTGGGTGTCCCTAGCAAATTCTAGGATGGGATTGGGAAATTAGTAGCCTGCTCCGTACACTGTACTACACCTCTCATCTCCACTAATTATTTTTATGCTGGGCACAAATGATAGGAATTCAGTGTTTAGAAGGCTGTACAGTAGTACCTCTAGATACGAGCTGCTCCACATGCGAGTATTTCAAGTTACGAGAGGAGAGAAATTTCTTTTCGAGACCCGAGCTCAAATTCGGGATACGAGCCGAGTGTCCACTAGGTGGCGCAAGAATCCTTGCTTCTGGTTATCTCGGAGGGGAAAAACCATTTGTTCCAGATATGAGTTGTCTAAAGCCATTTGTTCCAGATATGAGTTGTTCGACATACGAGCTCCGTTCTGGAACGAATTAAACTCGTATCTAGAGGTACTACTGTATTGTATAGGCATTTTTCTTTTCACTTTAATTGATTTGGCAGAGCAAGTGCTAATTCTTTGTCTGCAAGGGAGAGTTTTCTGTTCCAGTAGGAATTGCAGAGTGGAACAATCCAGCTGAAGACACAAAACTATGAGGATAAATTTTGTGAATCCAAAGGAAGTTTGCTTCAGATTAGCCTTTAATATTAAGAGTTCAAGAACCACAACCGTTCCTTCAAAGTTGGCTGAAACTGTGTAGCACACTACACTAGACCCACTACTATTTAAAGCATAACACAAAATGTATTGAACATCCTGGGTTTAAAGGTGGAATAAGGCCCTTTTCCAACCTTGAAGTTCTTTTTTGCCAAGAATTTCCCAACATTGCAAATGTCAGTGGCAAAGTGCCTGAATTATTGGCATGGTTTGCTTCCAATTTAAAATGAAAAGTAAGTGTGGTAAGTCTCCGACAGATTTATTTCAGCTCTGAAACTGAAACCTCTTCAACCCCCACTCTTACCAAATGGAAAAAATGGTTTTCTTGATTTATCCAGGGATGTCACCATCCTGCAACCCCAAAGATAGAAAACTTTAGAAGTATCGCCTCTGGTCCTACTAACAGTTTCCTATGGCTAGACTGGGAATGGTAGGGTGTGGAGACAAGGGTTCTTCCTGAAACATTTTTGGATTGTGCAATTCTGTCCTGCTTTCACTAGATACTGTGTTAAGAGCCTGAGTAGGCCAATGGTTCCTTCCTTCCCTTTTACCAATTATTCTGGTTCCCTTTTTCCTTCTCGTTGTATCTTAGCAAATTATGTATCTTTCATAGGCCATAGTCAAACATACATACTATTTTCAGAGAGTTGGGTAGGATTAATTTTTTTTTAAAAAACCCTCTTTCAACTTACAGGTACAGGTAGTCCTCAACTTACGACCAAAATTCAGCTCAAAATTTCCATTGCTAAGCAAAATTCACTTGTTAAGTGAATTGTATCCCAATTTACCACTCATTCCTATCACAAATTCACTTGTTACTTGAGTGTGGGCACGTGCCCGCTTGCTAGCACACACACACGCACACACACACACACACACACAATTTTGGCACGTGAACTAAAAAAAGATTTGCCATCACTAGTTTCTATGTTAGTTTGCTGGGTATTTAATCAGTTTGTATTCTTCTCAGACACTTCACATTTAAAGGCAGGCCTTTGAGTGCTCTGAACCACTTGGAATCTCAAACGAGATTCTTCTGACTCAAGGCGCCACGCCCTTCACCCGACCTCTTTTGGCCTCCCTTTCCTTCCGCAGGACCACCTGATGTTCCCCCGCATGCTGATGAAGCTGGTGAGCCTGCGGACGTTGAGCAGCGTGCACTCAGAGCAGGTCTTTGCTTTGCGCCTTCAAGATAAGAAGCTTCCGCCACTTCTGTCTGAGATCTGGGACGTCCACGAATAGACCTTTCTGGGGAAGAGGCAGAACCTCTCCCAGCAGCACCAGCAGACATGCTTCCCCATAGCGAGTCTTTGGATTCAGCGTAAGCCTTACAATGGCTGGACTGGGACCCTGCCAAAAGAATTGAGTCGTGAGCTACTAAGCACTTTTGATTCCTCCTCCTTCCCAAAACAGTCCTCGTCTTTCTTCCATTGCTTCAGACTCGGCGGAGGGGGAAGCGGTGATCGGTCCCACCTTCCTTCTTGAGTGGGAAGAGGGAGAAGTTGAAAAACAAAAACTTTTTTTTCCTCCAAAGATCTCACTCCCTCATTTTCCCGAACAGCAAACAGCTGGGCCCTCCGTCATTAACCTAACTGCAGTGATTCACTTAACAACCATGGCAAGACAACAGAGAACGGTTTCTCCTTAGGGAGGGAAGAGTTTTACAGTGAAAATAAGAGGGAGTTGCCATATGTAGTACCTGGTGTATGGGGCAAATACCCAAAAGAAATAAACTGGTCGTGAAAATGAAGCATTTCATTGGTTTCCTGATACCCTTGTGTGGGAAATGTTCCCTTGTAGTTAATTGGGGAAGGGATGGGGTGGGGGACCCAGGATCCTGTCTGAAGGGAAAGGAAGCAGAGTTATTAAGCATACTTGACTGAGTCCACTTATCACTTATAAAGAGTGTGTCTGTGCACCCCACCATAGCTGATACTGTATCACATGCTGGGCGCTAAAGCAAGAGTAAGTCACTGAAACATTCCAGTGGCAGCGAAATTACGATTTTAATTACGTGAGTAATTTTTTTAATATAAATTTAAGATAATGCGAACTCATGAAGCATGCCTTAATCCTTCAGTTTTGTCCTGCATACTCTTTGCTACCCTGTAAGGCAAAAAACAAACATGGGTTTCCACTCTTATTGAGTGCCTCATGCAACAACTATTCAAAGTTATAATGCTAAAAAAAACCCAACCTTTTGGGATCAATCCTCACATTTAATAACAGTTGCAGTATCCTGCATATGATTGCTATTCATGTGCAACCATTGAGCACTTTTCACTTGTGATAAGCAATTAATATTGTATAGTATGAAAGGTGGAAATAAAATTGTAAGACACTTCATCACTTAACGACTACATCCCTTAACGACTAAGGGGAAGTAAGTTCATATGCTTCGTTCAAGATCCGTCACTAAGGGACTTAACGATCATGTTGCTAGTCCCAATTGTAGTTGCTAAGTGGGGACTACAGAAGAAAAAAATTCAGTCCCCAGTTAAAATACAATTGTCTATCCTTGTTATTGACAGTGGTTTATTACATCTATCAGGTTGAGTCTACAACACATACCTTTGCCAAAAGTAGTCATTTTATATTATATACTTAATGCCACATGTGAAGTTCAAGTTTTGTAATCTAAGGGTAGCTGAGAACTAGCATTCTTCAAGATCTCTGTGTTATTTCAAATTGTGGCCCAAGGTATGATTGGCATATCAATATTTCTTGGACATTATGGGTTACAGAGGCTTAAATTCGAATTAATAGAATTTAATTACATGGTTTTGAGTTAGATGCGATGATTCAGCCAAGTCTACAACCAGGTCATTGTGATGATAGGATGAAAGAAGGGGCAGTTCTACATAATTTTCTGGTTCTTGGAAAGGAGAGCGGAGTACATGCAGGAGATTCTAAACTAGTTTCTGAAAAAAAATGGTTACAAAATTGGTTATTTATTGAAATGTCCTTGGAGCTAGGCACAATTTATGAAACTCAATGTGTTTTAGGTCCTGTCAAACAATCAATTTATCCAGAAGCAGTCATGATTCCTGTGCTATGAAATAGTATCCCTTCTACCCCCAAATTCTATGTGGTTGTCACCTTGATGGTATTCAAAAATAGGCTGTTCTAGGCCAGGGATAGGCAAAGTTGACTCTTCTATGACTTGTGGACTTCAACTCCCAGAATTCCTGAGCCAATCATGCTAGCTCAGGAATTCTGGGAGTTGAAGTCCACGTCAGAGAAGAGCCAACTTTGCCTACCCTTGTCCTAGGCCTTGTGGAGCTTATTTGGTAGCTTTGCCCATCTGTTTTGAAGGCTCTTCTGCTTTACATTGTTTTCCCTTCTTTTTAAAGTGCATATTGTATTCAAGTGGCCTCATAAATCTAATCAGATAAATAATTATCAGTTTGGGTTTAAGACCTATGGAGGACACCAGGTAAAGTGGTCCAGAATATTATATTCCCAATGTTGCCTTTAAATCTGCCGGGCTGGAACTTCCCATTTGCAATCAGGGAAACCCCTGCCTTGTCAGGAAAATGGGGATTTCCTCCAGACTTTAAAACTGTCCACTAGAGGTCATGCAAAACCCATAGCTTCTAACTGCTCTACATTTTCAATTATATTCTGTAGTCATTGGGTTTCCCCCTCAGCTTTGCAATGAAATGCAGAGGCAGTTTATTAGCACAATGTAATATATTTGCCTTGCCAATATAAATGGAAAAGAAATACCCCAGAATTTGAAATAGGGAAACTCTAGTTCAAGGCTTTTATGCAAATAAATACCATTTTGCATAAAGTTAATCAATTTTTTTCTGGGCTAACTATACAGGTAATCCTCCACCTATGACTGTAATGCCTCCTGCCCATTATAGTTGCAAGTCATGAGAGTTGGTAACCCAGTGGGCACTTAACCAGGTCAGTTAAAGTTCTACTTGCTTTCATTGCCGCACCCCAAACATTATAAAGCTTGGCTAGTGCTAAATATATTACTCTGAATTGTGCAAAACTTCCTAATCTGTTAGCCAGGTTAAGCATATCGGGACCCATGGAATAGGCTATCAAAAGAAGGAATATGGCTATTTAGAATATAGATATATTCCTTAATAAATACTGAAAATGTTTGTAGTTTGCCTTTAATCTTTTAGACCAAGTTGAGCAATCAACTGTCACCAGGGCCCACGTGGGATTACTATCATTTTTTTCTGCAACCTCCAGGGCCTGCCACATTTCTTCCTGCTGCTGAAATTCAGTAGCAAATCACCAAGAGACACTGGGCTGATTTCTTTCAAAATGAGTACTGTAACAGGTAGGATATATCTCCAGAACCACTTAGCAAAAGTGGGTCTGTATATGCCTCCACCCCTTCCAGCGATGTCGCCATATCCCTATTAATGTTTTCTTCTTGGAAAAATATTTTTAAAAACAGCAAAAGTTTTTCTCTACATCATAGCAGGAGATTATTCCGCGGTCAGGACTCTTTTAAAGGTGGTCAGGACTCTTTTAATGGTGCAAGTTTGCTTATTTGTTTATGTAATTAATTTCTGAGCCTGACCCCTTGCCAATAATTCTGGTCGACTTCCAAAGAGTCTGCAGAGAGGGGTGGCATACAAATATTATTATTAATAATAATAATAATAATAATAATAATAATAATAATAATAATAATGTTATAGTTATAGTTATAGTGAAAATGATGGAGACTCTACTCAAAAGGAGGATAAATCAGCACCTAAAAAACAATAACTTATTGGACCCAAATCAGCATGGCTTTACTGAAGGCAAATCATGTCAGACTAATCTCATTGATTTCTTTGACTATGTCACAAAGGTGTTGGATCAAGGTGGTGCCGTGGATATTGCCTACCTGGACTTCAGCAAAGCCTTTGATACGGTTCCACATAAAGAGCTGATAGATAAATTAGTGAAGATTGGACTTAATCCCTGGATAGTTCAGTGGATTTCAAGCTGGCTGAAGCATAGACATCAGAGAGTTATGGTTAATGGCGAGTATTCTGAGCAGAGACAGGTTACAAGCGGTGTGCCACAAGGGTCTGTTCTGGGTCCTATTCTTTTTAATATGTTTGTGAGTGACATAGGTGAAGGTTTGGTAGGGAAGGTTTGCCTATTTGCCGATGACTCTAAAGTGTGCAATAGGGTTGATATTCCTGGAGGAGTCTAATATGGTAAATGATTTAGCTTTACTAGATAAATGGTCAAAGCAATGGAAACTGCAGTTTAATGTTTCCAAATGTAAAATAATGCACTTGGGGAAAAGGAATCCTCAATCTGAGTATTGCATTGGCAGTTCTGTGTTAGCAAAAACTTCAGAAGAGAAGGATTTAAGGGTAGTGATTTCTGACAGTCTCAAAATGGGTGAGCAGTGTGGTCGGGCAGTAGGAAAAGCAAGTAGAATGCTTGGCTGCATAGCTAGAGGTATAACAAGCAGGAAGAGAGAGATTATGATCCCCTTATTTAGAGCACTGGTGAGACCACATTTGGAATACTGTGTTCAGTTCTGGAGACCTCACCTACAAAAAGATATTGACAAAATTGAACGGGTCCAAAGACGGGCTACAAGAATGGTGGAAGGTCTTAAGTATAAAACCTATCGGGAAAGACTTAATGAACTCAATCTGTATAGTCTGGAGGACAGAAGGAAAAGGGGGGGACATGATCGAAACATTTAAATATGTTAAAGAGTTAAATAAGGTTCAGGAAGGAAGTGTTTTTAATAGGAAAGTGAACACAAGAACAAGGGGACACAATCTGAAGTTAGTTGAGGGAAATATCAAAAGCAACGTGAGAAAACATTATTTCACTGAGAAAGAGTAGTAGATCCTTGGAACAAACTTCCAGCAGACGTGGTTAGTAAATCCACAGGAACTGAATTTAAACATGCCTGGGATAAACATATATCCATCCTAAGATAAAATACAGGAAATAGTATAAGGGCAGACTAGATGGACCATGAGGTCTTTTTCTGCCATCAGTCTTCTATGTTTCTATGGAAGAAGAAGAAGAAGAAGAAGAAGAAGAAGAAGAAGAAGAAGAAGAAGAAGAAGAAGAAGAAGAAGAAGAAGAAGAAGAAGAAGAAGAAGAAGAATCAATTAAAAAGTAAATTGCCCCCCTTAAAAACCAGCAGGCTTGGGGCCACATTCATTTCAAGAGAGGAATTCCTATCCAAAGTGAAGTTCAGTGTTCAAAATAATCAGATCAATACTTTTCATCTGAGACAATCAAACTAATACATTAAAATAGATTTCAAAAAAAATATTCTATATTTCTATTTACTGAACCATTATACTTGTAACAGAACAAGAATCCAAAGATTGTAAGGAAGTCCAAGTCTTTGCCCAGAGCAGGAATACTCAGACATCTTAAACAAATTGCTGCCAATCCTTTGCTTGAAAATGTCTAGTGTTGAAAAACCCACAACTCCAGGAGGCAGGTGGTTCTATCACTTAACAGACTTCACAGTTACAAAATTCTTCCCTATTTCGGGTTTCAATTTCCCTTGGTTTATCTTCCATGCATTGTTTCTTGATCAATCCTTGGGCACTATCCTGGATAAATCCACATCCTCTTTCCTGTCAAAGTCCTTCATGTATTGAAAAACTGCTATCAAGCACCCCCTTAATTAATTTTTATTTTTCTTCCTTCCAAACAACAGCCAATTCTTTTCACCATTCTTCATAGCCTCCAAGCCTCTCTCGCCCTCTTTGTAGACATTATTTGCACACTTTCCCTTCCATAACATAGGATTTTGAAAACTAGACCTGTCTTTTGAAGTGTTAACAATCCCCATCCCCTGCTATTTAGTGTCATTTGCAAATTTGACAAACACCCCTCTATACTCTTGTCTAGATCAGTGTTTCCCAAACTTTTGTGAGCCGCGGCACATTATTCACATTTACAAAATCCTGGGGAACATTGAGCGTGGGGTTGGCGGAGCTTAAAAAAGTTTGGACAAAAAAAGTCTTTTCCTCCCTTTCACTCTATTTCTCTCTCTCTCTCTTCCTTCCTCTTTCCCTCTCTCTCTCCATCCCTCTTTGTTTCGTACAGCAACATGTTCAGCCGCCACCGTCGGTGCCTCTGTCCTGGAGTTCTGGCTCGCAGCCGACCACCCTGCCGCCGCCCAGCGGCTACTGCCCAGTGCCACTGCTGCCGCCACCCTCCCACTGGGCCCCAAAGCTCACCTGCTGCCGCCGCCAGGGAAGTTCCAGCCAGGCAGGGCGCTGCAGCTGCCGGAAAACTTGGAAGGCGCAAAGAAGGAAGCTCAGCTTCCGGTCTCACAACTTTTTGCTCTTCACACTCTCAGCAAAAAGTTGCGAGACCAGAAGCTGAGCTTCCTTCTTCGCGGCACACCTGACTATGTCTCACGGCACACTAGTGTGCTGCGGCACATTGGTTGGGAAACACTGGTCTAGATCATATATGAAAACACTGAAGAGCCCTGAATCCAAGACAGAACCCTGGTAACCCCACCACATCAGGGGTGAAATTCAGCAGATTTTGACAGGTTCTGGAGAACCGGTAGCAGGACTTTTGAGTAGTTCGGAGAACTGGCAAATACCACCTCTGGCTGGCTCCAGAGTGGGTGTGGGAATGGAGATTTTGCAGTAGCCTTCCCCTGACACACCCACCAAGCCATAACCATGGAACTGGTAGGGAAAAGTGTTGAATTTCACCCCTGCACCACATACCTTCCTTTATGTAGATATATATTTGTTTATTGGGAAAGATTGTTCAACCAACTATGAATTTATCTGGCAATGGAACCATCTTTCCCAAATCATTTTATTGTATCAAGAAGGAAATGCGGTCAACATTATTGTTAACCCTGCTGAAGTCTAAGTGTGTAATATTTATACCATTCCTTTGATTTACTGATCTAGTCACTTTTTCAAAAACTAACTAGATAAAAATATTGTTGCCATGATCTATTTTAAAAAAAATCTATGCTGCCTCTTAGCCTCATCCTGTTCCTTTCTAAGTGCTTGCCAACCCATTACTTAATCGTTTTTTCCAAAATTTCTCCAAATATTTGCAATGAAGTAAATAAAATACATTGACATATTAATTTAAAACATTCAAATTAATATGCTATTTCTAGGCTTTCCAAAATCTTGAAAAAATATTTTGGCCACTGGTCTTGTATCAGGAAACTTGATGATAAAAAGTGTGATTTTGGTGACAGCTATTAGATTGGATAAGGTAAAATGTTTTTGAGATGATTCCAAGTAATCTCTTGGTTTCCTTGAAAATACATCCTCAGTTTGAGTTCAAACAAGGCTTATAATTACAATAGGAATTGACTGAATTATCTCATACTGATTTCAAAGAAAGCAGATAGATAGATTTCTGCTACAGCATAGATTGTATTTATTTACTTCCTACCTTTAATAGTTTTTACAAATAACTCAAGGCAATGGAACACACACCATATTACTTCCTTCTCCTAATTTCCTCACAACAACAACCTCATAAGGTAGGGTTGGCTGAGAGAGAATGATTGGCCCAAAGTTGCTCGGCTTCTTTTTAGGTCTAAATCAGAATTCATAGCCTCTTGGTTTCTAGCCTGGTGCCTTAACCACCAAATTAAACTGGTTGTCATATTAACTATTATTTAAACCTTGCCTGAAAATACCCCTTACCCACTTCCATTTTCTTATTTATCTTCTTGCTGTGGTGGTAAAAACTTTCAAACTAATCAATTTGTGGGAACCTTTTATGGAAAAGAAAATCACTATTTTAAAAATGAGATGAAAAACTAGATTTCCAGATGATCCGGTTTCAATGACAAGTTTAAGGATAAAAATGATTAACACTAATACCAAAAGTTACCACATTGGTCTTGTCTTTTCTTCCATAACCTCTCTCCTATCTCATCAACTAGCTTTTTAAACTAAATAAACATTTAGTTTATTTTAATCACCATAACGTATCAAGAGTTGGGTTTGTTTCATTGTACAATCACGATTTGTCTTTTTTTTTTTACTGTCAGGCTGTACTTTTCCGTAAATTTGCTTAAATAAATAAATGACTCATTTGAGAACGAAGTACAACTGTATTCCTCCCACCCCAAAAAGCAAATAGGCAGAAGGGGGGCTGGGGGCTGGGGTGGAATAAACTGCAGACCTGAAGTAGCATCGGTGACCATTTTCAGTAAACCTGAATTATCTCTACAAAATGGTCATTCAAGACAGCAACAGTTGATAAGCCAATCATTCTAACATTGTTATGTTAACTAAGAAAACCTGATATCGTTAGGACTTATTTATTTATTAGATTTATTGTAACATGCGTCTCTGTAAACTTTAATTATCAGATGTGGAAAGATAGGATAAAGTAAGATTGTAACCCAGGTGTGTGTGTAAAGAATGGAGAAAATGGTATGGCAAAAGCAACAGTTCTATTGTCTGTGATGGGTTTTCTAGGCTGACCCCATATTCATCAGCATTGATAATATTACTTTATCAGGTAATGAAAGGTCTGCAAGGAAATAACCAAGGACACCACAGTTCAACTCAGTGCCACATAGTCTATGTCCTCTTCTATGGATATCCTTTATTTTGGTTCAGCCAGTAGATTTCAGAGGTTTTCTGAAAAATGAAAAAGCTTTCACAGTTCTCATTACCCCATTTGTTTGTGTATTTACTTCACATATTGGCATATTATCCCAATCTACACTTTGGGAAGAATATAAAATTGAATGGACGCTGTTTAGTTCTCAATCCACAATAAAATAATACCATCCATGATCTTGGATGGTTGCCTACAGTTCCTCATTCCAGATCAAAAATCTACCAGGGAAAAAAAAGGTAGGGGAGGGATTATCATGCTTTCCAAAACATTAAGAGGAGTGGGCCAAGTATACCTTCACTAGCAATGTATTCCACAATCTAGGGCTACATCTTGAAAAATGCTCCTCTTTGTTTATAGGAAACGGCCCACAGCAGGATCTTTCTATCCTGCTTAATAAGACAGTACATAGCTTTTATAGAGGATAATCAGCCCTTTCTATTGGGCCTGGAAATTTACTTTTTCAAATGAGTCATATGCCGTTTTTATTTACTTAGAATTTATTTGGGGAGTATATGAGTCTTACAGTTATTATTTTAACTGAAAATGATTCCTGCTAAACATTAGTGCTTTGCATTATAGTGTCAGCTCCTTAATTATAATTCAGTTAAGATAAGGAATCTGTTGGGTATTGTGAAGAGAATCTTCTTATACAACCTTGTTTTAGACAATGCTTGAATTAAATTAGAGCACAAGTGTGCCTTTCTCTTAAATTATGTTTCGTTGCACCAATTTAATATTCACAGTGGGAGACATTGCCAAATTCCTGTTTGTTAGATAGAAGGGATGAAAAGAAGTGGATTTGAAACTATAGTTTAAAATTAACTAGGTCAACTAGGTCAACTTTGTAGTAAGCAGCAAGAGGTTTTGACTTTGCTAATTTTAGCAGTCATTCTGTTTTTTTAAAAAAAAGAAATGGGAATTAAAAAAGAAAGTGTATTTGGTGTACAGTATTTGTATATGAGCCCCTCTAATACAGTATTGAAAAATGAAATTTGGACGATGATTTAGTACTTTCGTCTTTGAACCAATGCCCCCCATTTCACTATTTTTGCACTTGGCTTCAGTTAGTAAGATTCCAGAAATCTTGTGAAAATTTAAACAGGTTTCATAGTCTCCAAGTTCTTATTCCTGGATTAATAAAAATAATTTTGCTTTAGGTTAGACAGTTTATAGAAGTTGATGCTATGAATAAAAAAAAATAAGGAGAAATAAAAACCAACCAATGAATCTCTACCTGGAGGAAAATGTGTGTGACATGATCCAAGAGCTGGCAAAATAGGTAGAAATTTGTCAGCAGATGAGATCTGATTTTTTTTAAGCACTTGTTTGATTAGGAAAAATGGAGTGATAGAAATCCTGTGGGGGAAAGTCCATATTGGCTACATAGTCAACTGAACTTACCAGAAGTACATAAATGGCAAGCAGAAAGCTGCAATTGTTCCAAAGATTGTGGAGAAAGAAATAAAATGAAAATTATTGAACATTTTGTCTGTAAATATTTTGTTTGTTTGTTTACTTACTTACTTACCTTCTTACTTAATTACTTACTTATTTATTTATTGGATTTATATGCCACCCCTCTCCGAACACTCGGGGTGGGTTACAACATATAGGAAACAATATACATCCTAAATCCAATTAATTAAAATTGATAATCTAATTATTAAATTTGGTTATAAACTGTAACCAAATTTTGTTACTACTTTCCCTTACAACCACAAGAAACAAACACACCGTCAAGAATTTTCTTCTTCTACTATTTGCAAATCTGTTCATGTTTAACTTGGAATATTTTTCTGGTGAGATTTTTAGAGATAGCTCTCAACTTATGACCAAAATGTCTGTTACTAAGCAAGACAGTTGCTAAGTACAGTGGTACTTCTACTTAAGACCTTAATTTGTTCTGTGATCAGTTTTTAAGTAGAAAACTTGGTAAGTAGAAACAATTATTCCCATAGGAATCAATGTAAAAGCAAAATAGTGCATTAGAAAATAAATAAAAGCTCAGAATTTTGGTGGGAAGGGGAGGAGGAAGAAGAGGAGGAGGACAGTTGCTGCCCAGAGTGAAGGGAGGGTTTATTTTCTCTGAGCGCTGGCAGAGGTTTATTCCCTCTCCAAGCGCCCAGAGAAAGGAAAATGCTTTGTTCGCTCTGGACTGCCAAAGCCTCCGTAAGCACCACCAAAAGGCTCCTCTGGCAGCCCAGAAAAGCCCCAAAATGGCTGGGATTAAAGGGGGAATGGCAGGAAACTGGCCAGGCCTTCATGCCGCTCTCAAATTTCCTAGGAAATTTTTCTGGGCTTGGGTTCTTAAGGAGAGGCAAAAAAATTCTTGCTGCAGTTGTTAAGTGACTCACTGTAGTTTTTAAATTAGTAACACTGTTGTTAAGTGGATCTGGATTCCCTATTGACTTTGCTTGGCAGAAGGTTGTGGCGGATGTGGAGTAAGCACACGGACACAGAACTGCGATTGATGAGTCACCTTATTAATTCCAACTGGACCTGCAGAGGTAAACAAAAGGGGGTGGAACATTAGTTCCAAAAATTCCTGGGCAACTATTGGGCGAAGGGTCCTTGCAGAGCAAGGGAAGAGTCCCCTTGACCTTTAACTTGACTTTCCCTTGCTCTCTGCCACGCCCATGCATGTGGGAAGGCTCACCCACCCAGGTTGTGGCTTCTGGGCATGCGGTGGGTGAGCCCCAAGGGCATCTTGCCTCCATAACCTGGGCCGGCCCAGCCTTGTAATCATAGCGAAGAGTGGCCCATCACCTTCCAACAGGTGCGCAAAGGAGATCATGCAGTTGCTGTCTTCCCCATTTTCCGCCCTTACCGCCTTTCCTTGTGACCGAAGGGATACGAGCGCAGAATAACCTTGTCCAAATTTTAGCCAAATTGACTTAATCCTATGTAAAAAAAATCTGCTAGACACCCCCTAACCATCCCCTCCTCAACTACCAGTGTGGAGTAGGCAAAAAAACAATTTTTCCGTTTTTTTAGCTAGGGCCATTGTTCAAGTCTGTCAAGAACCTTCTGTATCCTAAACCTATCCTGCCAATTTGGTGTCATCTGCATATTTGATGAATTCCCCATCTATGCCCTCATTTAAATCATTGATACTGGGTCTAAGACGAAGCTTTGGGGCACCCACTGCATTCATTCCTCCAGGTAGATTCAGTTCCATTAAGGACTATACACTGAGTGCAGTTTGTCAGAGAGTTATGAATCCATCTGGTGATGCTACTGTGTAACTCATATTTTACTATTTTATAAAGTAGTAGATTGTGGTCTATTTTATCAAATACCTACTATTTACTGTACTTACTAAATCCAAGTAAATTATACCCACAGCATTTCTCTGGTCCACTAATTTTGTCACTTTGTCAAAAAATGCAGTAAGATTTGTCTGGCATTATCTGTTTTAGATCACGCCATGATCAAATCATGGATCACATCATGGCATGAATTTAATCATATGATTCCGGGTCATTGTATTCATCATAAATACATGCCAGTTGCCATTTGTTCTAATTTTTAATCTCATGACGATTGAGATGTTGGTCACAAGAAAAATTGTCATAATCTTTTTCAGGATGATTTTTAAAAGGTCAGTTAATGACTTATGCTGAGGACTACCTGTATTGTTCTATCATTTTGTCACAGCCACTTACAAATATTATACACTGGGGCAGTGATGGTGAACCTATGGTACGGGTGCCACAGGTGGCACGTGGAGCCATTTCTGCTCCAATATGCATGTGTGTGCTGGCCAGCTGATTTTTGGCTCTCACAGAGGCTCTGGGAGGGCATTTTTGGCTTCCAGAGAGCCTCCGGGGCAATGAGGGAGGGTGTTTTTACAATCTCCCAGCTCCAGGAAAGCTTTTGGAGCCTGGGGAGGGTGAAACACGCGCCTATTGGGCCCACCAGAAGTTGGGAAACAGGCTATTTCCAGCCTCCAGAGGGGAAGCTGTTTTCGCCCTCCCCAGGCATTGAATTATGGGTGTGGTCACTTGTGCATACATGATAGCATGCACACACATTCTTTCGGCAACTGAGGGAAAACCAGCTGTGCCAGAACTGCTCCTATAAGGGCCTCTACTATATTCTTACTTTTGCATGTAAGGGCACTAGGGATATTCCAGTCAATGTCAAGCAAGTTGAAATCACCCATAACCACAATATCTCCTTTTAATTCCATTTGGGTAATTATTAAAAGATACAGACATAAGAACATAAGAAGAGCCATTCTGAATCAGGCCAAAGCCCATCAAGTCCAGCATTCTGTGTCACACAGTGGCCCACCAATTGTCCATGGGAATCTTGAGCAGAAAGAGAAGGCAAGACCCACCCTTTCCCCTGACCCCCAACAAATGGTACTCAAGGGAATCCTGCCTGCCTCAACCAACATAGAGGTGGCACGTGGTCATCCGTTTCAATAACCACCTTTACACTTGGCATCCATGAATCTATCTAATCCTGCCTTGAAGCTATCAAAGCTGACAGCTGTCATGACCTCTTCTGGAAGTGAATTCCATAAATCAACATCTCTCTGGGTGAAGAAATATTTCCCTTGATTTGTCCTCACTTTCTTACCTATGAGCTTTAGGGAGTGCCCCCTTGTCCTAGTATTGTGTGATAAAGAAAAGAATTTTTCTCTATCCACCTTTTCTATCCCATGCATGATTTTATACACTTCGATCATTAAGCTGTGCTCATAAGTTTGCATACTCTGGCAGAATTTATGATTTCCTGGCCATTTTTCAAAGAATATGAATGGTAACACAAAAACCTTTCTGTCACTCATGGTTAGTGTTTAGCTGAAGCCATGTGTATATCAATCAACTACATTTACCCATTTTCAATCGTAATGACAATAGAAACTACTCAAATGACCCTGATCAAAAGTTTACATACCCCAGTTCTTAACATGCTGTTTTGCCCCTTTTAATATCAATGACCACTTGAAGTCTTTTGTGGTTTGTGGTATGTGAGAAGCTCTTTATCTTCTCAGATGGTAAAACTGCCGATTCTTTCCTGGCAAAAAGAGGAAAAGTTTAATTTATACAGTATATTGCAATAGGCCATAAAGTAATTTATTTCAGCATAGCACAAGGTATGAACCTATTCAATTATGGCTTATATACCATGAACGGATATTTGCCTTTGAATAGGGCTTAATTCCACAAGAAACATGGAGCAAGAAATACAAATTAGGGTATATCAGAAACAGAATATCCTACGAAAATAGACTAACAATCCTGGGCCTTGAAAGCCTAGAACTACGGCGCCTAAAACACGATTTGAGTATTACCCACAAGATCATATGCTGCAACGTCCTACCAGTCAATGACTACTTCAGCTTCAACCGCAATAACACAAGAGTACGCAACAGATTCAAACTTAATACGAACCGCGCCAAACTTGATTGTAAAAAATATGATTTCAACAATCGAGTTATCGAAGCGTGGAACTCATTACCGGACTCAATTGTGTCAAACCCTAACCCCCAACACTTCTCCCTTAGACTCTCCACGATTGACCTCTCCAGGTTCCTAAGAGGCCAGTAAAGGGCGTAAATAAGTGCACTGGAGTGCCTTTCGTCCTGTGTCCAATTATCTTTCCTTTCCTTCACCTATCTTATATATTCCCTTCCTTTCATATATCCTCTTCTCTAAGTTCACTTTCACCCTCTTTTATATTATCACAAGTCTATTTTTCTTCCTATGTATTTGCATATTGGACAAATGAATAAATAAAATAAATAAATACCGGTAAATAGTTCTAACCAGTATTCCTCAACCTTGAGAACTTTTAGAAGTGTGGATCTCAACTCCCAGAGTTCTCCCATCAGTGCTTTTCTAGGCAACCAGGTAACATTTTAATTTCCATCATCCCCGCCATCTGGCAAACAAGTCTGGGAAAGCACTGACTTCTAGGACCACTTTGATTCTTCCTCAAAGCAATAAGCCCCCATTGCATTATGTGACATTATCCTGTAAGATCTTGTCTTTCATCTTAGGGTTTATAGTGCCAATGCCTATTAATTCATTTTTTTTAGTCTGTTAATCCTCTCACTTTCCTACGTGCTGTACTTTCTCAAGTAGGGGATCCCCCACATCCATCCCTCTTCCTTGTCCAGCTCTAAAAACAGGGACTTTCCAAACCATTATTTGAATCCATTACATGGCCTTGAACAAAGTCAGTGCCAATGGCCATGTTGAAATTCCTAAACTCCAAAAGGGGCAATAGATCTCATCATTAGAAACCACTGAGGCTCCCTGAATTTGGTGACACAGGAATTGGATTTAATGTATTGTAATGAGATCCAAATTAGAAGCTGGAGGTGCTGGGTTTCAGTTGAATGGATAGCTCCAAATCTATTGATTGGTGTATGACTTGCTCAATTTCCAATTTTCAGACACCATGTAACATATCACATCCAGAAGACATCAGTACTGCTAAATACTATTCTAGGGACATCCTTCTTTTGCAATGAACCAGGAGCTGGAGCCCAAGGTTAAGAATCCAAACATGGTAAATATCTTTGTCCTTCAGGATATTTCCATGCCATATTAAACAAACCACAGTAGGATTAAAGCTTGTTTATGTACTGCTTTAACAAAAAGAAGCAAGTGGGAAGAATCAAGCTACATGCAGAAATATACTGTTCCTTTCTTTTTAAAAAAAATAGAAATTATCAATTTTCTATTCTTTTTTAAAGAAATAGTAGTACAATAAATAATTCTGCACTGTTATATTGTTGCCTATGTTTCCTATGACCTTTGTCACATTTTAAAAACTTAATCACATTATACTTAATTTTATTTACAAAAGTATTTATATTGTACATTTCTATTTACATATTTATATTTTAAACTTCTATTTTAGCTCTTTCCTGCTGTTCATTCCTAATTAAGTCTCAGATCTTAAGAAATATATCTTACCCTGCATATAAACATAAAAGGGCCTCCCCTAAATCAGAGCAAAAATTTTCAACAGACACATATGGGAAAAAGTCATTTCTAATACTGGCCTTCTAAAATTATCCAATGGCTACTTTACTTATATTTGTAATCCAATTGGTTTACATCAGAGGTTTTCAAACTCAGGCCATCATGGCATTGTCACATTTTTATTTTTATTTATTTATTTATTGTTTATTTATTCATTTGTCCAATACACAAATACATAGGAAGAAAAATAGACATGTAGTAATATATATAAGGGTAAAGTGAACATCAGAGGTTTTCAAACTCAGGCCATCATGGCGTTGTCACATTTTTTTTTTATTTATTTATTGTTTATTTATTCATTTGTCCAATACACAAATACATAGGAAGAAAAATAGACATGTAGTAATATATATAAGGGTAAAGTGAACTTAGAGGAGAGGATATATGAAAGAAAGAAAATATATATGATAAGTGAGAGACAGGAAAGACAATTGGACAGGGGACGGAAGGCACACTAGTGCACTTATGTATGCCCCTTACTGGCCTCTTAGGAACCTGGAGAGGTCAATCGTGGAGAGTCTAAGGGAGAAATGTTGGGGGTTAGGTGTTGACACAATTGAGTCCGGCAATGAGTTCCACGCTTTGATAACTCGATTGTTGAAATCATATTTTTTACAGTCAAGTTTGGAGTGGTTCGTATTAAGTTTGAATCTGTTGCGTGCTCTTGTGTTGTTGCGGTTGAAGCTGAAGTAGTCATTGACTGGTAGGACGTTGCAGCATATGATCTTGTGGGCAATATTCAAATCGTGTTTTAGGCGCCGTAGTTCTAGGCTTTCTAGGCCCAGGATTATTAGTCTATTTTCGTAGGATATTCTGTTTCGAGTGGAGGAGTGAAGGGCTCTTCTGGTGAAGTATCTTTGGACATTTTCAAGGGTGTTGATGTCTGAGATGTGGTATGGGTTCCAGACAGATGAGCAGTAGTCTAGGATGGGTCTGGCAAAAGTTTTGTAGGCTCTTGTGAGTAGTGTGAGATTGCCTGAGCAGAAGCTGCGTAGGATCAGGTTAACAACTCTAGAAGCTTTTTTGGCGATATTGTTGCAGTGGGCTTTAGCACTTAGGTCATTCGATATTAGTATTCCAAGGTCTTTTACTGAGTGTGGGTTAGCAGTGAGAGATTGTTTATTCAGTTCATATGTGCGGTTTGGATTCTTCTTGCCGATGTGGAGGGTAGAGCATTTGTTGGTTGATATTTGAAGTTGCCAGGTGTTAAACCAGTCTGAGACAAAGTCCAGGTCTTTTTGGAGAGTGAGTGTGTTGTCAGTGGTGTTGAAAAGTTTCACATCGTCGGCAAAAAGAACACAGTTGCTTTCGATATGGTCACAGAGGTCATTGATGTAGAGAATGAAGAGAGTAGGACCTAGTATGCTTCCCTGGGGAACGCCGCTTATGACAGGGACGGAGGTGGAGATGGCGCTACCAATTTTGACAGTTTGTTGCCTGTTTGACAGGAATGCAGTAATCCAGTTGTGGAGGAGTCCTGAGATGCCATAGGATTTGAGTTTTAGGAGTAGTTTGTCGTGGACCGACTGGGACATGACATGACTGGGACATGACCGACTGGGACTTTCCCCCCCTTCACTAAACCAAGTGTGGGCGTGGGCATGGCCAGCGTATGATGTATTTGGCCCCTGGGCCCGGAATTTGGCAGCCCTGGCTTAGATCTTTTGCCAATACACTACAAAATAAGAGAAACATAATGTAATAGCCGGGATCTGTTCATACTGTGGGCTCAAGGAAGTACAGTACAAAGGGATTTTAACTATAAAAGAGCACAATAGATTAGGATCTCTTAGAGGCTTGATAACAGGTCAAGTGTGATGAAAGTGTGTAGGTGATTGAAGGGCGAAATGCCAAACAAACAAAAGGAAGATTGTTGAGAAATACAAGCCTAAGGGACTTTTTATTCTCTGAACACATTTCAATCTTTCAATAACAAACCAATCTTTTGTGATCTCAATATTGCCATTTCTGTTCTTTTTTTTTTTTTTAAAGGGGGGTGTTTCTATAAAGATTAGGTGATCTATTGTAACCAGCTGCTATGATACTATGAAGACCAAAACACGGGTGTTCCCAAGACTCGCTATTTTGAGGCTCCCATGGGCTTTAGTGACTCTAGCTGCTAGTCATGCTAATGCTGGGGATGATGGAAATGGAACCCTGAGATATCTGAAGAATGCATAGTTGGATATCTATCTGAAGAATATTTCCCTTTTCCCCTAGGGAGTTAGACTTGGAAGTATAATTCACTGTCCTAATCTGCAACCTGGGATTGGAAAAGAATGACAATCAATGGCCCAAGTACCAACATTTCCAATCCTGACAATGAGAAATCTTGATTGTTTGAACAAATAACATTCTTCTTACATTATTGAACATTTTCAAATTATTGGTACCATTGCTATTATTATAAATGAATCGAGTAAGGAAATAAATAAATATGCAACAAGAACGCAGCAATAATTAGACGCAGGGATAGCTATTCTGCCAATCAGTTACCCTGTTTCCCCAAAAATAAGACAGTGTCTTATATTAATTTTTGCTACGCCTTATTTTCAGTGGATGTCTTATTTTTTTTTCAATGAAGAAGAATTCACATTTATTGCTGAACAAAAAAAATATGAACATTTATTATATACTGTACAGTAGTTGTCATCACAAACCAGCATAACCAGACAAACTGTGGATCCTGTCAAGAATTTCTTACTGCCACTGTACCATTATGTACTACTACCTTGTTGGATATGTTTTAAATGTGATTGATGCAGCGTTTTGGGATGCTATTTATGGACAGCAGTGTTATGTACGTTCTGTTTGGGAATGCTGTGAAACGAAACGTCTCCCAGGTCTTACTTTCAGGGGATGCCTTGTATTAGGCAATTCTACGAAACCTATGTCTTACTTTCAGGGGTGACTTATTTTCAGGGAAACAGGGTAGTTCATAATGTGCTATCGTTGGTGGAAGACCTGGTCAATGCTGGTTAACAAAAGCTAAATGGGACCAGAGCAGGAATGGAACATGTCCTACATGGATTGTCGTCAGGTGACCAACTGACTCAAACACCTCTTCATTTTTATGCGATTCATTAATAAAAACCTGCAATAGAGTAAGGTAAAGGCTTGGTTTTGTTATTTATTTTTTATTTCACTCTGATCACTTGAAGGACAAACTATAAAATAATTCATTCATGCTTTCCCAAGGGGCCTGCTTAAATTTTGCATTTGTTTTAAATTTGGATCCAGTTTAATTTTGAAGGTGTTTACTCAAGTGAATTAGGTGCATTAAAGCCTTTAGTGACATCATGATTTAATCAAGTGCTTTGCTATAGTGCGTAGCAACCACAACGCGCGCACGTGTGCACACACACACACACAGTTTTTTGTGATTTTTTTTTTTTTTTGCACAAAGCATATTCTTGGGTGTTTGAAAAGATAGCCATGCTGCTTCTAAAAAGGGAGAAAGGAAAGAAATGAGAACAAAGGGGAAACCTAGAAAGAGTAATCAATTTGAAATTGTCAGGACATTCAAACAAGCCTAGAGAGGGATGAAAATGATTTTCTATACATTTCTGGTAATAACATACTGACGTTATCTGATAGATGCCTGTGACATATTGTTATACCCTTTTGTGTGAAAAATTAAAAATTCTGTAATAATTGAGCAACCCATCTAAATCAGTATCTTTTTATTTCCTACACAAAAGGTCTATTAAACCCTTTCAGTAGTCCCATAAATTATCAAACAATAACTTTTCTGCACAACTGTTCCCCTACTTCTCCACTTGGAGTGACCATTTTGATAATTGCTAAGAGTAAACTGATAAAACTGATCTATTAATTTATCCAACAACTTTTAAAACCACTTGAGCAAAGGTAGTATTTGGAAAGTGCTTTCCAAAAAGAACTACTGTATACCGTAAGAGTAGACCAGCAAAATATGGAAAGTATTTGATGTTTAGATATTGCTGTTATCTGCTAACTCCCTTTGTTGTCATAATGACTTAATTTCTGACAAGGTGAATAATAATAATAATAATAATAATAATAATAATAATAATAATAATATTATTATTATTTGGATTTGTATGCCGCCCCTCTCCAAGGGCTATCACATCTGTTAAATGTTTGTGGAAAACTGCCAAATGTATGATATTATTCTAGGAAAGTAATATTTTCCCTCAATAAATGTGTAGTGTTAATTTTCCACTAAAATTATAGGAAGGGTCACAACAACCTTCAGTTTTTCAAGACTATGGTAGAAGTTAATGAAGTTCTTCCCAACGTCAAATCCAGAACTGGATCTGGATTTGAATTCAAAACTCCCACATCCTTTAAATCCAATGTTTATAGCCCTCTGTTTCAGTTTTCCTAATCACATTTATAGGGGTTTTCTTTTGCATTCTGGTGATTTGGGATGGCTTACGAAAAGAGCAACACATAATACCATGATGGCGAACCTATGACACGCATGCCACAAGTGGCACGTGGGCCACTGTCGTAGCTCAGCTCCAGTGCGCACGTGTGCACTGGCCAGCAGATTTTCAACTTGCACGGAGGCTCTGGGAGGATATTTTCGGCCTCCAAAAGGGCTCTGAGGATAGGGTGGAGTCTCCAAGAAAGCCTCTGGAGTCTGAATAGGTGAAAAACAGGCCTACCAGGCCCACTGTAAGTCAGGAAACGGAGGAGGGGGATTTTGCGTGCATTCACAGGGCAGTGGGGTGTTTCTTGAGGCATTGACTTATAGGTGTGGGCACATGCGCATGCTATCACGCACATGTAACCTTTTGGCACTTGAGGAAATGCAATGATAAAGACTATCTTCTAAACTTTATATGGAGAGCAGCAGTTAAGTTTGATACAGGAAACACAGAATTATTTGAATTAAATGCAGTGGGATTTATTCTTGAAAAACAAGTTTGAGCATGAATTATAGAAAGAAAAGTCAAAATATATGAGATTGCAAGAAGGAACAATCCATTCTTTTAGTATGCTTAATGACTGAGCATTGAAAAATTCTCATCTCCAGAACAAATTCTAACATGTTAAAAACTTCACATGACAACTGGATTCAGATACTGTACTAAGCCTGGGGTTTCTTAAGATTTTTTAGATAAATGATAATTGACTGGGCAAATACAATATACTAAATCAAAAGAATGAAATGATGTTAGGGTTTAGCATGACCTGCAAAACAAAACTATTAAAAAATTTGAATCCACAACCTTCAAGAGTTATTTCGGAACATGATCCAGTTTATCTTCCAGTTAAGCACAATGATTACGTCCTATGTTTTTTGCATAAGCCTGGACATATACAATCCTGAAGAGGAGAAAAAAGGAAGTGTGTGAAGGGGAAATAAGAAGGAAGCCTTTTCACAATCTAGGAGTTTACATAAGAAACAGTGAATTGCTTACCATTGTCTTTACAGAAATTCACTCAGATTATACACATCTAAAACACAAAATTCCATATCGCAAGTAAGAGAGCTGACACTATACTTTTCCCAGAACTTACTTCCCATTTGGCATGGGGGAACTGAGACACCTCCCCCAGGCTTTTATACTTTATGTTTGGTATGCGTGTGCTGCATGGTTTTAAATGATGGGGTTTTAGATGTTTTTAATATTAGATTTGTTTCATTGTAATATTGTTTTATTATTGTTGTGAGCTGCCCCGAGTCTTCAGAGAGGGGCGGCATACAAATCTAATCAATAATAATAATAATAACAACAACAACAACAACAACAACAATAATAATAATAATAATAATTATTATTATTTATTAGATTTGTATGCCTCCCCTCTCCGTAGACTCGGGGCGGCTTACAGCAATGATAAAAACAATATATAATAACAAATCTAATAATTAGAGTCTTAAATAACAATACAGTGTTCCCTCGATTTCCGCGGGGGATGCGTTCCGAGACCGCCCGCGAAAGTCGAATTTCCGCGAAGTAGAGATGCGGAAGTAAATACACTATTTTTGGCTATGAACAGTATCCCAAGCCTTCCCTTAACACTTTAAACCCCTAAATTACAATTTCCCATTCCCTTAGCAATCATTTAGATTATTACTCACCATGTTTATTTATTAAAGTTTATTAAAAAAATGTTTTTTAAAGGCAGACAAAAGTTTGGCAATGACATATGACGTCATCGGGTGGGAAAAACCGTGGTATAGGGGAAAAAACCACAAAGTATTTTTTAATTAATATTTTTGAAAAACCGTGGTATAGACGTTCCGCGAAGTTCGAACCCGCGAAAATCGAGGGAACACTGTAATACATTTAAAAAGGCTAAAAAGCAAGAAACCCCAATATATTAAAAAAACATACATACAATTATATCATACATAAAAAACTACATAGGCAGGGGGAGATGTTTCAGTTCCCCCACGCCTGACAACAGAGGTGGGTTTTAAGGAGTTTAAGAAAGGCAAGGAGGGTGGGGGCAGTTCTAATCTCTGGAGGGAGCTGATTCCCATTATTATTATTATTATTATTATTATTATTATTATTATTATTATTATTACTACTACTATTATTAGTTTATTTATGAATTAAAGCTTTGTGATTTGCGATGTCATTTGAGTACTGCCTAATATTCAGATTGCCTTATTTCATGTGGGTTCTGGAGATCTTAAGTGGGATGATATGAGTTGCGACATATCTCTTCTCACCTTTTCTCCTCAATAACTGAAACAACTACTCTCCAAAAGGAAAGACAGGGGCCAAGTTACACGGATCAATAAGAAGAATATCCAAAGACTGGGGAAAGCAAGATACAGGCTTTGGCAAGTGCCCAATGACGTCAACTTTGCCCCCTTTTCAAAAAGCTGTCATAAAGGAGTACTGAAATTAGATAATTAGTCTATCAAATTTATAAATGTATTAATTATTTTATTTGTTGGTTGGTTGGTTAAATTTATTTGTCAGCTTTCTTGCCATAGGGCTACTCTGGGCAGCTTACAATAATAAAATGAAAGAAAATCAAAGGTGTGTAGACAGAACTAAAGTAAAATAATGGAACGATAAAATAAATGGTGGAAAAAGAATACAATGAACATACATTAAAAAGATGAATGAATGGAGAGCACAGCACAGGGTGGAAGGGAATGGGGTAGTTTGCCATCAATCCAGCAACTATTTCCAGTATGGAATGTATGTATGTATGTATGTATGTATGTATGTATGTATGTATGTATGTATGTATGTATGTATGTATATATATATATGTATTTCATTCAATTATTATTATTATTATTATTATTATTATTATTATTATTATTATTAGTATTATTATTCATTCATTCATTCATTTGGATTTTTATGTCACCCAACTCCCAAAGGACTCTGGGCAGCTAATAAAAACAATGAAAGGGTAAACAAAGAAAGGAATTCCATAAGTCAAGTGTCAGAGCCAGGTCTTTTGGAAAAATGGATGGAGGATATTACTTTAGAGGGTAAGATGTTCCAAAGAGTAGGTGTTGCAGCAGCGGCTCTTTTTCTGGATTCCAGTAGTTAGACTTCCTTGACCAAAGTAGACCTTCTCTATCGGGACAAGTAGGACGGGCTTGTCCTAGTGCAGGGACAAGCAAAGTTGGCTCTTCTATGACATGTGGACTTCAACTCCCAGAATTCCTGATCTAGCATGATTGGCTCAGGAATTCTGGAAGTTGAAGTCCACAAGTGATAGAAAAGCCAACTTTGCCTACCCCTGTCCTAGTGGGAAGAGGCAGTTCGCCAGGTAGCCTGGACCAAAGCCATTAAAGGCTTTAAAGATCATAACCAACATGTTGAACTATACTCTGAAGCAGACCAATATCCGGTGAAGTTTGCAAAGCAGAGTTGTAGTGTGGGCTATCCTAGAGCTCCAAAGACTGTTCTCTCTGCCACATGGAAGTTCCCTGGCTTAAAATAGCGTTGGGCCAATTTCACCTTCTTGATTAGGATGTAACTGGCCCAAAGGTATTTTAAGACAGGGAACTTCCATGGTTGAGGATGGAATTGATTGCCTAGATTAGTTCCTAATCCACTTTACAGAGTTTTGGGGAAAATGGGAACCCATGTAGGATGCTTCCTAAACTTAAGTAGATTATGAAGAGTTTTCCAAGAATTTGTGATTGTGATTGTTAATGTGTGAATGGAACAGGGGCAGCCCTGGGTGCAGAGCTTGAGCTATTGTACCATGGGGGCTTCCTCCAGCTCCTATCCTCCCTAGAAAGGCTCAGTAGATGCATGTGAATGATTGGGGTAGGGTTCTACAGGGTGACGAGCTAGAAGGGAATATAGGTAGCCATAGGGTGGGACATTGCATCAGTATAGTGATGGGCATGGGACTCTATTTATTTATTTATTTATTTATTTATTTATTTATTTATTTATTTATTTATTTATTTATTTATTTATTTATTTGTTTGTTTGTTTGTTTGTTTGTTTGTTTGTTTGTTTGTTTATTTATTTATTTATTTATTTATTTATTTATTTATTTATTTATTTATTTATTTATTTATTTATTTATTTATTTATTTATTTATTTATTTATTTATTTATTTATTTATTTATTTATTTATTTATTTATTTATTTATTTATTTATTATTTAGATTTGTATGCCGCCCCTCTCCGAGGACTCGGGGCGGCTCACAGCAGAGAAAAACAAATCATAAATAATCTGAATACATTTAAAACATTTAAGATTTAAAAAGAAACCCCATATAGTACATACACACTCACAAGCATACCATACACAATTTAAACATGCCCAGGGGGAGATGTCTTAGTTCCCCCATGCCTGACTCTATGGGAACAGGAAGGAAGGCCGTTAGAGGGGAAGAGTCCCCAATGTTTAGTATCTGCAGATTTGGGTTCCCTTAGTTAATGCTCAATCACTGGACAGGATTCCCTTGGAGGCCTGGAGCTTCAGATCCTGCTACTGAATGCTTGGTTGGTTAACAAAGCTCCAGTCATCCAAGATCTTACTGAGAAGGAACATGTTGATCTGGCATACATCAACGAGGCCTGGCTGTCACTGAATGGGGATTCACTTTTAAGAGATGTGTCCAGCCAGGTTTAGAGTTAGGTACCAGCCAGGATCATGGTGGTCATTAGAGAAATTCCACCTTTAAGGGCCTTGCCTCCTGCATCTCTAGCTATGAAACTCTTTTTCTGATATGGGACTAATGGGATCAGCTGGAATTGTTGCTACTATAATGACCTTCGAGCTGCGTAGTAACCTTCTTGCCTAAACTGCTTTTTATTTATTTATTTATTTTGTCAAATACACAATGAGGGTTTTAGTGGGTATATATCTATATACACATAGTAAAATACATGATGAAGGTTATAGAGGAGATACTCATATTAAAATATATCTAAGAAATAATAGAAAAGAAGGTATAGTAATAGAACATATCAATGAAAGAATAGAAGAAGAGATATAGGAATAGAAGAAAGGTATAGGAGATATAGGAGAGCAATAGGACAGGGGACGGAAGGCACTCTAGTGCACTTGTACTTGCCCCTTACTGACCTCTTAGGAATCTGGATAGGTCAACCGTAGATGATCTAAGGGTAAAGTGTTGGGGGTTTGGGGATGACACTATGGAGTCCGGTAATGAGTTCCACGCTTCGACAACTCGGTTACTGAAGTCATATTTTTTACAGTCAAGTTTGGAGCGATTAATATTAAGTTTGAATCTGTTGTGTGCTCTTGTGTTGTTGTGGTTGACGCTGAAGTAGTTGCCGACAGGCAGGACATTGCAGCATATGATCTTGTGGGCAATACTTAGATCTTGTTTAAGGCATCTTAGTTCTAAACTTTCTAGGCCCAGGATTGAAAGTCTAGTCTCGTAGGGTATTCTATTTCAAGTGGTGGAGTGAAGGGCTCTTCTGGTGAAGTATCTTTGGACATTTTCAAGGGTGTTAATGTCTGAGATGCGATATGGGTTCCAAACAGATGAGCTGTATTCGAGGATGGGTCTGGAAAAAGTTTTGTAAGCTCTGGTAAGTAGTGTGAGATCGCCAGAGCAGAAGCTACGTAGGATTAGGTTTACAACTCTTGTAGCCTTCTTGGCTATATTGTTGCAGTGGGCTTTGGCACTTAAATCTTTTGTTATTAGTATACCAAGGTCTTTAACCGAGTGGGGATTATCTGTGATAATTTGATTATTCAGTTCGTATTTGGAGTTCAGATTCTTCTTCCCAATGTGTAGAACAGAGCATTTGCTAGTTGAGATTTGGAGTTGCCATGTGTTAGACCACTCAGAAACAGCGTCAAGGTCTTTTTGGAGAGTAGTTGTGTTATCGGTGGTGTTGAAGAGTTTTACATCGTCGGCAAAGAGGACACAGTTGCTTGTGATCTAATCGCAAAGGTCATTGATGTAGAGAATGAAGAGCGTTGGTCCCAATACACTACCTTGGGGAACACCGCTTTTAACTGGGACAGGGGTGGATGGGGGTGGATTGGGGAGTTCACAACCTCTGCAGGCAGGCTGTTAAACTGGTTGATTGCTCTGACCATCAGGAAGTTCTTCCTTATTTCCAGGTTGAATCTCTCCTTGGCCAGCTTCCAGCCATTGTTCCTCGTCCGGCCCTCTGGTGCCCTGGAGAATAGAGTGACCCCCTCCTCACTGTGGCAGTCCCTCATATACCTGTATACTGCTATCATCACCTCGAGGTTCGATTACTGCAACTTTGAAAAGTGTTCGGAAACTTCAGATCGTGCAGAACGCAGCCGCGAGAGCCATTGTGGGGCTTCCTAGATTCGCCCACGTTTCTATAACATTCCATGGCCTACATTGGCTGCCGATCAGTTTCCGGTCACAATTCAAAGTGTTGGTTATGACCTTTAAAGCCCTACATGGCATTGGACCAGATTACCTCCATAATTGCCTGCTACCGCACGAATCCCAGCGACTGATAAGGTCCCACAGAGTTGGCCTTCTCCGGGTCCCGTTGACTAAACTATGTCGTTTGGCGGGCCCCAGGGGAAGAGCCTTCTCTGTGGCGGCCCTTGCCCTCTTGGATCAACTCCCCCTGGAGATTAGAACTGCCCCCACCCTCCTGTCTTTGGCAAACTACTCAAGACCCACCTTTATCGCCAGGCATGGAGGAGTTGAGACACCTTCCCCCAGGCTTTTATATTTTATGTTTGGTATATGTAGCTTCTGCTCTGGCAATCTCCCACTACTTACCAGAACTTACAAAACTTTTGCCAGACCCATCCTCGAATACAGCTCATCTGTTTGGAACCCATATCGCATCTCAGACATTAACACCCTTGAAAATGTCCAAAGATACTTCACCAGAAGGGCCCTTCACTCCACCACTCGAAATAGAATACCCTACGAGACTAGACTTTCAATCCTGGGCCTAGAAAGTTTAGAACTAAGACGCCTTAAACAAAATCTAAGTATTGCCCACAACATCATATGCTGCAACGTCCTGCCTGTCGGTGAGTACTTCAGCTTCAACCACAACAACACAAGAGCACACAACAGATTTAAACTTAATATTAACCGCTCCAAACTTGACTGTAAAAAATATGACTTCAGTAACCGAGCTGTCGAAGCGTGGAACTCATTACCGGACTCCATAGTGTCACCCCCAAACCCCCAACACTTTGCCCTTAGATTATCTACAGTTGACCTATCCAGATTCCTAAGAGGTCAGTAAGGGGCGAGTACAAGTGCACTAGAGTGCCTTCCGTCCCCTGTCCTATTGTTCTCCTATATGTCCTATACCTTTCTTCTATTCCTATATCTTTTCTTCTACTCTTTCATTGATATGTTCTTTTACTATATCTTCTTTTCTATTATTTGTTAGATATATTTCACTATGAGTATCTCCTCTATAACCTTCATCATGTACTTTATTATGTGTATATAGATATATACACACTAAAACCCTCATTGTGTATTGGACAAAATAAATAAATAAATAAACTCTGGACACTTTAAAGAGAAGATTGGACTGCCATTTGGGCGGGGTGCTATAGGATTTCCTGCTCAGGCAGAGGGTTGGACTTGATGACCTGCATGGTTCCTTTCAACTCTAACAATCAATCAATCAATCAATCAATCAATCAATCAATCAATCAACATTTCTGCATTTGATTTGGTAAAGTCTAAATAATCTGACAGCTCTTTGGTATCAAATGAAACTTTTTTCTCTGAATTGTAACATGCTATGTAATTATATATTTGCACCTTTAATAAAAATGTCATCGTTCCAAGTCTTAATTCCAGTTTAATTTTGTGTGGCTGGAACCTATGCAATGCCAACAGCAGACTATTACATTTGATTGTTTTAATAAGTATAGTAAGCAGTAATAAATTTAGTAAGCAGTTCTTTGGAACTAAAGCCAAAGCTGTTATAGCCACTTGATCCCAGGAAAATTACTTAAGATTTGCTTTTGATTTTATCACTATTTTCTAGCATGGTACTTTGGAGAGACATGAATTTTGCCATAGAGATCATCACTACAATGATGTACTTAACTGTGCCAAGAAAGATTGTAAAATGGGGCAAAACACGCATAACAAAAATCTAATTAACAGCACACATTTTGGTCTCAATTTTGATCATTTCACTGTATTCTATGGAAATGTGGGTATCTCAAGAGAAACAAAAAAATAAAAATATTGAATGCAACAGGGATAAGGGTACATGGTAAAACAAGATAAAGGGCCAAGAATGAATGGAAGAGGGTAAAATCAATTTGGATCAAACACTAAATTCAGTAAGCAATACAAAAAGAACATTGTTTAAACATAGCCACATGCAAATAATGTTTGATGATTGAATGGGCAATATAAATATACGAATGAGTACAATTATTCTAAAAGCGCCTGCCATCCCTGTACTAATGTTCACAGGTACTCAAAACTTTAATAGTTTTAAAGTAATCTCATATATGCTTGACAAAAATAAATAAAATAAAAAAGAATGGAAAATTTCTGATAGTCTGATTTCTCAAAATGGGTGAGCAGTGTGGTGGTGGGGGGGGGGGGGTTAGGAAAAGCAAGTAGGATGCTTGGCTGCATAGCTAGAGGTATAACAAGCAGGAAGAGGGAGATTGTGATCCCCTTATATAGAGCGCTGGTGAGACCACATTTGGAGTACTGTGTTCAGTTCTGGAGACCTCACCTACAAAAAGATATTGACAAAATTGAACGGGTCCAAAGACGGGCTACAAGAATGGTGGAAGATCTTAAGCATAAAACGTATCAGGAAAGACTTAATGAACTCAATCTGTATAGTCTGGAGGACAGAAGGAAAAGGGGGGATATGATCGAAACATTTAAATATGTTAAAGGGTTAAATAAGGTTCAGGAGGGAAGTGTTTTTAATAGGAAAGTGAACACAAGAACAAGGGGACACAATCTGAAGTTAGTTGGGGGAATGATCAAAGGCAACATGAGAAAATATTATTTTACTGAAAGAGTAGTAGATCCTTGGAACAAACTTCCAGCAGACGTGGTTGGTAAATCCACAGTAACTGAATTTAAACATGCCTGGGATAAACATATATCCATTGTAAGATAAAATACAGGAAATAGTATAAGGGCAGACTAGATGGACCATGAGGTCTTTTTCTGCCGTCAGTCTTCTATTTTTCTAAAAACTAAACAAGCTGTGATTGCACACAGCAGCTTCCATAAATCATCAAAATAAGGACGTATGTATTACGACATCACTGTAAAATGAGTGTGATTATGTCCTTCTTTCATGAAATGTAAAGTTAACTCAGTGTTCTGTATTGCTTCTCGAAGGACCCAAAGAACCACTCTTATGGAATCTCGGGTACATGAAGGTAAACTCTTAATTCCTTTCTCTGCTGTCTGTTATTATTCTATTGAGAAAGCGCAAGCTGCTATTATGTATGCGCATGCGCATGGGCCATTTGCAATTTCCGTATGCCTTCCCGCTCTTGCCATTCCCTGCCCAAATACGAAGCACGAGTAAAGTAGACGGTCTGGAATTACGTCATCTTTGCTGGTCTAAATATGGAGGTCGCGTCCGTACAAAAGAGTAAGGCGCACGCGTAATGACTGACGAAAGGCAAAACGTAATCGGTAGCGGGGGATAGCAAACGGGGCAAGGGTTGGCATGGCAACAAGGGAGGCTCCTCCCCACAACTTGTTGGCGGGAGAATCGCTGAGCGGTGAGGTGACGTGAGGGTTCCAAGAGAGGTAATTTACACGGAGAATCAGTGTTTTCTGCATCCGAGGGGGACGCTTGGAAAGTGGCCGACCTCTCCGGGGAAAAAAAATTGCCTGACATCTGTTTGGGGTTCCGGGGAGCAGGAGGTTGAGGGTTTATAACAATTTTGAACTGTAACATCCATCGTCCCCAACCATCATGGTCCACACGCGCGGAGGATGCATGGGCTGTTTAAGGGTCTGAAGCAACGATATAGATAAACTAAATGCAGAGGGAAAGTGTATACAAAGAATCAAACTTTCTAACAGCGCTTGTTATTCTGAGGTTGCCTTCCCCGCTTAGTGCTTTCCAGATGTGTGGGCTTTAAGCTCTTTAACTTTGGTGGTTGAAGTAGCCGGAAGTAGTAATCCAATATAGCTGGAGGAAACTTGAGAAAATTCAACTTTTCAAAAGTGTGGTTCCTCCAGCACCAATTAAATGGCATTTAAAAGGGAGAAACTGGTAGAATACAATGGATAATAATATCGCCCATAATGCTACTTCCGTTTTGTGTTTTTTGGAAACCACTGATTTTAATGAATCATTGATCTGATTCAGTAAAGTGATATTTATAAGGAACATGATTTCATTATGTGTGTGTATGTGTATAAAATGAAATCATGTTCTTTACAAATATCACATACACACACACAAACATACACACAGACTTCAATGGTCTTCAAGCAACTGTATATTTTGAAATAAAAAGTTGAAGATGTGGTTCTGAGGCCTGGTGTTTCCCTTTCCTTACCTGTTGTATTTTGGTGTTTAAAATTCATTCTCTTGTTTTATTCATCCCAGGCAAAAATTGAAAGGACACAGTAACAATTCTCAAGCAAATGGGACTTGATTTTAAGTGAATAAATTTTAAGCAAATGAGAGTGTTAAACTGCCCTTAATTTGGTAAGAGAAGGTCATATAATTCTTGATTCTGGATACCTGAGAGACCAGACTCTATAGAAAAAGTAATTTTCCTATATTTATGGGATTTCTGAAATATCAGAATTTTTAGTTGGAATAGATGATTCTGCTTTTTGGAAACAGCATACTTTTGATGAAGCTGACATGGGGTATCCTCAGTTTTTAGGGAAGTCAAGATGGAAAATAAGAAGGTTTCTGTGAGAAGAATTAGTACTGGGAGCTTTACCCCATCACAACCAAAAAGGCCACGAGGAGATTGGGATGAAGATGGTCCTTCACAATTTGAAGAAGAGCTGGCTTTTCTGGATGAGGTGGAAGCTGAGGTGGCTCTAGAAACGAAAGATGCACAGTTGTCATCTGATACCATTCCCCTTGGTGAGTTACAGAGTTGCAAATTGGGAGATTTTCTGAGGCAGAACAAATGCCAGAACAATAAGGGCAACTGCCAAAGGATGATATGTAGATGATAGTGTCCCTGGTGGTTATGATCCATGTTAAAATTAAGCTTTTCATTTCTGTTAAACTGTTACAGAATTTATTTTAATATACTGTTTCAATGTTTTAAACATTGTTACAAGTAGTCCTTATACAACCACAACTGAACTCCAAATTTCCATTGTTAAACAAGACAGTTGTTAAGTGAGTTGTGTCCCATTTTATAACTTTTTAACATGGTGGTTAAATTATTCACTATAGCTGTTAAGTGAATGGTATGGTTGTTAAAGGAATCTGGCTTCCCTCATTGATTTATCAGAAGCTCCCTAAAATGTTGCAAATAACAGTTCTAGTACCCAGCCTGCTGCAACCATCATAAATACATACTAATTGCTAAGTACCTGAAGTTTGATCATTTAACTGTGGGGATGAGTGCAAGAAATATTTAATTGTTCAAAATATGGAATTGGTGAAACAGGATTGGTGAATGTTTTCCTTCTTTCAGGCAACCTCTTCTCATCAGTACACAACCCCAAGTGGCAGAGGCCTCTGCCTCCCAAAATAAATCCCAAAGAGGAAGGCCTGTGTTTCCAGCAAGTGGAACTAGACTATTATGTGGGTAAGTGTACAAACAGGTTTGAGTTACTGATAAATAATTTTAAGGGGTTGAATGACAGATCGATTAGTTTTATTCTTTTTCCTAGAAAATCTTTTGCAGAACTAAATATTCTTATTCCTTGCTAAACAATAACTCTCTGCTACTGAGGGGAAGTCTAAAACTGCTATCATTTCTGGGGGTTTTGACAGCTAGAACAGATGCACAAAGTTACTAATTCTTCTCTTCAGAAAAAATGGGCAAGGAATGGAATTCCCCGTAGAGGTTTTAATCCCACTTTTGTTTTACTTTTGATTGATGTAAGAAGGTATCATAGCAAATAATCCAGGATATATAGGAATGTGTTTTTAGTATGTATATGAAAGATAAGTGAAATTTGGAAAATTTTCCCCTACAAAAGATGAATTAAATTTAAAAACTCATCCATTCCTTTGTATCTTCAGTAAACGTAACATATTTACCCTATTGAAAATAAAAATTGTTTGAGAGAAAAGTCCTACTTTTCTTTTCAATGGTATATACTATATATACACATTTTTCCTAAATGTCTTTATATTTTTTTGAAAAGGAAGAGAATGATTGTCAGATCATATCTATGGTATAAAAAATCCAGAAAATAATAATTTTAAATAGAATTCTTAGAATTTAAATATGAAATGTAGTTGATGGAAACCTGAAGGTGAAGGCATGTTTATTTTACCTAGATGCTAAATAATGTGAGGATACTTTGGAATTCTTTATTGGACAATCATACAACACTCTTTTTCACTAATTAATATGTTCTCATTCTATTCCTTAATCAGGCTCTCACATCCCTGGATTCTCTGGTTGTATCCAAGGTTCTGTACCTATCCTGCGAATGTTTGGTGTCACTGCAGCTGGCAACAGTGTCTGCTGTCATATCCATGGTTTTGCACCTTATTTTTATGTACCTGCCCCACCTGGTGAGTAAAAATTTATGGGTAATGAAAAGTCTGTTTTGAACTTGATTCTTAAAATAAAATTTATTTCCCTTTGTTTTTCTTTAGTATTCCAAGCAGAGAATCTGGCTGAATTTCAACGGGAACTGAATGCAGCTGTGATCCGGGACATGCGGTCCAACAAGGATGGTTTGAACCAAGTTGTTCTGGCAGTGGAGATCTGCAAAAAACAGAGTGAGCATTTGTAAAGAGTGGGTGTATTGCCATCCTGTTTTAGATAACAAGGAGTTGGATTAAATCTAGATATGGAGTACTTGGGCCTTAAAACTACAACTTAGTTATAGTAACACAGTATTGTTATTGTGTTTTCGCAGTGATGTTGTTTTCACTGCTGTTCCCCAAAGCTGTTGTAGTTGGTTGTACATTATAGATTAGAATGAATGTGTTTGAATAATATATCATAAACACAATGGACAATTCCAAATTAACATTCCATTCTAATCTTTCTTCTGTAGATAGCTTTGCCTCCAAGCACTAAATATGAAAATTTTACAAAAGTTATGTTTAACTTTTCTGAACATTACTTGGGCAGCTTAACCATTTTTAATACATGGAAACTTTCAAGAGGCAAAGAGAAGGAACAATGAGCAAATATGAAAGACATTAATGAAAGTCCTTTATATAAATTAATTGGATCAGAGATGGGGATTTGAGGTGTTGGGAATGATAGTGCTTTATTTTTAAAATGTTTCAACACTTTACTTATTTTAGACATGTATGGTTTCCATGGACCACATCTCTTATCCTTCCTGAAAATTACAATGGCACTGCCTCGGTTAATTGCTCCTGCCAAGAGATTGCTGGAACAAGGGCTGCGGTGTGGAACACTTGGAACACACAATTTTCAAGCCTTTGAAGCTAATATTGATTTTGAAATCAGGTGAGACTTAACTATTGATGCAGTTGATTTCCTTTACCAGGCATTGTTTTTAATTTCAAGAAATCTTTCAGAACCATAGGTGTCATGTATTTTACTTGAAGATAAAAGGGAGAACCTTGCTAGGATTCTCAGTCTATTGTACTAGATTATGACACTTCAGTAGGATAGAATATCTAGTCCTCAAAATTGCTTGGAGTTACAGTAGTATATGGTTTTCACAGGAGATCTAAAAAATGACACGAGAATGAGACTTCAGTACTCATGTGATTTCACACGTTTATGAATTATTATTATTATTTTTTACCAGAAATTACTAATCAGGATTCTACAATGCAATAATTGGAAATGGGCTATAAGTACAATTAAATGTATTTTGAAATGTTACCTCTACCCTTAATTTCCCCTGGTGACTTTCAAATGACTTGATCTTAAATTACCATAATTTTTAGCCAGTGCATTTGAATAATAATAATAATAATAATAATTTATTAGATTTGTATGCCGCCCCTCTCCGAAGACTCGGGGCGGCTCACAACAAGCAATAAAACAATATTGTACAGGCACAAATCTAATATTAAGAAAAAACTAAAAACCCTATCAATTTAAAAAAACAAACAGCACATACATACCAAACATAAATTATAATAAGCCTGGGGGAAAGGTGTCTCAAATCCCCCATGCCTGGCGGTATAGATGGGTCACCAGGTTGTGGAAGGTCATCCTAGACCAGGGGTCGGGAACCTATGGCTCGCGAGCCAGATATGGCTCTTTTGATGGCCGTATCTGGCTCGCAGACAGGGCTCCTAGCACTGAGCTCCCGCTCGCAGCTGTCCCCTGGCTCCTGCTCGATGCCACGGTTTTCGGCGCTGTCCTGCTGGGCCCCAAAGACGGAAGGCAGGAAGAAGGAGAGCTCCATTCTTCTCGCCTTTTTCCCGCCTTCCGTCTTTGGGGCACAGCAGGACAGCGCCGAAAACCGCGGCATCGAGCAGAAGCCGGGGGACAGCTGCGAGCGGGAGCCCCAGGAGGGAAGTACCGGCAGCGCCCCGCCCAGCTGAAGCTTCACTGGCGTCGGCGGCAAATGTCCTTTGTGGCCCGGTGGGAGGGGGGGCTGCAGCGGCCGCAGGCAGTCGCAGGGAGATGGCGGCGGCGAGAGGGAGCTCCAGCTGGGCTGGGGGTTCGGGGGGGCCATGAACGCCGCCCGGAGCCAATGGCTTCTTTTGGGCTTACTTGAATTCCTGCTGCTGGTAAGCGCGCGCGGGTGGCCGGGTGGGAAGGGCGAGGCGCGAGGGGGAGGCAAGTGGAGAAGCGGAGAGAGAGAGAAGTGGACCAAAAGAAAGAAAAGGGAAAGAGAGGGAGGGAAAGAGAAATGGAGAGGAAGGAAGGAGGGAGGGAGGGGAGGGAGGGAGAGAAGGAAGGAAGAGAAAGGAGGGTAGAAAGAGAGGGAGAGAGAGAGGAGAGAGAAAGGAAGAGGAGAGATAGAAAGGAAGAGAGAGAAAGAAAGAGGGATAGAAAGAGAGAGAGAGTGAGAGATGCTCAGTGAGCCTTTCTTTGAAGTTGCCTTTCTTTCTTTCTCTCTTTCTCTTTCTCTCTTTCTCTCTTGCTCTTTCATTCTTTTTTCTTTCTCTTGCTTTCTTTCTTTCTCTTTCTTTCTCTCCTTCCTTCCCTCCTTCCATTTCTTTCATTCCCCCTCTCTATTTTTATTTCTCTTTCATTCTTTCTTTCTCTCTTTCTTGCTTTCTTTCTTGCTCTTTTTCTTTCTCTCTTTTACCTTCCCTTCCTCTATTTCTTCTTTTCTTTCTCCTTCCTACCTTCTTCCCTCCCTCCCTTCCTTCAGTCCTTCCTCTCTTACTCTCCCCTTTCATAAGTTTCCTTGCTTCCTTCCTCTGTTCCTGTCCCTTCCCCCTTTCTTTCTTTCTTTCTTTCTTTCTTTCCTTCCTTCCTTCCCTCCATTTCTTGCTTTCCTTCTCCTTCCTCCCTTGTTTCCTCCCTCATTCCCTTCTTTCACTCCTTCTTCTCTTACTCTCCCCTTTCACACCTTTCCTTGCTTTCTTTGCACCCTTCCTCTGTTCCTGTCCCTTCCCTCTTTCCTTCCTTCCCACCCTCCATCCATTCATTCACCCATTCCTCTCTTGATCGCCCCTTTTACCATTCCTTCCTTCCTTCCTTCCGATGTGGGCCTGGGCCAGCAGAGTAGTTTGCTTTTGCACCCCGTCTCGAGCTCCCTTGGTGCCAACCCGGCCCTCCCCACTTCAGAGAGAAGGGGGAGAAAGAGAGAGAGAGAAAGAGAAAGAGAGAGATAAAAAGAGAAAGATAGAGGGAGGGAGAGAAAGAGATAGAAAGAGACAAAGAGAGGGGGAGAGAAAGAGAGAGAGAAAGAAAGAAAGAGAGAAAGGGAGATACGTACGGCTCTCGCGGAATTATATTTCAAAATATGTGGCGTTTACGGCTCTCTTAGCCAAAAAGGTTCCTGACCCCTGTCCTAGACTGTTTTGTAATATATTGAGACATTAAAAAAAACATAACAGACATTAAAAAAACAAGATAAATGAATAAAATACAGTCATTGGAGCATATGCCTGTAATTTAGTAAGCCATTTTACAGTGAGGGAATCCCTGTGGTAATCTATTTGAACTGCATTGAGAGTTACTATTTTAATCTCAAAATGGAGGGAAGAAGCCATAATGCTTCTTCGCTCCATTTGTTGATGAGGATCAAATATCTCTCCTCATCTCTGTCTCCAAACGTAGGTTCATGGTAGACCGGGATATTGTTGGCTGTAACTGGATTGAATTGCTTGCTGGCAAATACCGCCTGCGACAAGAAGAGTCTGCTGCAGAATCTGATAAGGAGAATCCACGCAAGGTGGGGTTGGTGGGAAGACTTAGAAAAGCCAGATCATGTCCAGAAACAACAATAAAATCAGAGGACTAGAAATATAGCTTTGTAAAGAAAGAGTAAACGACCCTTTCCAACTTTATGATTTCTTCTAACCCTCATTCCCATTATGTCCTAACAATACTGTCTGAAATAGAAGAAGCTAAAAAGTAAATTACTAGTCCAGAATGATCAAAAGCTTCATTACATAGTACACATTTGAATCCAGTTCTTCTCATTTATTATATTTAATGGTGACTATATTGTATAGAGTATATAGGCTGTATCTCTTTTGTAAGAAATGAGTGCATTGGAAGAACTGGCTAAAGTGATTTTATATCAATCTTAGGTTGGGAACATACTAGGACTGAAGACCTTTTACAGGAACAGCTGGATTACTGGCTTTGCTTTTTCTCCTGTTTTAGGTGTCACTGTGCCAGTTGGAAGCTGATGTGGCTTGGATGGATTTCATTAGCCATCCACCTGAGGGAGAATGGCAATGTATAGCTCCCTTGCGTGTCCTCAGTTTTGATATTGAATGTGCTGGACGTAAAGGTATTAAGGGAAGATTTGAACAGGGCAGAATGTGACATAATAAAATAGAAGTGGGGAGACTAATCATTCAGACTCCCCTTAGGTAATTCCACATATAAGTTATATAAGAATTGCTATCATTTTTATAAGGAGGGAAATGATGAGGGAAATGTCGGGTGAAACATTCAACTGGTAATTAAATACAGTATATCAGTTTAAGCTTAGAAGTAGAGATTGTTGCCATCTTACACAGAGCAGAAGGCTCATATAGCACACACACAAGGTTGTGTTAGCTATATGAGCCAAACAAATCCTTTGGATAAATAAAGCGTGTGTGTGATTTAATTGTGCAATGCTTTATTGATTACAAGTTAGAATGACCAATTAGTCATTATTTTGTTAGATGCAAGTTCTGCTCTGCAAATTAAAAGAATGGGTTGGAAACAGATCCATAGTTCTAAAAGCTTGGAATGTGGGCTCTGAGGCTCCCCATAACAATAAATTGCTTATAGTTCAGATTCAATAATAGATGCTTTTGAGAGTGGAAAGTTGAGACAGTTCTTATGCTAATGGTCTCTTGTAAACCTCATCCTTTTTCGTGTTTTGTCTCAGGCATTTTTCCTGAACCTGAGAAGGACCCAGTAATCCAAATTGCTAATATGGTTCTACGACAGGGTGAAAAGGACCCTTTTGTGCGTAATGTCTTCACACTACAAAACTGTGCCCCCATTGTGGGCTCTCAAGTGCTTTGCTTTTCAAAGGAGGCTGAACTTCTCAAGGTAATGCTTACATTATCTTGGGCCTGTGGAATACTGTATGGTGAGCAATGTTTTCACATACTTGACAGCTTCAAGTATATGGGCTTCAGTTCATAGTATCCCACAGCCGGCCTGGTATGCTTAATATGGAATGTATAATTTTAGGATTTGTGTGAGGATAATATATTCCATTTTAGATCATATTTATGTACAAATACTGAAAATTGAAAAATTCCCACAAACCTTTAGGCATCACTGTAGATAATATGATGGAATGCTGCACCAAGTTTCAGTGTGAACTGTGTAAGTGATGATAAGTGATGCATATATGTGGTCTAATGGGTAAGACAAGATAGTTCTGTCAGAGTGCTCACAGGTTTACTATGCAAGACAACCCAGGAACAATAACAACAAACATGTTTGTAATAAATAGTGATTTCATCTACAAAAGAATATATACCAGTGATGGCGAACCTATGGCATGGGTGTCACAGGTGGCACGTGGAGCCATATCTTCTGACACGTGAGCCATTGCCCTAGCTCAGTTCCAACGGGCATGTGTGTGCTGGCCAGCTGATTTTTGGCTCAAACAGAGGCTCTGGGAAGGCGTTTTTGGCTTCCAGAGAGCCTCTGGAGGGATGGGGAGGGAGTTTTTGCCCACCTTCGGCTCCAGAGCAGCCCTTGGAGCCTGAGAAGAGTGAAACCCAAGCCTACTGGGCCTACCAGAAGTTGGGAAACAGGCCATTTCAGGCCTCCAGGGGCATGGGAAGCTGTGTTCGCCCTCCCCAGGCATTGAAGTATCTGTGTGGGCACTTGTGCATATGCGATAGTATGCAAGCACGCTCTTTCGGCACCCGAGGAAAAAAAGGTTTGCCATCACTGATATATACTGTACATACATATTCTATAGGCAGAAGTCAAACAATCAATAAATTACAGCAGGAAAGAATACAGGGTGAGAGAGAGATGCCCTAATAGGGCCTTCTTATTATATAGACTCCTAAAGGGATAGCAGCTAAAAACCTTGCTGACTCATTCCCATCAGTGCATCATTGTATCAGCTAGTCAGCTCTTAAATCATTGACCAGTTCTTATGTGCCAGATATGAAAGAAGTAGGATTAGTTATTCCAGATGTGAAAAATATGAAATACATTAAAGCTGATATAAAAGGAAAATAATACCCAAGACATGGAAGAAAAACACCAGAATAAGTTATGAAATTGCTACCTGTTCATTCCTCTCTTTTCTAGTTTGATCTGGGATTAGTTTCTTTATTCATCATAGTACATGAAACCTTAATACTATATCTTGGAACAATGGATTTCATATATAATGGATAATTGTTCTGCATTAAGTGAAATTTTATTTGCATAAGTAAGTATGTACATTGCAAGTCCAACTGAATGGACATTTGTATATGAATTTCAGTCCCTCCCTCTAACTAGTCAATTAAAATGAGGCTTGTTGTATTGGGAAAAATGCAAATATCCAAGGTTGAATGTCAGCAAACATAGTATCATGAAAAGAAAGACTTTAAAAGCTATTGGTTTTAAGATACAAGAAATTTTATTTAATGCAATTGTCATTTCTGAATGTGTAGTTACTTTCATAAGCATAAAGTCTTTCCATTCTGATTTAAGCACTTACATATTTGGCAAGGGATGATGGAATAATTGTATTTCTCCTGAATTTACATAGTAGGACCATGTAAGATCTTTGCCTTAAACTCTTGTAGAGCTGAGAACAATAAATAATTCTGGCCCAAATGGGCTGATGTTTTTGTAAGTGACTTCAGTTGTTTCAGATTTTTATAATGACTTCAAATCAAAGCATCTGCTTCTAGTTTCAACTTTATTTAAGTGGATGCACAAGAGGTCCATATAGACTCATTAAGCATTGTAAAAAATTAAAATAGGGATTGGTTGCAGCTCAGTGCTTTGTTAGGAAGGATCCAGTGTGTTTTGAAGAAAAGATAAAGGTAAGCTGAGATGTTGGAGAGCACTCCTTTGAGTCACTGCTGCGGAAAAGTAGATTGCAGGTTACCCATTTGACTTTTGATGCATGGATGTTTTGTAACTAGTCATGCTCTTTTTGAATAGGTAAGCTACCTGTAGCAATTGTTTTCTAACAGCATCTCTCATGCTTCATGATCCAAATATGTCCTTTGGCCTAAAAGGCCTAAAAATTAATAAATGTTTTTCCAGACGTGGGCAGAATTTATACGAACTGTAGATCCCGACATCATCACTGGCTATAACATCCAGAATTTTGACCTTCCTTATCTCATCACCAGAGCCCAGACTCTCAAGGTAACCAGCGTGTTTCCTTCTAGTAGTACTTTTTCTTTTGTTCAAATGATTTGTATTAAAATATTTCATCAATCTAAAGAATTGAACCAGGAATCATTTCCCCCCATATTTTACCATGCCAAACAAACTAATCAATAAATGCCATACTGTAATTTTACCTATAAATTCATTTGCCCTGCCCATACACTTTATTCACGCCTCAAAGCTTGTTTTTCTTCATCCCCAGGTCATCCCATTTCCCTTCCTGGGCCGTATTCTTTCCCGCAAGTCTGTCATCCGTGAGTCTTCCTTCCAGTCTAAGCAGATGGGACGGCGGGAGAATAAAGTAATTAACATGGAAGGCAGAGCCCAATTTGATCTACTTCAGGTAACAAAAAAAGGGCCCCCTCCCCATAGTTCCATTTTACTGATGCAAAATTGAAGCTGAGAGTCAGTGGCAGCTGGAGGCTCTTAGATACAAGGTCTAGTATTTTGCCTGTGGGACATGCAGTCTCATAATTTAGCTTTTCCTCTACCTTTAGGTTCTATTGAGGGATTACAAATTACGCTCTTACACCTTGAATGCTGTCAGCTATCACTTCCTGCAGGAACAGAAGGAAGATGTCCAGCATTCTATTATTACAGATCTTCAGGTAACAAATAGTAATTTCCCCCCCTGGTATGAACACCCTTTTGTAGTTGTTACTGGTTATGTTATCCCCTTGGCTTCTATTTGTCAGATGATTGATTTAGTGACTATCAAGTCATCTGTGATACATTGTACAATAGAAATGAGAAATCAAATCCATCTGTCAGATCTCTCTGTCAAATTTGCTATGCCTCTAGTACGTCTCTTCTCTGTCCTTAAAGCCTGTCCCCCTTAGGTAGTAACTGTTTAAAGATATTTCTCTTTAAGTGTTGGTGTGTTCCCCTCACACTTTTTCTCAGCCTTCCTTATTTAAAATAGTGTACATTTTGAAGTCATAAATGTCATCCCTTTTTAGCAGTTTATATTCCTTCCTGTAAGAACAAGGGAACCAAATGTTGGGTTTTGCAGGACTCATTTAAAACTGTATGGAAGCAGAACAATCCTCCGCTTGCATCTGTACCTCTCTTCCTTTTTGTTTCTGTGCCTATGTTTTTCTATCACTTCTTAGACCACCCTGACTCTTTGACTCCCTTACATTTGGTGCCTTACATGGCAAACAAAGTGAATGCTCTTCTAGTGGTTACTAGAAAGGACTACCTAAACATTACATAGCATATGTCTTCCCCTCTTGATTTTGTCATCCTCTTGATTTTTGGCATGTCATTTATTTAGAAAGCCCTCTTCTTTCTTTCTTTCTTTCTTTCTTTCTTTCTTTCTTTCTTTCTTTCTTTCTTTCTTTCTTTCTTTCTTTGCTTCCTTCCTTCTTTCCTTCTTTCCTTCTTTCTTTCTTTCCTTCCTTCCTTCTTTCTTTCTTTTGGATATGGTTAATTCTTATACATATTCTTTGCTTCCTTACTCCTTTCTGAAAGGGTTTTTTCCCTTTAGAACTTATATAATATGCTTTTACAAGATAATAATTCCAGAGAAAAACAAATAAAATGAACTATTAAATAGCCATAAACTTTTCAGGTGAAGAGATAACTAGGAAAACCCCCTTAATGTTTGGCAGTAATCCCTCATATCTCAGATAATAAAATAAAATAAAATAAAATAAAAGACATGGTCACTAGTGTTGGGCAACTGAACTTGCATAATTCGGGTCCGTGCAGAACTTTGCGGTGTTCGGCATACCGAACCGGAACCTGGACTTTTAAAAAAGTCTGTGTTCAGGTTTGGTGTTCGCTTCAACACCGCGGTGGGCGGGAGGTGGAGGTAGCGAGGGCTCTGACTCAGGGAAGCTGGCTGAGGAACTCTGGGAGTTGAAGTCCACAAAGTTTTAAAGTGAGGTTGGCTAGCTGAGGAACTCTGGGAGTTGAAGTCCACCCCAGCGCTCTTTGGAAAAGGGAGAGGGGCGGTGGCAGGCAGAGGGGAATTCCCCCCCCCCCACTCTCCCAGCCTCCGTGCCACTGCCCGGTTGTCATCTTCTGCGAAAAGGAGGAGGAGCCGGTCGCCGGTCACGGCGGAAGAAGGCGAACACCAGGGAGCTGTTGGCCGGTTGCTAGGCTGGGAGGGAGGCGGGAGACGGGAGGAGGAGGGCTTTAAAAAGGTGGAGGAAATCCGGATCATTGGAGTACAACAAGGGAGGGGAGGCGTGGATTTCCCACAGACGGGAGTGGTGGTTTCCAGCTGGTGGCTTTCAAAGGGGTGTGTGTGTGTGAGAGAGAGAGAAAGAGTGTGTGTGAGAGAGTGTTGTGTAAATATGTGTGTGAAAGTGTGTGTGTGTGTGTGAGAGAGGAAGAGAGAAAGTTGTGTGTGAGAGAGGGTGCATGTGTGTTTGTGTGCAGGTGTGTGTGTGGGAGAGAGACCACGCAGGGAAGGAAGGCTGGCAGGCAACGGGCATCACTCCCCCCCCTTTTTTCACCTGCGTGCCTTCCTCCATCACTCCTGGCCAGGGAAAGTGGGAGGAGAAAGGCAGGCAGGAACCGAAGCCAGAGCAGCGTCTCCTCCTCCTCCCATTGGAATCGGCCACGTCGCCAAGCAAGCTGATGGGTCCTGCCTGCCTTTCTCCTCCCCCTTTTCCCGGCGAGGAGCTACTCCTCTTCTCAGAAGATGACAGCCGGGTGGCGGTGCGGAGGCTGGGAGAGTGGGGGGGATTCCCCTCTGCCTTCCGCCGCCGCCCTCCCCTTTCCAAAGAGCGCCGGGGTGAGCTAAGGCTGCCCTGCGCAATGGGCACAACGGGGGAAAAGCCGCGCTACCTCCTAGCCTAAAATTTCCCCGTTTCGGGAATGGCGCTGCAAGCAAAAGGAGGCGGGGAATTCCATTTGCTTGCCACCCAGGATGGGATTCCGGGGGCAGGGCTTTGACGTCACGGAGACTCCTTCCTGGCCAGGGCCGAAGGAAATAAAGCCACGGGCCAGGAAGGAGTCTCTGTGACGTCAAAGCCCCACCCCCGGAATCCCAGCCTGGGCAGCAAGCAAATGGGATTCCCTGCCTCTTTTTGCTTGCAGCGCCATTTCCGAGGTGGGGAAGTTTTGGGCTCGGAGGCGGCGCAACTCTCCCCCCGTTGTGCCCATTGCCCAGGGCAGCCCGCGGCCACCTGTCTCCTTTTATTTCTTATGGAAAAGGCGCGGCTGCAGCATCTGAGCCTTTTCCGTAAAAAATAAAATGAGACAGGCGGCCGCGGGCTACTTTGGCGGAAGACGGGAGGGCAGGGCCAGAAGTGTTGGGGTTCGGGTTCGGCGAACTTACCCGAACTGTGCCGCCAAGTTTGGCCGAACCCAAACTTCTTTGGATTCGCCCAACACTAATGGTCACAGTACAAAACAGTTATCTGACTTGGCCATGTTCTTTAAATCTTGTGGATCTGAGATGAAAAAGTCAGTGTATTATATGAACTAAATTACTGGTATATCAAGTGTCAGGATTTAATAGACTGTCATTCTTAATTTCTCTGTAATAGAGGGAGCACAAGTTATCCTTGCTCTTGAAGGCCAGCACAAGGCTTTCATCAATGGAGAGGATCTGTGTCAGATGAATTAGAAAAGCCTAGCAACTATTTTGTGCCGTTCTTAACCAGGGAACGTAAAAGAAAATACAGTGGTACCTCGGTACTTGAACGCTTTGGTTCTCGTACATTTCGGATACCAAACAAAATTTTCGGCAAAAATTTGCTTCGGTATCTGAACAAAAATTCGGATACCAAACAGCCACAGAAAATTTTGTTTATTATCCGAAATGCTACAAGATTTGAGGGGACGGGGTGAGACGGAATGGGAGTCGGAATCCGACACGCCCATCCTGGCTGCCCACTAAACAGCCTCCCAGTCTCTAGTCTAAGCTCTCCAAGCTGTAGGAAGGGTGGGGGCGGCTGCAATGCTGGCAGTTTCGGGGGGGCTCCTTTCCTCAATGGTTCGTCTTGTTCCCTTTAAGCAGCTACACCAACTTTCTCCTTCCCGATGGCAGCAGCGGCTTTCCTTCGAGCAGCAGCAGTTCCGGGAACGTCAGTGGCTTCCCTTTCTCATGTGACGTTCCCGGCACTGCTGCTGCTCGAAGGAAAGCCGCCGCCGCCGTCTCTGGGAAGGAGAAAGTTGGTGTAGCTGCTTAAAGGGAAGAAGACGAACCACTGAGGAAAGGAGGCCCCCCAAAAAACTGCCGGTATTGCAGCTTCCTACAGCTTGGAGTGCTTAGACCTCAGATCTTTATCCCATAGGAAATAAAGGAAATAGGGGCTGGAAACCAATTAAACTCATTTCCATTATTTCCTATGGGATAAATTAATTCGGTACTCGACCAAATCGGTTCTCGACCTCATTTCTGGAACGAATTGTGGTCGAGAACCAAGGTACCACTGTAGATTAAATGATGCACATAGCTGATGTCTCCTCTCAAGGAGTATGACATATTTTGGGCAGTGCCTGATCAAGATAGGCATGAGATGGTCCTCAGTTATCCTGCTAGTCTTGCCTCTCCTTTGCCTTTTCTCTTTGAGAAGGAAAAACGTGATGTGACACAGATGAAATGTGAGGTGAAAGCCCATTCAGGGTAGGGGTGGCAGGTTGCCAGCCTGACAGATCAATAGTTCCTCATACCTGCCATAGAATGAGGGTGCTCAATTTTTTTTGGGGTCAAGGTTCTTATATATATTTTTTATTAAGGCTGCAAGTGTATGTAACAAGGTGAAAAGTGGATGTCAGTCAAAGGGGAAGTGCATATGTCCAGAGTAAAGAACATATTTATTTAAACCTCATTTACTTTTTTTCATAAATTGATTCTTTTTCCACTCTCCTCTATAATCCAGTCCTAAAATCTATGTTTGATTTAAATATCTATATTAAAAATTAACAATGAATGAAGAAGTTAGAGTTGAATTGAACTTCAACCAGCTGTGCTTGAGGTGAACTATTGAGCAGCTAAAGAAACTATCAAAAAGTTATTTCTTTTATGTCTGAAAAGTGTGGGAATGAGTGTCCCTGGGCTCTCAGCCGGCCTATAAAACCAACAGTCAGTGGACTATACCATCCTTCTCCATTCCTATGCCAACTTGCTGTCTCTAACATTTTGCTTCCATTGCTTGGAGAATACTACATGAACATTGCTTCCATTGCTGCATGGAGTTTTCCTGTTTCCCTAAGACACACACACACACACACACACACACACACACAGACAGAAACCAACTGGATGAGTTTAATCACTTTTGTATTTATTTGTCCAGAGCTTAAATGATATCTCCTTGTCTTCCTTCTGACCACCTTTGACTTCCCCTTGCAGAATGGTTCAGATCAATCACGTCGGCGACTGGCTGTATACTGCCTCAAGGATGCCTATCTGCCACTGCGGCTTTTGGAGAAGCTCATGTGTGTCATCAATTACATGGAGATGGCAAGAGTCACTGGGGTACCTCTTAGCTATCTCCTAGCCCGTGGGCAACAAATCAAAGTGGTGTCCCAACTTCTGCGGCAGGTAAAGAGAAACTGATCTTTTGCCAACAAGGCCAGGAGATCATGAGCAGGCAGGGTGAGGTGGGGAGATCAGAAGCTCAAATCCTGAGATATTTACTATGCAGTGTGTGAAAGAAGTATAGAATGTAGCTTGTCCATTGCCTCAAAAATGATTATTTGCTATTGTGAGTTTTGAGAAAGCTCGATGTGTACACTAATTACATGGAGATGGCGAGAGTCCTAAGTTACCTTACAGTTAGCCCAATATTTATGCAGTAGCAAGTTTATATTATTTAGTTTTGTACACATAGAACTGTTGTAAAATAATATTTCCTCCTAAGAAGGGCCTTATAAAATTGAATTGACAATTGAAGAATTAAAAGCGCAATTGCAATATTGATATATGGTCCAATTTTTATTACTTTACTACTATTATTAATTACTATTTTATCTCACCCTTACTCCAGAGAACTCATGGTAGCATATATTCTCCCACTATCTTACCTCTAATCCAAACAACTGTTCTTTTAAAAGGGATGGGCTAATGGATAATTTGCTAGTGAGTAGTGTGACTGATTGAAGACCCAAACCTGGATCCTCTTATCATCATATGAACCACCATGTTGGTTTTCTTATCAGTCATGTAGTCATGAACAAATACTCAGTGACTTTAGATAAAACTTCTACAAAATGTCTCATCTATTCAGTTCCTTTTCAATTATCATTCATTGCATTTTGGGTTTAGAATTGATGTGATTTGTTCAGTTTAAGTTTATGATGATACTTGAATCCAGCCATTTTACTCAAGCTATTACCATTTAGGCTTAGAATATTCCATGAGGCAAGCTAACCATAGGTGGTTCAACAAAGCATAATTAAAACATCATGGTTTAATTTGTGAATCTGGCAATTGTAACTCTTTGGATGTAGGTTTGGATTGTAAGCTGGTTTTTTAAAAAAACTTTGAGTGCTATGCTGCATTTTATTTCTTCACTGCTATCTCTAACAACACAAGGAATATTACTCTGAATATATAGAAACTGACAATATTAAAAAAAAACAAGAAACAGTATAGTGTATAAATCACAATTCATCAGTAAATTAAATGTGTAGTAAGTTATAAGACTGTAAGGAAATGGGACTGTTTTTATAGTTAAAGGTTTACTCCTCCCCAACTTATTCTTACTGAGTGGGTTTAGGGAATCAAACTTATTTTTTTGCCAGGTGTATTGAAAATATAATGGATACAAAAGAAACATGGCCAGTAGACTTAAGATAGGATTTAATGGAAGAAGTCCCACCTAACAGCAGAATTATAAGAGTTGCTGCAGAGCTGATATTTTTCTCTGTTCAAAGGCTATGAAGCAGAATTTGGTGATGCCAGTGGTGAAGACAGAAGGTGGGGAGGACTATGCAGGTGCAACTGTCATTGAACCTCTGAAAGGGTAAGTTTTGTAAATCTATGAGAATTTTCTTACATTAATGGATGTGAGGGTGGGAAGTAATGTATGTATGTGTGTTGTGTACTCTGGTTGGGAGGTGTTGCAGAAATAAATAAGCAAACTTCATGTATTGTCCTAAAGGATGGCTCTTTTTGCTTGTGAGATGCATGAACATGGTGCTCTGAAAATATATGTAAATTAGTTCAGGCCATGTTGAAGCAAGTCATAACAACATTATATATGAATCTAGTTACTGAGCCTTTCTTCCATATATAAATCTTGGCTTCAGAAATATAGAGTGGAAGTAGAAAAGAGGACTGTGGTGAGGAATAATGAGTTGTGTCCCAGGCTATTTCAGCTTTGGGCAATGGAGAAATAGACTCTAATTTGAGAAGGAGATCTCATAAAATTGACTTGAATGCCAGATGCCAAATAATTTTCTGGAGGGACAGAATAGCATTTTGTCTTACTCAGTCCTATTTAACTTGGAAGATGCATTGGGACTGCAATTAAAGGCATATTTGCTGAGATTTCTGGGACCTGTAGTTCTAAGATCTTTGGAGAATGCCTTTGGAGAGGTGGTGGTGGTGCAGGAGGAGGAGATGAGAGAGAGAAAGTAGATAAGATTAGACAAATAGACAGATAATTAATTAACTCCTTTTCTCTTTATATGTGAAGTGGGGTATACACATTTAAATAAAGTATTTCTGTTTTAGCTATTATGATGTGCCAATTGCAACCTTGGACTTCTCCTCATTGTACCCTTCAATCATGATGGCTCACAATCTGTGCTATACTACTCTTTTACAACAGGGGGCAGTTGAACGCTATGGGTGAGTGAAGAAGGATTGATAACCTCTTACTCAGTTACCTGGAGAATTGAGTGGGAGGAAATCATAAATAATAAAATATACTAGTCTACATTTTCTGGAGTTGGAGGGACAAGAATGGCTTCTTGATGCTCCATGTTGCTTGGCACAATGATTTCCCCCCAAACATAGCTGATTGGTTGTAAGCCTCCTTATTTGCAAATCAAAATCCAGATGCCCCAGATGTTCTCCAATAATATTTTTATTGTAGGTGAACTTAAGGGATTGGAAGCAGAAAATCTTCAAATATTAGGAAAGGAGGGGAGATGGCTGTGGTATATTATTGAGGCAAGATATAATTTAAACTGAGATGGTAATGTTTAACAGTCTGGACTTCTAGATTATTTATGACCTGATCAATTGTTTCCTGTTTTACTAGGATTTCTCCAGAGCAGTTCATTCGTACCCCTACAGGGGACCATTTTGTGAAGTCATCTGTTCGTAAAGGTCTTCTTCCTGAGATTTTGGAAAACTTGCTGGCTGCTCGTAAGAGGTGAAAAGGGAGGAATGTGGGAATATAGGTCATAATTTAGCATGTAGAATATAGGAACAGAAATTGAATATTTGAACTCTACTTCAGTCTTGCTGTCTCCAATTAAGAAAATATCATGAATTAGGTCAGTAAGTGAGATGGGACATTACCTAAAGCACTGGATAGCTATTCTGGTCATAGTGGGCATTTATTGGCTTGGATTACAATATGTTTTATATGAACACAATTATTGGCAGGAGTCTGAATCCATAGATATTTCTGAACACATACTGAGCTGGTAAAGGACTGGTGGTTTTACCTCATTCTGTTCCCTCTTTGGCTCAGGGCCAAGCTAGAATTAAAGCAGGAAACTGACCCATTTAAGCGACAGGTACTGGATGGACGGCAGTTGGCTCTCAAGGTCAGCGCCAATTCTGTTTATGGATTCACTGGGGCCCAAGTAGGCAAACTACCTTGCCTCGAAATATCACAGGTAAGCCTGCTCTCTCTCAAAGACAGGATCTGTTTCTGAATGCTGGAAGTCATTCTTATGTGTCCCCTATTGGGGCAGTTGCATGTCTTTATAGGACATATCCATGTTTCAATAAGATATTTGCTATTAGTTGTCACTAAAACTGATTCCCCATTACTTTAGTTGTCATTAAAACTGATTGCACATTTCTATAGCTGTCATTAAAAACGGATTCCTGTATTTGAAAGGGTTGAAGTGATGTTGAAGATGATTTGTATGGTGACAATTAACTATGACAACTAAACAAAAACTCTGGCAGATAGATATGCTTTCTCTGAAAAGATAGGCAAGGGGAAGCCCATGACCTAGTAGGAAAGCCAAAGGTGCCGGGTTATCTATGCCCAAAAACAAAATGTTCAGCTTTTGCATCTTGATTGTTCTAGCTACAATTCTACAAGTTTGGTTAGATAACCAGCAGATATTTGCTTGGAAACTAAGCAGGCTTTCAAAGTGGGTGGGGGATTTAATATCAAGAGATCGAATTTCAGGGTTCACTATTTTCTAGAAACATTGTAAGAGTACTAAAGATTAGTTTTAATTCTCTGATTTATTGGGTTTTGAATATTATTGAATATGGTGTTTATAAGATATATGTACTTTTAAAATTGTAGCAGTTTTTTTAAAAAAGCACTTGACTGTTAGGGAGGAGCATATATGTAAAATGATTCAGAGGAAGTGCTTTATACTAAATGCAAGCACAGCACCTCTCTGCTCTTGTCTAATGGAAGCTTGGTTCTGCCTGATTTCCAAATGAGTTTAAATGCAGAAAATATGCCACTGCTTTAAAGAATCTACTAATTAATGCAATTCTTGAAGTATTGGCATTTTTTCCCAGAGTGCTTCTGATTGCTCAGTTTTTACTCAGTTTAGATTCTTTTAAAGTCCTTTTGCAAGCACTGGAATTCCTCTAAACAAGATAATATTAACAGCCCAGCTGCTGCTCACCAACTAGATTTCCTATTAGAGGAAGTGATAAGAACCAACATACTGGGTCAGAGTCAAAAATTGCCTCCCTGTTGCAAAAATATCTTCCACCTTCTGATTTAATTAAAAGGAAAAATGAAAGCATATTTTGTAAACCAGATGCTGTAGTTTTGATAAACTGAAATGCTTTCTAGTTGTTAGTTAGAAATAATCATTGATGCTTTTTTCCACTTACACAAATTGTGTATAGTAAATATCCTTGCCTGGGTATGTATTGCTAAAAAGTTCTGGTGTTCTGGATTTCTTTGGGAATTTTACTTGGTATTGTCTATTACAGATGAATACAGTTTGTATCAGAAATGGTGTTTATTAAAAATATAACCTTAATAGAGAAAGTAGACAATCTTTTTTTTCAAACACCAATTATTTATTCCAGCAAATTAAGGAAGCCTTAAGTTCTTAATGTTTGGCAAAGATGCTAACATCAGATACAGTTTTTGAGAGAGACGGTAACAGAGATTGATAAAAACTGTTAATTGAATGGGAACATTAAAATTTAAAGTTATTTCAACTAAATATTTTTGTTTGTCTCCCAAAAGACAAAAATAACGATTGCTAACTATTCCTTTGCAGAGTGTGACTGGATTTGGACGTCAGATGATTGAGAAAACAAAGCAACTGGTAGAATCCAAGTTCACCATTGCCAATGGATATAAGGCTGATGCAAAGGTGAGCAAAAGAAGGGCAAACATGTATTTCAATATGGTAGTAGATGGATAGGAAAACTGATAAGGCAACTTACTTTCTAAACTAGCAGCACACAGCTTTTTTTCCCAGTTGAGAAATAGTTCAGTTGGGTTGTATATGTCAATGGTTGCCATGCCAGAACTAAAATTGGATATCTGGTCTTTTCTTTAAAATTGTTAACACTTTCTATCAAGCTGAAGGCATCCGGGGGAGGAGTCACTAGGTGTTGGCAGAAGTCTGAAATACTTGTTTGCACAGAAATGAATTTGAAATATTTGAAATTAAGCAAAGGTCATATGAAATTCAGGTCCACTTCTGGATCTAGAGCTAAAGTTGCCCATGCTTGGCTTAGAGGAGAAAGCATTTGCTATATTCCAATATTGGTTAACATAAAACCTGCCTTGTCATATATTGGGATCTTGTTCTCAACATATTCTTTACACATTTCTTTGGCAACATGTAATGGTATGTGGGAATGTCTTTGAGTGACAGGAAAAAGAGCCACAGACTAGACATCCGTTATGCAAAAGGTATCTTAGCCCACAAAGACAATGGGGGCGTGGGAAGCATTTCAGAAGGGACCCTCCCTAGTTTACTGGCAAGTAAAAGTAAAGGCTGGGAGAAATGTTTTCTGAATTACATGATTCTGTCACTGTAACCTTAAAATAAAGATATTTTCGATATTCATGGCTTATGCGTCTTGCCTGGGCTACTTCAAAGGACTTTTAGAATGTGATCATATTTCCAATGACTTCAAGGATTGGGGTTAAGCATTGGAGGGAATTGTACCTTGTAACTATAGGGAATGGGGGAGAGGCAGAACTGACAAAAAGAAGAGTAGTGATATGTTGTGTCTCATGACAAAGGAATCTAGTAGCTTTTTGGTGTGACTGAAATGCTCCGAGATTAAGAAGGACAAGAGTTCTTAAATATTTCATTCTTTCCTTGAAGGTTATATATGGAGACACAGATTCAGTGATGTGCCGTCTGGGTGTGGAGTCAGTTGCTGAATCCATGGAAATAGGCAGGGAAGCAGCAGCCTGGGTCTCTGGCCATTTCATTCCACCCATCAAATTGGAGTTTGAAAAGGTATCTTTGATGATATTGAAGTATGTTTGAACAAGATTGCCAAGTTGTTTTCTAGTGTGGTCCTTTCAGGTGTGTCCAAGGCACACTTCTGGAGTTATATTTCTTACACCTCTAAAGAATATCTGTTCAGGGAAACTTCCATCCATAGGATATTATTATATAAAGATAAACTCTTGTTATTGAATCATTTCCAGACAACTTCATATGTCTCTCTAATTTTCTTGGTCATTCCCCTCATCCAGAACATTTCCCCCACCCTCCAATTTTCCAACCCAGAAAGTCCTGGAATTTCTTGGTAGATTATCATTTGATCCTGCTTAACTTTTTGAGCTCTGCCAAGGTTGGCTAGGGGACCGCAACCCAGCAGAGTATTTTTTTTGTAAGAGGCAGATAGTGAAGATGGAACATAGTGATACTAAGAAGATGTAGAATGACAATAAATATTCAGAAGCTTTAATCAAAATTACCAATATTGAACTCTTTAGTGAATATTTTAATTGTGAGAATATAGTTAATTTGCACATTTTTTCATTTATTGGATTTATATTTCATTTATTGGATTTATATGCCGCCCCTCTCTGAAAACTTTTGTTTCATGTCTGGAAAGAAAACATTTCTAACAATGCTAGTGGCCTTCAAACTATTAGACTTCAGCTGAATGGTCATTTTCAGCTAAAAATCTTATCTCTGTTTCAAAGTCTTCCATTGAGAAGAACAATTGCTATGTTAAATTTTATTGAATTAAACTGAATAGTTTACAGAGAATATTAGACACACAATGAATTTGTTTCTATTATAGAAGCACTCAATGTACATTCAAAGCAATAGAGAGAATAATAAAAATAATATACAATATAGAATAAGAAGGATAAATAATAATACTACAGCCAGGCTATATACCTAGACATTAGACAGAACTGTGAGAATTAGATTTTCAGCAGAGATGGCACAAATCTAGTTACCTTGGCTGCGAGGCCCTATAGCACTGCCCTGAGGGAAGGAGTTGAAGCAGTTCAGGATATGAGGGATCTGCAGATATCTTCTCAGCCTTCCTTTGACTTGTGCAACATACAAGAGATACTTCTATGGAAGTATCCATATATTCATTGCAGTAATGGGTTTCAGTTACTTTTGCTATCAGTTTGGAGATGTGTACATGGATGCGTAGATCGTCCATAATGATGCTTGGGTGGGTGGGCGGGCGTAGCCTTCCGCCAGCACTACTACTGGTTTGCCCGAACTGGGGTAAGCTGATAGCAACCCATCACTGATTCATGGTAATTATTCTTCCTTGACCATCCATTGGTGAATATACCCGTCCTGTTTGCTTAAATATATTTCTCAAAGCAAAGTGGGATCTATGTACCCTTTGACAAGCCTTATTGCATTTCCTAAATTTTGGTTCGTCACTTCTTATGCCCTTTCACTCGGAATATTACCAAATATCTTCCCGAACCTACTTGACAAGTCTAATTCCTCTATGATTTCTGTAGTCACTCTTGATAACTTGTCATTGATTTTCATTCTTCCAGTCTTTTACGCTAGGTGCCATCTCCATAAACGAAGTGGAGTATTTCTACTCAAACCTGACAATTATTTCTTCAGTTCTTGAAATCCTATTCAAATTAAACAGTTGGGTAAATCTTCTGCAATGGAATCTGGTTTGGGGAATTCTATAAAGACATGATGTTTTCTCTACCAGGTGTATTTTCCATATCTTCTGATCAATAAGAAGCGCTATGCTGGCCTGTACTTTTCATCCAACTCTGACATGCATGACAAGATGGACTGCAAGGGCATTGAGACTGTGCGTCGAGACAACTGCCCCCTGGTGGCAAACCTTATCAACACCTGTCTGCAGAAGCTGCTCATAGATAGGTCTGTAAATTTTAGCAGGACATATTGTGTCTGATGAGCACCTGAGCAGCAGGAATGTGTAGAGAGACAGTATGAGCAAATATTTGTAATTTCTAAACTATATTTTTAATTGCAATATTTCTGACTTTTATGTACTTTGGGGTGAGCAATATGGGAATTTCAGTCTTTGTCCTCCATTCCCAGTCCTTTTTTGTCCTCGCAGCAGCTCCTTGTGGTAGGATGGGCTGAGAGAGAATAACTGACCCAAATCATACAATGAATGTTGCAGTTGAGTGAAACAATTGAAGCGGGTTTCCCCTATTCATTGCAACTTTTTGAGCAACAGATACATTCGCTCCTAAAATGACATACAGTTGTACCTCTACTTACGAACTTAATTCGTTCCATGACCAGGTTCTTAATAGAAAAGTTTGTAAGAAGAAGTAATTTTCCCCATAGAGATCAATGTAAAAGCAAATAATGCATGCGATTGGGGAAACCACAGGGAGGGTGGAGGCCCTGATTCCTCCAAGGAAATTCTAGAGAGGCCCCACGGAGGCTTCTCCCCGCTTTTTCTGGCCCTGTTTCCTCCCAGGAGATTTCCAGAAAGGCCCCACAGAGGCTTCTCCCCGCCTTTTCCGGCCCTGTTTCCTCCCAGGAGATTCCTAGAGAGGCCCCACAGAGGCTTCTCCCTACCTTTTCCGGTCACAGTTTCAGAGGCTCGGGTTTGTAAGTGGAAAATGATTCTTGAGAAGAGGCAAAATAATCTTGAACACCCGGTTCTTATCTAGAAATGTTTGTAAATAGAGACGTTTGTAGGTAGAGGTACCACTGTATGGTCCCTTTGGTATAAGACTTTTTATCCCCAATTCCATTCCAAGAATGGGAAGACACCATCCTTTCAGCCAATGAGGACTGAATCTGACAATTAATATATGTTTGTCCTCCTGCCTCTATTCCCCCTCTTTGAACAGGACGTGTGTTAATTCACTGCTCCCATTATTCAAGGCCTATCTCCAACCACTCTTCTGGAATATGTGAGTTCTCCCAGCTGACTAATACTACCGGATTGCTAGGATCAGAAATTATGAGACGTGGGGGTGGGGGAATGTCCTTCCCTACTTTTTGCGGTTGACCTGGCCATTTTCTTGGTTTCCAATCAAGCCAATCGGCCAGCCAGGACCCAGATGTGACAGGGGCACTTCAACAGCAGCATTGGAGCTTGTACGCTTGCACAGTTGCCCTGCTTGCACAGTTGCACGGGTTTGACTTCTTTACACAGGTACAAGCGGCTCAACCTCCCTCTGTCAGCGATGGCCTGAATTCATCATACCGATGTAGCTCCTTGCTCATTTGGTGTGCCAATCGCTGAAGTTTAATATCTGCGATTTCTTGCTCTGAACTGCCTTGCCGCTGGAGCTAATCATTTTGTGGCTGCCTGATTGCTGCATACCTCCTTGACTTCGGGGTGCCCATCCACTTATCTCTGTCAGCCCCAATCGTCTGTCTGGTATTCCCACACTTTCCAACACCCGATTAGAGCTGCGATGGCCATCTTGCGGCCATTAAGAGGGATGGTGTCCATTTTGAGGCCACAAAGAGAGTTGGCCATTTTGAAGGGTCAAAGAAGAGTCGCGGCCATTTTGAAGCCACATGGAAGGGCGGTGGCCATTTTACAGCACAATAAGGGGCGGCTGCAGCCATTTCAAGGGTGACCACTTTTGTTTGATGTAGGCAACTGCAGAAGGGCAGTCGGGGTGAATAGTGAGATTGCCTCTCTATCCTCAATCAAGGGCCAGGGCTGAATAGTAAAAACATCTTGCTGCAGCCTTTTTGCCCAGATTGGGTTCAGTCCCTGCTCTACCCCATCAGGTCGCTATGGCTGAAGCAGACAAGCTATCCAGGCATTGTCTGGGCAAGAAATAAACTTCAAGAGACTTGGGCCATGATGAAGTCCCCACTGTTGCCTGTTGGGGTTTCCAACTCTTCCTGACCCTCCCACCTCATCCAGTCTTTTTCACCCCAGATTATTCAAGTCACTCTTGTTCAAAGTGAAGAATGTGGCCAACCAGGCAGCCTCTACATCAGTGATTTCTGATGACTCCTCTCTCAAGGATCCCCTGTTCAAGGAGACTGCATCAGAAGCAGAGGTGATCCTGGCCCCTCCACTCTTTACGGAGGCCATCAAATGTCAATGGCTCTCTCTTGCCTTGGGACCCTTACCTAACAGTCTGGACAATCATTTTAATGTGGCCCCAGTGTTGGCAAAGTTCCTGCAATGGCCTCCTGTGGATGCTCCAGTGTCAGTATTATATGCATCTAGCCACATGCCAGACGACTCAGGAGCTGTTGCAGCCGGAAGATCAGAGGCCGGAGCAGAAGCTCCAAAAAGCCCACCAGGCACCTTCCTGGGTGATCTGGGCGTCCACTACCACCTCCTTTATGCATACGTTATTGAGATGGCTTCGGCAATTGCAGGAGCGCCTCCCCGTCTCTGATGTAAGTGCTCACCTGAGTAAATTGTTGTCTGCAGTCCAATTCACCTCCGATACCATCCTCAGCCAGCATGCCTTGCAGCCCGGTTCATGCAGGCTTCAGCAGTAGCAAGACGGATGCACTGGCTGCACGGTTGACAATCAGACACTCACCATAAGTGGTGCCTGGCATCTGTTTGGGGAGGTCAAGGCCAGCAGCTGTTTGGGGAGGTCTTGGACTCTATCGTTATAGATTTCTGCGATAAGTGGAAAATCCTCCCTACCTACTCTCATAAGGACTCCTTTGACTCCTCCCACTTTCCTCAACATACCTTTTGGGCCACTGATCAGGGGTCAGTGTTTCAACAGGTTTCAGGGGCAGAACGGTTCCAGACAAAGACAGGCCCCAGATAGGGCCAGCAGCGGCAAACTACAAGCGATTCTTTTGATGGGCAGGGGGTCGCCCCTTCTGTCAAGCAAAATAATTCCTTGCAGGACTCTCCTATTGGAGGCTGCCTGTTCGTCTTCACTACCTGGTGGGAGGAGATGATGTCAGACAAATGGGTTAGGGAAACCGTGTCATCTGGGCTTTCCCTATAATTCCTTTCCACCCGTTCTCTTCCGAGCTTTTTCATTCGATGTCCTAAGTCATCCAACCCCAACAGGCAGTTCCTCATAACTGCTTCCGTACAGCACCTGCTGGACATTCAGGCCATCCAGTGGGTGTCTGAGGCCAGATAGGGCACGGGTTCTATTCCAACTTGTTTGTGGTCCCCAAATCCTTGGGTGGATAGACAGCTATTCTCGACTTGAAACGTTTGAATCGCTATATCATCTACAAGTGATTGAACATGCACATGCTTCAGTCCATGTTGAGTGGCATACGGAGAGGGTACCTCCTCACTTCGATTGACCTCACTGAGGCGTATCTCCATATACCAATTCAGTCTTCCCACCAAAAATACTTGAGATTTTGTTATGACGGTTCCACTATGAGTATAGGGCCCTCCCATTTGGCCTCTCCTCAGCATCAAGGGTCTTCACCAAGGTCTTGGCAGCACTAGCTGTGCATCTGACATCGATACTTGTGCATGTCCAATGTTACCTGGATGACATACTCATACAATTCTTGTCCAGGCACCAGGCAGTCTAGGATGTCCAGGTAACCATTAACACCCTCAGACACCACAAGTTCTCGATAAATTTGGACAAGAGTCATCTGTCCCTTACCACCCACTGGCCCATTTGAGTGCCATTGTGTCTACCTCTCTCAGGAACGTCAGGCTGACCTCTTTAACCTTGCCCAAACAGGTCATGAGCCAGCCCAGGGCCCCCCTGAAGCTGCCTTACTCCCTCCAGTGGAAAATGATTTCAGCCATTCATATTACTCCTTGGGCACACCAAGGCCAGGACCCAGGGTCTTTGGGCAGAGTGTCACCTTCTCTCTTTCTCAGTACAGTAAATATCTGGGGCCACCAGTGTAACGGCCGATTGGCTCAGCCGCACCACCATTGGCCAGATGGAGTGAGGACTCTATCCGTCCCTCGTGACCCAGTTCCTCTGGCCAGTGATGGGCCACTTTGTCGCCAATGCCAAGCTGCCCCTGTTTTTTGCACTGTATCAGACCCAGGGTGCAGAGGGCACAGATGCTCTTCTTTGCGCTTGGCCAGTTGGCCTGCTGTATGCCTTTCTTCCTCAGCCCTTTCTGCCCAAAGTCATCCGGCGCATACTGGAGGAGAAGGGTGAGGTAATCCTGCTCACCCCACACTGGCCCAGGGGAGCTTTGTTTGCGGACTTGAAATCCACGTTCGTCTGCCAGCTTTGGAGAATCCTGCCGACAGAGTTACTGCTCAGCCAGGAATCGTTGGTCCACCCAGATCCAGGGTGGTACCTTCTGTCCGCATGGTGCTTGAACGGTGCACTCTAAGACAGTGTTCCAGATGGCATTCTTCGCACTCTCCAGGCCTCCAAGAAGTCGTCTACTGAAAGAATCTGCTTGGCCACGTGGAAATTTTATACTTTTGATGCTCTCAGATGGGGTATTTCCCTGTTGACTTGACCATCATCAACGTGCTCAAATTTTTGCAGTGTGTCCTTGACAAAGATCTTTCCCACAACACTCTCAGATGTCAGGTGGCGACACTCTCTTCCATGTTGTCCTCTGGCTCCCTAGTCTCTTTAACTCAACATTCCCTGTTGCACAAGTTCCTGAAAGAGGCCAGGAACATGTGTCCTCCCATCAACCACCATTACCCCACATGGGATCTCTCAACAGTCCTCCTATTATTGACGGGTCACCTAAAAAGGCCTTTAAGGACCATTTCATTTCACCTGACTTTTAAGGTGGCATTCCTCATCGACATCGCCTCCGTTTGGAGGATCTCTGAACTTGCCGCTTTGTCAGTCAAGGGGGGATCTCTGATGTTAGGTGGGTGCTGAAAATATACCTCAAGAACACCTCTACCTTGCACAGGACTAAGGTGTTGTTTGTGTCTTTTCACTCCACTTCCTTGGGACAAGAGTGGGGCACTGGCTGCATACTATAATTGCAAAGGCCTGTGATCTACAGTTCTTGCTGCGACCTCCCAGGCTGGCCTGGCAATCAACCCGTAGTGTGGCTATGATTGTGGCGTGATCCATCAGGGAGGTCTTCTGGGTGGCCGCTTGGGCCTCACCGATTCCCCTTATCCATCAGTATAAAATTGACATTTTCGCATCAGCGAAGACTGCATTTTGATGCAGGATTTTGCAAAAAGTGTGCCTCAGACTATAGAAGCCAGCCAGATTTATCTCTCCCAACAAACAGACTTTGGCATGTCCCATTCTTGGAGGTTAGCTCCACCCACTATGGAGAATGGGTGTTGGCCTTACCTGATACGCCGTTCTCGTAAGGGTGGAGCTAAGCTCCAACCCCACCCAAAATTAGTCTGGTCTGGCATTCGGGACATTGTCTTGTTATTTCCTATCTTGTGTGACTTTGGGAGCTACATGCTACATGCATGTCTGCCCAGTGTCCTTCATCAAAAGAGAGGGAATAGAGGCAGGAGGACAAACATATATTAATTGTCGGACTCAGTCCTTGTTGGCTAAAGGACGGTGTCATCCCATTCTTGGAGGTTAACTCCACCTTACAAGAAAGGGCGTATCAGATAAGACCAAAGGCCTTTTTAGCAGGACTACTTGTGTCTGATGAGCATCCGAGTAGCAGGAATGTGTAGAGCAGCGGTCCCCAAACTACGGCCCGTGGGCCACATGCGGCCCACTGAGGCCATTTATCTGGCCCGAGAGTCTTTTAAAAGGCTGCACTGGAAAAGCAGTGAGAACGTCCCCCTCAATCTCATCTCACCCGAGGTAAAGTAAGGCTTGCCGAAAGCCGAGCTGGGCACAACACACACACATACACACACACACTTGCCTCCTCCTCCTCTTTGAGTTGCTAGCTCCCATTTTCTGAATGGGGATTGAATGGGAGTCCGGGATCGGAGGGTGGAGGCTTGTCGGGTGAGTCCTCCGCGGGGAGAGAAGAAGGAGAGTGAAAGAGGGAAAAGAGAGAGAGAGAGAAGTGGAGAGAAAGAAAGAAAAGGGAAAGAAGGGGAAAAGAGCGAGGGAAAGAAGTGGAGAGGAAGGAAGGAGGGAGGGAAGGAAGGAAGGGGGAGAAAGGGAGGGAGGAAGAGAGATAGCAAGAGAGAGAGTGAGAAAGACAGAGCAAGAGACAGAAAGAAAGCAAGAGAGAGAGCAAGAGAGGGGGAGAGAGAAAGAAATAAGGTATGTGCAGTGTGCATAGGAATCTGTTCACAGGTTTTTTTATAGTCCGGCCCTCCCAACAGTCCGAGGGACAGTGAACTGGCCCCCTGTGTAAAATGTTTGGGGACCCCTGGTGTAGAGGAACAGTATGAGCAAATATTTTTAACTTCTATATTTTTAATTGCAATATTTCTAAGCAGTTCTAGTTTTGGGGTGGACAATGTGAGAATTTTAGTCTGTGTCCTCCATTCCCCTTCCTTTTTTGTCTCACAGCAGCTCCCTGTGGTAGGATGGGCTGAGAGACAATAACTGATCCAAATGAATTTTGCACTTGAGTGGAACAATTTGAAGCGGGGTTTCCCCAGTTCATTGTAACATTCTGAGCTGTAGACTACATTAGCTCCTAAAATGACACATTACCCCTTTGGTATGAGACTTTTTATCCCCACTCCCACTCCAGCTTTTCTCTAGTTTCTAAAGCTAAGAACTGGTGTCCTATTCAAGAGGAGATTCCTAATTGTCACACACACTGTACTTTTCAGGGACCCTTCTGGGGCTGTCACCCATGCCAAGGAAGTGATTTCGGACCTGTTGTGTAACAGAGTTGACATTTCACAGTTGGTGATCACCAAGGAATTGACACGCACTGCAGATGAATATGCAGGACGCCAGGCTCATGTGGAATTGGCCGAGAGGTAAGCTGAAACCGAAAGAGAATGCTTTAATTCACTTTTTCTTGTTTAAGAATATAACAAGTGTCCTGTAACTTGAAGACACTTGGTATCCAGATTTGGAGGAGGTCGATTAAATCTGTTAAACTTCTATTGATCCAGTCCATTAGCCCTCTCCTAGTCTAATTTACCTAGTCTAATCTAAAAACACATTTCCAAGTTCTTATTACTACCTCTGCAGTATGGCAAGGATTGAACCTGGCACATTTTGCAAATACAAAGCACATGTTCTCTCAACTATGTCTGGCCCCTCTCTTGGGATTTGATAAGGAAATTGTCATGCAGCATTGAAGGTTTGGAACGGCCTCATCTCCCCCCCCCCACCTAGTCTTGCTACTCTAAGTGATACCCACTCTGCCTGTCCTCAGGGCAGCGGAAAAAGGTGTGTGGGTGTGGGGTGGCCAACAAGGCATGACTGAGGGGAAAGGCAGAAATAGTCGTGGTGAGTGCAGCTGCAAGTGGAACTTCTGTGACACCCACCTCTTGGCTCTGGGCTTCCTGTCTTGGCTGAAGCCATGTCATCCGCCAACCAGAGACACCTGGGAGGTAACAGGGGCCTTTTGGCTGCTCCACTGACTCTTGATAAACGAACGTTTAGAAGGTGAAAGTGTTCTGTTGAAGCCACATTTGTGGAGGGGACCTAACACTAATTATACTTTCTGCTGTGTATTTTCTGTGCCATTCTCCATCCCTCCAGTCCCTTTTGATTCCTTCTCAGATATCTCTATGCTCAAGGAAAATATTCCACTTGGATCGTATTTCGAAACTTTCCATCTACCATGTCTGAAACTTCTAATTCTCCAGAGCTACTCTTTCCCTCAGTCCATCCTGGGTTGATTTGTAGTCTTCTTAACTTTCTGAAATTACTCAGTTCCAGTCTGCCTCCATCCTCCATTTATGCAATCATTCATTTTGACCTATGCAGCCCTCCTATCACCTTTTCCTTTAGGATGCGTCGGCGAGATCCTGGCAGTGCTCCCAACTTGGGTGATCGAGTTCCTTACGTTATTATCAGCGCAGCCAAGGGTGTTGCAGCATACATGAAATCTGAAGTAAGTATGGAAGAAGGATGATGATAGGGAGTAAGGAGTTATACTTGGAAGACAAGGCTAATAAGTTTGTTGTTGTGATGAGCAATGTTTTGTATAGCCAAGGAGTAAATATTTCGTCCCTATATTATCAGAATGCATGTGCACTTGGATCAGTAGTCTATTAAGTGGCTTTCAGCCTTCAGTAAAGGGATAAAGTAGCTTTGTTCTTAGGTACCCTGACAATCTAGTTCCTGTCTTGGACCCTAGCAATGCTTCTTACTTATTCTTTCTTATTTTAGGATCCCATCTATGTGCTGGAGAACAACTTGCCCATTGACACCCAGTACTATCTTGAACAACAACTAGCTAAGCCCCTCTTGCGTATCTTTGAGCCTATCTTGGGAGAGGGCAAAGCTCAGAATATTTTACTGAGTAAGTGTGATCTTTGACCTTCAACAAAAAATCAAAATGGAATAGAATAGAATAGAATTTTTATTGGCCAAGTGTGATTGGACACACAAGGAATTTGTCTTGGTGCATATGCTCTCAGCGTACATAAAATAAAATATACATTTGTCAAGAATCATATGGTACAACACTTAATGATTGTCATAGGGGTCAAATAAGCAATTAAGAAGCAATATTAATAAAAATCTTAGGATATAAGCAACAAGTTACAGTCATACAGTCAACATGGGAGGAAATGGGTGATAGGAATGATGAGAAAAACTAGTAGAATAGAAGTGCAGATTTAGTAGAAAGTCTGACAGTGTTGAGGGACCTTAATTTTGACTTAGAATAACAGGCTTGGTAGGGACCTTCACTCTAGACTCAATTTTTCAATTGAGATAATGAATGAGAAGGAGCAGAGATATACTAAATGGTCTTGGGGAGCACCTGCTTATTGGGTAGCTAATTGAGGGCTTCAGACTGGGAAGCCTGCAAATTAAAAGCACCTGAGATTGCTACCAAGAAAGCTATAGGCCTCCTTGGGCAGGTGAAATTCGGATTCATGTATTTATTTTTACCCCACCTTCATTATTTTTATAAACAACTCAAGGCAATGAATGTATGTAATACTCCTTCATCCTATTTTCTCCACAATTATAACCCTGTGAGGTGGGCTGAGGGAGTTGAGTCTAATGCCAGCCAGTTTTCGCAGATCTAGAATTCATGTCTCCTGCTTTATAGTCTGCTGTCTTAATCAATAGACCAGACTGGCTCTCTTGCTTTTTTCACAACAGCAAGAATATTTTTGTACTGTGCCTTTAATAATAATAATAATGATGATGATGATGATGATGATGATGATGATGATGATGATGATGATGATAATAATAATAATTATTATTATTTATTAGATTTGTATGCCGCCCCTCTCCGAAGACTCAAGGTGGCTCACAACATAATACACAATGTATAAATCCAATATTAAAAACAGAATAAAACCCTTATAAAAAATTAATCATACAATCCAAGCAAACCATACATCAATCGTAGTAGCTAAGGGGCATGTCAACTTCCCCATGCCTGGTGACATAGGTGGGTTTTTAGGAGCTTGCTTATTTTTCTAAATGCCTAGAATCACTGAGTATGAGTTGGATGGTGATATACATTTTCTTGATAAATAAATTAAAACATGACTGACTGAGCAGGTGAAATCAGCAATATTTTCTCTACCATGCATAAAGATCTGGGCTATAGTGTGTGTATGATCCTTCATATCTTTCTCTTGCAGAAGGAGAACATACTCGCTGCAAAACAGTATTGACAGCCAAAGTTGGAGGACTCATGGCTTTTGCGACTAAACGAAGCACCTGCATTGGTTGCCGGGCTGTGCTCAACCACCATGGTGAGATCCTGCCTCTGCCCACATGTCTTCTCAGAGTCCATTAATTTTTTCCCCTTCCCCCATCCCTCACGTCTAACCAACAGTCATGTCGCAAGTTCCTATTGCCGGAACTTGCCACAGAGTACAGAAGCTGCGCCTCTGTTACCAGCAGGAAAACTCTTGCAATAGATCAGCACACTTCACAGTTTGTGACCTCTGCTGTTGCCCCAGTACTTTCTTTCTCTTTGGTCTCCTCGAAATTTATAGGAGGGAGAAAAGTGCATATTGTAGGAAAAGAGATGAATGTTCAGATGTTGGCATTTGCCTTGGATGAATATAAAGCGAATAGCCAGCAAAGCCTATTGCCAGGATTCCTGGCTTCTTTGAGAGGAGATTGATTTCTGGAATATGGTTTAACACAGACATGTGCAACTTCCTCTGGTTGAAGGGCTGCAGGAAGCTTTGCATGTGTTAAAGGATGCACGTCATGTGTTAAAGGATGCAGTCCAAAAGTTTCAGGACTTATTTTGGGAACACATTTCTGAATGAAACTAGTATTTTTCATTTATGCAAGACTTAGTGTATCCATGTTACATCCTTAAACATTCTACAAAATCCAAAAGCAATGCAAAGAACTGGTTTTTTTAAAAAGTCTACCTGTTTGTGATAGGGTGGTTCTTGGGGCTGTGAAAATGGTTTCTGGCAACCTGTATATTTTGCATTCAGTAGAGAGAGAAAATTTGTAAACAAATTGAATTATCTGGGGAAGTTAAAAGAAGATTTCTTAAACACTTCAAAAGGGAATATCTCAAGTTTTCAGTAGTGGTTTCTTTTTGTGGTCACATTATCTTGTAAACTAGACCGCAGTTAATCAAAGGGCAGGTGCAAAACAACAACAAACTGAAAGATTAGTGAAGCTAGTGGCTTAAGAGACTTCAGCCAAGGCTCAAATTACAGTGATCCCCCGCTCGTTGCGAGGGTTACGTTCCAGGACCCCCCGCAACGAGCGGGTTTTCGCGAAGTAGCGCTGCGGAAGTAAAAACACCATCTGCGCATGTGCAGATGGTGTTTTTACTCCCACAGCGCTAGCGAGGAACCGAAGATTGGGGGCGGCGCGGCTGTTTGCCGCCGGCATGGGGGGCTTCCTAGCAGCCCCCCAAACCCGGGTTGGGGGTCCGGGGGGTGCTGGCAAGCCCCCCATGCCGGCGGCGACATTTTTAAATAGCCACGCCGCCCCCAATCTTCGGCTCCTCCGCGCTGGCTCTCGGCGCTTTCGAGCTGAGTCCGGGAGCGAATTCTCTTCCGGACTCAGCTCAAAAGCGCCGAGAGCCAGCGCTAGCGAACGGCTCCTCCGCGCTGGCTATTGGCGCTTTCGAGCTGAGTCCGGGAGCGAATTCTCTTCCGGACTCAGCTCAAAAGCGCCGAGAGCCAGCGCTAGCGAACGGCTCCTCCGCGCTGGCTATCGGCGCTTTTGAGCTGAGTCCGGAAGAGAATTCGCTCCCGGACTCAGCTCGAAAGCGCCGATAGCCAGTGCGGAGGAGCCGTTCGCTAGCGCTGGCTCTCGGCGCTTTTGAGCTGAGTCCGGAAGAGAATTCGCTCCCGGACTCAGCTCGAAAGCGCCGATAGCCAGCGCGGAGGAGCCGTTCGCTAGCGCTGGCTCTCGGCGCTTTTGAGCTGAGTCCGGGAGCGAATTCGCTCCCGGACTCAGCTCAAAAGCGCCGATAGCCAGCGCGGAGGAGCCGTTCGCTAGCGCTGGCTCTCGGCGCTTTTGAGCTGAGTCCGGGAGCGAATTCTCTTCCGGACTCAGGTCAAAAGCGGCGAGAATGAACCGCGTGGGCGGGCGAAGGGCGGGCGGCAGCGAGGAGTTTGCGTGGGCGGTGGGGAAACTCCTCGCTGACGCCAGCAAGAGGGGGAAGACCCAGGGAAGCCGGTTGCCATCTACGCATGCGTGCTACGGGCACGCATGCGTAGATGGTATTTTGACTTCCGGGTTGAAAAATAGCGAAGTACCCTGTTCGCAATGGTTGGGGACGCAATAAACGGGGGATCACTGTACACCAAAATATTCTGAGATAATAGGACTTTCTGTAAATTCTTCCCTAGAGGCAGAGATGCTGAAGTAAAATTCATCCAACCCATTGTTGCAAATAAAATGTAGCTTGTTATTTCTCTGTGCATTCCGTCAGAAGGGGTTTGAGAATATTACTCCATGTGGCATAATAGGATGGGTGGATATCCTTTTGTATGCAGAATAGGATGGGTGGATATGGATTTGTATATCGGAGAGGAGCGGCATACAAATCCAATTAAAATAAATAAAATAAATAAATAAAATAAATAAAAATATTTTACTCTTCAACAGGTGCTGTGTGCAAGTTCTGCCTGGCTCATCAATCTGAACTTTACCAGAAGGAGGTAAATAAATTCATGATCAGGCAGCTTTAGCTGGTTTATAATCCACTCCTAAGGACTGATAGGCCTGTTTCCTGAAAAAGGAGAAATGTCAAATGAAAAAAATGTTGAGTTTGCAAATTAAAAATACTTGATTTCATTGGGAGGTGGTGGGAGGAATTATCTTAAGATTAACCACTTGGGAACTGGGGGCTGTTTGAAAGAGAATACAGTGGTACCTCGAGATACGAGTTTAATTCGTTCCGGACCTGGGCTCTTAAGTCGAGCAGCTCTTATCTCGAACGACTTTTCCCCATAGGAATTAATGTAAATAATTTTAATTGGTTCCAGCCCTCAAAAAACTTACAAAGTTAGTCTAAATTATGCAGAAAGACATGTTTTTAATGAAGAAATGTACATGTACATATAAATGAATAATGAAGTTTCTTTCACTTAACTTGTAAACTTTCTTAAACTTTTAAATTTACATATGTTCAACTTCTCTGCCACCCAATCCTGTAGGACAGAGGTCCCCAACCCTTTTTGCACCCAGGGACCGGCTTTAAGCGATCAAGAGAGGAATGGGTGAATGAATGGACGGAGGGTGGGAAGGAAGGAAGGAAAGAGGGAAGGGACAGGAACAGAGGAAGGAAGCAAGGAAACTTATGAAAGGGGAGAGTAAGAGAGGAATGAGTGAAGGGAGGGAGGGAAGAAGGTGGGAAGGAGAAAGAAAAGAAATAGAGGAAGGGAAGGTAAAAGAGAGAAAGAAAAAGAGCAAGAAAGAAAGAAAGAAAGAAAGAAAGAAAGAAAGGGGGAAGGGACAGGAACAGAGGAAGGAAGCAAGGAAACTTATGAAAGGGGAGAGTAAGAGAGGAATGAGTGAAAGGAGGGAGGGAGGGAAGAAGGTGGGAAGGAGAAAGAAAAGAAGAAATAGAGGAAGGGAAGGTAAAAGAGAGAAAGAAAAAGAGCAAGAAAGAAAGCTGCAAGCACCCCCCGAGCCCCCCAGGCCGTCTGCAACCTTTTAAAACACGCGCGCCGCTTCGCAGCTGTCTCCTGAAGCCGAACGTGGAAGTTAGCGTTTGGCTTCAGGAGACAGCTCCTTGGCGCTTGTATCTCGAATTTGGGCTTGTAAGTAGAACAAAAATATCTCTCCCCTCCCAGCTCTTATCTCGAGTTGCTCTTAAGTAGAGCAGCTCTTATGTCGGGGTTCCACTGTACAGTGATATCTCTACTTAAGAACGCCTCTGCTTAAGGACTTTTGTAGATAAAAACCAGGTGTTCAAGATTTTTTTGCCTCTTCTTAAGAACCTGAGCCTGGAAAAATTTCCCAGGAAATTTGAGAGTGGCATGAACCTGGCCAGTTTCCTACCATTCCCCCTTTAATCCCAGCCATCTTGGGCTTTTCTGGGCTGCCAGAGGAGCCTTTCAGTGGCGTTCCCCCTCTCGCCCGCCTGTGTTTCTCTCTCTCTGGCACAGTGTATGGAAAGCAGCCTTGTGCCGGGTGTATGGGAGGCGCATGCTCCTCCTCGCTGCCTCAGAGTCCGTCTTTTTTTTTAAGTCTTAAAGTTTTCGATTTTTTTTATTCCTCTCACCTCACCTTCTTCCTTTGGCAGTGACTGTCGTCCTCTTCTTCCTCATCCTCCCACTCAAATTCCAAGCTTTTATTTCTTTCCTAATGAGTTTGCACACATTATTTGCTTTTACAATGATTCCTATGGGAAAAATTGCTTCTACTTACAAACGTTTCTACTTAAGAACCTGGTCACAGAATGAATTAAGTTCTTAAGTAGAGGTACCACTGTATTCTAGTAAAAGCACAAGGACTAAAAGTCTTAACTCAGAAATCATAAAATCCCTAATATAAGAAGTCCTGTCCTAGGTTAGGGGTGAACTTGTAGAGCCAGATGTAACCTCTGGCTTCTTTTTTGAATCTTGCTGCCTTTTAACTTAAACATCTCTATCTTGACTACCACAACCTAACCTGGGGGAAAAAGTCAAAATGGAGATGCCATTTTGGGATAAGAACAGTTCTGTATTTTTTTATTTTATTTATTTCATTGGATTTGTATACCGCCCCTCTCCGAGGACTTAGGGCGGCTCACATGTACAAAAAAACAAGAAACAATAATAGCAATCTTATCAATACATTAAAAAAACAATCTTTAAAATTCTAATCAAAAAACCCCATCAATATCATTCATTCCACAATCAAACTAAAGCATTCATTGGTCAGGGGGGAAGATCTAAGGAACCCCAGGCCTGGTGGCAAAGATGAGTTGTTAAACTCTTCCGGAAGGCGAGGAGGGTGGGGGAAGTGCAAATCTCCAGAGAGAGCTGATTCCAGAGGGCCCCCCCCCCCCCCCGAGAAGGCTCTTCCCCTAGGTCCCGCCAGCTGACATTGTTTGGTTGATGGGACCCTAAGGAGACCAACTCTGTGGGGCCTCACCGGTCGCTGGGATTTGTGCGGCAGAAGGCGGTCTCGGAGGTAGTCTGATCCTATGCCATGTAGGGCTTTATAGGTCATAACCAACACTTTGAATTGTGTCTGGAAACAGATCGGTAGCCAATGCAGTCCACGGAGCAATGGTGAGATGTGGGCATTTCTTGGAATTCTAATTCTTTTAATTAATTGCATTATTTTATGATTTGTTTCACTTGTTGTGAGCCGCCCCGAGTCTTCGGAGAGGGGCGGCATACAAATCCAAATAATAAATAAATAAATAAATAAATAAATAAATAAATAAATAAATAAATAAATAAATAAATAAATAAATAAATAAATAAATAAATAGTGCTTGTGCGGCTGCATTTTGGGCAAGTTGAAGTTTCCAAACACTCTTCAAAGGTAGCACCATATAGAGAGCATTGCAGTAGTCGAACCTTGAGGTGATAAGGGCATGAGTGACCATGAGCAAAGACTCCCTGTCCAAGTAGAGCCGCAACTGGTGCACCAGGCGAACCCGGGCAAATGCCCCCCTCACCACAGCCGAAAGATGGTGTTCCAGAGTTAGCTGTGGATCGAGGACGCCCAAGTTGCGAACCCTCTCTGAGGAGGTCAATAGTTCCCCCTTCAGGGTGATGGACGGACAGATGGACATGTTCTTGGGAGGCAGTACCCACAGCCCTCCATCTTGTCTGGATTGAGTCTGAGCCTGTTGGCACTCATCCAGACCCTAACAGCCTCCAGACACCAGCACATTACTTCCAGTGCTTCGCTGAGTGGACATGGGGTGGTGATGTACAGCTGAGTGTCACCACTGTACTGTTGGTAACTCACCCCATGCCCTTGGATGATCTTACCCAGCGGTTTCATGTAGATATTAAACAGCAGAGGGGAGAGAACCGACCCCTGAGGAACCCCACAAGGTAGCGACCTAGGAGTCGATCTCTGCCCCCCTGCTAACACTGACTGCGACCGACCAGAGAGGTAGGAGGAGAACCACCGTAAAACGGTGCCTCCCACTCCCAGCCCCTCCAGTCGGTGCAGAAGATACCATGATTGATGGTATCGAAAGCCACTGAGAGGTCAAGAAGCACCAGGACAGAGGATAAACCCCTGTCCCGGGCCCGCCAGAGATCATCCATCAGCTTGACCAAAGCAGTTTCCATGCTGTAGCCGGGTCCGAATCCTGACTGCCGACGGGCTGTATGGCCCATTGTGATCAGAAAATTGTTATAAATACTGTATTTTTTGGACTGTAAGCCACTCTAGATTATAGGATTAGCGGAGGAAAATAAGAAAAAAAATCTGCCTCTGCGTCCCAGCAATTTGCCTTCTTGCAGCAAACAGACTGGTCAGCTTCAGCATAGCCTTATTTAGCAGCTATTTGGCGGTTGGATCGGCCTCCCGGAGTACTGCCCATCAGCTGTTCCAGGCTGTGGGGGGATTGCCACCATCCATCACCACCTCCATGCATCCCATTTTCGATCTCAATGCTTCCTCTTTTGTTGGCTTATTCCAGGCATTTGGGATTACTGCTGCCACTGATCATCACCATTGTTTGGTGGCAATAGGCAGCAGAAGGAATCCCCACCACGAGGTACGGGCCAAAAATGGGGCACATGGAGGCTGAAAATGGGGCGTGTGGAGGTGATAATAGGCGGCAGCAATGGCGGGGCAGCCATCCCCACAGCCTGGAAGAGCTGAACGTCGGTATTCCGGAAGGCCAATCCAACTAATCAGCTGCTCCAATCATCTGCTCATGCTAAATCAGTCTGTGGTGAAGCTGACCTTGCTTTTTCGCTGCAAGGAGGCAAATTGCTGAGAGGCAGAGGCTGAAGGGTAGAAGCTGGTGGGTGGGTGGGGCTTCAGCAACATTCCCTCTGAGATGCGCAGACATTTCCTTCCTCTTTTGGAGAGGGGATAATGCATTTTATAGTCTGAAAAATTAGGTAGATATCTGCCTTTAAAAAGATGGTTGTTCCCCTTGTCATATTTTCCCCCATATCTATGGGGTCTCCTCCTCCCCTTCTTAAAAATTCACAACATGTTAATTTTTTGAAGTGGGTTTCTTGAACAGGCTACCACAGCCAGATTTGTACATGGTGGAAAGTACGGGCCAATCTTATGGCTTAGCAGAAGTGTGAACTGGACCTTTTTCTGGGCTCCTCATTACAACATGGATGTAGTAATGTACTGCCTTACAAATCCACTTTGAGGATCCCAACAGTATAACATGTTCAAAGTAGTTTCAGACTTTGCAAATCCTACTAAATGCTGGGTCACATCCAAGGCAGAACGTCTTGCTGCTCTGTCTTGTGGTTCTTCCTTCCCCATCTTTCTTTCTCCCCATAGGTATCCCATCTAAGCTGTTTGGAAGAAAAGTTCTCTCATTTATGGACACAATGTCAGCGTTGCCAAGGGAGCTTGCATGAAGATGTACTGTGTACCAGGTGAGGAATGATCACCCACCGCACCCACTTATGGCAGCACAGGCTCTCGTATGTTCCCACGGGACATTGGGATAAAATATGGCTTTATGCCACCCCCCCAAGTGTTTACAACTGCTTATCAAGCTGGTTAGGGATCAGCAAACAGATGGCTCCCACGCAGAGGTAGGGGGCGGGGGTATACCTGAAGCCATTTATTGCCTTTATAAATATAGCACCTGCCAGCTGGCAAAGGGATTGGGAGGGAAAAGATAGAGGCTCATGTTGTGGTAGTCGGCATGTGTTAGCTGGGTTGTCTGGATTTAGAGAAGAGTGCAAGAGAGATTAATTTAACATGAGGCATCGGGACAAGCAAAGCCTGGCTGCTAGAATTTAAGAACTTGGGGGATAGAGTCTTGATGGGATAGATGGGTTTCTAACTGCAATAAGGAGTAATCATTTAAATTTTCCTTTACATTAAAAAAAACAAATTATTGTGTGTAGATAGAAAACAAGCACCATACTCCTCCCCGCCCCCCCAAAAATGGTGTTAATTTTCTCATTGGGCTAGATTTAAATTGTGCATGATATCCTAAATGAATTAAATCATTATGGTAGCCAGTAACATTCCAACAAATAAACCATATTATGATTTAATGTAATGGTCTTAGTGGCAAAGCGTGTCAGAGTTTCCCACAATATGCTATACTATAAATTATCCTGTTTGAATTTATTCTGTGCTAAACTCAGTCCACACTGTTCTTTGTTGTTGCTTTACAGTCATAATTTGTAAGAAGCATTTCTATGAAGGGTTAATTTTAGAACCAGAATCTTCTAGCTTCTGTCTGAAATGATGGTATAGACCAGTGATGGTGAACCTTTTTTTCCTTGGGTGCCGAAAGAGCGTCGTGTGCTTGTGCTATCGCACATGCCTGAGTGCCCAAACCCATAATTCAATGCCTGGAGAGGGCCAAAACAGCTTCCCCCACCCCCTGGATGCCCTCTGGAGGCCAAAAATGGCCTGTTTCCCAACTTCTGATGGGTGCAGTAGGCTCGTATTTCACCCTCCCCAGGCTCCAAAGGCTTCCCTAAACCAGAAGAGGGTAAAAACGCCCTCCCCTATCCCCCCGGAGGCTCTCTGGAAGCCAAAAATACCCTTCCAGAGCCTCTGTGTGAGCCAAAAATCAGCTTGCCGGCACACACATGCATGTTTGAGCTTAGCTATGGCAACAGCTCGCGTGCCAGCAGATAGGCTCCACATGCCACCTGTGGCACCCGCGCCATAGGTTCACTGATATAGACCAATGCTGCTTAAAGTATGGTTGAGGGATCCCTGGGAATTCCTAAAGATTTCCTTCGCGATTTGCAAAATCAAGACTATTTGCCAGATCTTGAGGATGTTTGCAGAAATTTAAAAATGCCACTCTTATTATTTTTTATTTGTTGAAAATTATAATATTTAAAAATGAAAAATATGTGTGTTAATATCTAATGGTTTTAATACTGTTATTTTTACATGATTCGATAAACTATAAATACATCAATTTTAATTTGGTAAATATCAATACATATAACTCATAAACAAAAATTCTTTAGAAGTCCTTTCTGCTTTTGCAGCCCTGTCTCTCATCGTTTTAACTTACCAGTTACTTTTAACTCAGTTTTTCCCAGCCTTGGCAACTTGAAGATATTTGGACTTCAACTCCCAGAATTCCCCAGCCAGCGCTGGCTGGGGAATTCTGGGAGTTGAAGTCCAAATATCTTCAAGTTGCCAAGGCTGGGAAACACTGTTTTAACTGGTTGAAACAGTGCATTGCATAGCAACAATTTCTGAACTAAAGTATCTCAAAAGGGCTAACTTATAGAGTACACCAAAATCCAGGACCTATTATTCCCATGTGATTGAAATTTGGCAAATTTGTGATCATTTAAGTGCTGTCACCCTTCTACCTGCATATTCAGTACACGGGTCCCACCCAAATTCTCTGGAGACCAAGTAGACTGGCCCCCACAATTGACTGCTGAGGGCAGTCAGCCCTGGTCAAGTTAGCAGGAAGTCAGATGTTTCTGCTGTTCTCACTGGGGTATTTTTTGGGGGGTGGGGAGGGAGATGTTGCCCTTAGTCGTTCTATCTCTGTCTTAGTGAGAAAAGTCTTTGAAATATCTCAGTGGATCACAGATTGTCTAGTAATTTTTGAAAATGGAAAAGGGTCCTGAGAGTGAAACCTTTAGGAAATACTGATACAAACTATCCTGTTTCATTCTCATTGCATCTAAAGCCTTCCTCCCATCCCAGCCATCTGGGAGCTCTTCATAGGTGTTGAGACTTAGAATTCCCAGCCAAGCTTTTGGCTGTGCTGAATAAGAATTCTGGATGTTCTTGGTAAAAGGAGAAAGTTGATTTATCAAGAGAGAGGGAAGCCAAAACATAAAGGTTCTATTCTTTTCCTGCAGAGGAATTATCTTTTGTCCCTCGCCCACCCCCACCCTTTTTCTTTTATGTACACTGGGACCATATGCACCAAAGACAAATTGCTTGTCTGTCCAATCACACTTTGCCAATAAAGAATTCTATTCTGTTCTGTTCTATTCTAAATTTCTGGATGTCATTGACAAAAAAAATTGCTTTTCTCATAAAAAATGCCAGCTCTTAATTGCTCTAATTTCTGGATCTTTTTTCCTTCTTTCATTTAGTCGTGACTGCCCCATCTTTTACATGCGGAAAAAGGTTCAGAAGGATCTTGATGATCAAGAATTGCTGATTTCCCGTTTTGGCCCCCCTACCTGGTGATTGCTCATTCTCATCTCGCAGGAACCATATATATCTAGAATCAAGGCGCAGTCGTATTTAAGAAACTCAGGGGAAAATGACTGGCATTGGCATTGTTCTGCATTATAGGCCCCATTGCCAGAATTGGGAAGGACACAAACTTTTTATTGCAGGAGAAATATAGCTTTGCTCCGAAAAACTTCTTTTTAGAGTTGTGTATTTGTAATATTAATTTCCACAAATAAAAATTAGCTCTTTTTATTGCATATTATTGGAAGTCACATAGCTTTAAATTTTGTAGAAAAATTATTTCATGGTTCCAGATGACTATACGGGCCATTATACTCAGGAGTCCCTTATTTAAGGTTGTTTACTAGGCAGCTAAAGTAAACAGTTCAAACATTTAATTGTCAGTTTCGTAAATGTCTTAATGTCATGGCCTATTCACACAATCTATTGAATCAATCGTTGGGATCTGACTACCCAATTCCGTTTGTCATCCATTTTATGCAAAATAGTACGGTAGAAGAATGGTTAGCAGGTTAAAATGCTTTTTAATTTTTTTCAGTTTGATATTGTTGAATCATTACCTGACTCAAATTTTGAAATATAATTTTCTTTCAGATAAATTTCTCCTTCTGAGATAAAGTGTAATTAGAAAAAAAGTTTTTTTTAAAAAAAATCTAAATCTGTTTTCTAGATCACATTTTAGTCAATATAGGTGCTAGATTCTGTGATGCCTGATTATCCCTTTAACTCCATTTGTTGACTTTGTCATGCTCTATATCCCAGTAACTCATTATCTACCACCAATTCATGTATTCACAATACAAGATAAAGAAAATCATAAATTACTTCTGATCACCGTTCATTTAATACCTCTTACCCAGCTGGAATCCCTGACCAGATAGGTGTCAACAAACTCGGACCAAAATAATGCAACTATAATCAGTTAAATAGTTATAAAAGAATGTTAGATGGATATGGGTTCAAATTCCATCTCAGTAATTATCTGGAGGCAGATGATGGGCTGGTGCTATGAGAAATTATGGGAACCATGTACATCTGAATAAATGAAATAAATATAAAAACTGAAACCCTCCAAAATGATATTAAAATATTCTTCAAAAAGCTTAGTAGATACAGTATATCTAAGAAGATAACATTTTCAGGCACAATGGTTTTAAGTATAGCTTGATTGATTGGTTTTATTACTAAGCACAATGTAATTCTGGGCAGCAAACTACAGCAACGATTGAAATCATGTAACCAATCATAAAATACTAAAACAAGTACAAAAATAAAATAAGATAGTGGAATAATAAATCACTTAACAACGTACAAGAACATTGAGTGTGGATTGGATAGCAATGCCAAAGAGGAGGCAATTCGGAATCAAATTGTATTTTAAAGTCCTAAAAATGGATTGAAAATTTGTAGAGGTTTTGGAAGCAAATGGTGCGGATAGTTCTTAGCTATACTTTGTCCCAGTATTTTGCAATTACTATATTTCAGTACTGGGTAGGATTAAAATCAATGTTATGGTCATACAACAAAAGTATAGCTGCTGTATGCAAATCCATAGCTGTGCTAAGTAAATCCGGATTTCTCAACAGTCATATCAGCATTCAGGTCTAAGGCTGTTTTTCATGTACAACATGATTTTATAAAGTTGCAACTGTATACCAAGCATGGTTTTTTTTTGCAACACTTTGTCAATGAGGATTACAATTTTCCTGTGTGTGTTGTACCCAATCTATTATTGAGTGACAAAAATAGAATAAACAATAATATGAGGTCCATTCCATCAATATGTTCTCTGCTTGGCTTAATTAGCAATATTTCATTGAAGGAAGCCATTTTTTTTCTGGGTGCTTCACTCTGGCACTCAGTGGTTGGGCTCATCTACCCAAGACAAAGATGAAACTGGGACAAGCAATTACATGGTTTTGGAAACTCTGGGAAAGATCATCAGGATTACGATGCTGGATGGACAAGACATCAAGTTAAACAACAATAAGGTTGATTTAGACATTGCATGCTATGCGGCCAGCATCTCTGTTTTGTTTATTGAAGTTAGAGAACAATGTATGTAGTATAACCTTAGCGTATAAATAGGATTGTCCACTGCCACTTATATGGTTGCTTCTAGTCCTATAATAGTATGTTGAAAAATGCTTCATCTCAAAAGAATTCTCATACAAGGGTATTGGAATGAAATGATCAGGCATCTATCAAACCGCATCTCACTCTTTTCTGGATTTCATTTTTGTTTAACTTCATCCAGGCGTCACTGGATCAAACTATCATTGCTGAGCCTTTCCAAAATAATCAGAAAAGGGCAGCCACTTCCATAAGCCATATGTGTGTAGGGCCACATGCCACTAGATTCCAAGGCAAAATATCTAGGGCAAGCCACCTTCAGGAAAAGTGTGTGTTTTCTTGCTAAGCTATAACATCTGATGTTGGCTGCTCTTGGCTAAGCTATAACATCTTCTGATGTTGATTGCTCTAACTCAGTGTTTTTCAACCAGTGTCAAGTGTGCCGCGAGACATGGTCAGGTGTGCCGCGAAGCTCAGCAAGAGAGAGAGAGAGAGAGAGAGAAATAAATGAAGAAAGAGAGATATGGAGAAAGAAAGCAAGAGAGAAAGAAAGAGAGAGAAAGCAAGCAAGAGAGAGAGAAAGAAAGCAAAAGAGAAAGAGAGAAAGCAAGGGAGAGAGAAAGAAAGCAAGGGAGAGAGAAAGAAAGAGAGGGAAAGAAAGCAAGAGAGAGAAAGATAGGCAGGGAAGGAGGGAGACATAGAAAGCAAAAAGAGGAAGGAAGAGAAAGAAAGGGATGGAGAGAGGAAAGAAGGAAAGGAGAGAAAGGGACAGAAATAGAGCGAAAGGGAGGAAGAGAGAGAGAGAGAGAATGTTTTTGTCCAAACTTTTTTTAGCCCCCCCACTCCCCCCCACTCAATGTGCCCCATGATTTTGTATATGTAAAAAATGTGCCGCAACTCAAAAAAGGTTGAAAATCACTGCTCTAACTCATATGTTCTCAATTTTATTGTATTTTCCCAAATGTTACTTAATTATTTTTCATGTTTTATATGAACTTCCTCTGCATTTACATAACAATCTTGTGCAGTTTGGCTAGTTTACCTAAGGTCATCTAAAAAGGTTATAATATCACATGATTCTTGTGAAATTGGGTAAAAACCAGAATCTCACGGCCCAGATGAGGTCTGCAAATTATCTTCAGAGTAGCAACTGATAGAGTAGTAGCAACTGATGGAGCCAATGCCCCCTGCATGAGCTACATTTCCTCCTCCCCATCTTTTCAAGAGGCATTTCAAGCCACAATATCCTCAATTTATTACCTTTCCTTTAAATATACTGCATATCCTACAATATCCCATTGCTTCTTGCCAAATCATAAAACAAATTCCCCTTTATTCCTGGAATTGTTGGGGTTGTGATTTAAGAGACAGTAAAATGTGAGCCAATGCAATCAGACCATGTAAAAGAAGTTAAAACGCACATCATTACTACAGAAGGATGAAATCAATTATTGGCCACTAGTATGGATCAATCTAAATCCAAGATTTAAAATTGCCGCATGGGACTTTGTATTGTTAAAAGATGCTACTATAATTACTCTAGATAAGAATTGGGTTCCTTGATGCTCTCTGGTTGTGCAGCTTAAATCCTTTTCCTTCTTAAATGTGCCTCCAAGATACAGTGTTAGCTACACTCTACTGCCACGTGCCTCTCTCCTAAACTAGAAGTTGCAGATGGCAGCTTTAGGCCCTTGGATATAAGGAGAGGGAGGAGAGAAAGCAAGAGAGCAAAGGATGGGGGTGGGTTGGATGGATGTCTCTCTTTCTATTCCTTTGTTGAGTAAGAGAGGCCTCCCGCAATCCGGATGGCAGAGGCAAGGCAGTCCAGATAGCAGAGAAAGGTGTCTAAAGAGATAAAAGGCCTTTCTGATTCTTTCACAAGTTATGATTGGTTGTCCATGTGAGCTCCCCTCTTGAAGCTGATATGTGGGAAGGCATGAGTCCCTGTAACAATCTTGATGTACTGATCTCTGGATGCAGTGGTCCCTCAGCAATTGCTGAGAAACTGGGGGGAGGGGAGAGATGGAACATCTTAAGAAATAAGAGATTGGTAGTTTGTTTGTTTGTTTGTTTAATCTGATTTCTATGCCGCCCAATCCATCAGGGCGGCTTACAATAACAATATAAATACAAAAACAATAAAAAAGAAGTTGGATATATAATTTAAAACTATAAAATCCTGATTAAAAACCCATAGTTAAACAATCAAAACAACATGAATGCAAGCCATTCATACAGTTTGGCCATGATAGTTGTTAGTTCATGGCCCCCCAGGTCTGCTGGCAAAGCCAGGTCTTCCTGGCCTTATGGAAGACCAGTAGGGTGGGAGCAATACTGACAAGGGGGGAAGTTGGTTCCATAGAGCCGGGGCGGCGACAGAGAAGGCCCTCCCCCGCAGTCCTGCCAACCTGCATTGCTTAGTCAACAGGACCTGGAGGAGGCCAACTCTGTGTGCTCTTATTGGTGTAAACACACAGTCAATCATAGCTTATCTTAAAAATGCCAAGGAATATGGTTAGCATCTGGGAAATCCCAAAATAATAAACTAGGAGAGAAGTTTTGGAAGAAAGCAATGTCTAATCACTTGTTTCAATGAAGACAACATGGCCAAACCTATGTAAATTGCTGGGAATCAAGCTCTTCTCAGTGATCTTTCTTTAAGAATTACAGGTTTGCTAAAGTAAATGATTTCTTGTCTAGTCATTTTTTTATTTAATTTATATGACTCCCATCCCATTGTTACAGAGTGAGTGGCTTATAGAATAATAAAAAAGTAAAATATATAATTCATAATTCAGACTGCTTCTTTTTCAATGTTAAGCAGCTCTCTAATTTTTCTTTTCCAGTATCTGAAAACTGGTATGGTGACACTAGGGAGAAATGGCAAGTGAGTTTAATTCCTCATTTTTCTCCAATACAGTTTGATTACATGCAAAGATTTCGTGTAGGCTTGGCTTATTCAGCACCTTTTTAAAACTAACACTTTATCTGTAAAACAAACTTAACTGATGCTGATTTTTTATTTTACTTTTTTGCCAGACAAAGCTAATACAGTATTTTTAGCTGCTGAATAATAATATCAAATGGTAAAAGGAGAACAAATAAATTCCAATTAAAAAAAGAAAGAAAACACAAACTGCAAAATAACTTAAATGCTGTTGTTTACATAGTTTACCAACTAATACTGATTGGATTTGATAGATTGGGCTATTGAGTCATTCCCAAGGATCTATGGTAGTTAAAGATACCATTGTAATACTGTATATAAACTGTTCCGAATAATGAATTTTTTTGGTACTTGATAAGATTATTGATAAGATTATTGTACCCAAGTGCTCTTCCAGATCTTTTAGTACTGGACTGTTTACCAATCTTTATGAGCACTACTCTGACATTTTTCCATTTTTCCAAATCAATTGCTTGATCTGTATTGAAGGTTTTATTATTGCCTTATTTTTTTTCTAGTTCTTTCTTAATGTTCTTTTCATTTTGCATCTGTTGCAATGTCTATTATCTATACTTGTTTCTTTATTAATTATGGCTTATTATGGACTAAATGTTTATTAGTTATATTGATATTATTATTGTATTCCAGAACTATATTTTAAAAATCTTTTTGGTTAATCAATAGTTATCTATCAGTAAAAAATTAATTTAACTGTAACAGCAATTGTAACATTCTGTTAAGAGACAGCCTAGTATGGAACAATTGCCTGAAACAGCCAAGAGAAGATCTATTCAATTGTTTTAAAATATTTGCTTTTTAAGTGAGAGATAATGAAAAGCAGAAAAGCAGGGAAGATCTAATCAGCTCATGAAAACAGAAGACAAAAGAATTTGTGAAGGTAGTACAATAGTGTCACCCCAAATAAAAAGTTTCTTGTCACTATCCTACTAAATTCTAAACTGAAATTATGAAACATCAACCTCTCAGGCCTTTCTGAAATGGAAAAGAAATTGAAATGAATTGAAAAGAAATTGAAATTGCAATAATTGTTAATATATTTAACTGTCTATTCTTCAAAGGGGCAATAGTATTTTCTATAAATTACACCACTCACCGTCAGGCCAGCATAGAGCTTCAGTGGATTGGCCTCAAATAATTCTCTGCCTCTTAGACTATTTCACAGGGCTGAAAGAATATTGTGCATTGCTTTGATAACCTTAGAACAATGTTGCCAAACTTTGGCAACTTTAAGTTGTGTAAACTTCAACTTCCAGAATTCACCAGCCACCTTTAAATATGGCTGGCCAGAGAATTCTGGTAGTTGAAATATGATGGAGGTGAAGTTGGATTCCTCTAATCTTATATTACTTTTGGTAGCTGCTAGGAACATAATGTTTTTGACAAGAAAGAGACTTACCTGAAAAAATCCTGCTCTGATCAGAAGTTAGATTTTGTTCAGAAACAATACAAGAGCAAATCATGGCAGCAGTCCAAGGTTCTACAAAATGGACAGAAATGGACAAAAAGCAGCACCTTTTTGTTCCTTTTCATATTTTTTTTATATTGGAAGTCCTCAGTGCTCAAATCAGCAAAGCTTATATTTTGGGTGTGAATATTGTGTCTTTGATAAGTTCCGTATATAATATTTGATCTGCTGAACTAAAAACTGGGAGGCTCTTGAGTTCTAGCCTCCCTTAAGTCCCTTAAATAATGACTGAATCATTTGGGGCCAATCATTCTCTTTCAGCTCAACACACCTCACAAGCTTTTTGTCATGGGCAAATTAGAGGGTGGGAGCATTTACACAGTGCCTTGAGATATGTAAAACAAAGCTGGGATATAAAACTAATGATAGAAATAATAAATATATCAATGGTGGAGTGCAATGTGGCAATTATATTTAAATGCATCTCTATGTTTTTTGTTTTGATTTACTTTTCCAATGGTCTAATTCAATCCTTTACCTTGCAAAGCTGACAATTCAAGGTCTATGTAATGAAATAAACTGTGAATCTGCTAATGCTATAATTCTGGTACTACAAGTGTTTAATTTTTAAAGTGCTAGGGGGTACTCTCTTTTTTGGCAGCCTTTCTTTATAAAGACAATTAATCAAATTTGGCTCTTGAATATTTATTTATTTATTTTTATTAGATTATCACCATCCCACCCCTCGAAACTTTTCAAAACTTCGTGCCCTATTGGGGGGGGGGAGAATTTCTGAACTGGAGTGTGTGTGAATGTAGTCTCATTTCTCCTAACCTTCATCTATTTGTGTGCATTTTTTTCTTTTCCCCAAACCATTTACAATGATTACAAAAGTTTAGCAAGTCTAATAAAAGTATTTTGAATTACTTAGCATGGCTAGAACGAGAAGCTCCCACCGGCTCAGGCATCTCCCTCCCCGGACCTGTGTACATTAATTGAAGTGGTGTGAGATCCACGATGCAATTCCCACAACTACCCCCCTCCCAATACTCCGCGCTGTAGGAGTTTATTGCGCAAGGAGCGCCGTAGGGCAGCCCCACCTATTTGGGGGAATTTTGTCTGAGGTCACTCCCCTTTTGACTCGCGAATCACAAGGCTATATAAATGGCCCCCTGCCTGCGAAATTGCTGGCGGCACTATTGGAGAAGGCTAGTCGGTAGCACTTGAAAAAGCCTCGGCGGGCTAGCGGACTGGCACTCGCTTCCCGTCGTCGCCCCTCCAGGATGCTAGATTTGGATTACGCGCAGTGAGTGTGAGGGGAACTGGGCCGGGTGCGAGCGGAGGGATAGAGGGCAGAAGCGGACCCTGGCGGGAGCCGTGGATTTGATATGTTAGTTTGCTCAAAGAAGCGTAGCGTAGTGGCATTTCAACCCGGCAGAGCGGATCCTCGTGTCTGGGGTCCGCGCGTAAGAACGGACAGTGGCGCTTTCCTGAATCGCGCATCTTTCTTACCGGCCGGAGAAACGTGCTAGTTTTCCGCTTGACCGGCTCTGGCGCCTGCCAGCCCTTTTCGGTGGACCTGCGCCGAGGTGCTAGAAATGGGCGTCTGTAGAACTCCGAGGGTTCTGCCCCGCAACGCTTGCGAAACACCCTGGGAAAGACAGATGCCCATCGGCAGAGGTAGCCAACTTGTGGTTTATAAGTCACATCAATCCCCAACATCCCTTTTTGGGACTCCCGGAACTCCCTTTGGATCTGTGTCGCTGGAAAGAACGTTATACAGATTGAAATTAAAATATGGGACTTTAAAAGAAGCCTATTGTACAGTTAGTAACTTCACCAAAGCCTTATAACCCTTAGTCTCCAATATAAAGGGTGACCCTCAGCCACATAAAGTTTGTCCACTAGTGTTGGGGGCAAAAACTCAAAATTGGGAAGCTGTTTTCTTGCTAGAAAACAAAATGTATGCATGCATGCATGTTAAAATTGAGGGAGCAACATGTGTTTAATATATTATAAAACAATGTCAAAAGTCATAAATGAAATTAAAGAGCTAGTTAAAATCTAATTATTGGCAATTATGTGGCAGATCTGATTTAAGTTATTACACTCAACCCCATTTTTACATAAAATGTTATCTCAGCACTGTCCATCGTTTTCTTTCTCTTTTCACAACAACCCTGTAAAGAAGGACATGCTGAGAAAGTGATTTGCCCATAGATTACTTGTTCAGCCCTATGGTTGACCTAAGATTAGAATTTAGGCAGATCCTTCTTGATTTTAGCTCTAGAAAAAGAAAAGATCTAAACATGATTGTAACTGTTTAGTAGTTAGATGGGAAACTGCTTGCAAACCAAGAGCTATACTGGGATGTAAAAAATCACAAGAAATCCCAGGGAAATCACTCCCAAATCGCCATCTTCATATAATCAACAGGAGTAGCTTTCATTTTTAGACATTTTTGTTTTGTCCTTCATTTCTTTATGTACTTGGCTCTCAATACTAATTCCTCTTACCAGTAATTAAAGGCCACTGCAATTTAGCGTCCCATCTCCCTTCAGTGTATGCCAAATACCCTAAGTGGATTTTTTTTTGACTTTGCCTTTTTATGCCTGTCTTATTTGTATAGGAATATCTAGGCTGCTATTTCTCCCATTGCAGCCCTTTAGAAAATTTACTCATACAATTGTTTTGCAAAAAATGTCTAACAGTTTTAAGTTTAGAGATAACTTCATGCTGTGCCAGCTATTTTCCAAATTAGCAGCCCAGCTGCAATCTTTTACTCTGTATCTGATCAGAAGTTCTGTATGCCCCATCCCTTTCTCCCTCTCACTTTTCTTCCTTTCCTGTTGTCTGTTATGCAAATATTGTGGCTAGTGAAGGTTTGGAAAATTAGATTTGAATATTTCCCCAGCACAAGAGTGTAACAATGAGACAATGCGCAGTTCCTTTGCCTAGTAGTTCTACTCAAAAAAAGCTGAGCTTTGCCCATTTCTACCGAGAACTGGGCCATTTTGTTGAATCTTGGGCTGCTGCCATGATTCTTTTAACATTAATATTAATTATGATCTTTTGTTGCCTAGAACCATGTGTGACATTAGCCTACTTGAAGCCATCCTGGGGAAATTTGGTTTTGTAGTGTACAACACATTTTAAAAATAATAGTAATAATAAAATTGCTTCAGCAGGAAAGCTGACTAGTTACCCCTCCTCAATTCATGGCCGTATAATCACAGCCAGGGTAAGTGGAGGAATTAATAACAGTCCTCTCTCAACATCCCAAATTGGATGTCTGCGATAGCTAACCAGCTCTAGTGAATGGTGAGATAGCTTCTGCCACTACCTTCCCTACAGTAAGTGTGCAATGTAGAGCAAAGATTGTTGTATTGCACAACAACTGGAAGCCCGCTCCCCACACATTCCTTATCTACAATGAAGCCTTCCCCAACTAGAAGATTAAAAGCAAAGCCAGCATAACTGAATGTGGTTGGGGTTGCTGCAGTAAAACATCTAAAGGAGCAACTTAGGGGAAACTTGGTTTTTCTTTCTCCTACATCTCTCCTTAATGGAAAAAGCTGCTTCCTGTTTGAAGGTACTACTACCGTAGGTGATTTATGTTCAGCCTTAGGACTCACCCTTTCTCTTTTATTTTTCTATAGTATCAGGGGCAGAACCATAATGTCATAGTAAGTGAATGGGTCATGCTATTTTGGTAGGAGCCATCATCCCCCCTCCCCCTCCTCACTTTCAGTCATTTTAACTCCAATTTCCATTATTTCTAGCTAGCATTGTAGTAGTATGTAACAATGCTTTGCTATGCCAATGTATTTATCATATTGTATTTCTATCATTGGTACAATGCAGAAATGGCTACACATCCTTCCTTATGTGTGCCTGCTATAACTCCTAATGAATTATTACTCACCCAGATTCAAACAAGGCATCTTATTCCCGAGATAGGGAACAATATCTCTTGATTCCTCCCGTAGGGCTTTTGGGACCACAACCAAATTCACCCTCAGCTCTGGAAGGGTTATCAGCCTTTCTCTCTCTCAGGCCTCCCAGATGTGTTTGTCAGAAAAGGTTGCAGGGCAGAGCTCATTTTGGAAACCATTACAATCTTTTATATCTCATTTTAGTTGTTAAATTTGTTTGCTGCCCATTCCGCTGTGGGGCTCTTTAAGATGGCTTGCAACAACCCCAGCATCTAAACTATAGCATCCCCACCCTAACTGTGAATTATGAAACCTAAAGTTAAATCAATCTGAAGGACCCTTAATTTTAGGAAAATTGATTCAAAGATTAGGTTACATGGCTAAAGAGGGAGTTAAATGGTAATTAATTTCAGTTGGTAAGGACACTCTGTCTAGTGATTAGAGTACACTGAGGTTTGAATAGAAGAGGTTATATTGTTTGCAATAAACTAAAGTGATGGAGAAAGGGGAGAAAAATAGATTCTCTGAACAATTGCCTTCCAATTATATTCTGAATTAAAATTCTTTAAGTTTATGCTGTAAAGTGTTCAGTTTTGTTCCCACTGGAGGACATGTATGTGGAATCTGTATATGTATACTGTATCTTACTTTCATTACCTGCCTAGATCAGTGTTTCCCAGCCTTGGCAACTTGAAGATATCTGGACTTCAACTCCCAGAATTCCCCAGCCAGGAATTCTGGGAGTTGAAGTCCAGATATCTTCAAGTTGCCAAGGTTGGGAAACACTGGCCTAGATAAACATCATCAGTGGTAGTGAATATGGCATTTGCTTTCTGGTTATATAAAGCAGTGATTTTCAACCTTTTTTGAGCTGCGGCACATTTTTTACATATACAAAATCATGGGGCACATTGAGCAGAGGGGGAGAGTGGGGGGGCTAAAAAAAGTTTGGACAAAAAAATTCTCACTCTCTCTCTCTTCCTCCCTTTCACTCTATTTCTCTTCCTCTTTCTCTTCCTTCCTTCCTTCCTCTCAATCTCCATCCCTCTTTCTTTCTCTCTTCCTTCCTCTCTTTTTTGCTCTTTCTATCTCTCCCTCCTTCCCTGCCTCTCTTTCTCTCTCTCTTTCTCTCTCTCTCTCTCTTTCTCTCTCTCTCTCTCTTGCTTTCTTTCTCTCTCTCTCTTGCTGAGCTTCCTGGCACACCTGACCATGTCTCGCGGCACACTAGTGTGCCACGGCACACTGGTTGAAAAACACTGATATAAAGTAATTTGTGAGTTCTTTGATATTGGTATTATTTTCTGCTTACTTGTTCGTTAATCCTTTCTTATTTGGATATTGGTTGCTGCAGAGGATCTGTCCTAAACTCCCTCTCCCCTTAGCTTTTTTACAGCGTCCTCTATTTTGAAGTGGTTAAATATGTGTCTCTCTGTATAATTATATCATTTAGGTTTTGTTCCCGTTGATTAACATTAGACTAATAATCAAGCAGAAAATAATACCCTAGTCAAAGAACAACCAAGGAGAAATCCGCAACTCCCACCAATAGTAGCAAGGCAAGTAATTGTCAGGAAACAGACACCATGCTCACTTGCACTAATGGCTAACAGAGTCTCAGCCAATCTCACTGTACACAGGTTTGCACTGAAAATAAAAGTTTGAATTAGTCAAGTAATGAAGCATTTGCAAGCGAATAGCCAATAGAGTGTATTTTCACTTGAACCGAATGTTGCTATAAGTACGTACAGTGTTCCCTCGATTTTCGCGGGGGATGTGTTCCGAGACTGCCCGCGAAAGTCAAATTTCCGCAAAGTAGAGATGCAGAACTAAATACACAATTTTTGGTTATGAACAGTATCACAAGCCATCCCCTAAATTACCATTTCCCATTCCCTTAACAACCATTTACTCACCATTATTACTGGTACTCACCATTGAATAAGTCACTTAGTGATTCTGATATTTATAAACATAATTATTTATTAACAATAATTATTTTTTGTTATTTATTTGCAAAAATTATTAGTTTGGCGATGGTGTATGATGTCATCGGGTGGGAAAAACCTGGTATAGAAAAAAACCCGCAAAGTATTTTTTCATTAATATTTTTTGAAAAACCGTGGTATAGGCTATTCGCGAAGTTCGAACCCGTGAAAATCGAGGGAACGCTGTATATATAAAACACATAACTTTTTTTTCATTAGGGAACCTTACCAGACATTACTCCTTGTTATGGTGAAATAATGTACTGTATATCTGAAATAGTATTGTCATGACTTTCCTTACTATCCAATGTAGTTTCTGTTTGATGTGCTCCAAGCTTTCTCTTGACCATCCATGTAGGCAACAGGTGAAAACCAAAGACAACCCTGTTGGTTTTAATCATCAGGATGTTGTGGCAACAATGAAAGGCAGCCAGGGCTGAGTGTTTGGTGGTACACAAAACAGTGAGAAGAGACAGCATAAATCACAATCCCTATTTTAGCGACACTATATATTACTAAGGAAAGACTCCTAGGCTAATTATAGGACTGTCATACAGTATATTTGTCTATTCAATTAATAATAATAATAATAATAATAATAATAATAATAATAATAATAATAATAATAATTTATTAGATTTGTATGCTGCCCCTCTCCGAGAACTTGGAGAATTGTAATCTCCTATCAATGTGTATAAAATTGCAGTTTCAAAATTAATCCCCTGCAGCTGAAATAGGGATAATGAAAGTTGTTAGATAGATTTATAAAATATTCTCCTAGCCAAATAAATCTTAACTGATTAATTTCCACTTTTAGTTGATTGAACAAGCTTGCTTCTGAATAAGCATGGCTATGTTTAGATTTGTGTGATCTGTGGAGGAAAACCTTATGTTATCTACCCAAACTACAACTAAGCATAATATACAGCAGGAAGTTCCTGTCAGTCTGTGCCTACGTTTTCAGTGCTGGCTGTTTTAATGTTAATGTTCTTGGTAATATCATGGGAACACACGTTGAGAGAAATGAGCTTAGTACAGTATACCTGTATACCTGCTTACCAATTTTCTTAGTACAGTAACCTGCATACCTGCTTACCAATTTTCTTTCTCTCTTGACAGGCCTGAGGGAGCCCAATATGGCTATATGGTAAGCGTGCCATTTTAAATTCTTCAATTCTGAATATTGTTGAGAAATGTGAGACCTCTGACCTAATTTTAGGAGGTTTAAATCTCTGGTCAGGCAGGATTCGTTGTATTTTTTTTTCTGCTAACCTATTGGAAAGGGAGAAAGAGGTTGCCAGAGACAGAAAATAAAATGGTATTTTCACTTGTCAGGGAGAGTGGGAATGGCAAGTACAAGAAGAAAAAGAGTCAGATTAGATTCACACATCATACTAAAACCGTGGTTGCTTAAACATGGCTTCCTCAACCCAGAGTTGTGGGTGGGAAACTTTCCATAAAGGTCATGCATTAGTGCAGTGTTTTTCAACCAGTGTGCCGGGGGAAAAACATGGTCAGGTGTGCCGTGAAGCTCAGAGAGAGAAAGAAAACAAGATAAAGAGAGAGAGAGAAAACAAGCAAGAGAAAGAAAGAAAGAGAGAAAGAGAGAAAGAGAACAAGAGAGAAAGAAAGCAGGAGAGAGAGCAAGAGAGAGAGAGAAAGAGAGAGAAAGAAAGAAAGAGAGAGAGAAAGAGAGGGAGGGAAGGTGGGAGAGAGAAAGACATAGAGGGAAGTAGGGAGGGAGAGAGAAAGAGAGCAAAAAAGAGGAAAGAAGGAAGAGAGAAAGAGGGATGGAGAGAGAGAGAGAGAAAAAAAAGAGGGAGAGAAAGAGGGAGAGAGAAATACTGTAGAGCGAAAGGGAGGAAGAGAGAATTTTTTTGTCCAAACTTTTTTTAGCACCCCCCCCTCAATGTGCCCCATGGTTTTGTAAATGTAAAAAATGTGCCGCGGCTCAAAAAAGGTTGAAAATCACTGCATTAGTGCACCAGCATGCCTACCGTCCCTGTTCTAATGTTCCCTCTTATCAGTACCAATCTTATATGTTATATTAATGTTATATCTATGTATATTACCAATACATACTGTACTTGACAAAACAAATTAAAAACAACAACAGCAGGAGTATTTACAAGGGAGAAGAGCTTTTTAAAAAAGCCAAAATGACAACCAATTGCATTATAGCTATCATCTTGAATTCTCCCTCTCCCTGTCCCTCCTCCCCCTCTCTCTCACACACACCAATGGCCAAAGAATAGCCTAAAGAAATTGGCTTTTAAGAGAGGGCCTCAATAAAAACCAGTTATATCAACTGAGGACATGTCTGTTATGATGTTATCACACAACGGCATTCCGTCTATTGACATGATGGCAACGGATACAAATATGTCATATGGCTTATGTGATGACATTATCATGCACATCTCTCACCCCCTCCACATATGTGTAATGGGATGTTGGCAGAAGTCATGACTGCAGAGTTCATGGTGGGGAAAATATCAGTCTTGAAGCAAGGATTGAATGGATTGACAAGGCAGGGTCTTTTGCCTTCCTAATGCATCTTGGGAAACGTTTCAGGAGTTTATCTTATACTGACAACCTCACTATGTTTCTCAGTTCCCCAGTGGATTTATCAGTGATTTGGACTGTTATAAGCAAGAACCCACCTTTGCACCCTGCCTTGGAGATCCGGAGAGCTCCCCAGGTAAGATTAGTGGTTCAGTATTTTACAGTGCAACACAGAATTGTAAAGAAAGCCAATATGTTAAAAGCCTTGATAGAGGAGAACCCCCATCATTTTAAAAAGAAGAAAAAGAAACATAGAAACATAGAAGACTGATGGCAGAAAAAGACCTCATGAAACATTTAGTCTGCCCTTATACTATTTTTTGTATTTTATCTTAGGATGGATATATGTTTATCCCAGGCATGTTTAAATTCAGTGGATTTACTAACCACGTCTGCTGGAAGTTTGTTCCAAGGATCTACTACTCTTTCAGTAAAATAATATTTTCTCATGTTGCTTTTGACCTTTACCCCAACTAACTTCAGATTGTGTCCCCTTGTTCTTGTGTTCACTTTCCTATTAAAAACACTTCCCTCCTGAACCTTACTTAACCCTTTGACATATTTAAATGTTTCGATCATGTCCCCCCTTTTCCTTCTGTCCTCCAGACTATACAGATTGAGTTCATTAAGTCTTTCCTGATACGTTTTATGCTTAAGGCCTTCCACCATTCTTGTAGCCCGTCTTTGGACCCGTTCAATTTTGTCAATATCTTTTTGTAGGTGAGGTCTCCAGAACTGAACACAGTGTTCCAAATGTGGTCTCACCAGTGCTCTATATAGCGGGATCATAATCTTCCTCTTCCTGCTTGTTATACCTCTAACTATGCAGCCAAGCATCCTACTTGCTTTTCCTACCGCCCAACTACACTGCTCACCCATTTTGAGACTGTCAGAAATCACTACCCCTAAATCCTTTTCTTCTGAAGGTTTTGCTAACACAGAACTGCCAATACAATACTCAGATTGAGGATTCCTTTTCCCCAAGTGCATTATTTTACATTTGGAAACATTAAACTGCAGTTTCCATTGCAAAATTTGAAATAAGCTGCCATAAAAACCAACCATAAGCATCTCAGTTATCCTCACAAATAAATATGGCTTATCACTCTCTGACTTGCTGATTTATATAGGATACTTTTGCCCAGCTTTGAAAAGCTCCAAAAGCAATTCTTTATCACTCATTTTTCTCTTTCACAGCTGCTGATCTTTGTTCTCCTTTCTTCCTCCCTTCTGCTCTGCTCTCTTACGCAATTTAGATTTAGTCATGTAACTAACCGCCACCTGACTTCTGGGACATTTCTGCATGGTTGACATTCATGGGAATCTGCCAAAATATATGCAATCTCATATTTGGGCGTTTGCTAGTTTCACGAAGGTGTGAAGCGCCTAGGCCAGTGATGGCGAACTTATGGCATGGGTGCCACAGGTGGCACACGGAGCCATATCTGCTGGCACATGAGCTGTTGCCCTAGCTCAGCTCCAACATGCATGTGTGTGCCGGCCAGCTGATTTTTGGCTTGCACAGAGGCTCTGGAAGGGGTTTTTTTTGGCTTCCAGAGAGCCTCTGGAGGGATGGGGGAAGGTGTTTTTACCCTCCTCCAGCTCCAGGGAAGCCTTTGGTACCTGGGGAGGGCGAAACACAAGTCTACTGGGCCTACCAGAAGTTGGGAAACAGGCCATTTCCGGCCTCCAGAGGGCCTCTGAGAGGTGGGGGAAGCTGTTTTCACACTCCCCAACCATTGAATTATGGGTGTGGGCACTCACGCATGCACGATAGCACAGGCCCATGCTCTTTTGGCACCCGAGGAAAAAAAGGTTCACCATTACTGGCGTAGGCATTGTGAGAAATCAGTCTTATGGTAGCCTCTTGTCATAAGTAGTACTCAGGACCTGAACGACTTGCTAAATACTGGGCCTGTAAATTTGTGATTTGTTTTTTGAGAGCTATACTTAGAAGCCCCATTTTATCCCTACAACAACACCCCTGTGAAGTAGAATGAACTGAAAGGGAATGGCTGATTCACGTTTCAGTAGTGAACTCCCCAGTCAAGTGGATATTTACCTGGGTCTCGCTGTTCAAATTCAACACTTTAACCATTGCTTGGCATTGCCAATTTGGTGTAGTGGTGAAGAAGCTGGCCTAGGAACTTGGAGACTAAGTTCCAGGTCTCCCTTCGGCATAAATGGGTGGCATTGAGGTTGTGGAAACACAGGAGGCAGGAGTAGCTGGTATATTCTCTGTATACCAAATCTAGCAATCTAATATTAATGTAACTACAGTATTACTACTCCTCAATAACAACGGAACTATTGTTAATCTCAGGGCAAGGGAGCACTTAGACGACCTTATTTGCATTGTGGACTGAGTAAGTAGTGGCCATTTCTGTATTGTTGCTGAAAAAACAGCATGATAATATTACACATTGACACGAGGATTCAATGTCAACTGAAAACTGCCTTTACATATCTTGATTGAGGCTACTGAGTGGCTGAACAAATGACTATTTTGCTGAGTTCACCCAGCAGGCATAGCCTTGTGGAAGCAACGATAGACAATCTTCCAGGACCAGAGCAGGAAGCTGCTTTCAGTTTAACATAAAAGTCCAAAATATTTGGTCTTCCCATTTTACTGAAAGGCTGCTTTTATCCTCATTGGCTGCAGTCGTTGCAACTGTTGGGAGGGCTCTTTCCCATCTTTATTAGAATGGGGAAATAACTCTTCTTTCTTCAATAGGTAATACATGTACTTCCTTGCTGGCAAATGTGAATTGTAAAAGTGGATATTCATTCTGTGAATATGTACTGCATGTAATAGGTCAATGTGCTAGCAAATAATGTTTCTGATGAATGACATCTTCCTTACTGTTTCTACTTTGCCGTTCTTTTAGCAGGTTCAACAAAACCACACTTCTTATGTAGCTTGAAAGATGTTAAGTGCATGAGCTTATTTTAAACACGCACCATATTTTCCATTGGAAGTTATAATCAATAACAAACAACACAAGAATTATATTAGCAGAAAGTCAAAGGGAAATCAAGTATTGAAATTTGTCTGATAGAAGAGTTTCAAAGTCCCAGGTAGAATTTGCAACAAAACATTGTACTGAAAAATATTCTTATTTGATGTCCTACCGAATCAGCCAGAAAGCCTCTTTTGAAATGCTTTGTATGCATTTCCACCTATTACAACTATTATTTCAGGTATACTGTGCCCACTGAAGATGTTCAGTGCTTATCAGTTGAAGGAAGGAATTACCCCTTTAGTGTATCTATGTATGTGCATATATATGTGTTTGTGTGTCCACACACACACATATGCTTCTGTGCCCCTTGCCTCAATATCTAAAGATACTACTTGTTTGAAAATATATGCTACTAGTTAGTCTGATTAGAGATTCATACTTTGAAAACTGATTTTGCTATGATATATAAGAGTTGAGCATGTTCTTCATTTTGCTGTATGAAACAGATTTTTAAAAACCCACCTTGTGAGCTGTTCAGTAACCCCAAAGAGAAACATCTTTCGGCTGTGGCGAGGGGGTCATTTGCCCAGGTTCGCCTGGTGCACCAGTTGCGGACCTATTTGGACCGGGAGTCACTGCTCACAGTCACTCATGCCCTCATCACCTCGAGGCTCAACTACTGTAACGCTCTCTACATGGGGCTACCTTTGAAAAGTGTTCGGAAACTTCAGATCGTGCAGAATGCAGCTGCGAGAGCAGTCATGGGCTTTCCCAAAAATGCCCATATAACACCAACACTCCGCAGTCTGCATTGGTTGCCGATCAGTTTCCGGTCACAATTCAAAGTGTTGGTTATGACCTATAAAGCCCTCCATGGCACCGGACCAGATTATCCCAGGGACCGCCTTCTGCTGCATGAATCCCAGCGACCAGTTAGGTCCCACAGAGTGGGCCTTCTCCGGGTCCCGTCAACTAAACAATGTCGTTTGGCGGGGCCCAGGGGAAGAGCCTTCTCTGTGGCAGCCCCGGCCCTATGGAACCAACTCCCCCTGGAGATTAGAATTGCCCCCACCCTCGTCACCTTTCGTAAGCTCCTTAAAACCCACCTCTGCCGTCAGGCATGGGGGAACTGAGATACTCTTTCCCCCTAGGCCTTTACAATTTATGCATGGTATGTTTGTTTGTAGGTATGATTGGTTTTAAAATAAGTTTTTTTTTAGTTGTTTTAGTATTGGATTTACATGCCAGGGCGGCATACAAATCCAATAAATAAATAAATTACTGCCTTAGCAGATTTTGCTCCCTGGCGGGAAGAAGCAAGACTGCAAGTATGCATGGTATTCCTAGGCAAATTCATGGTGGCAGATGTTTGCACAGACCCTACTTTACAGCCGCCCAGCACACAGTGAGCTCTTTGTAGTCAGCTCTGAGCATCATCCACCCCTTGCACCTGAGCAAACCAAATGGGTAGAATGGTAAACTAGGGATGCAGCTTTTTTACTGCTGTTTTTTTGGGACTTACTACTTGCATTGTTTGGAAAGAGCCTTCTCTTCTCTTAGTCCTCTGTGGAAAGTAAGTCAAGACAAAGATGTGATATTCCTTTGTGTTTCTTTATTAATTCAAGGTTAGAAACATAGAAACATAGAAGATTGACGGCAGAAAAAGACCTCATGGTCCATCTAGTCTGCCCTTATACTATTTCCTGTATTTTATCTTAGGATGGATCTATGTTTATCCCAGGCATGTTTAAATTCAGTTACTGTGGATTTACCAACCACGTCTGCTGGAAATTTGTTCCAAGCATCTACTTCTCTTACAGTAAAATAATATTTTCTCATGTTGCTTTTGATCTTTCCCCCAACTCACCTCATATTGTGCCCCCTTGTTCTTGGGTTCACTTTCCTATTAAAAACACTTCCCTCCTGAACCTTATTTAACCCTTTAACCTATTTAAATGCTTCAATCATGTCCCCCCCCCTTTCCCTTCTGTCCTCCATAGAAACATAGAAGACTGATGGCAGAAAAAGACCTCATGGTCCATCTAGTCTGCCCTTATACTATTTCCTGTATTTTATCTTAGGATGGATCTATGTTTATCCCAGGCATGTTTAAATTCAGTTACTGTGGATTTACCAACCATGTCTGCTGGAAGTTTGTTCCAAGCATCTACTTCTCTTACAGTAAAATAATATTTTCTCATGTTGCTTTTGATCTTTTCCCCAACTCACCTCATATTGTGCCCCCTTGTTCTTGAGTTCACTTTCCTATTAAAAACACTTCCCTCCTGAACCTTATTTAACCCTTTAACCTATTTAAATGCTTCAATCATGTCCCCCCTTTTCCCTTCTGTTCTCCATAGAAACATAGAAACATAGAAGACTGATGGCAGAAAAAGACCTCATGGTCCATCTAGTCTGCCCTTATTCTGTTTCCTGTATTTTATCTTAGGACGGATATATGTTTATTCCAGGCATGTTTAAATTCAGTTGCTGTGGATTTATCAACCACGTCTGCTGGAAGTTTGTTAGGTTTGTCTCCATTTTGCTCCAGGAATTAATGGCAATGCATACAGAGCTATTGATTTCCCTTTTCTCCCTAAAGCTTCTAGAATAGTCAGAGACAATGACTGCCTTCATATCATTTAGTAGTTCTCAAGTGGAGAGTAGACTTGCTGTCTTTCTTTTTCTCTTCTGCCTGTTTTCAGATCATTTGTAAGTAGCTGATAATGAACAGACCGGCTATTGCAGATAGTCCTTGACTTATGCTTGATTCTCCTAATGACCACAGTAAAAATGGCCATAACAGCAGGTCTGGTTACATTTAGTGACTACATATATATTGGTTTTGGTATGCTGTCCTATGTCACCTGGTTTAGAAACATAGAAATATAGAAGATTGACAGCAGAAAAAGACCTCATGGTACATCTAGTCTGCCCTTATACTATTTCCTGTATTTTATCTTACGATGGATATATGTTTATCCCAGGCATGTTTAAATTCAGTTCCTGTGGATTTACCAACCACGTCTGCTGGAAATTTGTTCCAAGCATCTACTACTCTTTCAGTAAAATAATATTTTCTCATGTTGCTTCTGATCTTTCCCCCAATTAACCTCAGATTGTGCCCCCTTGTTCTTGTGTTCACTTTCATATATAATACAAAAACAAACATATATAATAAAAAAACAAATAAATAATTAAATGCTGAACAGAAGCTAAACTTTGTTAAATGGGAACTCTGCTCAACCTGAACTAAGTATCCATAGAAAGAACCTCTTCTAAAAGCATGAAAGGCTGGATCCAGTGATTATTCCAGTATATGGTGGAAATAAAGTGGTAATATCCACTCCTTTTCATTATACTTCATCTTCCTCTCTGGCTGGTAGATCTTGAAATGCAGGGTCAAAACACTTACTAACTTGAAGTTTGTGCTCATCACCTCGAGGCTTGACTACTGTAATGCTCTCTACATGGGGCTACCTTTTAAAAGTGTTCGGAAACTTCAGATTGTGCAGAATGCAGCTGCGAGAGCAATCATGGGCTTCCCTAAATATGCCCATGTCACACCAACACTCCGCAGTCTGCATTGATTGCCGATCAGTTTCCGGTCACAATTCAAAGTGTTGGTTAGGACCTATAAAGCCCTTCATGGCACCGGGCCAGATTATCTCAGGGACCTCCTTCTGCCCCACGAATCCCAGCGACCAGTTTGGTCCCACAGAGTGGGCCTTCTCCGGGTCCCTTTAAACAAAACAATGTCGTTTGGCGGGGCCCAGGGGAAGAGCCTTCTCTGTGGCGGTCCCGGCCCTCTGGAACCAACTTCCCCCAGAGATTAGAACAGCCCCCACCCTCCTTGCCTTTCGTAAGCTCCTCAAAACCCACCTCTGCCGCCAGGCATGGGGGAACTAAGATATTCTTTCCCCCCTAGGCTTCTGCAATTTATGCATGATATGTTTGTTTGTATGATTGGTTTTATAACAAGGGTTTTTAGCTGTTTTAGTATTGGATTTTTACATTCTGTTTTTATCACTGTTGTTAGCCGCCCCGAGTCCACGGAGAGGGGCGGCATACAAATCCAATAAATAAGTAAGTAAGTAAGTAAGTAAGTAAGTAAGTAAGTAAGTAAGTAAGTAAGTAAGTAAGTAAGTAAGTAAGTAAATAAGTAAGTAAGTAAGTAAACAAACAAACAAATTTTGGATGACTTTTTTCATTGGATGCTCTTGAGCTTCTCTAGGTCTCTTGGATCCCTCCTTTTGACCTAGGATCTTGCCTTTCAGAGTCTTGTATGAACTGGCTAGAGATGCAAGAACCTGGATACGAACCCTTCGAGATAGGAAACCTGGCTCAGCTGCAGAATGTCCAAGTGTCCTACCCACCTGGTACTTACCCCCAGGCGCAACTTTCTCTGGAACCAATCTACAACCACGAGGGAATGATGCCTGCCCAGAATTCAACTATGGTATTCAAGGATGAATACAACACTGAGGTAATGGGTGGAAACTTGGGGTCTAGGAAGGGAGAAGGAACTTGGGCCCCTTAGATCTTCCTGGGAAGACTATGATCCTCCCCTATAGGACTATTTCCAGATACGTAGCCAGCATGGCTTTTGATAATGACTTATGACCACAGTAGGACCTAAATTTCAATTGCTAACTAAAGCAGCTGATCAATGAGTCACACTTTATTTACAATTTTTTTTCTACAATTTTGCTACACTCCGCGCTGTAGGAGTTTGCTCACTATCATTGTTAAGATAATCATGCCGTCATTTAGTGAATCCAACTTCCCCAACTTTGCTGGAGAGAAGCTGGCAGGTAAATTGAGATCGTGCAACTCCAGGATGCTGCAACTGTCATAAATACATGACAGCTACTAAGCACCTCAATTTTGATCACTTGATCGTGGGGAAGCTACAATGGTCATCAATGTGAGAGCTGGTCATAAGTCATTTTTTTCAGTGCCATTGTAACATTGAGGGTCTCTAAACAAATACAGTGGTACCTCTACCTAAGAACGCCTCTACTTAAGAACTTTTCTAGATAAGAGCCGGGTGTTCAAGATTTTTTTTGCCTCTTCTTAAGAACCATTTTCTACTTAAGAACCTGAGCCCAGAAAAATTTCCCAGGAAATTTGAGAGCGGAGAGAAGGCCCGGCCAGTTTCCTGCCATTCCCCCTTTAATCCCGGCCATCTCGGGCTTTTCTGGGCTGCCAGAGGAGCCTTTCAGTGGCACTTAAGGAGGCTTTGGCAGTCCAGAGCGAACTAAGCATTTTCCTTTCTCTGGGTGCTTGGAGGGGCCAGCACTCAGAGAAAAGAAACACTCCCTTCGCTCTAGGCAGTGACTGTCCTCCTTCTCTTCTTCTTCCTCCTCCTGCTCCCACCCAAATTCCAAGCTTTTATTTCTTTCCTAATGGGTTTGCACGCATTACAGCGATCCCTCGATTATCGCGAGGTTTCCGTTCCAAGACCCCTCGCGATAATCGATTTTTCGTGATGTAGGGTTGCGGAAGTAATAACACCATCTGCGCATGCACGCCCTTTTTTCCATGGCTGCGCATGCGCAGATGGTGGAGTTTGCGTGGGCGGCGGGGAAGACCCAGGGAAGGTTCCTTCGGCCGCCCAGCAGCTGATCTGCTCGGTAGCGCAGCAGCAGCGAGCAGACGAAGATCGGGGTTTCCCCGCCGCCCACGCAAAGGGGAAACCCCGATTCGGCTCCTCGCTGCTACCGCGCTGCCGAGCAGATCAGCTGCTGGGCGGCCGCAGCAGCAGCGAGCAGACAAAGATCGGGGTTTCCCCGCCGCCCACGCAAAGGGGAAACCCCGATTCGGCTCCTCGCTGCTACTGCGCTGCCGAGCAGATCAGCTGCTGGGTGGCCGAAGGAACCTTCCCTGGGTCTTCCTCGCTGATGCCCCCACTCGCCCACCGCCCGCCGCCCGCCAGCAAGATGGGGAGAGATAGAGAAAGAGAGAGAAGGAAAGAAAGAGATGAGAGAGGGAGGAAGAGAGTGTGAGAGAGGAAGAAGCAAGATAGAGAAAGAGAGAGAGAAAGAAAGATGAGAAAGGAAGGAAGAGAGTGACGTCATCGGGTGGGAAAAATCGCGATATAGCGTTTCGCGAAGAACGAGATCGCGAAAATCGAGGGATCACTGTATTTGCTTTTACATTGATTCCTATGGGAAAAATTGTTTCTACTTACAAACTTTTCTACTTAAGAACCTGGTCATGGAACGAATTAAGTTCTTAAGGAGAAGTACCACTGTGGTTGTAAATTGAAGACTAGCTGTACCGGTTGGTTATGCAAGGGAGATGAAATCCCTAACCCTTGAGTTTTCAGTTAAGAAAATGGGGTCAGTTTATAAAAGAATATTGTTGGAATTTACCTGTTCTAGATTGGGGAATGAAGTAGGAGCATTATTTACATTGTGATCTGTATTTTGCAGTTTTCCCTTTGTCAGTCATTAGTCAAATAGACTATGGGAAGGAACTACATTTTTAATAAACCAGAACGGCCTTCAGAGATTGACATCTCAACACCACTGCCCTCATCAAATTGAAGGACTTTCACTATTTTCTCTCCTGACATTTCATTTCACTTCGTCATCTTACTTCATTTCACTGATGGATTGATTTGATATCATTCATATTTGAGGCGGGGTATAAATGATATAAGATAAATATATATATAGGAGATAAAGCTTTCTGCATGGCGTGATCTTTGGACTTTAGAAAGCTGTAAGGAAATGTGCTCAACAAAATATGGCAGTATATTCTAATTTAAGATTGAACCAGCCTAAAAAGAAGTATTTTTGGCAGTGCACATGATTTTAGAGATTATCTTTTGGGCAGGAAGTGTGAGAAAAATAACCTATTTCCTCCAAAAGTATTTTTCTGCCCTGCTATGTGACATTAAGAGGTTCAGGTTATAAATCTATCTTTCACATAAGAGGAATAGACCAACTGGAGAGCCCTTTAACTTTTGTAATAATCTATTGTAATTCAGTTTGATTATTACTCTTGAGACTGGGAGCTGTTATTTAAGTGTTTCATTCCATTAAATTGTCGTTTGATCTCTACAGATCTATCTGCCATATGAACAGTATTCTGCTCCAAGGGAAATATGTAGCCCATTGTCAGAAGAGGGAGAGTTTCACAAGGATGGCCGGAATCTGGAAGTATCTTCTGAGAGTGATTTGGATGATACTCACTTGTATAGGTTTGATCCTGGTGAGTGGAGAGTAAGAATCTATTAGAATTTGAAGCAATCCAACCAGCACACAAGTAAACAATTCAGCAGGATTCATTTATGTAAGAAACCTCTTTATATACAATACCATACAGCAGAAGCCAGAACCAGAACTCAGAATCCAGATGTACAGAATCAATAATCAAAGAAGCAATATTTATTTATTTATTCATTCATTCACTCACTCATTTATTCATTCATTCATTCATTCATTCATTCATTCATTCATTCATTCATACATACATACATTTGATTTTTTTAATGCCTTAATTAATGCGGCTTACAACATGTTAGCAATAGCACTTGTTAACAGAGCCAGCATATTGCCCCCAAAATCCGGGTCCTCATTTTACCCACCTCAGAAAGATGGAAGGCTGAGTCAACCTTGAGCCGGTGATGAGATTTGAACTGCGAACCTGCAGATCTAGCAGTCAGCTTTAGTGGCCTGCACTGCCTCTACCCACTGTGGCACCTCGGCTCATATATAATATATAATATAACACAGAGGCACTCATATATACAGATCAGTGAACCTAAGCCATGCCTAGTCTCCAAACCACCAGGGTCACCAAAGAGTCCCTATTGGCTGACCTATTATCATGTCTATCTCAATTAATGAACTCTCAGGTACTGAGAAATCCTAAGTAGATAAAGCCTCTGAAGATGATAGAGGGCCCACAGTATTGATGTGCAAGCTAATAAAGTATGTTGCAAGCACAAACAATCACTAAAAAGTCAATCCACAACAGATAATTTAGACATTTGATCCCCAGATACATGTGTTATCTACAGACTGACATTTGGTAGGTGTCTTAGATTGCACTTCTTTCTTTCCTAACACATAGGGTCCATAGTGCTCGCTAAATTTCAGAAAGTATACTAGAAAGTGTGCCTATATTGAGAAATTGAAAAGCATTTCAGGCACATACTGGAGCATGCGAAGAAAGTGGCATGTCTACCATTAACAGGAATTGAGTTTGGTGTCTATTCAGTAAATATTCAGTCATCCAGGTCATGGTTGTCCCCAAAGTGCTTTTTCAAAAAGCAACTGGACTTTCTTATTCCTTGATGAGAAACAAAACATCTTCAAGGAAAAACAAAGGCCCGTTGCCTTTTGAAAAAGCACCTTTCAGACAAATATGACCTGGTTGTGTGAAAATCTCCAAGCTCATTTCATCTTAATTGTAGACATGCTGTTTTCTTAGCAGTGCTCCTGTGGGACAATTGAGCTTGGTTTATCTTTTAATCTTTGGCAACTGTCTCATTTAGTGACTGTTTGCTGTTGAGATGGTGATAAAAAAAGTAATCTTATGACCAGTCCTTGCATTTATGACTGTCATAAATCCCTAAAGCAAAGAGATTGTAAGTATAATCCCAGTTTCACTTAGCAAATCACTTTGCTTTCTGACTGAGTTGACAATTCCAATTATGGTTGCTAAATAAGGACTTCCTTTACCAGGATATGATATTAATAACCTGTAAGTTCAACCCATCTCAAGGATGTTGGTTATGATTTCACAAAATATCTTTATTAATTCTTGTTTTTCCTGTCTTAGATGTACATATATGTAGGGATTCCTTTCTTAACACTCTCACCCAACCCCAACCCAACCTTAGAATCAGTTCTATGTTCGTTCTGAAACAGGTGGCTCTCCTTGTTATGATGGTAGAGTTAATAGTGAGGATTCTTTAGCCATCATTATTATATTATTATGCTATGGAGCGAGCATGATGTCACAGGTGCTATTTGGGAAAATTAAGTTCCATATTAATATTATGCAAATAGTTTTTTATTCATGAAAGAAAGCCTATAAAACAAGCTAAAGTTGCTTTGCATTATTTGAGTGGAAGAAAGCCGGTGATATGATGCTGGGACACTTTCTATTTCCAATTCCCATTTTCTGAACAAATGATGACAGTTAAGAGCAGTGTTCATCTGGATAACAAAACAAGCATCAGTGTGAATCTCCATTGCTTGAGAGAATTCTCTTAGAAATGAATGGTGAAATGTCAGGATTGTGATCTTTCCCCATCCTCCACAAGAAGCCCCCTTCCCATGGTGTCCCAACTCTTGGGGTTAATCCAGAAAGAGATTTTACAGTGGCACCTCTACTTACTTATGAACTTTTCTACATAAGAACTGGGTGATTTTTTGCCTCTTCTTAAGAACCATTTTCCACTTAAAAACCCAAGCCTCCGAAACTGTAACAGGAAAGGGCAGGGAGAAGCCTCCGTGGAGCATCTAGGTATCTCCTAGGAGGAAACAGGGCCGGAAAAGGCGGGGAGAAGCCTCCGTGGGGCCTCTATAGGAATCTCCTGGGAGGAAACAGGGCCTTCACCCTCCCTGTGGTTTCCCCAATTGTGCACATTATTTGCTTTTACATTGATTCCTATGGGAAAAATTGCTGCTTCTTACAAACTTTGCTACTTAAGAATCTGGTCATGGAACGAATTAAGTTTGTAAGTAGAGGTACCACTGTACTTTAATTTGCCATCAGAGATTCATGCAGGCAAATATTAAATTTATCTCAGAGATGTTTAGTCCCACGTGACATGCTGGAAAGCCCAAGAGAGGCTGCAGTCATCATCTAGTTCCTTTCCTCCTTGGTGGGGAGTCCCTTCCCCTGAAGAGCAGATGGCGGGTGAATGGTTGGGGGCATCTGACACATCTGTCCATCCCAAACTTTTGATCTCTTCTTCAGGCTCTCGCCGGAAACTCCGCCTCTACCAATTTTTGCTGGAGCTCCTTGAAGGTGGCGACATGAAAGAATGTGTGTGGTGGGTACAGCGCGATGCAGGCATCTTTCAGTTCTCCTCAAAGCACAAGGAGCTTCTGGCACACCGCTGGGGCCAGCAGAAAGGCAACCGCAAGAAAATGACCTACCAAAAAATGGCCCGAGCTCTGCGCAACTATGGCAAAACAGGCGAGATCCGCAAAGTGAAGAAGAAGCTCACGTACCAGTTTGGTATCTCGCTGCTGAGCCCATCCCCTTCTTCCTAAAGCCCTCGGCACCCCTGGGCCAGAATAGCCTCCAATGAAATGCTTTCGTTGTTGGCTTTCTTGAGAACTCTTATTTGGGCATTTGCCATCACGGCTGTATTACAGAACCTGCCAGATGCTTTGCACTAAGCAAGAAGGGTGGATATGAAGGCAATGAGGGCCTTTATTAGGTGGAGGTGGGGGTGGGTTGTGCACTTTAAGGGAAGGTTTATGCACCGGGGCTTGGGAAGTTTACTTTTTGGGATGAGAAGATGAAGTTCAGCTAAAATACACAAGGCTGGGATTCCTGGATAGATCTTTCCTGGATGGTTTGAGAACTAGAGCTCCTATCAAATCTTTTGGGGACCCTTGGTGGAATGAAAAAGAGATGAGACAGCAATAGAGCTGCTAAATTATTTTTGAGTATGGCCTTAATGGATTTATTGCCCCTTCCTAAGATATTTGTTGTGTCTCCCTAGAATTGCAAAGGGCTTGATCCAAAGCTTTCCTTATTTTCTTGCCATTACATGCCTTACTGTTTCATCAACCTGAATGGCCTTTGGAGCAAGTAGGAAAATTGTGTTGAGCATTGTTCTGGAACTCTTTCCAATCTCTTAATAACTACTCCAATCATATGATTAGGAAGTAAGAGTGGACAAATCAGACACTGTCTCAGTTGCTGCTCAGATTCAACCCATTTTTTATTTTTTATTTTTTTGGCCAGCTTCCTTCCTCATACCAAATTTGGTTCTGTTCAGTTTTCAGAGAATAATCTGGAGAGACAATTGGTTAGAGTCCTTTAAAACACCTAGACCATTTCTTAAAGTAATTTCTTCCAAATATTCTGTTGGAAAGAATTAAGAAACCAGCAATTGGTAAGGAGAGTGCTGGTCTGAAAAAGTACTCCTCTCTTATACTTAGAGCCAACAAATACTCTGGAAGCAAACTAGAGGCAGATATGCAATTTGGGATTTATATGAATTCTCTGGAGGGATATAATCCCAGGGGTGGGCTCTAGCCAGAATGCTAAATTGGGCTTGCCGCCGTGGCTTGTGAGTGCTTGCGGGACCAGCGCTATTTTTCTTCTGCACCTATGGAGATAGCAAAATTGCGCACGGAACCGCAGTTGTGCCCGTGTTTCGGCACGCGCGGAAGCAAAAAAACCTAACCGAAACATGGGCGCACTTGCGGCTCCGTGCGCGATTTTGCTATCTCTACAGGCACAGAAGCAAAATCGTGCTGGCCCCACAAGCACGCATGAGCTGCAGCGACGAACCCAATTTAGTGTTCCGGATAGCAGCCCAACCCTGTATGATCCTCTATGGAAGTTTTACACAAGGATTGGAGCAGTTTGAAAACGACTTCAAATTTTTATATTTTTGCAATGTTGATGGTGTTGGAGGACTCAGCTAATTACGTAATTTCCCATTCATCCCTGGTGTAAGTAGTCCTGGGCTTAGGACAACAGTTAGATCCGGAGTTGCTATTGTTAAATAAAGCGGTTTCTATTCTTCAGCCACGGCCATGTGGGTTGTTGAGCAAGAACCTCATGTGACCACAACTTCTGGCTTCCTGCCAGCTTCATTACTGAATTTATTTGTAAGTAGTCGGTAGAGAACTTTGGAAATCATGATCACATGACTGAGGATACTGTGATGGCTGGAGCTCCGAGAACCCGCTCTAAGTTGTTCAGTGCTGTCCCAAGTTTCAATGTTCTGTGAATCAGTGGTCATAACCCAAACAACATTTGAATATTGACTTTGATAACTTTGTATCCCCCCCTTTTATTTCTTTCACTTTCTTCTTTCAGTAAAAATAAAAATCATAATTTATGGGTTGCCAGTTTTCCCCTCTGTACTGGAAATACAGTAAAGGGATATTTGTTGCTTGGAGGAAGTTATTTCTTTCTGAGTGTTGAAGTCCATGCACCTTAAAATAGCCAAGGTTGAAAATTATTGCTCTAGGGCAGCAAATTTTGGATCAGGGCAGCTATCTTTATTTCTGGTTCCTTTATTGGTAGAAGCAATCACTTACAGATAGCTGGAAAATGAAAACAGCAGAAATGTGGAAATGGGCCTGAATTAGCATCATTTGAGCATCATGGGGGGAAGGAAGCAGATTGTTCATGTTGGTGAGACTTTCTACTGGTCTCTCCCCTTAGGAGCCAAGACAGATTCACCTCTTTTGATAAGTCATCTTTTGTTTAGCCACAGTTTGCTGTTTTAACTAGAACTGGTTGTGTAACCAAATCACTGTGGTTTGTTGAGTTACAGCTAGTCATGTTGTGCAACCCCAGTTTTGTGGGCTGGCCTTTTGTAACTGGAGGAAACACAAGATGAGGCCCATAGGGCTTGGATCTACCAACACTCAGGATAAACATGAGGGAGCTTTCAGGAGGGCGGTATATTGTAGATCTACAAATAATTGAGTATTGATGGGGTGTGACAGTAATGGATTGGGGTGGGGGGAATTCAAACCTCTGGCCCAGGACTTGAGTGTGTAATATTTTCAAATGTTTATTTAATACTACAGAGTGAGAAGTTTTTGTTTAAAATCTGATTATTTTTCAAATGGATATCTTTTGTACATATTTTGGAAATTGCAAATAAATGTTTACAAGAACAGTGAATTTAGTTACCGCTGAATTGTTTTATAGTCATTCAAACATTGGGAGGAACGATACTGGTGGGTGAAGCGCTTTGCACTTTGAAGTAGCCTTTCTCCATATCACCTTATCTCAGCCAGACAAGGAAGAGCATGAATGAATGGTCAGACTGGGGCATCTGGGTATATGAGGAGGGGGAAAAAACTAATCAGGGTGGTGGCAGGAATAATGTAATTTCTAGTTTATGCGCATCACAGTGCATTAAAAGGGGTTAGAACAAAACAGGACATTTGGCATATATTTATTTATTTGTTTGCTTGTTTGTTTGTTTGTATTTCATTTTTTAAAAAAAATTTGAAAAAAGTTTTATTGGAAATATATACATTTTAAAAAGATGACACAAAATGTTTAAAATCTGTTTCATGCTTCTTTACATTTATTTTGTATTGTACATTGTCTTAAATCCAGCAAATATCTTAAACAAACAAAAATAGAGAACAAATAAAGAGAAAATAGAAACTATAACACACGCCCCCTGCTGTCTATCTTGACAGCTATTTCTCGTATCTTAAATATTATTTTACAACGCTCGATACCATCGATTTCATTCGGCTTTATGAAAAGCCTTTTTACTTTGTATGTATATTTTTATATTTAGTTTCAACAATAGCCATTTTACATTTTTATAGTTATTTAACATAATTGTTTATTTGGGTTTCTATGCTACCCGTCTCCGTAGACTCAGGGCAGCTTACAAAACAGGGATAAATACAAAATGCGACATGTAAAAAACCCAAACATAAAATCTAATACTAAAACCCCCAAGATGATTAAAACCAGGCATCAACATTCATCCTATCACATTCATACATTCATGTCATCAACCAGAGGAGAATGTCAGCACTCAACGGCCCCAGGCCTGCCGGCAAAAGTGAGTCTTTAAAACCTTAGGAAAGGCCAGGAGGGTGGGGATGGTGTGAATCTCCAGAGGAAATTAATTCCAATGGGGTGGAGCTGCCACGGAGGAGGCTCTTCCCTAAAGTGACCAGATTATAATTTAGCTAAAGCGGGACACCATTGTGTGGGTGGGGGACGATGACGATGACGGACGACTGTGTGTGTGTGTGTGTATATGTGTGTGTGTGTGTAAATATACCTTTAGGACAGCGTCCGCAGGCAGGGGTGTGGTTCCTCCTAGCCTGGACGGTGCACGGCCGCTTGCTGAGGAGGGTGGTGGCTTCAGCGATACCCACAAAGAGGCCCAGGTGGGTGAGGGGCATCTTTTGGGGGGTGGGCTCAGGGCTTTATTGCAGGAGGGGGAGGCGCCTCTCACAGGAAGACCATCACCATCCCCTTCTTGCTCCCGCGGGTGGAAGTGGATCAGGATCCTGTGGAGCATGCTGGCGGCGCAGCTCCAAGACCTGCCCACCCGCCTCAGCGCTGCCACAAAGAAGAGGCTGCTTGCCCGCCTGTCTCGGCCAGCCAGGAACTCGTGGAAGCGCGCACTGTGCGTCCACCAGGAACTCAGGAAAGCCCACTATGCCCACTGCCCAGACCAATGAGTCACCCATACAGAGTGCCAGCTCACCCTTCAATGATGCCGCCATTCACTCCTCTGGCTTTCCCAGGATGGTGGCGGCAGCACTGAGGCAGGCGGGCAGGTCTTCGGGCAGCTGTGCTGCTGGCACGCTCAGCTCCTGAGGGGCATCTTCTTTGAGGAGGCGGGAGGATGAACAGGAAGGACAGGCGGGTGAGGGGCATCTTTGAGGAGTGGGGGGAGAAAGGGTAAATCACTTGGAGTTTCTCACGTTCCCTCACTCCCTCTTTTCCCTCAACCTCAGGGGCTTTAAAGCAAGGTGACCAGGTGTCCCGTTTTTTAAAAGTCGCATACCACATGTAGTGGACCTATATAATGGCATTTGGATACAAATTCATTTGTGGTTAGAAAGAATGACTAGACAACATAGAGAATTTAAGCCAGAATTATTCCTATTAAGCATATCAGACAATTATAATAAAGGGATAATATACCATTTGACCCAGCTGCTGTGGCCTAGAGGTGGAGCTCTTGCCTCACAATCAAGAGATTGTGAGTTCAATCCTAGGTAGAGGCAAATGTAGGATCTCCTGCTTGGGCAGGGGTTTGGACTAGATGACCTGCAAGGTCCCTTCCAGCTCTGTTAATCTGTTAATACCTATTACTCATCTTGTCCGCGGCAAGAATTGTATAGGCGCAGCAGTGGAAGAGCGAAGAGGCAATAAGGAAGATACTGGTCTGTGCAGAAATAGACAGACTAACATTAAAGGGGATACATAATTCTATGCTATATAGCACTGATGGTGAACCTTTTTTTCCTCGGGTGCCAAAAGAGTGTGTGTGTGTGCGCTATCATGCATGTGCGAGTGCCCACACCCATAATTCAATGCCTGGGGAGGCCAAAACAGCTTCCCCCACACCTGGAGGCCCCCTGGAGGCTGGAAATGGCCTATTTCCCAACTTCTGATGGACCTGGTAGGTTCATGTTTTGCCCTCCTCAGGCTCCAAAGGCTTCCCTGGAGCCGGGTGGTGGTGGTGGTTAAAAATGCCCTCCCCCATCCCCCCGGAGGCTCTCTGATAGCCAAAAATCAGCTGGCTGGCACACATTCACATTGGAGCTGAGCTAGGGCAATGGCTCATGTGCCACCAGATATGGCTCAGCATACCACTTTTGGCACCCGTGCCCCAGGTTCGCCATCCCTGCTATATGGGATACATTCTATCAATGGTTGGAAGTTAGAATATGATAGAATCAGGTTATGTGGAAATGGAGAGAGATACTATATATGTATTAGAATGTAGTTATTAAAATGAAAGATAAATTTGATACTCTAGAGCAGTGTTTCCCAAGCTTGGCAACTTGAAGATATCTGGACTTCAACTCCCAGAATTCCCCAGCCAGATATCTTTAAGTTGCCAAGGTTGGGAAACACTGTTCTAGAGCAGTGATGGCGAACCTTTTTTGGCTCTAGTGCTAAAAGGGTGCGTGCGTGAGCAATAGCCTCCCCCCCATGCATTATTATTATTATTATTATTATTATTATTATTATTATTATTATTATTATTATTATTTAGATTTGTATGCCGCCCACAACCGCCATGCTCCCCCCCCCCCCACCTCATTGCAGCTGTGGAGCTGTCGTACTTACTTACTTACATACTGTAGTTTCAACCAGGCCTGCCACACGTAGGCCCATTTCTTCTGCATCCTGTAAGGCTTTCCTGAAGGCCTCTCTAGCTGATAACAGAGCTCCGGATCAATCTGGAGCTCTGTAATAGACTGCAAAGGCCTTCAGAAAAGCCTTGCTGGCTGCAGAAGAAATGAGACGCAGAGGAAATGGGCCCAGGTATGGCAGGCCTGACTACAACTGTCCAAAGCCTTAGAGGTTACTGAACACCTCTGACTGTGAAAAGGAGGCTGGAGGTGAGTACACAAGTAAACCTCTGTTTGGGCTGTTTTTCACCCAAAGAGCAAAAAGGCCTATCAGGTCCACCAGGAGAAAGGAGAAGTGGGAGCAGGGCAGTGAAGGGTTGCAAAAAATTGGGCTTGCCAACCAGGTGATCAAAAAATTGGGCTTCAACCTCATTTACTGCTATAGGAAAAACATACCCAGAGCCCAGGAGGTAAAAAAAAGAGAGAAAAAATCAAACCTTTTCTACCAGTTCTGCACACCTGACCAAAACTTTTCTACCGGTTCTGCGTACCTGACCGTACCCATAGGAGCCCATCACTTATTGTCAGTACCCATGGTTTTCTTTTCCTGTCTGGATTCTCTCAAAGGGTTGACACTGCTACGCATGGTGTTCCTTATAGATTAGACCTGGGCAAGATGCGGCCCGAGGGCCGGATGCGGCCCGCCTGCTGTCTGTGTCTGGCCCACGGAGGTCGGTCCAACTAGATAAGAAGTGGGTGTTCAAAATATAATATATAATTATATATATAATATATAATATAATTATAATTTATAATTATAATATAATTAACTCAGTTCTACCCAATAATATATAGTATTGGATAGAACTGAGTTAATTATATTAGTCCAGCCCTCTAAAACCATCCCAATTTCTCATGCGGCCCTATGGCAAAATAAATTGCCCACCCCTGCTATAGATGGCATTATTTAACTGAAGGAATCCAGAAAGTGCTCACCCTGCCAGATCACCCAAGCATGGGAAACAGGAGGTTCCTTAAATAACTAGGCCATGGGCTATGGATAACCTCAAACACAGCACAGTTAAACTGGCATTATATGGTTATGGATTGGCATATGGATATTTACTCAGAAACAAAACTCTGGGATCCTTGTTTGGTAAGAGGATGAGCTGCATTTCTTCTGTTTCATTGAATAGAGAAGCACATAACTGTGAGGGTGAGGCAAACCAGGCGCTACCTTGCTGGGGGAAGGGCGGACAAATCTGCAATTACTGCTAATTGGGCTCCTAGTAGAGACTCTTTTATTCATTATTCTTTTGAGTCAGTCTTGACTCCTAGTAACTCCCAGGTAAGTCCCTGAAGTTTTCTTGATAAGATTTTAAAAGTGATTTGCCTTTGCCGCCTTCTTAGGAATGAAAGACTATTATCAATTTTTTTTTGTTTTGCAGCTGCTGATCTCTCTTTTGCCCCTCCTTCCTGTATATGGGCCAAGATCATCCATCCAGCTGGCTTCATGCCTAAAGTGAGAGGTAGAACTCATGATCTGCCTTCTTCTAGTCTAGTGCCTTAACTACTACATCACATGGGCTCTCCTTCTGAAGTTAGGTTTCTTTACATTTAGAAACAATCAGTGAAAGGCTTCATATTATAGTGGATCTGTTTGGATTTTGCTTGGTTCCAGTGAAGGGCTACTGAAATGTTTACTATCACACTGTGGGCAGTGTTCCCTCTAATTTTTTTGGGGGGTGGGCGGAAAAGTATAGTGTCTGAGCGGCAGTCCCTTCAGGACTGGGCGGCACAGAAATAACAAACAAACAAACAAACAAACAAACAAACAAACAAACAAACAAACAAACAAATAACCCACCCTGTTTTGTCTCAGAGAATTTCAAAATAAAATACTGTACTGTGTGTCTATAACAGTGAGCTCATAATAGGGCAACTCTATCAATATCAAAATGCCACTTAAATAGTTGAGCTAGTTTCAAACTAGATTTTGATTTTCTTTCTTTCTTCCTTACTCCCATTCTTTTTCTTTTTCTTTCTCTTTTCCTTCCTCTCTTTTTTCTATCTGTTTCTCTCTCTCTTCCTCTCTTCCTCTCTCTCTCCTTCCCTCTCACTCTTTCCCTCTCGGCTTCTGGGCAGGTTTGGAAAACTCTGAGTTGATGATGATTTTTAAGTGAGCGATTGCTCACTGCTCAGCTTACAGGGAACTATGACTGTGGGCACGGCTTATTCAGGATGCCCTGCATTTTCTTTCAACATCTTTCAGTGCAAATTGAATGCTCTGGGGTGGAGCTCCATTTTTGCTACCCCATTGTCATCGTCCCCCCCCCCCCGGTCCGGGCAGTAGCCCACCCCTGCTTGGTTCTCACATCCTACCTTGCCTTTTTAATTTAGAATTCAGAAGGAATGTATCCAGCAGGGGTGGGCTACTGCCCGAAGGAGGGGGATGCAGTGGGGTAGCAAAAATGGAGCTCCACCCCAGAGCACCCAATTTGCACTGAAAGATGTTGAAAGAAAATGCTGGGCGTCCTGCATAAGCCACGCCTACATTGTGGTAGTAAAAAATTTGGTAGCCCTTCACTGGTATTCAGCCACTGGAGTTGATAAAGCCTGTGTAGGAAGTCTCTCCCCCTCCAATGAAATATTTTTGGGAATATTAAAAGAGGCAAAATATTATATTTTCCCAAAGGAGAAATGAAGAAAAAAAATCTTAAGAAAGGCAGAAAGCAGCCACAATAGCCTCTGGCAGATACCTGGAGTCTTTAGAGATGGATATTTTGTGCATATTAAGAAATCCAGGCCAACCTATTCACAAACAAAACACCCTCAGGTCCAGATGATTGGATTAAGAATTTACATCCCTAAATTCTAAGTACAGGACATGACCTTTAGGACATGTTAGGATTAACCCACCACCATTAGAATAGCAAAAGACACTAGATTGCATAACCCCCTGCAGCATCTCAGAAGAACCCTATAAGAATCCATGTACTCATCAAACCAATTTGTCAGCTGTCCCAGAACTACATGCTGTTGTTGGTTCTGCTCTTCAATAAACACAGTCCTTTCCAATCAGCCTCCATTTTATTTCCAGTGCCTTACTCCCTGTTTGAAACCAGACAGGATTTTTCTTTCAACACCTCCATGGTATGTTTCTGGCAACTATGATTCATTGATCAAAATAAATAAATTACACCTTACTGTGATGAATGAATTGAATTAACTCTGCTGCTCTTAAATTTAATCAGCGTCAACTCTCAAATTTGATTCTTGACAAATATATCTTTTTCTTTTATGTACACTGAGAGCATATGCACCAAGACAGATTCCTCGTGTGTCCAATCACACTTGGCCAATAAAGGATTCTATTCTATTCTATTCTTTTCTATATTCTAAACTTATGATCGGCTTGCTTTAGAAAAGAAGCTTAATATTTAAATTGAAAAACAACCTTAGCAACCATGAGATGGCAGAAAATTTTGATTACTTTTGTATCAATACTGACCTCTTGTCTTTATCTGGATATAATAGCAATATTTTATCATTTTATTTTTACTTTTTTCCAAATGCAAAATTGAACAGTGTATTATCTCCTTATCAATGGTATCAGTTGAAGCATATTCACTTGGATTAACATATTGACAGTTTGTAAGGCAGTGTTTCTCAAAATGTATTTCTTGAGAAATACTGCTCTAGGATGTAGTGGGCAAATTTCTGGATCTGGAAACACCAGATTCTACTCCATCCCCCAGCCCATAGGGGCTTCCTGATAACTTTGTGCCAGTCGCTTTCTCACAATGCAATCTACCCACAAGGCTCTGGTTGGGGAAAAATAGGATAATGGAACCCCATCCATGCTACTTGAGCACTTGCAAGACAGGAAAAGAGAAATGAAATGAAAAAAAAAGTTATTACAGGAGCTATAGAGCTTGCTTTGCACATTTGTCTGATGAATTCTACTCACTGATGATCCCAAAGTGATGTTTTCCTCCTAAGGCCACATAGGGGCACTAATGCCTAAGGAGACAGGATCTTCTGGGAAGTCTAGAGTTTAAATGCCTTTCAGGAAGGCTGAAAAGAGGCACCAATTTTCAATCAGTCTTCAGTCAGTCAGTCTCCCTTTTTTTTCAAAGGCAAGGATTCTGGCAGGATACTTCACACCTGCCCTCTATCTTTGCAGCCCTGCTTTGATCAATAAAGAGTCCTGTCTCTTGCCCCACCCCACCCCATCTGCAAAACCAGGAAGCCTTCAATCCAAATATAACCTCCATTTATTTTATTTAAGTTTTACATTTTCACAAAAACAGTGCTAGACCCTTGCCTTAACTGTAATTGTTTTTTTCCCTTAGCATGTCTGCTTTGGCAGTCTAAATTGTATTTATGTGATACATTCATGTATATTATGGTTTACCTATTCTGATTTTCAGATTTGGCATCATGTCCGAATCACAAATTAATACTCTATCAATTTGTTGATTGTGTTGCATTTTCTTCTTCCTAATGTTTTTCCTGCAAGTGCAGGGTCCTCTCTTCACTATCCCCAACGTGGCTTGTTAAATAATAATAATAATAATAATGATGATGATGATGATGATGATGATGGTATGCTATGTGCTGTGATTGCCAGTAATGCTTTAGTGTTTTTGCAAAAAGATAGGCACCAGTTCCCTGGGCTTTGGGCAATCAGAAATGGTCTTCAGTATTTTTTTAGAATCTTCCCAGTGATGGTCTCTTATGGGTACGGTTAGGTATGCAGAACCAGTAAAAAAAATATTGGTAAGGTATGCAGAACTAGTAGGAAAAAAATTGCTTCCCCCCCCCCCCCCTTCTGGGCTCTGGGTATGCTTTTCCTATCACAATAAAGGAGGTTGAATGTATATAATTTTGGAAGAGGTGTGTGTGTGTGTGTACATACACATACAGTTTATATAGTAGATAATGTATATTTTTGGGTGCCTGTGTGCAATATGTATGTACACATATGGCATATATACATAGAATTAAATAGTATATTTTGGATGTTGAGTTATAGTAAATTGTATCTGTTTGAGGCGAGGAGAGGCCAGGCATCCTAATCCAAACCCTTAACATGAGTGACGTCAAGTTGGCCATCTTTAAGCCAGTCACATGACCTTTAAGCCATCCCTGGTCACATGTTTGTCAAGCCAATCCCACCTGGTCACATGGTTGGCAAGCCACCCCCACAAAATAAGCCACGTCTACGGTGTGGTAGTAACATGTTTTGCAGCCCTTCATTGAATCCCACTATTAATTTCTCAGGAATTTGGGCTAGACATGACAGCAGTATAACTATTTCAAATTTCCCACTCTGATGGTGTTCTGTCGGGCTCTCTGGTAGACTCCTCCCAAAAATTCACAGGTACAAATTTCAGACACACACACGTTTGAAAATTCAAAACAATGTTCTTTATAATGAAAATTCACTTAAACTAAGCCCTCTTTTGTTATAGCAAAGAGCACTCGTCTCCAAACAAACTGGTAATTTGTACAAGTCCCTTATCAGTTCTGTGATACTTAGCTTGCAGCTGTGAGGCAATTCACAGTCCTTCACAAAGTGAAACACACTTTGCTCTGGTTTAGTTTCAAAGCGGGGAAAAATCAACATACAAAAAGTCAAAGTCAGTAAAGCAGTCATGAAACACAAGGATCAGATAATCCTCCACAATGGCCAAACCCACAGGCTGCTATTTATAGCAGCCTCACTAATCACCACAGCCCCACCCAACCACCGGTGGCCTCATTTTCTTTGATAATAATCTCTCAGTTGTTGTTGCCTATGCATCGCTCTCCGCATGCATGGCTGTATCATTAACTCTTGTTCTGAATCCAAGGAGGAGCTAGATAATTGATCTCCTTCTGAGCTGTCTGCCACACTCTCCTCCTCCCTGTCACTCATGTCTTCTTGGTCAGAGGAGCCTTCATCATCAGATTCCACCGGAGGCAAAACAGGCCTGCAGCATGTGGATGTCTCCCCCACATCCACAGTCCTTGGGGCAGAAGCTGGGCCAGAGCTAACCACAATAGAGGGTAACATATATTCCATCACTGACTAGTCCCCTTCCATGTCAGGAATAGTCTTGTTCATCCTGCTGATTCGAGCTTTTGGTTTCAGTCCCCCAAATCCAAGCTAGATGATGACATAGTTAACCTACTAACTAGGAAACCTAGAAGATCTAATGTCAACGTATTTGGAAAGTACTAAGTCAGGGAATGGGAGACTGGACTGGAACATTTTAAGCAAGGTGGAACGATAGTCTATACTGATTTATGTGGCAGATCCTTCCCCTTCCTAGCTTGAACAGGTTAATGGGAATCCAGGAATCGCTGCACTGAAAAGGAAGATAATATAAGACCAGATCGGGTTTTTAAAAAGTGTATAATTATAACTATTAAATAACTTTTAGCTCCAGTCCCTGAAACAATTTTACCAGATCTTAGATAGATTTATCAAATTTTAACGGAGTCATGATAGATAACTGCCTGCATTTTCACTCAGGTATAAAATAAAAGAATTTAGTTAAACACACACACACACACACACACACACACACACACACACCACTTTCAAGTGTTGAGGAACAGAAATATTTCCAGTTTGGGGAGATTTACTTTTATGTCATAAAAATAAAGCCTTTTTATAATCTCTGCCAGTGATAGTCTCCTTGTTCACTTATTTATTTTAAGGTGTAGAACATCTTTCTTTTTAATGAATGCTACAGTTCACTGATTTCAAAATGTGCCCCCTAGTGCCCCCCCTGCTCTCCCACCCATCCTGTAGCTGATAGAAAGACAGGATATTTATTTTTGAAACCATCCAAATTCATGAATTTGGCCTAGGAATTGTTGTCTTCATGATTCCAACATCTTTCATAATGTGTATTTTAACGGAGATGCTGCCGTGTTAATTGGGCCCTCTTTTCTCAAATATGAACCTTTTCCTAGCTGTACATTTCTCTTTCCTCTGTTTCCTATATATGGACTCCTTTTCATTCTCTCTCTTCTTTCTTCTCCCTCCCTCCCTTCCTCCCCCCCTTCTCTCTCTCTTTTGGTGAAGCCAAGCAGGGGATTTGAAGATGTTTATGCCACAGCTCTGGAATTTGGCAACAGGCCCTGGGGGTCAGGTGACACCTTCTGTGTCCCCTTTGCTGGGTCTTTAAAGCCACTAGCCTGAGTGCATTCTCCAGGGAAAACCTAACCTCCAACAGACCCAGCAGTTATCTGTCCTGTGGTTTGAACCATGCCTGAGCCTGCAAAACCTGGTAAGGGAGCTAATTATCATCAAACCCATCTGGACACAAAAGATAACAACCCCTCTCCTTTCCTTTCCTTTTCTTTTAAGGATTATTGAGCTAGGGAGGGTTAATAATAACTGAGAGGGGCTTGTACCCAGTCCAGGTTGCTCTGTTTTGAATGCAAATGGTGTATTTGGCCCCTGGTCTCCCCATCATTCTGCCTTTGAATTTTGCTAATTGATGGATAGGAATTTGCCATTGATTGGTGCTTTGCTTGTGTTGTAATGGTTGCTAAGGTGGCAGTGAAGGGGGCTCTGAAATCTAACAAGGAGATTCAGGCAGATTTTGCTCCTATGTGCCACAGGAAGTGGTAGGAGATAATAATTTAGGCCCATCACCCAAGTGGATAAATTGTAAGAAGTGAAGGGGAAACTGGGGGGCATAAGAATATAATGGTTTGAGAGCATTGGTTGAGTGCTGAGCACGAGGGTGAAAAAGTAGGCTTAAAACTCCCCGATGTAATGAATGTTATTTTCGATGATTATATAGATTTCATTATATTCTATAATATATGATATTCCATTATAGTCTGTCATGTTCACAGACAAGCATGTTTTAAAATAACAGAAAGCAAGGAGAAAATAAAATCAACGGACCATTTATTTCAGGCAGACGCTCTTTTTGGAGAGATGTAAAGAGAGACCATGGGCCCAGCTATGGAGATTAAACTGATTTAGGGGTTAACTGGATTCAGTTTCTCTCAGTCTAAGCTACCCCGCACTGTTTTTATGGGAATAAAATGGCAGGTTGAAACTCAGGTGCCAATTTGGGCTTTCTTAGCAGAGTAATGTAAAAACACTAACCGAGTACACAAGGTGCTTTTTCATGAAGCAACTGGACTTTCTTGTTTTTCCTCTGAATATGTTTTGCTTTAATTCCAAGAAGCTGTTTCTGTTCCTTTTTGGATGAGAAGTAAAGTGTCTTCAAAGAAAAACCAGAACGTCCAGTTGCCTCTTGAAAAAACACCTTTGGGACCACTCTGACCTGGACGACAGAATATCAGTAATCATTTAACCAAGTATACACGTCACAATTTCTACAGCGTCCCTGTCTCAGTTCAGTAGTCTTTTTTTTTCCATATCAGGGAGAATTTCCATCTTTAATTACTAGCAACTGTGAACCCTCATTCTCAAAATTTAGTAAAAATGTTTACTAAATGTATCTAATTGCATTTATTTGTTACCTACCATTTCGTCTTTGTTTTGTGTTGCATATACATGACATTTGGACTGAATTAACACACTGCACAAAGTGTAGTTTATTTGGTTCATATATTGCACAGTGCGACATAAACTATATTTGCTGGTTTTACACAAGACATTAAAAGAAATAAACAGCACAATATGATAAATTTACCTTAAACTTTTGTCCATGTGCATATCCTCCCTCCCTCTCTCTCTCCCTTCTTCTTCTTCTTCTTCTTCTTCTTCTTCTTCTTCTTCTTCTTCTTCTTCTTCTTCTTCTTCTTCCTCTTCTTCCTCTTCTTCCTCCTGCTCCTTCTTCCTCCTCTTTCTCCTCTTATTCTTCTTCCTCTTCTTCTTCTTCCTCCTCCTCCTCCTCCTCCTCCTTCTTCCTCTTCTTCTTCTCCTCCTCCTTCTCCTTCTTTTCTCTCTCTCCCTCTCTTTCTCTCTCTTCAGAACCATTTAATGAAAACTCCTGATAACAGAGGACATTTGTTGATGTAGATTTTTTCGGCCAAATACAGTTGTACAATAATCATTTCCAACAATGGGTTGAATGAGTACGGTTCCCAATATTTTTTTGCCAGTATGGAGGGCAGTTGGTGAAAGCTGAATTAGAATTTAGTGCAATTTAGGATAAGAATAGAGAGAGTTTTTAATGTTCCAACTGTAGGATTCCAGTTTGCATCATCAACACTGACCCCTGCTGGGTATGAGAGGAACTGAAGATTAAAAATATCTGAAGCACCCAGTTTCTCACTCCCACACTACTTTAAAAGTTCTTTGCTTCCTTCATTTTCTTCTTCTTTTTCTCCTAGACTTTTTTTTTTTAGAAAATAAAAATATTGATGGAAATATGATAATCTTGAATGATAGGTAAATAGTTATACAGCCACACCTTGAATCATCTGCAAAATGAATAAGATTAGGTTGCTTTCCCTTTGCTGTCTCATCTTGTCACCAGATGGCTACATCATTTAAAATAACTTATACTTATTTGCCTGGATGTATATACTTATCCCTTCCACAGCTAGTTAATCCTTTCTAATAGCTGTATACAGATATCAGAGATGATTTATTAGTTGTGAATGAAGCAGCAAAATTGCTAGATGTCATTAATTGGCTGACACTGTGCTTACTATGAAAGTCAACTGCAGGAAAATTTTAATTTAAGGGTTTAAATATGCAAAGCAAAGTCTCTTCTCATAAAAAAAAATTGAGTAGAATTTGCAGTGGAGAGCTTCTAATTTCTGGAAACAGCAGTATATTTGGCAAGCTATTTCTCCAAATAGAACTGTGGCTTTGTGTAAATAAATGTAGTCTAATATCTGCTGCATAGCATACTCAAATGCTGTATACCAATGCATAAAATTACAGTAGTGGGATAAATAGACTTGGTTTTTATAACATAAGCACATGTCATAAATTACAGTCCAGCACTGACACATTGCAAGTGGAAAATCTTTCTATGGTTTTAAGTTGGTTTGTTTTAAAATCTGTAACTGGGTACACTGAACATATGTATACCTTTTTAAAAACATTCACAAAAACAATTGGGGGTGACTGTAACAAAGCACTTACACAATAAAAGACATTATTACAAACACAGGTCATATACAGTATAGGCATCCAGTTTCAAAATCCTTTATCATTCTTTTTGTAGGTAAACAATGGAATTCATGCTTAGATCAAAGGAATATTGAGCCAAAATATTAAAAAGAGTGATTTTTGTATATTTAGAGGTGATTATGGTAACTATAGTGGTTGCAATAATAACACAATTAAAATCGTGGCAAAAAAAATAAAAAATGATTTGAACAAATTGTATTATAAAAGGATAGAGATTGTACTGTGTATTGCCCAAGTGAACCAAAGGTTTCTATGCTTAGATAAGTTGCTAAGGCAAAAAAACCCTAGTACTTTGGTGGTAAAAAGTGGAATTCCTGCAATCCAACCCACTGGAATATTTTCTTTGTTCATTTTAAATATTCTGAGATTAAGGAAAAAACTTGCCACGAGGACAGAATTAAATTGGACTGACTACCACCACCAGCTGTACAATTCAATTTTACACATTAGTCAATACCATCTTTTCTATTTATGGCGAGTTAAATGACTACTTCATACAGCAGTTGAGTAAAGTGGGGGTCGGGGTAAGCAATCAAATAAAGTACAGGTAGTCCTCGAGTTAAGACTACAATTGAGCCCAAAATTTCTGTTGCTAAAGTGAGACAATTGTTGAGTTTTACCCCATTTTGCAGACTTTCTTGCCACATTTGTTATGCAGTGAATCACTGCAATTTTTAAGCCAGTAACACGTTTGTTAGGTGAATCTGGCTTCCCCATTGGATTTGCTTGTCAAAAGATTGCAAAAAGTGATCACATGACCTTGGGACACATCAACAGTCTTAAGTATAAATCATTTGCCAAACATGTGAAATTTGATCTTGTGATCATGGGAATGTTGCAAAGGTTGTAATTCTGAAAGATGGTCATGAGTCACTTTTTCATTGCCTTTGTATAGTCACTAAATGAACTATCGTAAATCTAGGCCCCAATTTATTTATTTATTTATTGGATTTATGTCACGCCTCTCTCCGAGGACCCGGGGCAGCTTACAGCATATAAAAGAGAAAAACAATACAGTACAAGTGTTCTAAATCCAATTGATTTCAATTAACTAATCTAATCTAAAATCTCCAAGTTACATTAAAAGTCAGGCAGTCCCACTCAGATAACAAACATAAATAGCATTCATCAGCCAGTGGGCCAGAGACTAATAGTCCCAAGCCTGGTGGCATAGAAGAGTCTTCAGACTCTTGTGGAAGGCGAGAAGGGTGAGGGTAGTACGAATCTTTGGGGGAGCTGATTCCAGAGAGCCGGAGCCCCCACAGAGAAGGCTCTTCTCCTAGGCCCCTCCTAGTGACATTGTCTAGTAGTTGATGGGACCTGGAGACCTAGACCTGGATCTAGTTTGGTTGTGAACATATCAGTACAGGTGGTCCGCAACTTACAACTGTAATAAAGTCCATAATTAAAGTTATAGGTTGTTGTGGTCCTAAGTGGAGGCATCACATTTAAAATTATGTCTATTTTTTCCTCCATTATTTATTTATTTATTTATTTATTTTTAAAATTTATTTATTATGTAGCAAACATTAGAGTTATTAAGTGAATATGACAGTTATTAAGAGAACACCAGGGCCATTGTTCAAATCCATTTTTCCTGATTGGCGTTTTGTCAGAACCAAAAAAGATGATGGAAATTGGCATGAAAGTTGCAAATCCTGGTCCTCTGCTCACAGGATACTGCAAAGGACCATAAAGTTGAGCCGATTGCCAAGTGTTGTATGAGGACACCATAATTTGAAAAGAGATTGTAAGTAATTCTGGGAAATTCATCATAACTTTCAACAGTCCTTTAAGCAACTAGTCATAAGCAGAGGTCTTATATCTGTTTTTCAGCACAGTGTTGCCAAATTGAGGAAATGTATGTTGTAACATCAGCTATGTTTCATACTTGAAACATCTTGCAGCAAAGATTTTGTGTAATGCACAAGTCTCCTCTTGTTCTCTGGTTGCTTAATATATCAAAATTTATCCAGTCTTCACTCATGCCCTCATCATCTTGAGGCTCGACTACTGTAACGCTCTCTACATGGGGCTACCTTTGAAAAGTGTTTGGAAACTTCAGATCGTGCAGAATGCAGCTGCGAGAGCAATCATGGGCTTCCCTAAATATGCCCATGTTACACCAACACTCCGCAGTCTGCATTGGTTGCCAATCAGTTTCCAGTCACAATTCAAAGTGTTGGTTATGACCTATAAAGCCCTTCATGGCATCGGACAAGAATATCTCCAGGACTGCCTTCTGCCGCATGAATCCCAGAGACCAGTTAGGTCCCACCGAGTTGGCCTTCTCCGGGTCCCGTCAACTAAACAATGTCATTTGGCGGGACCCAGGGGAAGAGCCTTCTCTATGGTGGCCCCGGCCCTCTAGAACCAGCCCCCCCAGAGATCAGAATTGCCCCCACCCTCCTCGCCTTTCGTAAGCTCCTTAAAACCCACCTCTGTCGTTAGGCATGGGGGAATTGAGATATTCCTTCCCCCTAGGCCTATACAATTTATGCATGGTATGTTTGTGTGTATGTTCGGTTTTTAATAAGGGTCTTTTAATTATTTTAAATATTAGATTTGTTATATGTTGTTTCATTATTGTTGTTAGCCGCCCCGAGTCTATGGAGAGGGGCGGCATACAAATCTAATAAATAAATAAAATAATAAAGGCCCATGGATGGGATCTGGTACTCTTATCTTTCTTTTCTTTCTTCAAGAACACAGAGTTCTCCAGTCTGGAACTCTCCAGAGAGGATAACTGCCAGAACTCTGGAGAACAAAATTTTAGCAATACAGTGGTACCTCTACCTAAGAACGCCTCTACTTACAAACTTTTCTAGATAAGAACTGGGTGTTCAAGTTTTTTGGTCTCTTCTCAAGAACCATTTTCCACTTACAAACTCAAGGGTCTTTAACTGTAACTGGAAAAGGCAGGGAGGAGCCTCAGTGGGGCCTCTCTAGGAATCTCCTGGGAGAAAAAAGAGCCGGAAAAGGTGGGGAGAATCCTCCGTGGGGCCTCTCTAGGAATCTCCTGGGAGGAAACAGGGCCTCCACCATCCCTGTGGTTTTCCCAATCGCACACATTATTTGCTTTTACATTGATTCCTATGGGAAAAAATCCTTCTTCTTTCAGACTTTTCTACTTAAGAACCTGGTCATGGAACGAATTAAGTTCGTAAGTAGAGGTACCACTGTATTTGTAGGAAAGTTTCTTTCCTTTTCCACCGGCTCTTTGGCTGATAAATAGTTTAGTTTATTAGTTATAGTTTATTAGATTTGTATGCTGCCCCTCTCCGAAGACTGAATAATGGTGGTAATTAACTTTGAGATGTGGTGTAGAAATAGCCATGTGAGGCCCCTAGCACAAAACAAAATTCTAAACTCAAATTGATTTAACTGAAGTTAAACCTCTATATTTGCTTTGGAAGCAGCACATAATGATCCTTTGGAAGAAGCCAAATGGACTGACCATTAAGTATTTCCATCCTAATAATAATCGGCTCCACTGGGCATCAGGCCAGGTTAAGGAGCTTAGGAACCAACATGTGGCAGTAGGTTACCTTTTGCGGCTGCCTCTGCCTCCCTTCTTCCGCCACCCGGATCTCTCAACCATTTTACCTCCAATTGGAGCTGGAATTCAGGAGATGTTTAGAGCGTTTTTAATCTTGTAACTTCTGCTAGGGGAAGTGGCATATCAAAGAAAGTCTGGGGAGTAGAGGAAATTAGTGCAAAGAACCTGATGTAGTTGAGACTGTGGAAATATGGTACCAGTTTGTGATGCCAAGAAAGGAGATGAGCCAATTTTTTTTCCATATCTTACTGCCAAGTTCTTGGATGCATTGCAGATCACTGTCACCTAACAGGTGTCATCAACCCAGCATAAAGAAATAAGAAGGTGAGAAGTGTGTGTCTACAGAGAGGATGCATTGTGTTGCTATGGAGAGATGGGAGTACGGTCAGCTGATTTGAGATAGGAGGACGACTAGTGTAGGAGGGTACACATGTTTTTATGTTTGTGAGGGTTTATGTCTATCATCAGACATCCACTTACGTTCTAGCAACTTTGACTAAACCCTCAAGTATCTGCAAAGGAAAATGAGTCCTAAGTAGCTTGTTGAGGGATGAAAAATTTGGAGTTGGAACAACAGGCTAAAATTATGAACTTTGAGCTAGGAATTTCAGTCATACGTTTAGATCATAGTTCAGTAATGGACCCACAAGGACTGAGGGTGAATTTATAACCGTAACTAATAGCCAGCAGAGGAAGAACACATATTGCTGTAAGGTACAACACAAATACTAAACTTAGAACACACATTTTTTCCTGTTTTGGGGACAACTTGTCAGAGAAAAAAACTTTTTGTCTGATGATGAAGTCCTGTATATCCTATCAAAGGAATTGCTTTTTGTAACAAAAAGTGATGGATAAATATGTTGGTAAAAATACGAATATGAAATGCAGAGGAAACCCATTTTAGAGAGAAAATGAACATAGTAAATGGGTTTGAAAGATTGATTTGAACCAAAGATGCCTTGTGAGTACAGATTTGGTACAGGATATTGAATGGTGCGGGATGATAAATTTACTACCTAGCATAAGTAGGTAATCTTCCTCCCTACCCTCAAACTAAATAATTTTTGCTCAATCTTCTGAAAAAAAGTCAAACTCAGCACATCAAGGAAGTTGTACTGGCTATTCCTGCTCCATAGGCTTCTGTTTGAAGGACTGTCTAGTTCAAGTTCTTGATGAAGACTGATAGAGGAAAAACAGGGCCTTGAAGTTGTCCTTCAAGAGTTGGCACTTTATTATTAAGGTGGTAGCAACTATTTCTAAATATACATCTGTCAATTGGCTGATCTCAAAAAGAGCTAAGTATGGTTGGATCTGATTAGTACTTAGATGAGAGATTACCAGAAAAGTCCAGGGCTATAAAATAGACAGAGATTTTGTTAAAAATAAGCAGCTTGAAAGAAGACGAACTGTCTCCACAGTGTAGCATAGAAACCTATCTGTAGGTTATTTTGAAGATTTCCTATTTTTAAAGATGAGCTGAATGGAAATTTAAAGCAAAACTATTCACACCTTTGATCTTTCTCATTTCTCTTGTCTCTCTTACTCATTCCCAGTAATTGCCCCAGATATATACACTGCTCAAAAGCTGTTTCTGGAAATTATTAACTGATTATTATTTTTTAGCTATAATCCTGAATTTAATTACTAGAAGAAAATCCCATTAACTCAGTGGATTTATTTCTAAATGGGCATCCATGTGATTACCTTGTTAGTGTATTTTCCTAAATTATGTTTATTTTTCATGGAATTTATGCCCTGGGTAAATGTATACTTGTGCAGTTTATTGCATACTGTTTATCTGGTAGAGTTTTGGAAACAATATTAGGCTCATAGATATTTTTTCTGAGGCCACTTAAGAACTACATGAAAGGAGCATAGACTTGGGTCTCCTATTGTCATGCCAGACACTCCAACCAGACTTTTTGTCTTGCCACGATATCAGTTTCAATCCCAATTTCAGAGCTAATTATTTAACTCAATTTATTTAGACTTTGATAGTCCAAATATTTTGGATCGTCTCCACATCACGTGCTGAAATGTATTAATGCTGCAGTCAGTGTAGCATTGACATTTATTTTGCACACAGATTTATCTATTTTAGGAATGCTGATTGTAATAATATGTATACTGAGATAGACGTGCTTTTAAAAAATGGCTGATATAAAACCATCATGTTTGCAAAGTTTTGTGCATCACAAAGGGTTTATATCTGCCATTGTGCATGAAAGTTGGTTCACTTAAGTCTTTGCCAGCATCTGTCTAAAACTCAAACATTCATTTATCCAAGTGAGATTCTCACCAAGTCTTTTCAGCAACATCTGTTAAGAAGAATGGAGGAGGAGGTTCAGAAATTCCAGCAAATGAACAATTTCCCTTTGACTACCAGTAGAACACATTAAGATGATGTCTTCTTCATATTCTTTTTTTCTGCTACTTTGTGAAATTGACAATTAATAGGTCTATTTATAGATAACAAAAAGCTTGCAGGGAGTCTCCTGAATCCTAATTGATGGAGGAATTGATAATTTCATTGTCTAGTTGCAGTTGGACAACATATCTGCTACTTCACAATAGATTGCGCTCAGCGTTATATGTGGGTATCCTTATATACAATTATCCTTCTCCATTTTGAAATAAATAGCACATATATAAAAAAACATGCCAAAGCCCACTGTAACAACATCACAAAGAGGCAGTAAGAGTTGTAAACCTAATCTTTCGTAGCTTCTTCTCCGGTATTATTACACTACTATCCAGAGCATACAAAACATTTGTTAGACCAATTCTCGAATACAGCTCATCTGTTTAGAACCCACATATTAGACATTAATACAATCAAATGTGTCCAGAGATATTTTACGAGAAGAGTCCTTCACTCCTCTGCTGGCAACAGAATACCTTACGTCACCAGACTTAAAATTCTGGGCTTAGAAAAATTAGAACTATGTTGCTTTTGACATGACCTAAGCCTAGTTCACAAAATTATCTGCTACAATGTCCTATCTGTCAACGACTACTTCAGCTTCAACCACAATAATACACCAGCAGAAACATACAAACATTTATTCATTCATTCATTTATTCATTCATTCATTCATTCATTTATTAGATTTGTATGCCACCCCTCTCCGAAGACTCGGGCGGCTTACGGCATGTAATATAAAACAATAAATACAAAGACAAATCTAATTAATTGAAACTACATAACCTAAAATCCCAATATATTAAAAATCAATCATACAAATTCAGATCACAGCCATGTATTACATTTATTGGCTAGGGGCCAAGACCTAATTGCCCCAAGCCCGGTAACCTAGGTCTTAAGACTCTTGCGAAAGGCAAAGAGGGTGGGGGCAGTGTGAATCTCTGGGAGGAGGTGATTCCAAAGGGCTGCCCCCCCCACAGAGAAGGCTCTTCCCCTGGGTCCCGCCAAGCAACATTGTCTGGTTGACAAGACCTAGAGAAGGTCAACTCTGTGGGACCTAACCGGTCACTGAGATTCATACGACAGAAGGCGGTCCCACAAGTAATTTGGCCCGATGCCATGTAGGCTGCTCCAAACTCGATTGCAGATTATACGACTTCAGCAACAGTGGTTAATGCCTGGAACTCACTACCTGACTGTGGTTTCATCCCCCAAATCCCAAAACTTTACCCTTAGGCTGTCTACTGTTGACCTCACCTCCTTCCTAAGAGTCAGTAAGGGGCATGCATAAGAACACCAACATGCCTACCGCCCCGTCCAAATGTCTTTTTATTTGTACCCAACTTATGTATTCAAATAATATTATACTTATGTATCTTATCAAATATGTACTTGACAAAAAAAATTAAAAAATAAAATAAAAGATGATAGGCTGCAATTATATGATCATGTCTGCCAACTTGACCTTCTCTGACTCCACTGTGGATACTCCTGAGGTATGACCTTATGTAAATATAATTGGGGACTTTAACTACCATGACATCAATTGGAAAACCAATTCAGCACCAAGTGAAAAGTCAAATAGATTCTTAACCAGCCTTGCAGATAATTTTGTAGCCTAAAAAGTGGAAGCAGGAACTAAAGGGACTGCAACATTAGACCTAATACTTACAAACAGGGAAGAAATGATAGAGGGAATTGAAATAGAAGGGATGTTGGGAGAGAGTGATCACGTCATCCTAAAATGCAATCACTAACTGCTGGACCTAATAAAAGTCCCAGACTTCAGAAAGTGGACTTCAATAAACTCAGAGACAATCTGGAAAAGATCCCCTGGAAGGAAGTCCTAAAGAGTAAATCCACACAGGAAGCTTGGGAGGCCCTAAAAAACACAATCATATAAGCCCAAAACAACACAATCCCTGTGAAAAAGGAAAACGGGAAAACTAAAAAGAAACCAGCATGGCTAAACAAAGATCTCACTGACAAGCTAAATGAAAAAAAAAGTGAAATACAAAAAATGGAAAGAAGGACACATAACTAAGGCAGACGTTCAAAAAACAGCTAAAATTTGCAAACAAAAAATAAGAACAGAAAAGGCCCAACATGAACAATACCTTGCAATGAAAGTCAATGACAACAAAGAAGTTCCTTCAGCACATAAACAACAAAAATAAAATCAAGGAAATGGTCGCTACACTAAATAGTGAAAGTGGTAAAGAAATCACAGACAACAGATAATGCACAGTTGTTCAATGCCTATTTCGCATCAGTTTTTATACAAAAAGAAACCATCAACCAACTAACCTGCAACATAGCTGCAAATAACAGCTTTGGGACCAAACAACATAAATAAAAACATATTAAGGGACCACTTGTGGGAATTCAATGAGTACAAATCGCCAAGACCAGATGGACTACACACCAGAGTCCTAAAAGAACTGGCAGACTCTCTCATGGGAACCACTACTCCTTATCTACCAAAAATCCTGGAACATGGGAGAACTACTAGAAGATTGGAAATGAGCCAATGTAGTCCCCATTCATAAAAAAGGAACGAAAATATAGATCCATGCATCTACAGACCAATCAGTCTGACTTCTATACCTGGAAAAATACTGGAAAAAATATTCAAAAATCAATCAGCTTTGCCACTACTAGAAACAAACAAGATAATAACCAACAGCCAACATGAATTTGTCAGCAACAAATAATGCCAAACCAATCTCATATCATTTTTCAACACCATAACCAAATCAATAGACCAATGCAACACAATAGACCTAATATACTTGGACTTCACTAAAGGTTTTGATAAAGTAGATCACAATATTCTACTCCACAAATTAGAAAAAAAACGGGGTAGATTACAAGACATGTGGATGGATAAACAGTTGGCTGACCAACCACCTCAATGAGTTGTCTCAACGGCTCCAAGTCCACATGGAAGGAGATAGGCATTGTTCAATACCTGAACAAAGGTATTGTTCAGTCCTGGGCCCAGTGCTCTTCAACATTTTCATTAATGACCTAGACAAGGGAACAGAGGGGGAACTAATCAAATTTGCAGATGGCACCAAGCTGGTGGGGGTAGCCAACACCCCAGAAGATAGGCTCAAAATACAGAAAGATCTCAATAGATTAACACTGTGGGCCTGAATTAACAAAATGATGTTCAATGTCAAGAAAAGCAAAGTCCTACACCTAGAGAAGAAAAACCCAAGACACTCATACAAACTGGGAAGAACCGCACTCAGCAGTAGTCACTGTGAAAGATAACTCGTAGTGTTGGTGGATAACCAAATACAAATCTAAATAATAATAATAATAATAATAATAATAATAATAATAATAATAATAATAATAAATATGAGCCAGCAATGTATAGCGGCGGCTAAAAAAGCCAATACAATCTTAAGCTGCATCAACAGAGGGATACACTCCAAGACCAGGGAAGTACTAACGCCTCTATATAATGTCCTAGTCAGGTCACACCAGGAGTACTGCATTCAATTCTGGTCACCTCATTATAAAAGAGACATAGAAATTCTGGAAAGGGTACAGAAGAAAGCAACCAAAATGGTAAAGGGACTAGCAATCAAGACATATAGGGAGAGGTCACTGGAACTGGGCATGGATATTCTAGCAAAAAAGAGGGCCAGGCTGGACACAATAGCAGTATACTGTATAGGTATTTGAGGGGTTGCCACAGAGAGGAGGGAATCACACTATTTTGCAGGCCATCAGCAGGCCAGACCAGGAGCAATGGATGGAAACTGACCAAGGAGAGAGTAAACCTGGAAATAAGGAAAAACTTTCTGACGATGAGGGAGATCAACCAATGCCAGCAGAGGTTGTGGACACTCCAACATTCGACACATTCAAGAGGAGATTGGGCTGCCATCTGACTGGGGGGATGTAGGATTCCAACTTGAGCAGGGGGTTGAACTAGATGAGCTGCAAGGTCCCTTTCAACTCTAATTAATAAATAACTAAATGTAAACTATGCCTGTAATCTATGTGTGTATTCACTAAATATGAATAAAGAGTTTTGGATTAAACTGGAATGCATTTAATAACTTGTTCCACACATCTTGTTAAACTATTACTAGTGATGGGCGAACCCAACGGTGTTCGGGTTCGGCAAGTTCGGACGAACTTTACGCAAAATTTGGCTGATCCTGAACCAAACCCAAACTCAAACTCCGAACGCTGCATGACGTCAAAGTTCTGCCCCCGGAATCCCATTGTTTTTTAATTTTACAGATTTTTAAATTTTTTTTAATTTTTATTTTTATGAAAAAGGATGACACAGTGGCGCTGCAAGCAAAGGGAGGTTCTTTTACGTAAAAATAAAGATTTTTATTTTTACGTGAAAGGACTGCCCTTTGCTTGCAGCGTTGCTGCGGTGTTCATGTTCATTTTTACGAGGTGGTCCCCGCCGGGGCTTTGACGTCATGGAGACATCACTTCCTGGCTTTCGGTGCGGAGGCTGGGGGAGTGGGGGTGGGGGATTCCCCTCTGCCTGCCACCGCCCCTCTCCCCTTTGACATCGGAAGGAGGATGGGCGCGCGCGGTGTGTGTGGGGAACATTTCTCTGTTGGGAAAGTAAGACGGTGACAAGTTTCTCGGCAGGGACCACCTCACCGAGAAACTTGCCACCGTCTTACTTTCCCAATGAAGAAACGCTCCCACACACCCCGCGCGCCCATCCTCCTTCTGACGTCAAAGGGGAGGGGGGCGGTGGCAGGCAGAGGGGAATCCCCTGCCCCCACTCCCCCAGCCTCCCCATGATGGGATTCCGGGGGCGGGGCTTTGACGTCACGGAGATGTCACTTCCTGGCCAGCCGAGGTGACCGAACGCTGAACACGATCCCGAACTTTGCTCGAAGTTTCAAAAAATTTCAGATTCGTGTTCAGTATACCGAACACCGCAAAATTCAGTATGGACCCAAATTGTGCGAGTTCGGTTCGCCCTTCACTAACTATTACCACCTTCTTTTGTGGCAGCTTAGGTAATTATGTGAAGCCACCTATGATAGCTTAATTATCCTCATTGCAATATATTCTGGGAACCCCATATATTGTGGTTTATTCAATTACTCCAAGAGTAATAAATGAATCATAGTTAAGCAATGTTGATAAAGCAAAGTTATTAAGGTAGGAATCCTGTCTATATTTTGTGTCTATTTGTTGAACAGTGTTATATAGAACCTTAACACTTGGTTATACTCAGAGGTAAAATTCACTTACCTTCCCTACAGGTTTGCAAATATGTGCACACCATACCCTTGCTTTCTTTGCTTTCACACACCATTAACTGTGCATTTGCAAAGCCTTCCACTCATGAGCAGAGCATGAAAATTGTTGCACGTCATGAAGTCCATATGATTGGGCAGAGCTTTGCAAAGTTGGTCCTATTGGCTCCCACAAGTCCGATAGAAGCAACTGAATTTCATCCCCGGTTATACTATTCCTTGTATTCAATATGGACAGGGAGTGAGTTTTTGCAATGGCAGAGATGCTTTCCCTACTATCTCCCACTTGGTGTGTTAAAATTTTAAATTCTGCAACACCTGTTCATTGTAGCGCTCCCATTCTATTTGGGGAAAACTAAATTGGAAATATATTTGAGCTTTACACTTACATACATTTATATATATTCCCATTCTATTTTCCCATTTCTATTTACAATAAAGTAATAAATGTTTTGCTAAACCCAACTGTAATTCTCTATTGATGTGTAGGCTGATGCCAGTGTGCTTGGAACATTTGATAATCCTATTCTTAATATGGAGAGAAAATCAAGTTGGTAACTGCATATTAATTGTGTAACACAAACTGGAACAGTGTGAAGAATGGTGTTTATATGACTGATGTGATTTAGACATCTGCTGGAGTAGATGCCCAATTTTAGTTCATATAATTATTGGAACAGAGACCGTATAAAGTGTTTGAATCAAAATCCAATTCTGAGTTAAAAGGTAATAAGAACTGGATTATTTGCACATCAGAATCTATGGCATTCCAGTCTACCTCTTAGCTGAATTATATGTCATCATGAGATTTTTAAGCATGAGGCATACAAACTTCTAGCTTTGAGTTTTATGTTTAAAACACAGGAAAGCCTACTTTTTGATTTCATTTCTTTGAGAGTATTATGATAAGTATTCTGTGATAATTCACATAATGATGTTGCTTAGGACCAATGTTGTTAATAATGAAACATATTGAAATATCTATATTGTAAGATGCATGTAAGGACTAGTGCACACTCAGCGGTAGGCTACTAGCCGGAACGCTAAATTGCGCTTGCCACCGCGACTCATAAGTGCTTGTGGGACCAGTGCAATTTTACTTCTGCACCTGTGGAGGTAGCAAAATCGTGCACGGAGCCACAGGTGCACCGTGTTTTGGCATGCGCGGAAGCAAAAAAAGTCACTGAAACACGGGCACACCTGCAGCTCTATGTGCAATTTTGCTACCTCCACATGTGCAGAAACAAAATCGTGGTGGCCTTGCAAGCACTTACGAGCTGCGGCAGCGAGCGCGATTTAGCATTCCGGCTAGTAGCCCACTGCTGTGCACACTGAATATATGTAATATATATTTGAAACATGCATTAGACTCAGATTCTAGGAAAATGAATCTAAGGGTGTATGATCTGCATCTTTCATCTCAGATCAATGGATTGTTGGGTGTCTGTGTAAGGACAGAATATGCACTGAGATGTAAATGCTTAGAAAATTCAGAGAACCACTGCATATTTTTAGTTATTTGTATATTTTTATTGAATTTATTACTTGTTGCCGGAGTTTATCATTACATTTGGAGAGGCATCCTTCCCCTTTAAACCTTGCATAGTGGATAATTTGCATTTCTGGGTTTGAAGCAATCATGCCTGGATTTTGCAATGGTGAAAGTGAACTCCTTGGTAAGAAGCAAGTAAAGTAAACTGAGAGGCCTAGCTTGACCAGAGTGCTGATGCCAAGGGATTCAGCCTGTGGGTTGAATTACTTTAGGGGCTGAGCGAAAGCAGCCTAAAGCCAGGCGGGCTAATTATAACCTTGGCCATGCCTGCTTTCTTGGGCAGAAAACCCTACTCCTTTTGTGCCCCTAATAGGGCAGAAGGTCCCCCAAATGGCAAAGTGAGATGGAGCTCACAAGAGGTCAGATAAGCACTAATGGGAAGAGGCGAAAGAAATATAGGTACAGTGATCATATGTCCTGTATTATAAAGAACAGCCCTTTATTTCAGGAAGTTTGCCTTTAGATTGATTTATTGTTCAAACTCAATTTTGCCCTTCAACTGGGTCATTTAATGTTTGCTGTAGAAATGGTACTACTAGGGAGTCTTTCACACGCATGTGAAAAGTATGTAAATTGAATTATATTTTTAAAATAAATTTATATATATTCTTTGTAAAGCAAAGACATAAATATAAACAATTACAATTTTTTTTATCAGTATGAATCTTTTTGAGGTTCCTCCAAGGTGCATGAGCCTCATTTTATATCTGCTGAGGCTTCTAATTGCAAATGAAGGGATGAAATTAACATCAGATTGATGGGTTTTTTCTTTCTAATTAATGGGCAGATGTTGAGAAACTTTAAGATGTGTGGATTCCCAGAATTCCTCAGCCAACCAGTTGAAGTCCATACATTTTAAACTTGTTAAGATGCAGAAACACTGCCATAAATATTACTCTCCATTCCTGTTTTCAGATATGTTTAGGGTAAAGTGACCAGATTTTAGCATTGGTAGAGAGGGGCACCATTGGGGGGGGGGGGGTGTTTGGCAAAAAAATTGCCAAAAAAGTTCTCTTTCTTCTCTCTCTCTCTTCCTCCCTCCCTTTCTCTCTCTTTCTCTTTTGCCCTCCCTTCTTTCTCTTTCTTCCTCCCTCTATCTTTTTCTCTATCCCTCCTTCCCTCCCCCCTCTCTCTTCCTTCCTTCCTTTCTTTTTTTCTCTCTTTCTCTCTTCCTCCCTCCTTTTCTCTCCATTTCTCTCCCTCACCCCCCTCTTTCTTTCTCTCCCTCTCTCTGTTTTCTCTCTCTTTCTTCCTCTCTATTTTTCTTTCTCTCTCTCTCTCTCCCTCCTTCCCTCCCACTCACTCTTTCTTCCTCAGTCTTCCTTCCTCTTCTCCCCTCCCTCCTCTTTCTCCTGGACGGACTATGCACAGCCTGGAGAGAAGCACCCAGATGGCCGCTGCCTCCAGAAGCGCCGAGGCAAGGGAAGCTTTGCCTAGTGCCACCGTCTCCCCTCAGCAAGTGCACGCCTCATCCACCCCCGCCACGGCATCCCTTTACCTCGGTGGGCCCTCTTGCTTCTTTCTTCCTCACACACAGAGACCTCTTCCTCCCCGAAGAGACCTCCAGCCAAGCTGGGTTAGGGGCAGGGAGGGCACGGCAGCAGTGGAGAACCCCGAATCCGCTCCCTCCAGCCTCTTCCCAAGGGGGCTGGTTGGGAGAAAAAAAAAGCGGGACATTTTTCAAACAGAGCAGGACGTGGGACAAATGATCAAAAAACGTGACTGCCCGCTGAAAGCGGGAGGTCTGGTCACTTTAGTTTAGGGGAGCCTTCTGAATTGGACTGAGGGACACAGATCTTTATATTAAGAAGCAAATGATTAAATTAGGAGAACTTACAGTTAGACATCATGACTTAAAGAATGTCCTTCTTCCTCTCTAGAAACTGTTAAAAAGCCAACCAACCAATCAATGTTCTCTAATCATACGTTCCCGGCCCTCTATCAAAATGCAAATGGTTTTGTTCTACTGTAACATTTCTGAATTTTGCTTACCCACTCACAGCTAACACAAGGGAACCAGTCCCATTAAATAAAAGACATGTGATTTAACTCTCACATCCTTGCAAACTTTCTTGATGTCATTGTCTTCTCTGGGTCATTTTTTGACTTCTTATTCTATTTAGGTTAAAGTCTTTTTTTAAAATATAATTTTCCATCTAAGTACTAACCAGTCCTTCTTACCTTTTGAGCATAACTGACCTGTGGAGTATTCAAGTCCATTAAAAAAAATAAAAATCAGAATGGTTTTATTTTCCCTGCAATCAAACCGCCTGCTACCGCACAAATCCCAGCAACCGATAAGGTCCCACAGAGTTGGCTTTCTCCGGGTCCCGTTGACTAAACAATGTTGTTTGGCGGGCCCCAGGGGAAGAGCCTTCTCTGTGGCGGCCCCGGCCCTCTGGAACCAACTCCCCCCGGAGATTAGAATTGTCCCCACCCTCCCTGTCTTTCGTAAACTACTCAAGACTCATTTATACCGCCAGGCATGGGGGAGTTGAGATATTCCTTCCCCCTAGGCCATTACAAGTTATGCATGGTATGTTTGTGTATATGTTTGGTTTTATAATAAGGGTTTTTAGTTGTTTTATTATTGGATTGTCACATACTGTTTTTATCATTGTTGTTAGCCGCCCCGAGTCTACGGAGAGGGGCGGCATACAAATCCAATAAATTATTATTATTATTAATAATAATGTTTAAAATTACATCATCATCATTTTGCATAGCTAAAAGTAAAACGGTCAGGCTGGAGTACATATAAGTACCAGGTATATGAATTTTTTGGCTGGACTGATAATAAGCTTCTCTTTCCCATAGAACATGCCAACTGAATATGTTCTTCATAGATGCAGCATTCCCTGGAAGCACTTCTTTCTCTTCCAAATTCTCACACAGGTACTCACAAAGGTACCATTCAGACACATGGCATTATGGAAAATATTTTCCATTATTCTTATAGAGTTTTGAGAGCAGTGATTCCTTGAGAGCTGTCCATTAGCATGGTCCCTGCCACCAAATAGGTTACAGAGTTGCATAAAAGGCAGCTCTGCTATTCTATAAGCAGAGATGTACGTGTACGACATAAGTACTGTAATTGAAATGTATTTAAATAAATAAAGGCATGAATGGTATGAGGCAGTGACCAGATGCTAAACTGTTGATAGGCAACTCTGGGCCCGATGGCCCTCCCTTCTTAATTTTTAAAAATATTTTTAAACAAGAGTTGAATTAGACAGTCCTTTAGGACAAGACAAGAATATTATCTTTATCAAATGGGACCCCTGTGATTTGGTTACAGAAAATCAGCTGAAATAGCCCCAGTGGTCAATAAATAGCCCCGGTGGTCAATAAAGCTCTCCTCATCCGGGATCTGATCCTGGATGAGGAGGCCGACCTGGCATGTATTACTGAAACCTGGCTGGGCCCAGAGGGAGGTGTTCCTCTCTCTGAAATTTGCCCAGCTGGGTTTCAGATATGGCACCAACCTCGACCCCAGGGAAGGGGGGGGGAGGAGTGGCTATTATAGCCAGGGAGAGCCTTTGCCTACGTGGACTCATTGCTCCGGAAATTGCGGGTTGCGAGTCACTCTTGATGAAGTTGGACTTAGGGGTTCAGGTGGGCTTATTTCTCACGTACCTGCCTCCCAGCTGCGTGTCAAAAGCCCTGCCTGTGCTACTCGAGGAAGTAGCCGGGTTGGCGGTGGAGTTCCCCAGGCTTATTGTCTTGGGGGACTTCAACCTGCCGTCACTCGGCGAAACCTCTGGGTTGGCACAGGAGTTCATGGCCACCATGACAGCCATGGACCTGACTCAAGTAGTACGGGGTCTGACTCATGAGGGGGGGAATGAGGGGGGGCACGCACCTGACATGGTATTCCTTTCCGAGCAATTGAGTAATGGTCTGAGACTAAGGGGCTTAGAAGCAGTGCCTTTGTCATGGTCAGACCATTTTCTACTACGGCTTGACTTCCTGGCTCCAATCCTTCCCCGCAGGGAGGCGGAACCAATGAAGATGTTCCGCCCCAGACGCCTGATGGACCCAGAGGGCTTTCAGACGGCGCTTGGGGTTATTCCAGAGGCACTCATCCACAGTTCGGCGGAGTCTCTTGCGGAGGCCTGGAATACGGCTGCTGCGGAGGCTCTCGACCGGATTGCGCCTTTGCGACCTCTCCGTGGCGCTAGACCCCGTAGAGCCCCATGGTTCAACGAGGAGCTCCGGGAGTTGAAACGCCAAAAGAGACGTCTAGAGAAGCGATGGAGGAAGAGCAGGTCTGAATCTGATTGAACACTTGTAAGAGCCTTCATTAAGACTTACAAAGTAGCGCTCAAGGCGGCAACACGTTTTTCGCTGATAAAGTCGCTCAGATCCGGGCCGACCTCGACTCCAATTGTAAAACAGAGTCGACTGACAATGAGTCAGTCGAGGTGACTGGGGCACGTACTTGTCCACCTGTCTGGGGAGAGTTTGATCTGGTGACACCTGATGAAGTGGACAAGGCCATTGGAGCTGTGAGTTCTGCCACCTGTCTACTGGATCTATGTCCCTCCTGGTTGGTCTCGGCCAGCAGGGAGGTGACACGGAGCTGGGCCCAGGAGATTACCAACGCTTCCTTGGGGAGGGGAGTTTTTCCACCACTCTATAAAGAAGCGCTTGTGCGCCCCCTCCTCAAGAAGCCTTCCCTGGACCCAGCCGTACTCAACAACTATCGTCCAGTCTCCAACCTTCCTTTCATGGGGAAGGTTGTCGAGAAGGTGGTGGCACTCCAGCTCCAGCGGTCCTTGGAAGAAGCCGATTATCTAGGTCCCCAGCAGTCGGGCTTCAGGCCCGGTTACAGCACGGAAACCGCTTTGGTCGCATTGATGGATGATCTCTGGTGGGCCCGGGACAGGGGTTTATCCTCTGTCCTGGTGCTCCTCGATCTCTCAGCGGCTTTCGATACCATCGACCATGGTATCCTTCTGCACCGGTTGGAGGGGTTGGGGTGGGAGGCACTGTGCTTCAGTGGTTCTCCTCCTACCTCTCTGGCCGGTCGCAGTCGGTGTTAGTGGGGGGTCAGAGGTCGACTCCGAGGTCTCTCCCTTGTGGGGTACCTCAGGGGTCGGTCCTCTCCCCCTTGCTATTTAACATCTACATGAAACCGCTGGGTGAGATCATCCAAGGACATGGGGTGAGGTATCATCAATATGCCGATGATACCCAGCTTTACATCTCCACCCCATGCCCAGTCAACGAAGCGGTGGAAGTGATGTGCCGGTGCCTGGAGGCTGTTGGGGCCTGGATGGGTGTCAACAGACTCAAGCTCAACCCGGATAAGACGGAGTGGCTGTGGGTTTTGCCTCCCAAGGACAATCCCATCTGTCCGTCCATTACCCTGGGGGGGGAATTACTGACAACTTGGGCGTCCTCGTTGATCCACAGCTCACATTAGAGAACCATCTTTCAGCTGTGGCGAGGGGGGCGTTTGCCCAGGTTCGCCTGGTGCACCAGTTGCGGCCCTACCTGGACCGGGACTCATTGCTCACAGTCACTCATGCCCTCATCACCTCGAGGTTCGACTACTGTAATGCTCTCTACATGGGGTTACCTTTGAAAAGTGTTCGGAAACTTCAGATCGTGCAGAATGCAGCTGCGAGAGCAGTCATGGGCTTACCCAGGTATGCCCATGTTTCACCATCACTCCGCAGTCTGCATTGGCTGCCGATCAGTTTCTGGTCACAATTCAAAGTGTTGGTTATGACCTTTAAAGCCCTTCATGGCACTGGACCAGAATATCTCCGAGACCGCCTTCTGCCGCACGAATCCCAGCGACCGATTAGGTCCAACAGAGTGGGCCTCCTCCGGGTCCCGTCAACTAAACAATGTCGGTTGGCGGGCCCCAGGGGGAGAGCCTTCTCTGTGGCGGCACCAGCTCTCTGGAACCAACTCCCCCCGGAGATCAGAACTGCCCCTACTCTTCCTGCCTTCCGTAAACTCCTCAAAACCCACCTTTGCCGTCAGGCATGGGGAAACTAAACATCTTCCCCTGGGCACGTTGAATTTATATATGGTATGCTTGTGTGTGTGTATGTTAGTATAGGGGTTTTTCTTAAATTTATAATATTTTAATTAATTGGATTATGTATTGGATTGTCTTTTCACTTGTTGTGAGCCGCCCCGAGTTTTCGGAGAGGGGCGGCATACAAATCCAAATAATAAATAAATAAAAATAATAAACCTGTTCACAGGGAAAAACTATAGAATGTGTTAAGTTTTAGTTTCTCTGGCCAAAACAAATGGGGATCAAATAATTCCCTTCTCAGAGTATAATGTCTCAGAGGCATTCAGGGCAGTACAGTGTTCCCTCGATTTTCACGGGTTTGAACTTTGCAAAAAGTCTATACCACGTTTTTTCAAAAATATTAATTAAAAAATACTTCGTGGGTTTTCCCCCCATATCACGTTTTTCCCCGCCCGATGACGTCATATGTCATCGCCAAACATTCCTTTAATAAATATTTTTTAAAATAAACTTTAATAAATAAACATGGTGAGTAATAATCTAAATGGTTGCTAAGGGAATGGGAAATTGTAATTTAGGGGTTTAAAGTGTTAAGGGAAGGCTTGTGATACTGTTCATAGCCAAAAATGGTGTATTTACAGTACTTCCGCATCTCTACTTCGCGGAAATTCAACTTTCGCAGGCGGTCTTGGAACGCAACCCCCGTGAAAATCGAGGGAACACTGTCCCACGGTTTTTCAAAAATATTAATTAAAAAATAATTCCGTTTCCCCCCCCTATATCACGTTTTCCCCCACCCGATGATGTCATATGTCATTGCCAAACTTTCCTTTAATAAATATTTTTTAAATAAACTTTAATAAATAAACATGGTGAGTAATAATCTAAATGGTTGCTAAGGGAATGAGAAATTGCAGTTTACGGGTTTAAAGCATTAAGGGAAGGCTTGTGATACTGTTCATAGCCAAAAATAGTGTATTTACTTCCGCATCTCTACTTTGCGGAAATTCAACTTTTGTGGGCGGTCTCGGAACGCATCCCCTGCGAAAATTGAGGGAACACTGTAAATTGAAATCAAGAAAGAAACAGGTTTAATGAGTAGATAGGTACAGAGAGAGGAGAAACTTGCTCCCAGGGACTTCTAAGTGAGTTTCAAGTCTCTCATCAGGCTCCTGAATTATGCAAAGCATCTCTGTCAGAGCTGATGAGGCAGGTCCTGGCAAAGCCCATGCGACAGCTGGACCAGCCTTCCGGTGGGATGGGGGTGGAGGGGGCGGGGCATTGCTCCTGCTGTGTTATCAGTGATCACTTTGGGTGATGGCTCAGCACTCGACACCGGGCTATATTAGGGGTCAGACCGGCAGGCTGTGAGAAAGGACTGCATCCTGGTGGTAGCTTTATTGGGAGGCAGATGTAGTGCTTAAAAGGAAATAGATTGGACCCAGAGTCATGCAAGAGACTGTGCTTTCTAAAATGAGAGGGCTCGGGCTTAAACTTCTCTGAGTGGTCTTCATCTTCCAATCCCCATCTGTTGAGATTGCTTGCAATTGCTTAAGGATCTGCACTTTGTCCATGCACCAGAAAAGCACATGGGGAATCTTTTGGATTAAGAGATTAATTCTTTGCTGAGCAATTAAGAAACCAATATTGTAAAACAAAATGATCCAAAATGGACTGCAATATATGTTCATAAACTCCTAGAAGTTTATGTAATCTCCAGGTTGTACTTCCTCTGTATGGATTGTAATATATTTAGTAAGTAAATTCAGCAGAGGAAATCAGATAAATAATGTCCCATTGAAAGGGTTGCTGCCTTGTTAGATAAATCATAGTATGCTTGATGAATCAGTCACTCACTCAATCAATAAATTAAACTGCACAACATTATAAATGACTCTTTCCAGGTGGTGTCAGCCAGTTGCTTCTTTTCAAAATCCTATTAAAATATTAGTATTAATAAAATTAACAATTATCATATTTTAAAGTAATTTTTACTTATGTCTGGTCTTTGTAATTGCAGCTATCATAGTTATGGACTCATTTGTATGGGGTGGAGGGAGATGATTGCTTTATTATTATTATTATTATTATTATTATTATTATTATTATTATTATTATTATTATTTAGATTTGTATGCCGCCCCTCTCCGCAGACTCAGGGCGGCTCACAGCAACAATAAAACAATGTACAACAAATCTAATAATTTAAAAAACACTAAAAACCCCTTGTTAAAAGCAAACATACACACAAACATACCATGCATAAACTGTATAGGCCCGGGGGAGATGTCTCAATTCCCCCATTCCTGATGGCAGAGGTGGGTTTTAAGCAGTTTCCAAAAGGCAAGGAGGGTGGGGGCAGTTCTAATCTCCAGGGGGAGCTGGTTCCAGAGGGTCGGAGCCGCCACAGAGAAGGCTCTTCCCCTGGGTCCCGCCAAACGACATTGTTTAGTCGACAGGACCCGGAGAAGGCCAACTCTGTGGGACCTAACTGGTCACCGGGATTCGTGCGGCAGAAGGCGGTCATATCATATTGGCTGTTGATCTTTTTTATTCCAACTGGCAAATTGCTCAACACCTTTTATTTTCTTAAGAGATTGATTTTGAACAGAGTTATTTTAAATAAATATAGCACATGGAAAATGAATAACTTTGCATTAAGATCAGTAGGAGACTGAATAGTAATTTTTGATATGTAGAAAGTTACTTTATACTAATTAGAAAAGCAATGCTTTTAAATGTTTTTGATTGACATTAAAACAATGTAGACCGATTCACATGTTTTAGACTATTTCTCCCATTAGATCCAACAGGGTTACCATTGAAATGGTGAGATTTTCAGCTCAAAATTTCTTAAAGGATCCCACCTAGGAAATAATTTATTATGCAATTAGGTGTTATTTCAATGCTTTGTTTCCTCAATAAAGTTAAAACAAAATGTATGTGTGCCACCTTGCCATGGCTGAACATGGGCAACTCTCCGTGGGACAGCTTTTGGCAGCCAGCTCACCACGGGACACCTCGCCATGGAGCAATTCAATGCAGGATAATTCAAGACAAGCGAGATGGGTGACTCCATGCTTTAGTTCAGCCCAGCCTTGAGGACTTTTAACTTGGGAAGGTTCAATCCTGAAGCAAGACAAGACCCCTTGTAATTCTCTTGTCCCTCTCTTGATTTATCCCACATTGAATTGTCCCGCTTCCCCATGGTGAATTGGCTGAAGCAAGTTGGCTGGGTTGAGTCAGTTAGAGTGAGACGGCTGTGATGAATTGTCCTAAATCTCGGTAAGTCTTCTGTTTCCCCTTTTCCTCATCCAGACTTCTTTTTTGTAATCTATGCCTCCCGATTTCTCAGCTTCTCATAAATGAAAGTTCTCGTACATGAAGCTCCACCCACCCACCCGGTTGCAGGCGTTTGGGTTCTTTTACCCTCTGCGCATGCTCAAAGCATTCTGTGCATGCGCAGAGGGTAAAAAAACCCCCAAATGGCGACATCTGGGTGGGTGGGCGGAGCCTCGTGCTCCCTTCGCAACCGGCTCTCCGATGACTGATAGGCACAAGGAAACCGGGAGCATCTCGCTCCTGGTTTGGCCACAAATATGGCTAACATACCTTAAGCTATTTTTATCTTAGGAATCACATTTTAATTTAGAAACATAGAAACATAGAAGTCTGACGGCAGAAAAAGACCCCATGGTCCATCTAGTCTGCCCTTATACTATTTTCTGTATTTTATCTTAGGATGGATATATGTTTATCCCAGGCATGTTTAAATTCAGTTACTGTGGATTTATCTACCACGTCTGCTGGAAGTTTGTTCCAAGGATCTACTACTCTTTCAGTAAAATAATATTTTCTCATGTTGCTTTTGATCTTTCCCCCAACTAACCTCAGATTGTGTCCCCTTGTTCTTGTGTTCACTTTCCTATTAAAAACACTTCCCTCCTGGACCTTATTTAACCCTTTAATATATTTAAATGTTTCGATCATGTCCCCCCTTTTCCTTCTGTCCTCCAGACTATACAGATTGAGTTCATTAAGTCTTTCCTGATACGCTTTATACTTAAGACCTTCCACCATTCTTGTAGCCCGTCTTTGGACCCGTTCAATTTTGTCAATATCTTTTTGTAGATGAGGTCTCCAGAACTGAACACAGTATTCCAAATGTGGTCTCACCAGCATTCTATATAGCGGGATCATAATCTCCCTCTTCCTGCTTGTTATACCTCTAGCTATGCAGCCAAGCATCCTACTTGCTTTCCCTACTGCCTGACTGCACTGTTCACCCATTTTGAGACTGTCAGAAATCACTACGCCTAAATCCTTTTCTTTTGAAGTATTTGCTAACACAGAACTGCCAATACAATAGTCAGATTGAGGATTCCTTTTCCCCAAGTGCATTATTTTACATTTGGAAACATTAAACTGCAGTTTCCATTGCTTTGACCATTTATCTAGTAAAGCTAAATCATTTACCATATTGCCGACGCCTCCAGGAATATCAACCCTATTGCACACTTTAGAGTCATCGGCAAATAGGCAAACCTTCCCTACCAGACCTTCCCCTATGTCACTCACAAACATATTAAAAAGAATAGGACCCAGAACAGACCCTTGTGGCACACCGCTTGTAACCTGACTCTGCTCAGAATACTCACCATTCACAACAACCCTCTGGTGTCTATGCTTCAGCCAGCTGCAAATCCATTGAACTATCCAGGGATTAAGTCCAATCTTCACTAATTTATCTATCAGCTCTTTATGTGGAACCGTATCAAAGGCTTTGCTGAAGTCCAGGTAGGCAATATCCACGGCACCACCTTCATCCAACACCTTTGTGACATAGTCAAAGAAATCAATGAGATTAGTCTGACATGATTTGCCTTCAGTAAAGCCATGCTGATTTGGGTCCAATAATTTATTGTTTTTTAGGTGCTGATTTATCCTCTTTTTCAGTAGAGTCTCCATCATTTTAACGACAACTGATGTCAAGCTAACTGGCCTGTAGTTACCAGCTTCTTCTCTACTGCCCTTCTTGTGGATAGGCACAACACTTGCCATTCTCCAATCCTCAGGAACATCTCCTGTTAACAAGGATTGGTTAAACAAATCAGTCAGGGGGATAGCAATGACAGATCTGAGTTCTTTAAGAACTCTGGGGTGGATGCCATCTGGACCCATTGCCTTATTTATCTTTATTTGTAAGGAATAGGCAAACAAAGTTTTATAATTACTCTGATTTGCACTGATTTGTTTGTATTCTTTTGCTTGTAGCCACTTGGAGTTGGAATAACAGCTTTTGTTCAATCATTGGTTATAACTGATTTAATGATTGTTCATCATGGATCAGTTCTATAAAATGGATGGCCATATAAATTGAATAAACAAATAAGTTAAAAATGTGTTCCAGGTGGTTCTTGGTTATAACCAGCGGTGGGCTATTAGCTGGAACACTAAATTGCGCTCGCCGCCGTGGCTCGTAAGTGCTTGTGGGGCCAGCGCGATTTTGCTTCTGCACCTGTGGAGGTAGCAAAATTGCGCACGAAGCCGCAGGGGTGCCCATGTTTCGGTGAGTTTGTTTTGCTTCCGCGCATGCCGAAACACGGGCGCGATTTTGCTAACTCCACAGGTGCAGAAGCAAAATCGCGCTGGCCCTGCAAGCACTTACGAGCCGCAGCAGCGAGAACAATTTAGCATTTTGGCTAGTAGCCCACCGCTGGTTATAACCATTCTTGCCTGGTATTAAATGTGGGACATTTAAGCCCAGACAAGAATGGTTTCACTTCTTCTGCCTTGCTACCAAAATGACCAACTCCCCTAGGATCATCCCATTATCATTCAAAGCCTGTTGTCCTACAAATATGATCACATTTGTAAGGGACAATTGAGATATGGATTTTTGAGAGTAAAGAGGATTTTTCCAAATGTGATCATTTGGAAGGGAGGTCCTTAGCACGAAGAGCATGGGATGCTGTGGATAAAATAGGCAAGAGACATTTGGCATTTGAGAGCATTTACATATCTGGGACTTCTTAGTGTGGGGAACTATTTAGGTGCAAGATCAAAACCTGACTTTTGATCATCCTAAATACTGTTGCCTGTGTGATTCATGTCAATATGCACATGATGTGAGACCAGGCTAAAAGTGAATTTCAGTAGAGAAGAAGACAATGGAAAACTATTTTTGTAGAGTTGCCATGAAAACTATATGGACTTGTCTACAAGTCTCCAGGAATTGACTCCACAAAAAAATTATTTTTATTTTGTTTATATTTTAGCATCTATAAGATATTTTCATTACAATAATATGAATACAATAGTTGTATCAGATTAAATCAAGTTTAAGGTTTTGTGCGTTGTAGCACTCCTCATACTTTGTTAAAAAATAAAACCCAACTTGCAATATCCAGACCTGCTTAAAACACTTTTTAGCATTTGTGTTTTGCTCCATTTAAAATCTTGCTTAGTATTCAGCTGCACAATAGGAGGGGAAGGAAGATAGATTTGCTATAGGTTATGTGAGGAATACTAATGCTTCTATTCACTCCTTTGAAGCAGGAATGCGTAAAGAATTTAAACTTTGCATATTGTCTGTTTCATTCTATTATCCATATGTATTGAAAAGCACCAATGCATTAAAAGATGCACACAACCACAAAATTAATAATTAAGGCAATAAAAATTGGAGAAAAGGTCTATAAATAATGTTGAAAACAGAACTCCAAAGTAGTTGTCTGTATTGATTAAGGACCTTGTGTTTTTTTGCTCCCTTTGTTGAAAAAGCACTATTTCAAAATTTCATTTATTTGTGAATTGCAATGAGTAATTGAGTTTGTGGCAGGTTTCAAAAAAGCAGAGTAAACTACAAATAACAAACTAAGGACAAATATAAAATTATAATAACCAGCACCTCCTGTTATTCAAATTTACCCACACTAGAGTCAAGGTCAAAGTCTTATTGGTTTTTGATGGTTTTAATCAGCTTATTTTAGTGCTTTGATTTTTATGCTGTTCCACTTCTAAAGAGTTGTCCAATTCCAGGTGAACAGAGTCAACTTTGACTAAGAAGCATTCTGAGATTTAACTCAAACACATTAAATTCTATGAAATTTTTAAAAACAACTTATTCAGGGCTGGGTTGATTAAAAATAATAACAAAATGAGTGGCCCAATTCATCAAAAAAATAGATTTGTAAACTATTTTAAAACTATGCTTATAATGTAGCCTTCTCATAGCTAAATGGGTCAAAGCTGAGCGCTAATATTTTTATATATGTCTTGCAGTATTAAGTATAGGTGTTGAAATTGATACCTGCACAATACCTGCCAGGGTTTCAGTGGTGTCAGATAATCTCAAACTGAGTCTAGGGAAGAGCCAAACTCTAAAGTTGCTTACTCCAGTCCGTAACCAAAGATAGGATAGATAGATGCCCAGTTATAAACTTGTAAGTGTGGAAAGTTTCAGGTCTCTCTCTTACAGAATTGTAATTTATGAAAGTAAAAGTTTGCCAAAGGACTATACAGTCTATGTAAATATGCATATATTGCATATTGCATATATGTAAATATGCAATGAAATAAACATATAGCAAACATCACAAATTCAATGCTAAATCCATTAGTGATCCAAATACTCAAGAGAATTCTAGATAATTTGTCTATTTTTTTTATTTGTATCAAAACAGAAGATAAATGAAAATATATCAATTGAGAGGGGCTCCCCAGTATTCTTATATCAAGATAAATAGAGAATAAACTCTGCCAGCATGTTTTCCAACTAATGATTTTAATTAAAGAGAATAAGGTTTCTTGAATTTCAGCTCAATTTGTCACGTGTAGTCTAGCTAGACTGAATATAAATTGGGGTAAAATGAAGGGGAAAAGTTGGGGAGAGAGCAAGGGCAATATGAGTTAATAACATAGGTTTCATGGAAAATTACCAATAAACTATGAATTAATCATAGTACTGTATTAAAAGCCCATGGTACTATATTAAAATTACCCTGCAGGCATTTTCTAAGATTCCTGAAACCTTCTCATACATTTTTTCATTCAGTAGTACAGTACTGTTAATGTTTTCTTTTTCTTAAATAATCATTTTGAGATCTATTATGGAGTGTCACAGGCGTTCATGAAGTGAGATACAACTTGTGAAAGATTGTGCCTTAAAAAAAGATTAGTTGGAAAAATGCTAGTAGACTTCAATTTTTAAAATCATCATACACAAATGTTGGTGGCTTTCTTCCTTTAATGCTGTGCTTCTCAATTATTTTCTGTTACGCACCCCCAGGAAGAAGTAAACATTTCACGCACCCCCCCCAACGCTCTGTTGGACGATTGTTTACAATATTCAGAACGTTTTTGCTTTAAAAACTCAAGCGGCTTATCAGTGTGATTGGGGTGTTTAAGTGACTCCTTAATTTATTTGGCTTCATGCTGTCCGTTGCCAACATTTTAGACACAGTAAACATACCAGTCTTTCCTTGTCTCCTAACGTAGTCACAGTGAAGTCAAGTGCTACATACGCTTCATCATATTTCCTTGTCTTAGCTTTCGGGAGACTTAGATTTGTCTCATTATCTCCGACTCTCTCCTCTTTTCTTTTCATCCATGTTAAATATTTTTCCATGGTGTCTCTTAAGGGTTTGTTACCTGCACTTCATATCTCCTGCTCTGTGCTGTGTGGTATTATTTGGTGCAAAAAAACCTTATTCCCTGTGGCAAAAAAGGTACATTCCCCAGGGTCACACACACACCTCTGGCATGGCTCCGCGCCCCTCCAGGGGGGCCCACACCACTATTTGAGAAGCACTGCTTCAATGTCATGGACAACAATTGCAATGCAACCATTATATTTTATTATCAGGAGCCAATCACATCTAGTCTGGTTTTCTTCAGTACACAGGATAGCTAGAAAGAACCTCAAATTCCTAAATAATGAGGTTGAGATTAGGAAGAAAAAAAAATCTAGTCTAAAATATATAAAATATCAATGTGGAATAAACATTTTATACTCTATTCAGCCTATTGTGATTTCACTTATATATTCAGAATTCTGGTATCACATTGACCAACAGGGGCTGGAAGAATTTGCCTTTAAAGTTACTGGATCTTTTATGGGGATGAAAGCTGCTAGATGGGTGGACTTGAATGAATAGCAAGTAGTCCTAAGCTAAATTAAAAGGAAAGAAGGGCAACCACGAGATGTTCCTCAACAGAAATTTAACTACAGCAAGGATATACTGTTAGTAAATCTTCCATGATTTGGACATTGAATAAATATATCAACTCCAAATAGAAAACTTTACTGAAACCAAAATTAGTCAAACTGACTGCAATAGCTGCATATGAATATAACAAAAGTTTTCTGAGCACTTTTAGAAGTTACGATCTTATTTATTTTGAATTAAAGTAAGAACAATAAAAATCTGATATGGCCTGAAGCTTGACAGTCCTCCATAAATGGAGCCTGATCTGGAACATTATCGTTAGAAAGGTATCCTATCTTCCTACCCTCAAAACGATGCTATAGAGTACTGCACAACAAGATAACTAGACACAAGAATGGGTTTTTTTCTTGAATGCCATCACTCTGCTAAACAAATAATTCCCTCAATACTATTCCCTCAAAACTATTCACTTCTCATCGTTCCAATCTCTCATCTCCTTTCACTTATGACTGCATGACTATAACTTTGTTGCTTGTATCCTTACGATTTATATTGATATTGTTTCCTGATTTCTTATTTGTACCCTATATCTATCGTTAAGTGCTGTACCTTATGATTCTTGATCAATGTATCTGAGAGCATATGCACCAAATGTGTCCAATCACACTTGACCAATAAAGAATTCTATTCTATTCTATTCTATTCTCTCTTTTAAGGAACAAAATAACTTTAAATCTCAGCATATACATTTCTCAGTAATATAAGTTACTGATTTAGTGCTGTACCTTATGATTCTTGATCAATGTATCTTGTTTTTATGTACACTGAGAGCATATGCACAAAATGTGTCCAATCACACTTGACCAATAAAGAATTCTATTCTATTCTTTCTTTTAAGGAACAAAATAACTTAAAATCTCAGCATATACATTTCTCAGTAATATAAGTTACTGATTTAGTGCTGTACCTTATGATTCTTGATCAATGTATCTTGTTTTTATGTACACTGAGAGCATATGCACCAAATGTGTCCAATCACACTTGACCAATAAAGAATTATATTCCATTCTATTCTTTCTTTTAAGGAACAAAATAACTTAAAATCTCAGCATATACATTTCTCAGTAATATAAGTTACTGATTTAGAAAAACCTGGAATTGTTGCCTCTTTAGAAATAGTTCAGGAGTTTATTCAAAAATGCTTCAGTATACATCTTGAACATAAAGAGGTCAAACCCAATATACTTTTAATATCACTTCATCTGGAAAACTATCAGAAGCAGTATCCTTTTTAGTTTAGTGACATTTTTTAAGCAAAAGAGGTCAAATTAATAGCTTGAACCTCTGATAAATATTGTGATTATTACATGATCCACCACCTCCATTGTGCCACAAAAGGAAATTTCATAGGAGTCTATGATGAAGAAAAGGCTGAGAGCTACTGGGTTAAATTTATATTTTTAAAGGACATAAAGTAATTTTTACTGTTTTTTTTCCATCCCAGCTATCTCTTGAAGGATGTAAATCTAACCCCAAACTTAACAAGTTTTATATTTCCCTGACAGAAATTTACTATCTTGAACAAAGCAATGATTTTAGGAAAAGGGAGAGAAATCTTGCAAATTTTTTTATAGACTAAAAAAGATAATCGACGAGCAATGAAATATTGTACCCTCTGTTAATCAATTTTTGTTTAAAATGTCAGTCTGATTATTTTGCTTGGTAAGGTCCATATGGAGGGCCTTCTCTGCTGTTGCCCCTGCACTCTGGAGCATCTTATCCCCTCCCCATGTGAGGTTGGCCCCAACCATCGTATCTTTTCATAAGGGCCTAAAGACATGATTTTACCAGTTGATTGGGACCCTAGTGGGGGAGCATCACGATTGAGGTGGTTGATCATGTAATAAGAAATCCCCACACACCCACTTCCGCCCTCACTCTCCCTATATGTCCTTGGTTTTAGTGTTTGATTTAAACTTTTTATGTTTTAGCTTATATGTGTAAGTGTAAGCTGTCCAGAGTTATCCTATGGTAAGATGGGTGGTCAATAAATTTTACAAACAAACAAACAAGCAAGCAAACAAACAAACAAACAAACAAACAAACAAACAAACAAACAAACAAAGTAAATGGTTTGAATAAATATTTTAGCAATATCAAAAGACAAGTGATAGGTTTAACAGTGCAGTTAAAATCCCAGACTGTTTTTAAATATATTTCTTGATGTGTGTAAAAAAAGAAGCTGCAGTTTGTTTGCATAATTACAACTCCTAGTGTTGCATATGGTGGTTCCAAAATTTGCATATCACTCACTGATTGGTGGGCCGTGAGCAGGAGTTTCGAATGGCTGTCAAGTTTTGAAGCCGGCGAGTCCTTAAAAGCGGTTTACTTGGAGCTGGCTGGTATTCTGCAATTCTGCAATTCGCTACAGCTGAGATACAATAAAGCCTTTTCCTAGTTACTGTGACTCCAATCACCTTTTGTTATGTGAATCTAACAGTGGTGACAAAGGAAATAAGGAACAAAAGGCATCTCATGGCACCAGCAGCCATCTTAATATAGACTTTCAAAGAGGAAACTTTCAAAGCATGCACACTCTCCCCTCCAACGGAGTGTTCCAGTAGGGCTGCAAATGGCTGCCCTTTACTGCTCTAGAGCCAGCTGCAATTTCAGGGACATGGTCTGCCATCGCTGAAGCATGCAGAGTGGGCCAACCTACATTCTATCAGAATACCCCAGTCCAGCCTAGACTAAGCATGGAGAATTGGCACCAAACTAAAAATAGATTAGGGCACAGAGAGGCAGACAGGGAGAAGAAGGGAACCAATTCAGCAGAAGAGTGAGTTAGCATACAGTTAGACACTCCGTTACAAATGAGGATGAGAAAGGATGGAGGTGGACACCAGCTCCACATATACTGTAATATAATGGATTAAAATTAAACAAATTATGCCAGACACCACAAGACAGCAGTTAAAGCCCAGCAGAATAAGGAATTTCCAAGGGAATCGAATTCTGATATTAGGAACTACAGAAATACTGGTGTGATTCAAAGACTTTAAAGGAAACCCCTAGGAATTAAGATGATTCGACTACCATCTCACAGATGACTTTGGGGCAACCTGACATGGACTTTCAATGACATTTTTTCCTAGAAACTGGAAGTCTATATTCTTTAACTTAGGCCTGAATTAAAACCACATGGGGTTCCCCGGCCTCTTCTTCCCAAGGTAGATGCACAACTAGTTAAACTAGTGGCACCAGGGATTCAAGAGCCAGTAGACCATGCAACATGGGAGACCCACATTGTTACACCCATGAAACCAGATGGGTCTGTGAGAATATGTGCTGACTACTGGGCCACAATCAATAAAGCTCTCTAACCCAATGCCTATCCAGTACAAGTTGTGCAACACTTACTGCACTCATTGGGACAAGGAAACATATTTGTTAAATTTGATTTAACCCAGGCATATCAGCAGCTGCCTGTGGCCGAAAGGACTGGAGAAGCTCAAACCATTGTAACTCACATGATGCACTAGACTGCAATTTGGGGTGAGCATGGCACTGGGGCTGTTCCAAAGTATGATGGAACGGCTACTTTATAGTATTCTGGAGGTTGTGCCATATTTCGACAATGTCCTAATATCAGGGACATTGAAAAAACAACTTATGGAGAGGCTACAAGAAGTTTTAAAAAGATTCTAAGAGAAAGGACTGAAAGTAAGGAGAGATAAATGCCAAGTGGTTTATTTGCATAATCACAACTACAAGGGTTGTGTTCAGTGGTACGTTCTGAAATTTGCATATTGCCCACTGATTGGTCAGCCACAGGCAGGAGTTTTGAATGGCTCTCAGAAGCTGGCTGCCTTCAAGGCAAGTCCTTAAAAGCGACTTGCTTGGAGACAGCTGACATTCTGCATTCACTACAGTTGAGACACAATAAAGCCCTTTCCAAGTTACTGTGACTCGGACCGCCTTTCGTTATGTGAATCTAACAACTCGCTTGAGTTTTTGACTCCTCCCCGATGGGCTCCCATGGTAGTATCCAATTTCAAAGACAATAATGAGGGAAAGTCTCTTTTTTAGAAAAGTATCTGCCATTTTCTGTTCCATTTGCTTGAGAAATCTTTGCAGCAAAGAAACCACTTAAAGAGTATTTGTAATTTTTCCCTAGGCCAGTGTTTTTCAACCAGTGTGCCGCGAGACATGGTCAGGTGTGCCGCGAAGAAGGAAGCTCAGGTTCCGGTCTCGCAACTTTTTGCTGAGAGAGAGAGTGAGAGTGAGAGAGAGAGAGAAAGAAAGCAAGAGAGAGAGAGAAAGAGAGAGAGAGAAAAAGAGAGTAAGAGAGAGAAAGCAAAAGAGAGAAAGAAAAGAGAGAAAGAGAGAGAAAGCAAGAGTGAGACAGAAAGAGAGAGAGAGAGAGAAAGAGAGAGAAAGAAAGCAAGAGAGAGAGAGAAAAGGAGATGAAAGGAAAGAGAGAGAGAAATGAGCAAAAAAGGAGGGAAAAAGGAGGAAAAAAGAGAAATGAGAAAATGATTGAGGCAGAGAATGAGAGGAGAGAGAAACAAAAGAGAGAGAGAAGTGACTCTTGATTTAAAGCATATGATTAAAAAGCACCCAAAGAATAAGAGAGAAAACCCCCCCAGCCCTCACCTGTTTTTGGAAATGGTTCAAGAGTATACACACACACACACGCGCACACACACACAAGAGTGGGGAGGAGACAGGGATGGAAAAAGAGAGGAGAGTGTCTTAGGGCATCATTTTGTGTCATTTTGGTTGGTGGTGTGCCCCACCAAATGTAAATGCAAATGTAAATGTAAAAAATGTGCCGCGGCTCAAAAAAGGTTGAAAATCACTGCTCTAGATAACGTAATAAGCTTCAGAACAGCATGATTTGAAATTATAATGTTATATGCTTTAATTTTAGACATCAAAGAATCAGAAATAAAGAAATAATCTAGCCAAAAGCAATTCTTATGAGTGGAAGAAAGAAAGGCACATTTCCCTTAAGAAGGATTAATCAAACGCCAGCTGAGATAAAAGAATAAAAGGCAACTGTACTGTGGCATGCTATTAAATTTAATTGTTGAATTCATCTAAACATGCTTTACTCAGTGTGTTGTACTATTATTGGCAGCTAAAATGTTTGTACTGTTCTAAGGTTCCATCCTTTCTGAATTCACATTTGTCTTTGAGCCTTTCTCCATTTACAGGTAACCATGGCACAAACAAGCCTCAATAACATTAAAAAAAACAGCACATTTCCATAACATAGCCTTCATTTGTCCCCAGGCTATGAGTGAAAACTCTTAAATTGTCTTTAGCTGCAGTCCTTGTTAAGAAATTATTTCAGTCTTATACTAACAAGGACAGCCTCAAACAGCATTAAGAAATTCTCTGCTTACAGTGGAAAGAACCCAGATCACTGCAATTACAGTTAATGCAGTTAAAGCATTAGAGGCAGAATAGGGATCAACAGTGGGAACAGCTAATGTCATAATGATATAAAGGAAGGATAAAAATCTAATGCATAAAAATAAAATAAAACACTTTTCTACTGGCTCAAGGATAGATGGAAAATTAGCAGTAGGAATAGGTCCTCGTGTTGCCCAATTCAAGGTTAGATTAGCAATAAAGAGGCTGATTATCACAGAGATGGAGTATGCTTGAATGCACAGGATGATAGGGTTTTTTTTTGTTCTAATCCAATTTTTCTCCACTTGGTTACACCAGCTGTATTGCATTAAGATTTTCATAATTATCAATGGAGATGGCTAATAATATTGCCTTCCATTATGCTTGTCTACCTTTTAAAATATTCAGATAAATACAGTTTCTCCCAAAGGGCCATATGATCCAGAGTAACATTCTGATAAGTTATTGGGCCCCAAGAAAAGCAGACTTTGATTAAATATTAATACTAATGTAAGGATTATGATGTTGGAATAAGACCAGAAAAATGCAACATTACATCTCTCAGCCCTTAAAAGTCATACTAAGTGATCTTGGGCCAAGCTTTTTCTCTCTTTTGACTTCACATGGTTGCTATTGGCATAAAATTCAGGAAGATCTCTAAATAATCCCTTTCCCCAAGCTTCCAGAGAAATATCTACCTTTGGGGGTACAAATCCACAAAAATAAATTAAAAAATAATAAAGTTCATTATTTTAACTAAGTGAAAAAGCATAGGTTTACAGGAGTAAATCTAGTCTCATTCACTAAATACAGTAAAAAAACTAACTATAGTAGTGTTCTGCCGGGCTCCCTGGTAGGAGCCTCCCGAAAATTCAAGGATACAAATTTCAGACACAAATTTTGAGCATGATCACAGGAACATAGTGGCTTCTGAAGATTACATAGTCACTTGGCGCAGTTGCATGTGATTGGAGGACATGGGTTGCCTTGTTGTGTCCACTCTTCCTGATCTGCTGTCTTTTCATTCCTCTACAGCAGCAAAGAAGAAAGAAGTGAAGAAAGCAGAACCAAAGGATGTGAAAAAAGAAGAGCCTAAAAGTAAGACCATGAGCCATATTTCAACTTGATCATACATAAAGAATCTAGAAGTCAATCACTCTTTTTTTTTTAGATTGGAAGAATGAAGGGGTGTAGAGAACATATTGTTTGCCTTTCTGTTCCCTGGTGATTATGAATAGCCTCATCAAGGGAATGGAAATAAAATGGTATGCAAAGCCTTTTCAAGACTCTTGAAAGGCCAAGGGCAGAATATTCATCTGAGAATGTTTTCCCATCATCCTTTGAAGTCAGTATCCCAATAAACCTCCATTTGTGGAGGAGCCCCAAAGTCAAAGACGTTGAGATTATTTGCTAACTGAATAAAAAGAATTTAATCCATTTGGTCGTTGCATATATTGTACTAGCCTTTGATGCCCCTCTACAAATGGTGCTTAGGGCAGTTGTTCTTCCCAATAATACTTAATGGTATGATAATGTCCCTGTTGAAAAGAAATAATTAAAAATAATCCATCCAAGGCAGAGTCAGGATGAATACCAGAGTCAAAGGGTGCTCCTACCGCTATCAGCCAACATACATTATACAGTTATTCTGTCTTTTTCTGTGGAAGAAAACGTTCTCTGATAAGAAACCATGTCAAAATATGAGTCTGGCTGGGTGGAGGAAGATGAGAGGACCGCTTGTCTGGATGCCATGAAATTTAGTGAACAACTGGACCATAACCAGAAAATATTTAGGACTAATTATGCTGCTTTTAATAATTTTCTCTTAACTTCTTGCATGTCAATTATAACAGAAAAATACAGGCATAATATTTCCACTTTGTTTGAGTCATGCATTTTGATTCCCTAGAAATAATATATATGCCACTCTATGTCCATTCAGTGAAAAGGCTCAGGAAAGCTCTCTCTCTCTCTCTCTCTCTCTCTCTCTCTCTCTCTCTCTCTCTCTCTGTCTCTGTCTCTCTCTCTCTCTGTGTGTGTGTGTTTGTTTGTTTGTGTGTCTTTGATTTTAATGTTTTAATGCTTAATTTAATGTATTAAATTATTTAAATTATACTTGTTTGATCTTGGTTTTGGATCATGGTTTCTTGTGTTTTAAACATTGTTTCTTGGGTCTGTTTCATGAATTCTTGTATTAAGTCCAGAGAACTCTGAATAGATTGAAGAGATGGGCCTTGTTCTTGTTTCTCTATTGTTGTCATTTCTGTCAGTAGTTTGGGTCCAATTGCAAGCGGTGTAGTTGGCACTTGTTTCTCAAGGGATTTTGTATAAGTTTGCGACATATTTACCATCCTAAAGAAGTTACTCCACACTTTCATACAGTATTATTAGATGAGAAAAGAGAACTTAATGTTATAATTATTTCGACACTATTAACCCTACAACACTTCAATTCATACAATATTTAGTTTTAGTCTTATAATCACTCGGTCTATTGATCTCAAACTAAAAAGAAAAAAAAAGAAAGTACATAAAAGAAAGAGAGAAAGAAAAACAAAGGAAGGAATGTATATCTATATCAACTGTTATGTTACTTATGACCTAAGGCAATTATTATAGGTAAATCTTAACATCAAATCAAATAGAATATTTAACTAAGTTTCAGTTGATGTATTCAATTTCAGTTGATATATTCAAATCAATTAATCCCCTATATTATTATTAATTATACACCACCCAGAGTCTCTCTAAAAGGAAGATCGACAGTTGAGAAATATGAAAAATAAATAAATAAAAACAAATTAACTTTATTCATATTCATACTCATACTCATACCCAAATTAACTTAGAACCTTATTTGGCCTTGAATTTGGCCCTGCATTCTCACAGTTGAAGGAACAGTAAAGGGGGTATGGGGAGAATTTTTGCATACCTCGTAATCAGCAAAGGACTGCCATCTTCGGTGCTACGCCCTCAGAGGCTGTCGCGAGGGCATGCACATCTGGCAGGGACACATGTTTCCATCAGCATGAGGTTTGGCGTCTGTGCATGTGCGGCAAGCAAAATCTCGCGTGAGGCATGCGCAGAAGCAAAAACTCGCTGAAAACCACTGAAATAATAATAATTAATAATAATAATTTATTAGATTTGTATGCCGCCCCTCTCCGTGGACTTGGAGCAGTTCACAACAAGCAATGCAAAATACAAAACCAATATTAAAAACAATTTTAAAACCCTTATTAAAAAACAATCATACAACCCAAACAAATCATGCATAAAACAGAACAGCAGAGGGGTACTTATCAATTTCCCCATACCTGGCGACATAGATGGGTTTTCAAGAGTTTGCGAAAGGCAAGGAGGGTGGGGGTAGTCCTAATCTCCAGGGGGAGTTGATTCCAGAGGGCCGGGCCGCCACAGAGAAGGCTCTTCCCCTGGGTCCCGCTAGATGACATTATTTTGTCAATGGAACCTGGAGAAGGCCAACTCTGTAGGACCTAATCGGGTGCTGGGATTCATGCGGCAGAAAGCAGACCTGAAGGTATTCTGGTCCGATGCCATGTAGGGCTTTATAGGTCATAACCAACACTTTGGATTGTGACCGGAAACTGATCGGCGGAAACTGATCTTGCTTGTGTGAGCGTCTTCACACAAGATTCCGCTGGCTGCACCTGCATAGAAGCCAAATCACATGTGGGGATAGGCACGCACGCATCTGGGCCACACAGCTGTGTGCGCATCCCAAAAATTGCTACCGGAGCATAGCACCTGACTATTCCATTAACAAGCCATCTCTGCTCACAATGTAAAATTTAAGCAGAGACCTGCTGCTTGCCGACTTCTGCATTAATGTTGCACATGCTGGCATGTTGACCTAGAAAAATTGGCTCCCATCTCATAGTCTGCTGATCCCTGACAGACCATTTTAATTAAAGGAATGACAAACAAGTAAGATGATATATTTATTGGTCCAGAGGGGGGAAAATTACTCCTTTACTGCCTTTGATATCTTTCCTTTGTGGGATTCGGTATGGCATTGGAACCTAATTGAAAAGGACATTTCTGCCTAATAAAACATAAAAGCCAAAAATCACACTCTACGTACAATAAACGTGTTTCAAACGTCTAGTCGCAGAAAGTAGTTTTAAACCTCAGATTTTCAAGGTGAGGCTAAGCTGCCCCAAGTTTCAATTCCTTGTCATCGTCTTAGCAAAATATTCAAGTTCGTTTTAGGGATTCTAGATTCTGGCAGAAAAATCACCACCACTACACCCCTTTAGAGATTTTCCTTCAGCTTTAGATTAGATTAGATTAGATTTATTGGATTTATATGCTGCCCCTCTCCGTAAACTCGGGGCGGCTCACAACAATGGTAAACAGAACATAGTAACAAATCTAATATTTTGCAATCTAAATTACACTTTTAGGTTAAAAAAACCAAAAGAACCCCAATACAGTATATAAAAAAACAAGCACACAATCGAATCATATACAAAAACTACATGGGCAAGGGGGAGTTGTTTCAATTCCCCCATGCCTGACGGCAGAGGTGGGTTTTAAGGAGTTTCCGAAAGGCAAGGAGGTTGGGGGCAATCCTAATCTCTGGGGGGAGCTGGTTCCAGAGGGTCAGAGCCACCACAGAGAAGGCTCTTCCCCTGGGTCCCGCCAGACGACATTGTTTAGTCGACGGGACCCGGAGAAGGCCAACTCTGTGGGACCTAACCGGTCGCTGGGATTCGTGCGGCAGAAGGCGGTCCTGGAGATATTCTAATCATAGCACAGCAGAACACTGAAGTATTGCATTGAACCATGCATTATTTCTTCTGGAGATGATACTATTAGTAGCTGTGGCATGGTTTGAGAAACTGTCTTGTTTCAACTGACTGGACAGTATTTTTTTAACTGACCCTTTTTTGCTGCTATAGCATAGGAACAAAGAATGGGGATGAGTATATAAACATTACTCAGTCGAAACATTATTCACTTAGCAGGAAATTACTTAGTTGCCACATTCAAACTTAGTAAAGAAAAGTTGCACTTAAAAGTCCTAATCCTTGCAAACATTTTTTTTTGTTATAGGTCCCTGATGGTGAACCTATGGCACATGTGCCACAGGTGGCACGCAGAGCCATATCTGCCAAATGCAAGCCATTGCCCTAGTTCAGTTCTAGTGCGCATGTAAGCACTAGCAAGCTGATTTTTGGCTTGTGTAGAGGCTCTGGGAGGGCATTTTCAGTCTCTGGCAGGCCTCTTGAGGTGCAGGGGAAGGTGTTTTTGCCCTCCGCAGGCTCCAAGAAAGCCTCTGGGAGCCTGGGGAGGGTGAAAACTGGCCCAACCGGGCCTACTGGAAGTCAGGAAACAGGTTGTTCTAGCCTCTGGAAGGCCTCCAGGGAGGTAGGGAAGGTCGTTTTCACCCTCCCCAGACTGTAGGGAAGCCTCTGGAGCCTGGGGAGGGTGAAAAATGGACCTGCCGGGCCCAAAAGAAGTTGGGAAATGGGGTGGCTGTTTATGTCATGCAAGTGGGGTGAAGCAGCATGTGGGGAGGCCCACATGTGCAGAGATGGGGCACATGGGGGGCATTGAATTATAGGTGTGGGCAAGCATCCTGCGCAATAGTGCACAGGTATGTGCTTTCGACACCCTGAGGAAAAAGAGCCAGGGTGGCGCAGCAGATAGAGTGCTGTACTGCAGGCCACTGAAGCTGACTGTAGATCTGTAGGTCAGATGGTTCAAATCTCATCACCGACTCAAGGTTGACTCAGCCTTCCATCCTTCCAAGGTGGATAAAATGAGGACCTGGATTGTGGGGTCAATAGGCTGGCTCTGTTAAAAAGTGCTATTGCTAATACATTGTTAGCTGCCCTGAGTCTAAGGAGAAGGGCGGCATAAAAATCAAATCAAATAAATAAATTAAAAGAAAAGATTTGCCATCACTGTGATAAGCATTCTCTTTCATTCACACATAACATCCTGCTGTTGTTTTGTTATGACAAGGCTTCACTTGATTTTTTTTGTAAGCTATATTCTATATGCATTTAGAATGAGTAAAAGTTAAATATCCAGACCTGATATATTTACTGAGAAAAACTTTGTTGCAACAAGAATTTATAGAGTTAGTCCTCAATTTAAAACCACAATTCAGTCACTAAGCAATGCCATTCTCGTTCTTGCAGGAAATTCACCATATGATTGAACTCAATTTTACAACACATTTTATTGCAGTCATTAAGCCAATAATTAAGCAAATCCCTGTAAATCACATATTAGGATCCCCTAACTCAGTGTTTCCCAACCTTGGCACCTTGAAGATATCTGGACTTCAACTCCCAGAATTCTCCAGCCAGCACATACGCTGGCTGGGGAATTCTGGAAGTTGAAGTCCAAATATCTTCAAGTTGCTAAGGTTGGGAAACATTGCCCTAACTGATTTTGCTGTTTATTACTGTTATTATTATTATTATTATTATTATTATTATTATTATTATTAATAATAATTTATTTATTTGATTTGTATGCCCCCCCCTCTCCATAGACGCAGGGCGGCTCACAGCAATAATAAAACAATGTACTGTACAACAAATCTAATATTTAAAAGTAACTAAAAGCCCCTTATTTAAAAAGCATGACATACACACAAACATACCATGCATAAACTATATAGGCATGGGGGAGATGACTTAATTCCCCCATGCCTGACGTTTGTTTGAAAAGGACTCTGAGATCACAAAATACTGCAATAGTTGCAAATGTGAACCCAAGAGCCTAAATTGTAGTCACATGACTGCAGGAGTGGTGTGATGATCAAAGCATTGTGGACAGGTCGCAAACCTGTCTTAAGCCATTTTTTCCAAGGCTGTTATAACTTTGAACCATTTTTTAATGAGCAGTTGTAAGTCAATAACTATCTGTACTTAGGATTGTGTGGGAAATAACACATTATTCTTTGGTTGTAATTAAACACCTAATATTTCCTCCCTTTTTTATTTTTTCTAGCTGAGGCTCCAGCAGAGCAGGCTCCAGGAGGTAAGAAAATTTCTTCCTAGATAAATAGCAAAAGAAATAATCTAGCAGGACTCTCTTAGCATCCTGGTTCAAATATCCAATTCTCTGATGCTTTGCAAACAGTGAAAAGGACAAATGGATGAATGTTGTTCCTCAGAGCAGGTGCTGGGACAGAGAAAATATGATGACACTGCTTAATAGAGAGAGCTGGACCATGCGAGAGGGATATTTGCCCAGGTTTGCCTGGTACATCAATTGCGTCCCCATTTAGACCAGGAGTTTCTTCTCACAGTCACTCACACCCTAATTACCTCGAGGTTCAACTACTGCAATGCTACCTTTGAAGAACATTCAGAAACTTCAGATGGTGCAAAATGCAGCTGTCCGAGCAGTTATGGGCTTCCTGAGATACGGCCATGTTTCTCCAGCACTTCGAGAGCTGCATTGGTTGCTGATTGGTTTATGAAGGCATTTTGGAAGTCTTGGTTATGATCTATAAAGTCCTACATGGCATTGGACCAGATTACTTACAGGGCCGTCTTCTGCCTCATGTGTCTCAGTGGCCAGTCAGGTCCCACAGAGTTTCCAGGTCCCGTCAGCTAGACAATGTTGCCTAGGGGAAGAGCCTTCTCTGTAGTGGCCCTAGTCCTTTGGAACCAACTCCCTCCAGATATTTGCACTACCCCCACTCTCCCTGCCTTCTGCAAAAGTCTAAAGACCCATATTTTTCTGACTGACTTGGGGCTGCTAAGAGCAATATATAACCCCAACTGATGAATGAATGGGTGTCTGATTGCTTGTATATGAGTGACTGGTTTTTTTTTAAAGAAATTGGGGTTTTAGTATGTTTTTAAATTTAGATTTCTACACGTTATATATTATTTTGTTGTGAGCTACCGTGAGTTTAAGGAATAGGGCGGCATAGAAATCTAATTAATAAATAATAAATAAATGCCCAAACCTATCATTTCTTGGTCACTCGACCCAAGCAGAAACTATTGGACATTAGGCAGTCCTACAAATACTATAATCTAGTTTTGAGCTATGCAGGACTTTATGGGTAAAAACAAACATTGAGAATTGCACTCAGAAGCTCATTGGAAGATTATACATCTCACATAGAAGGACTGTTATATGGGCACATTGTGAAGTTCCAAAAATGCCCACATAAATTTTAAAAACGCATTCAGTTTCCACATGCTGTTCAAGGAGAATATATTATAGAATGGTCTATAGTACTTCAGATCGTGCAGAATGCAGCCGTGAGAGCCATCGTGGGGCTTTCTAGATTTGCCCACGTTTTTAGAACACTCTGTGGCCTGCACTGGCTACCGATCAATTTCCGGTCACAATCCAAAGTGTTGGTTATGACCTTTAAAGCCCTACATGGCAGTGGACCAGAGTCCGGTACCGCCTGCTACCACACGAATCCCAGCAGCCGATTAGATCCCACAGAGTTGGCCTTCTCCAGGTCCCGTCGACAAAACAATGTTGTTTGGTGGGCCCCAGGGGAAGAGCCTTCTCTGTGGCGGCCCCGGCCTTCTGGAGTCAACTCCCCCCGGAGATCAGAACTGCTCCCACCCTCCTTGTCTTTCGTAAATAACTCAAGACCCACCTATATCGCCAGGCATGGGGGAATTGAGACACCTCCCTAGGCTTTTATATTTTATGATTGGTATGTATGTGTTGTTTGGTTTTAAATGAGGGGTTTTATAGGTGTTTCTTTTTAATATTAGATTTATTCTTTGACATTGTTTTTTACTATTGTTGTGAGCCACCCCGAGTCTTCGGAGAGGGGCGGCATACAAATCTAATTAATAATAATAATAATAATATTTATTTATTTATTTATTTATTATTTATTTATCAGATTTGTATGCCGCCCCTCTCTGCAGACTCGGGGCGGATAATAATAATAGTAATCAACTGGAAGATAACTAAGTACACAGGCATGTTGGAAATCTTCAAGTTACCTTCAAGAGACGCTGCCAAGGGAATGGTCAAAGAAGAGACAGCATTGTCAATAGCTAGAAAAAGGGTGAAAGAGCTTGGAAGGCTCCTTGGTTTCTAGATAGATGTGGGGAGAATTGTATTTTTAGACATGCAACAGAGATGGGTTCCTACTGGTTCTATAATAATAATAATAATTAATAATAATTTATTAGATTTGTATGCCGCCCCTCTCTGAAGACTCAGGGCGGCTCACGACAGTAATAAAAACAGTACAGTGGTCCCCCGATTATCGCGAGGGTTCCATTCCAGGACCCCTCGCGACAATCGATTCTTCGCGAAGTAGCGGTGCGGAAGTAAAAACACCATCTGCGCATGCGCAGATGGTGTTTTTACTTCCGCCGCAGCAGCGAGGAGCCGAAGATTGGGGTTTCCCCGCCGCCCACGCAAACTCCTCGCTACTGCCACGCCCGCCGCTTGTCCGCCCGCCGCTTGTCCGCCCGCCGCTTGTCCGCCGCCTGCCTGCCCGCGCGCCCGCCGCTCACCCGCCCTTCGCCCGCCCACGACGTTCGCTCGCGCCGCTTCCCAGCTGAGTCCTGAAGCCAGAAGGCAAAGGCGAACTTCCGTGTTTGGCTTCGGGACTCAGCTGGGAAGCGGCGCTGGGGTCTTACCGGCCGCCCACGCAAAGGGGAAACCCCGGCTCCTCGCTGATGCCCGCCACTCGCCCTCCCGCCAGCAAGAGGGGGAATACCCAGGGAAGCCGCCCAGCAGCTGATCTGCCGGGGGAACGCAAACTCCACCATCTACGCATGCGTGGCCATAGAAAAAAGGGGCGCGCATGCGCAGATGGTGTTTTTACTTCCGGGTGGAAAAATTGCGAAATAGCGTTTAGCGAAGATCGGGATCGCAAAACTCGGGGGACCACTGTATAACAATGGAACAAATCTAATAATAAAAATTATATAAAAAACCCCAACTGTTAAAAACCATACAACACATACATACCAAACATAAAATATAAGAAAGCCTGGGGGAGATGTCTTAGTGCCCCATGCCTGGTGATATAGTGGGTCTTGAGTAACTTGCGAAAGACAAGGAGGGTGGGGGCTGTTCTAATCTTTGGGGGGAGTTGATTCCAGAGGGCCGGGGCAACCACAGAGAAGGCTCTTCCCCTGGGGTCCGCCAAACGACATTGTTTGGTTGATGGGACCCGGAGAAGGCCAACTCTGTGGGACCTTATCGGCCGCTGGGATTCGTGCGGTAGAAGGTGGTTCCGGAGATATTCTGGTCCAATGCCATGAAGGTTCTAACTGCTTCTTTAGAACTATTAGTAAACCGGGAATGATGTCATGGAGCCAGTTCTTTCATTGCCGGTCTGTGGGCATCACCATCTTGGTTTTGGCTTCTGCGCATGTGCAGGAGCTTGTTTTTAGCACTGCGCATGCAGGGGTGCAGGAGGAAGCAAACTGCCGGTGAGATAAATTAGAACCCATCTCTGACATGCAAGACTGTCAATGTAGCTTTACGATAAAGCAGAATTAACTCATCTGGTTGTGATTTGTACCTAGTCTATTTTGCAAGGTTGATATCAATCCAGCAAGTCTAATAGTATGCATTCCCCATATCTCTTATTTTGCTTCTAATTTTGCTTTTAATTAGTTTCTTATTTTACCTACTATCTACTGTACCTATTATTATGCTGTTCCCTGTTCCCTTGGCAATGTCTCTTCACCCATTCTTTCCTACATACCATTATACTAGGGCAGTGGGGGCGAATCTTTTTTCCCTTGGGTGCCAAAAGAGCATGGGCGTGCATTATGGCATATGCCCTAGTACCCACACCCATAATCCAATGCCTGGGGAGGGCAAAAACAGTTTCCCCTGCCCTCCAGAGGGTCTCTGCAGGGTGGGGGAAAATGTTTTCATCCTCCCCAGGCATTGGATTATGGGTGTGGGCACTAGGGTATATGCTATAGTGTGCACCCATGCTCTTTCAGCACCCAAGTAGATGAGCCCAGTAGGCTCATGTTTCTCCCTCCCCAGGCTCCAAAAAACTTCCTTGGAGCTGGGGGAGGGTAAAAACGCCCTCTCCCATATTCCTGGAGGCTCTCTGGAAGCCAAAAATGCCCTCCAGAGCCTCTGTGTAAGCCAAAAATCAGCTGGCCGGCACACACATGCATGATGGAGCTGAGCCAGAGCAACAGCTCATGTGCCAGCAGATATGGCTCCACGTGCCACCAGTGGCACCCGTGCCATCACTGTATTAGGGGATGAATTACTGCAAGTGCTACTCCATTCAGAACTAAAGATAAAAAAATACATTGATTCAGAGGTTTCAGAATCCACAGCTATTTGCTTTGGCAGAGTTGACCAAAGTTAATTCTTCTCCATCCAGGTCTTCACAAGCCTGGAGATACTAGGGACTTCAATGATATCATTTGCTGATTCATAGTAGAGTCATATAGTTCATGTTTTTGGATTACTTCATCCAAAAGGTCAAATATAAGTGGAGAGAGATTGAAGTCTTGTAGAATAGGCCCACACACTTCGATGTCTTCTTTGCTACCACCAGGACTTGGAGAAAGGAAAAGAACCACCACGATATCATGCCTCCTACTTTCTATACCTTGAGCTGGTCCAGAAAGATTCCATAATTCAAACTACATATTGAAATCAAAGAATCTCTGATGCTTAACATTCTGGTGTTAGCTCTATTTTTATCAAATCTTATCTATAATAAACTTGGCTCCCTCACCCACCCCTAATTTTGAAGTAAAATATTTTGGAGAGAAAATCATATCAACTATAAGCAGGACATGGAATACTTTTTATAGAGGACTCTCTTAAATGATGCTCTTGATAACCTGTCCTTCCTCCGTAGAACTTAAATGCAATGATAATACTTTCTCCTGCTTTGCTATATATCCTAGACCTAGAACTTCCAATCACCCCATGCACTTTTTGTTCTTTATTCATCACTTTACTCTTTTCTTCCCCAGTGGAAGAGAAAGGGGATCCCTCTACAGAATCAGAAGGAGTCTTCATCAAGAAGCCAGAAAATGTGCTAATACATTGCGGTAAATAGCAAAGTAGAAATGCAGAAGATCCATGCATATTCTAAATTCTAGTGATATTTACATGAACTTTAAAAAATCTTATCATTTTGTTGTGCATCATATTTTACTTAAAGATCCCCTCCCCTCTCCTCTCCTCTCCTTTCTTCTCCTCTCCAGTCCTTCCCTCCTCTCCTCTCCTTTCCTCTCCTCTCCTCTCCAGTCCTCTCCTCTCCTTTCTTCTCCTCTCCAGTCCTCCCCTCCTCTCCTCTCCAGTCTTCTCCTCTCCTTTCTTCTCCTCTCCAGTCCTCCTCTCCGCTCCTCTCCTCTCCAGTCCTCTCCTCTCCTTTCTTCTCCTCTCCAGTCCTCCCCTCCTCTCCTCTCCAGTCCTCTCCTCTCCTTTCTTCTCCTCTCCAGTCCTTCCCTCCTCTCCTCTCCTTTCTTCTCCTCTCCAGTCCTCCTCTCCTCTCCTCTCCTCTCCTTTCTTCTCCTCTCCAGTCCTCCTCTCCTCTCCTTTCCTCTCCTCTCCTTTCTTCTCCTCTCCAGTCCTTCCCTCCTCTCCTTTCCTCTCCTCTCCTCTCCAGTCCTCTCCTCTCCTTTCTTCTCCTCTCCAGTCCTACTCTCCTCTCCTCTCCAGTCCTCTCCTCTCCTTTCTTCTCCTCTCCAGTCCTCCCCTCCTCTCCTCTCCTCTCCAGTCCTCTCCTCTCCTTTCTTCTCCTCTCCAGTCCTCCCCTCCTCTCCTCTCCTCTCCAGTCCTCTCCTCTCCTTTCTTCTCCTCTCCAGTCCTTCCCTCCTCTCCTTTCCTTTCCTCTCCTCTCCAGTCCTCTCCTCTCCTTTCTTCTCCTCTCCAGTCCTCCTCTCCTCTCCTCTCCTCTCCAGTCCTCTCCTCTCCTTTCTTCTCCTCTCCAGTCCTCCTCTCCTCTCCTCTCCTCTCCTTTCCTCTCCTCTCCTCCCCTCCCCTCCCTCCTCTCACATGCCTCCCACCAGCCAGCGGGTCTTTAGGTCTCTGCTGTGCATGCATGGGACGAGTAGTGGGCTCACATGAACTGCATGCGCTTTGGGCACTCGGTGCCTAAAAGGTTTGCCATCACTGAACCAGAACATCTCCCTGAAGCTAACTACCAGGGGTGGGCTACTCCCCGAGCTGGGTGGGGGGAACGCAGTAGGGTAGTGAAAATAGAGCTCCACCCCAGAGCACCCAGTTTGCACTGAAAGATGTTGAAAGAAAATGCGAGGCGTCCTGCATAAGCCACGTCCACAGTGTGGTAGTAAAATTTTTGGTAGCCCTTCACTGCTAACAAAACCCTCAGCAAGGTTGACCTGAAACCTCACCATCCTCAGCCACCACAACTAATAGATGTGTAGTCTAAGAATGCTAGGATTTGTAGTCCAGCACATTTAGAATACCTGTAATTTCATTTCCTTGGGGGTTTCAGAGAAAGTCCATCTTTTCCTAGAAGTTTAATTGCCTTGAGTTCGATTAATAGGATAACAAAGTGCCTATTTAGATAGAGAAACAAGTATTCTGACTCCGATGTCTCCTTTCTATAGGCAGTGATGTGTCTGTCTGTGTACAGTTGAATGGGGCTAAGCTCCCCTGCAAACCTTCCATCAAGTGGTTCAAGGGGAAGTGGCTGGAGTTGGGCATTAAGAGCGGACTACGGTTCCAGTTCAAAGAAGACTTTGACAAGGCGAAAAATGTGAGCCCTTGTAGAAAAGGAGGCTAGAAGAGATACAGATGTCTGTCCTCTCAAAATACAGAATATTGCACTGTTAAAAGTACTGTACTCTAACTCAGTGATTTTCAACCTTTTTTGAGTCACGGCACATTTTTTACATTTACAAAACCCTGGGGCACATTGAGGGGGGGGGCGGCTAAAAAAAGTTTGGACAAAAATATTTCTCTCTTCCTCCCTTTCGCTCTATTTCTCTCTCCCTCCTTCTTTCTCTCCCTTCTTTTTTTCTCTCTCCATCCCTCTTTCTCTCTTCCTTCCTTCCTTCCTCTCTTTTTTGCTCTCTTTCTCCCTCGCTCCCTCCCTCCCTCTATGTCTTTCTCTCTCCCACCTCCCCTCCCTCTCTCTCTCTCTCTTTCTCTCTCTCTCTCTCTTGCTCTCTCCCTTGCTTTCTTTCTCTCTCTTGTTCTCCTTCTCTCTTTCTTTCTTACTCTCTCTCTCTTTCTCTCTCTCTCTTGCTTTCTTGCTCTCTCTCTTGCTTTCTTTCTCTCTCTCATTTTCTTTTTCTCTCTCTTGCTTTCTTTCTTTCTCTCTCTCTCTCTTGCTTTCTCGCTTTCTCTTGCTTTCTCTCTCTCTCTCTTTCTTTCTTTCTCTCTTGTTTTCTTTCTCTCTCTCTCTCTTTCTTTCTTTCTTTCTTTCTTTCTCTCTCTCTCTCTCTCTTGTTTTCTTTCTCTCTCTGAGCTTCGCGGCAAACCTGACCATGTCTCACGGCACACTAGTGTGCCGCGGCACACTGGTTGAAAAACACTGCTCTAACTACCATGACTTATTTCAAAAGGATACCGTGAAATATGTTTTTCAATAGCAGTAGAGAATTCTGCCAAAGCACAATTCCAAGGCTAAGCCTGATTTGGCTCATAAATATGTGTCCTTTTCCCAAACTCATCACTTTTCAGTTTGATATTTTATATAAGTCCACATCTTACAGTCATTTGTTTAGTGATTATTCAGTGTTACAAAGATGCTTTAAAAAGGGGGTTACAACTGGTCATAACACTTAATGATGTCATCACAGACATATAATCAAAACGTTGCTTCCTTGAGAGCTGGCAGATATTTATTTATTTTATTTATTAATTGGATTAATTGGATTTACAAGTATTTCAGCATCCTGCGGTCAACATTTGTGACCTTCCCAGTCAGTGTCTGACAAGCAAAGTCAATGATGGAAGCCAGGTTGACATGACCACATGATTCATTTAACAATTGTAGTGATTCACTTAATAACTTTGAAAAAACAGGGCATGAGTCACTTAATAATTATCTGACTGAGCGATGGAAATTCTGATTCCAATTGCAGTCATAAGTCAAAAACCACCTTTGGTACATTTTGAAGAACTTGTAGAATCGTGATGGCGAACCTATGGCAAGCGTGCCAAAATTGTCATGCGGAGCTCTCTTTGCAAGGATGCGAGCCGTTGACCAGCTCAGCTCCACTGTGCATATTCCAGTGCCTCCCACCAGCCAGCTAATTTTTGTGCCAGACAAGATCAGGCGTTTTCCTCACTTTTTGCCACTTGTGCCTCCCCAGATCTCTGGAGATTCCATCCCAGCGTTGTTTGGCCATGCAAGGCTTTCACTGCCTCCCAGCTTCATTTGCTGGAAGAAGGCTTTCCCCCCCAGCTCCATTTGGGGAAAGAGGCTTTCCTCCCTTCCAGCATTTGCTTTCTTATTTCCCTAATTCACGCTAAGAAAAACGCTACTCTGCTGCTTTTAAAAACAAGCTATGAGGAGGGAGGGAAAATCGGATTGGAGAAACTTGCCATACACAACACTTCTGGGTGACTTGACTGTAAAAAATATGACTTCAGTAACCGAGTTGTCGAAGCATGGAACTCATTACCGGACTCCATAGTGTCATCCCCAAACCCCCAACACTTTACCCTTATATTATTTACGGTTGATCTATCCAGATTCCTAAGAGGTCAGTAAGGGGCGAGTACAAGTGCACTAGAGTGCCTTCTGTCCCCTGTCCTATTGCTCTCCTATATCTCCTATACCTTTCTTCTATTCCTATCTCTTCTTCTATTCTTTCATTGATATGTTCTATTACTATACCTTCTTTTCTATTATTTCTTAGATATATTTTACTATGAGTATATCCTCTATAACCTTCATCATGCATTTTACTATGTGTATATAGATATATACCCACTAAAACCCTCATTGTGTATTGGACAAAATAAATAAATAAAATAAATAAATAAATAATAAACTGTTGGAGAAATTTGCTGGCTGACACTTGTGACAATATAAAAGTATTCACACACATATGTATAAGTTGAATTAAAGAGTAATCAGCTCTTCAGAAACAGTTTCTTAAACTCTTGGGAATATCTTGAGACTTCTAAAATGGGTGAAGCAGAAATCTAAACATATCTGAAAATATCCTTAATTTCAAACATTCTAAGCTGATTTAAACATTTTGAGATTTAACTGCTTAAAGACACTTAAAGCAGACCAGTTTTGGTAAACATCTAAACTCAAATATTTGCCAAACTAACAGGAACAAGCACAATGAAGGGGAAAAATTGGGGTAACATATTGATAATATCTTAATACTTTTGTGTCTGTTGTAAATCTTGCTCCCCCCCAATTTCTTTACTACCTATTGACCCCCCCCTTTTATTATTTTTTTTACTGAACAAAGCCTGATTTGGAAAACAATAAATAAAGATCGGTTGGAGAATTGCAAAATTGGATATCTTAATTCCAGTAGTTCATTTTATGCTAATGTTGTCTTTCTCTTTGAACTACACTTTTCACATCCTATTGAATCTCCTTAACTCCCATTAACACCAACAGAATACAGAGAATAGAGAGATGCTGGTTTCTAGTTCAGAATTATTACATGTCAGTCATATAGTGGAAATAAAAATAGCTACTAATAAACGTTGTGCTTATGTTTTGTTTATTCTCAAAGATTTACTCCTATGAGCTGAAAATTGAGAAAGTAGTAATTGGAGACCGAGGTGACTATCGCATTGAGGTGACAGCCAAGGACTTTTTTGACAGCTGTGTCTTCAACATTGATGCAGAAGGTACTACTATGTTCACGCTGTTTGCTAATCTCCAGATCTAAATCAAAGAAAAATCCTACAAAGTTTGTATAATGTTCTTTGCTCACAGAGATAAATGATGTTCATACAATTCTTTAAGTCAGTAAGTGGCTTTTCTTTCAAAAGAAACTGGACATTCTAGCTTTGCTAGAAGGCACTTCTCATCCAAGAAACTTATTCAGTTCTGACTGAATGGTGGAGAATAATTCAAATATTCATTAGCCCTCTTTCTAATGTAAAAAAATTAGGTAGAATTTATACAACATGGTTTTGGCTAAAGTTCAGTTAAGTAGTCTGTGGTTTGGTGAGTATCTGTGGAGATTCATAGGGTCACCCCTACACCATTTTAAGGGTGTTCATCCCAAAGTACATAGCTAAATGTCTATGGATATTTGAAAGAAAGCATTTTTGAGACAATCATGATGTGGATGACTGAGAATCTCCATAGATTTTACTGAGCCACAGACTAACTAAAAGAAATTTAGTCAAGTCCTATGTTGTACAAATTCAGCCTAATTGCCTTCATTCACATCGAATGTCCTTTGGAGTCTATATTCCACCAAATAGTTTTTATACTGGTCAAGATTAATTTACCAGATTAATATTAATAATGGTGATTTTTTGGGGGTGACTGTTACCCCGTCTGGAATTTTAGTCCTAAATGATATTTTATCATTCCTTTACTTATCTCTCTGGATGACATATGTTTGCTTGGTTATTAATCCTTAGCTAATATTACTATGCACGGTTATTCTTAGCAAAAATATGTCTTTATTTTAGACAACAATTATTTCCTTCATAATTTCTTTCCTAATAAGTTGTTTTCCCATATCTATCTCCATTAACTCCCTTATTCCTTTAAATCTTTGTTTATTTGTATTTATTTATTTATTAAATGTATATGCTGCCCATCTATCTATCCAGACAGACTCTGCAGCTTACAGTAGAATAAAAGCATAAATATAAAATAATTAAAGCATTGTTATCTTCTCCTCTAGCACCAAGAACAGAAGAAAGTGGCAATATTTTAGAAACATTCAAACGTTCGTAAGTACCCATGGTTTCAGCACAGGCGAATCCCTTACTTGGAAAAACCCACCTCCATTTAATTATTCTGGTTCTGTGAAACTACAGCTTGCATAGTCCCGTCTCCGCAGCTCTACAGCTAAACCTGACAAATACGGGGGTGATGATGGCAGGCAGCGATCATGAAAACAATTCCAAAATCAAATCACAATGAGACAAAAGAATGTGCAAGTTTATTGCCTTGGACGGGAAATGAACACTCGGACACCAAGCTGGGTAAAATGGGTCACTTTATTAAATATTAACAGAAAGACCTGCAGGGGTCGCTAAATGGGGCGGAGTTTCCTGAACACAACATACTTGGGCAACTCAAATGGGCGTTACTCCATGCCTGGTCAGGGTGAGGCATGCTCCGCCTACTCCCGACCAGTAAGCCACGCCCAGCATGTGGGAGGGCTCGCCTTGCATGACCCGGAACCGGAAATGACGTAGGTGAGCCCCAAGGGCACCCCCTTTACACCTCTCTGTCCGTGGAGGAAGCATGAGTTGTGCAATGGGGGTGCCAATCATCTTACAAAAGATGCCCAAAGGAGAACACACAGTTGCTACTGATACCCTTTCCGCCCCGTTTCTGCCATATAGTGACCAAGAATATAAACATCAAATTGCTGAATCAGAACCTATTTACATACAGATGCACCCCATAACCACAAATCCTTACCCTCGTCCAGGATGGAGTAGGCGAAAAACAATCCGTAGCAAATGCCCAAAGATTGCAAAAATTCCTACTCGGCCCCTACCAGGCGACCTATAAAAAAACATCCTGGATTGAGCGGAGGGTGGGTGGGTGTCCGTTCTGCGGCGAGCTCGGGGGGCAAGAGAAGCCGGGGGGGGCAAGCAAACCCTGATAAAGGGCACACGCCCCGCCCCCTCGGCTTTCCCAGAATGCCCGAGCGGCCGCTGATTGCTCTGGGGCGTTCCCGCGCTAACGCGGGGAACGCCCCACAGCTGATGGGGGGAGCCGAGTTGCTTCCCGCCATTGGCAATTTTCGTCCAGGCGTTATTTCGCCTGGCCTCTCATTTGCCTTGGACGGGAAATGAACACTCGGACACCAAGCTGGGTAAAATGGGTCACTTTATTAAATATTAACAGAAAGACCTGCAGGGGTCGCTAAATGGGGCGGAGTTTCCTGAACACAACATACTTGGGCAACTCAAATGGGCGTTACTCCATGCCTGGTCAGGGTGAGGCATGCTCCGCCTACTCCCGACCAGTAAGCCACGCCCAGCATGTGGGAGGGCTCGCCTTGCATGACCCGGAACCGGAAATGACGTAGGTGAGCCCCAAGGGCACCCCCTTTACACCTCTCTGTCCGTGGAGGAAGCATGAGTTGTGCAATGGGGGTGCCAATCATCTTACAAAAGATGCCCAAAGGAGAACACACAGTTGCTACTGATACCCTTTCCGCCCCGTTTCTGCCACAGCAGGGGGTCAGATCTCTATCTTGGCCCCCTGCTCCCCGCCTAAGCCTGCCCCAGCTCACGCAGGCACCACTGCAGGTCTGTGTAAAAATTGCCACTCCTGACATCTTCCTAAATTGACCCAGTGACAGCTAGGGGGGGTTTAAAAACACATGCCCGTGTGTCTGATCACTTTGCCTCCCCCTGCCATGTTAACCCATAACCTGGTCCCGTCAACAGCTGTTGGTGTGACGGCAACTCCGCATCCCCTCCATGTGGGGGTATCAGAACCATACACCAGAACCACACACCACGGCCGTAGGCCCCGTACGACCGGTGGTTCACCATGACATGACATCACTGTGCCAAGTCCTTCACCGACACCAGGTCGTTGCCACCCGTGTGCAAGACCAACAATCTGTTCCATATGCTCTGCAAGCCCCGGGGGACTGCCACGACTTGACGCCACTGGGCCAAGTCCTTCACCGACACCAGGTCGTTGCCACCCGTGTGCAAGACCAACAATCTGTTCCATATGCTCTGCAAGCCCCGGGGGACTGCCACGACTTGACGCCACTGGGCCAAGTCCTTCACCACCACCAGGTCGTTGCCACCCGTGTGCAACACCAACAATCTGGGTCCGGCCCATCACTGCTCCCGACTTTTCACAACGGAAAAGACCCGTCTCAAACGAAGACCTCCGAGCTCAAGCCTTTCCGCTGAAGCCCCAGCGACTCAGCAACCTCCACATTCCTGAAGATAATGTTGCAGCTCAATGTTCAGCCACCAAGCCACGCTGTGGCTGCCGTTCACTACTGTGGGCAACGGAAGGGCAGCTCCTTCGCACTTCGCACGTAACAAAGTGGAGCAGGGCCAGGACCTAGAGAAACGATAAGGATACAAAGACAGTGTTAGCCACCCGATCCCAAGAGTGTTTGTACTCAGGTGCTCTGAATCTACTTTATGAAAGCCACTGACTTCCATCTGCCACCGGATTCATTACTTTGCTGAGAACTTGTTGAAACCTGCATTCAGTATTGTTGAGGGAATACCACCCGATATCTTGCCGATCCTCCTGTAACGGCCCCTAACTGTTATTTTAAAAGGCACCCTTCCCTGGCTTCATCGCTTTACTTGCACTGAGTCCATCATACCCCGGCATATATCCTTGTTTGATATACCAGGCCAGTGATCAATCCACCATCTGTGTTATTGGTCAGCCACCATGTGTAACCAACGCGGCTGCCGCAGCCGCTATTTAACATCAGTTTGCTGGCACAGGGAACCTTGCATGATCCACTACTATGAGATCATGACAGCACCTTGCAGACCTACCATGTCCCAAAGGCCATTTTTATGGCTGTCGTGTGAAACAGCCTCGCCTCGTTGGGTGAGGATCTGGGTCTCATCCAATGCCCGTTGCCCCTGAAACTGGGCAATGTATAGCAGCTTACTAATTTCTCCCCAATCTGAGTCCTTTCCTTGGACCATCTCTTGGTCATTCCCCCTATCCTCAAATAGTTTGACGCCGAGGTCTTTTGTTAGGAGAGCTAAGCCTACCTGTTGCCCCTACATGATGGCATGTAACCATGTGGTCCAACCTGCATTCCTTTGCTTGAGCGATGGCGCCGTCCCCCAATTCTGGGTACCCTGCGCCCCAGCCTATGCCATGTGGCTGCCAACCGCCTGCCCATGCACACATACTCCCTGTTAACAGACTGGGCCTCCTGTTGCTGGCTCGCTTCACTCCACTGATGGGCCAGCTGTACACCATAGTCGCAGTCCCATGTTCCTGTATTCCTCTCAGGAAATCATAATACTCTTCCTCCAGCATTAAAATGCCAGGGGGATTAGCCAATATGTTCCGTGGCCTTGCTTGCTAACCCAGGGAGTAAAATAATTGCAAGAAATTTATGAAGATAAGCAAAGGCCCATGCCAATGCTTTCTTTACCGTTAGCGCATGGATTAGCTTTACCAACATGACTTAATCAATATAACCATAATATTAATGGTACCATCCTGGCACCACGACTTCAATATTGTTTATGATAATAGCATTTTCTGAATTATTCATTAAAAACAATTAATATAATGCTTAATACTTATATTAAGCTTAAAATCAACTTGCTTAGTGTTCTTGCAAGCCCCCCATTCCGGTAAGTGACTATACCATTTCTTATGAAAAACTAAAGGGGCTGAGATAAGCCGACTAATTTATTTATTTATTTATTCGATTTTTATGCCGCCCTTCTCCTTATACTCATGGTGGCTTACAACATGTTAGCAATAGCACTTTTAAACAGAGCCAGGCTATTGCCCCCTCAATCCGGTTCCTCATTGTCTTACTCATGAGAGGATTAGCCAGAATTTGGGAGATTTCCAACCTTCAGCATGGTAATGACATGGGGATCTGCAGGCTGTAGTTATGGTATTAATAGTATCTTTCAGTTTTGCTTGTCCAGAAAAGGGGGGCTTGCTACCAACTGCACCCGTACTGTTGTAGCCTCCAGTACAATAACTTCACATTTGGAAATGTGGCAAAATTCAGAATATTAGTAGCACCATTCAGGGAGACATAATGCCTTCCATGCGCAACTGCTCCAGGACCTGGCACATCATGATAATAATAATAATAATAATAACAATAATAAATACCCAGGAGCAAGCACATAAAAAACCCTGTTACCAAGTACTCCTTTAGTGCAGTACATCACTAGTTAAGTATGGCCATAAAATTAACAAAGATAATTCCTCAGGGCATATTTGACCAGGAGGATTGCCATTAAGCCAACTTGAAAGTGAAGAGGAAAACATACAAAAGTAAACCTCCGGCCTGATAACATGTATATATTCTCAACAAAAGCTTTAATAAACAAATTTTTCTATGTAAGGTGTAGAACATGTTTCACCTGCCATAACAGTTTATATTAACACTGTCACCCTTCTTAAAGCGTGAGAGCAATTATTTATTTATTTATTTAAAATTGAGGGTAAGGGCGAAGCGTGAGGCTATGTTTACTTACCGCCCAATAACCTAATTGCTATTTTCAATGTGATAAAGAAACATATGCCAGACCTGTCTGCCAAACAGCTTCTTAGGTCCCCATTCCACCGTGCTTCAAAGAAAGGCCAAGATATATTTCTGCACAGTGCTCTCGGTAGGAGATCCTTACATAGGAAGAAACAAACCCTTTTATATTCAGCAGCGTTGTTCCAAATGGAGTGCAGGGATATATGTTTGATAAAAGTGTAATAAAGATTAACAGTCTCCCAAGTAGCAGAAAGCCTTCGTCATTTGTTGTAGTGTTTCTGCTAAACCCGCTTATGAGCAGAAGCCAAGGTTTTAACTGCAAAGTTGCTGTCAGAAGCCAGCTAAGTTCCCTGAAGCTATGATGAACAAAAGGGGCAAAGGTCTATAGTAAAGCTACCGTCTTTTGATCACTAAAAGCCATTTTTCATTGACAAGGCAGTCTTTCCATAGACCCAGTTGCTCAAAACCCCTAACCTGGTTTCATGGCTACTATCCCTGATTGATATTGTCCCTCTTGTGAGAAAAAATGCCATAATAGGGCACCATTATCCACTGGGTATGAAAAAACTGTTAACAAATGGTAGTGAGACCGGGTTGCTGAAAAGCATTTCCGAATATGAAAGTTTTACTCCCGCTACCATTTCTATGTCCACCACATTGTGGCTCAATTATAAATCTTGTTCTAACCAGTGCTCAAAACCTAGTGGCTTGTTTGGCCTAAAGGGGGCCTTATTTGTCGCTAAAAATTGCCTTAAAGGAATGCTCACAGTGCCCTGTGGAATTGGTGGGGTGCGCAGAGGAGGGGGGATTTGCCCCACCAGCCCCGCTGTCATATCACAACCCATGTGTTGTGTCCCCCCAGTAAATTAGTTTAATTGCACATTAATTCATTTTAAGCGCACTCAATTCAAATATATTAACTTAATAAATTAAATCATTTTGATAATTCATTAAGCACAATCCATTCCCATGTACTGACTTAATAACCTAAATCCTATATATATATACATATCTATATATATATATATTGATCACTTTATGTTCAACTAATTCAAATATAATCATTTCAATAACTTAACTCTTTTTAATTCATTCCACTTAGGATCAATTCAAGTATACTAGCTTAAATTAAATTAGATCATTTTGATTCATTCATTTTATGCTCAATCAAAATCTACTGACTTAAATCGATTAAATTTTAATAATTTGATTCAAGCTCAATCAATTTCACTATACTGACTTAATAAATTAAATTGTTTTTACAAATCAGTTTATGCTAAACCACTTCAAGTGTACCAGTTTAAATAAATTAAATTGTCTGATACGTTCAGTTTATGCTCAATCACTCAAGTATACTGACTTAAATAAATTAAGTCATTTGATTCATTCCTTCTATGCTCAATCAATTCAAGTTTACCTGCTTAAATAAATTAAATCATTTTAATTTGTCCATTATTTTTCTTTTTTAAGCAATTCAAGTATACATGTACTTAACTTTACAAGATTGAAACATTTCAATTCCACCATTTTATGCTCAATCAAATCAAGTAAACCAACTTAAATAAATTAAGGCATTTAGGATGGATATATGTTTATCCCAGGCATCTTTAAATTCAGTTACTATGGATTTACCAGCCATGTCTGCAACATACCAATTATGGTGCACACATATATGTTGCTACCTTCTGTTACTTTTCTGGCGCTGGGTAACTTTTCCGATGTGTAAGAGCTTGACTCATTTACTTCTATATCTGGAATTAAATATCACTTGGAAGTTTGTTCCAAGCATCTACTATTCTTTCAGTAAAATAATATTTTCTCACATTGCTTCCGATCTTTCCTTCAACCAACCTCAGTTCACTTTCCTATTAAAATGCTTCCCTCCTGAATCTTTATTTAAGCCTTGAAAAAGTTACATGTATTAAATGCCTCATGTGCCTTCAGATATGGCTCTGAGTGTCACCTATGGCGCACGTGCCAGTTTCCCCATCATGATAACATTTACCTACTTTAATATATCTGACAACTTATTTACTGAATGTAACAGCTCATTTGCATACTTGGGAAATCATTCTTCTAGGTAAGTTGCAACTTAACATGAGGTGATAGCTTTGAAAGTTTCCAAAATGCTGCTAATACAGTATAATTATAAATTTAAAGTCTTACTTCACGGCAGCCTCCCAACGCGGCAGCCCCTCCCCCCCAGCGCCGCCCTGCACGCGGAACACAAACCACGTGGGGGAAGGGGGAAAAAAGGCCTCCCCGTTGCCGCTGCTCGCTCCTCAGCGCTCGCCTTAGTTGCCTGGCACCGAAACGCTCTGGCGCGTTGCCAGCTGGGCCGTCAGAGCCCTTGCTAACCTGCCCGGGCGGACCCACAGTCCCTGAAGCCGCGCTCCCAACAGGCAAGCCGGTAAAAAGCCCCTGCGTGCCCCGCTGCTACAAACAGAAGGTTGGGGAGGGGGTGTTGGGGCCGTCGGCCCACGCTAGCCATCTGACCACCTCCCCCTTTCCCCAAGCAAGCAAACCGGACGGGAAAAAGGGAATCTTCGAAGTTCCTGTAGGCGCCATCCTGCGCGCTGCCGGCAATGAAGAAGGAGCGGCGATCCAACGAAGGAGGCGATGTCCGTTCTGCGGCGAGCTCGGGGGGCAAGAGAAGCCGGGGGGGGCAAGCAAACCCTGATAAAGGGCACACGCCCCGCCCCCTCGGCTTTCCCAGAATGCCCGAGCGGCCGCTGATTGCTCTGGGGCGTTCCCGCGCTAACGCGGGGAACGCCCCACAGCTGATGGGGGGAGCCGAGTTGCTTCCCGCCATTGGCAATTTTCGTCCAGGCGTTATTTCGCCTGGCCTCTCATCTGTAGTTATCTCCAGAACTCTTCTTCAGATATTGCAAAAATCAGAAGATGAGAGGAAGCAAAAAGTTAAAAATTGCAATGCCTGGTACTTTGGAATGAAAAGTTCCCTGTTCTTTTCCTTTCAGTGGAGAAACCAAAAGTGATACTTCTGGAGAGCTGGATTTCACTGGCTTGCTTAAGAAAAGGTACAGTAAGTAAATATATTAGTAATGATGGGAGGCTTAACAGTAATCTCCTCTTTGCCTGAAAATAGATAACCAGCAGGGACAATCAGACTCTAGGGTAATATTTTTCAACTTTGGCAATTTTAAGGTATAGACTTCAACTCTCAGAATTTCCAAGCCAGCATTAGGCAGAAAAATACCTATTTATTTATTTTTATTTATTTAATTGGATTTGTATGCCACCCCTCTCCGAGGACTCGGGGCAGCTCACAGCATATATAAAACAGAACAATAATGTAATTCAATTAATACTACAATTTAAAAACAATTAAAAGAAAAAAATTAATCAAACAATTAACTTATTAACCAAACATTCAGCAGTGCACTTAATATCACTCTAGTGCACTTAAGGCATTCAGTGGTCAGGGGAAGATCTAAAAGTCCCAAGCCTGGCGGCAAATATGAGTTTTTAAGCACTTTCGGAAGGCAAGGAGGGAGGGGGCAGTGCGAATCTCTGGGGGGGGAGTTGATTCCAGAGAGCTGGGGCTCCCACAGAGAAGGCTCTACCCCTAGGTCCCGCCAACCGACATCGTTTGATCGATGGGACCCTAAGGAGGCCAACTCTGTGGGACCTCACCGGTCGCTGGGATTCGTGCGGCAGAAGGTATATTTAGGTATATGGTATATTGCCCCCAACCCCTTGCATTTTTTTGTCAAGCAATTTTTCTTTAAAATGGATGGTCTTAGATTTCCTGAAGATATGATAATAAAGGTTATGTAACAAAGGTTACATTTTTTATATAATTTCTTTTCAGCTTCTTGATGGTCAAATTTAAGATAAGTTTTATTTTGGAGAAATTTGGGAGAATTGGCTGCTTTAGTCCCCAATCTCTAGGCCATGGCCTACTACAAGGATATAGCTTATTCACAATTAGGTTGTGTGCTGACGCATACGTGCACAGCTCAACTCACATAAGGGGCAGACCAGCACACACGTGCAGCTCAATTTGTACAGCCCAGTTCCCCTCTCACCTCCCCACCCCCCAAGCCAGGCTTCCAAGCTGCAAAAGTTGGGGACAGCTGTTCCAAAGGACAGGCTCGAAAGCTTCCTCTTCCTCTTTGTAGAGAAGTACAAGTGCAGGAAGAAGAGAAGAAAAAGAAGAAAAAGAAGGACGATGACGATGATTTGGGGATTCCACCAGAGATCTGGGAGCTGCTTAAGGGTGTGACCAAGAAAAGCGAGTATGAGCGAATTGCCTTTGAGTACGGCATCACTGATCTGCGTGGCATGTTGAAAAGGCTCAAGAAAGCCAAGGTGGAGATCAAGAAAAGTGCAGGTATCAGAAGGGAGTAGACTGGGGGAGACTGAAATATAACTTATGTTTAATGCCAGTAGTTATGTGGTATGGTTCAGCATTTTGGGATCAAATATACATGCTTTTGTTTGTTTGTTTGTTTGTTTGTTTGTTTGTTTATGTATGTATGTATGTATGTATGTATGTATGTATGTATGTATGTATGTATTTACTTACTTACTTACTTACTTACTTACTTACTTACTTGCTTACTTACTTATTTATTTATTTATTTATTCCAATACACAATGAGGGTTTTAGTGGGTATATATCTATATACACATAGTAAAATACATGATGAAGGTTATAGAGGAGATACTCATAGTAAAATATATCTAAGAAATAATAGAAAAGAAGATATAGTAATAGAACATATCAATGAAAGAATAGAAGAAGAGATATAGGAATAGAAGAAAGGTATAGGAGATAGAGGCGAGCAATAGGACAGGGGACGGAAGGCACTCTAGTGCACTTGTACTCACCCCTTACTGACCTCTTAGGAATCTGGATAGGTCAACCGTAGATAATCTAAGGGTAAAGTGTTGGGGGTTTGGGGATGACACTATGGAGTCCGGTAATGAGTTCCACGCTTCCACAACTCGGTTACCGAAGTCATATTTTTTACAGTCAGGTTTAGAGCAGTTAATATTAAGTTTAAATCTGTTGTGTGCTCTTGTGTTGTTGTGGTTGAAGCTGAAGTAGTCGCCAACAGGCAGGACGTTGCAGCATATGATCTTGTGGGCAATACTTAGATCTTGTTTAAGGCGTCTTAGTTCTAAACTTTCTAGGCCCAGGATTAAAAGTCTAGTCTCGTAGGGTATTCTATTTCGAGTGGAGGAGTGAAGGGCTCTTCTGGTGAAGTATCTTTGGACATTATTATTATTATTATTATTATTATTATTATTATTATTATTATATATTGTCTCATTAGCCTTCACTTAGCCAAGAGCACAAAAGGGTGTCTATTCTCAATCTTCTTTTTGTGTAGCCTTCATTAAAAAACTGGACCCAGCCTATCAAGTTGACAAAGGCCATAAGATCAAGATGTGGGTGGAGTTGAGTGACCCTGACTTACCTCTCAAATGGATGAAAAATGGGCAAGTGATCAAGCCCAGTGGCAAGTAAGTCTGTAAGCAAAGAGGTGGTAAAGCCAGGATGCTGGTTATTCAAGTGGCTAGAAAATGAGAAAAATATATTGGGAGATAAGGGAAAGAATGTTATGGTTCCCTCTGGGTAGGTGAATGTTTTTTCCCCTTTCTTTCTTGTGGATAGGTACATCTTTGAAAACGTGGGTAAGAAACGTATCCTGACAATCACCAAGACAACACTGGCGGATGATGCAGCCTACGAATGTGTGTCTGGAGATGAGAAATCCTTCACAGAGGTCTTTGTAAAAGGTGAGGATGGAAGATGCATGCAAATATAATATAATTGGACATGGCCCTACATAGCTTAGGACGAGATTATTTTGGGGATGGTCTTCCGCCTCATGTATCCCAGCGGCCAGTTAGGTCTCACAAAGTCGGTCTTCTCCAGGTCCTGCCAGCCAGACAACGTTGACAGGCGGGGCCTAGGGGAAGAGACTTCTCTGTGGCGGCCCCGGCCCTCTGGAGTGAACTTCCTCTGGAGATACGTATTGCCCCCTCTCTCCTGGTCTTTTGTAAAGCTTTAAAAACCTACCTCTGCCGGCAGGCATGGGGGCCGTGAGTGATGAGACTGTCTCCAGCAGATACTAGATATGACTGGATTGGAGGAATGTGTGTGATTGTACATTGGGTCTTTGTTTTTAGTGAATTGATATAATTTTTAGAGTTATTTAGATTTCTTATACAGTAATACCTCGTCTTACGAACTTAATTGGTTCCGGGAGGAGGTTCATAAGGTGAAACGTTTGTAAGATGAAACAATGTTTCCCATAGGAATCAATGAAAAAGCCAATAATGCATGCAAGCCCATTAGGAAAATCCAAAACATTAAGGCTTAAAAAAAAAAGCGGGGGGGGGCAGACTAAGCTGAGGCAAACGGAGTGGGGGGAGGGACAGCGAGAGGTGGCAAGAGGTAGCGGTCCCAACGAAGCAAGGCAAAAAGAGCCTCTCTTGAGCTCCATGGGTCTTTCCCTCCTGTTTTTGCCCACCCCATTCTGCTCATTTTCCGCACACCTTTCTCCTCTCTTCAGCTCCATGGGTCCCTCCCGTTTTTGCCCACCCTGTCCTGCTCATTTTCCCCACACCTTTCTCCTCTCTTGAGCTCCATGAGTCCCTCCCATTTTTGCCCACCCTGTCCTACTCATCTTTCCCACACCTTTCTCCTCTCTTGAGCTCCATGAGTCCCTCCCGTTTTTGCCCACCCTGTCCTGCTCATCTTTCCCACACCTTTCTCCTCTCTTGAGCTCCATGAGTCCCTCCCGTTTTTGCCCACCCTGTCCTGCTCATTTTCCCCACACCTTTCTCCTCTTGAGCTCCATGAGTCCCTCCCATTTTTGCCCACCCTGTCCTACTCATCTTTCCCACACCTTTCTCCTCTCTTGAGCTCCATGAGTCCCTCCCGTTTTTGCCCACCCTGTCCTGCTCATCTTTCCCACACCTTTCTCCTCTCTTGAGCTCCATGAGTCCCTCCCGTTTTTGCCCACCCTGTCCTGCTCATTTTCCCCACACCTTTCTCCTCTTGAGCTCCATGAGTCCCTCCCGTTTTTGCCCACCCTGTCCTGCTCATTTTCCCCACACCTTTCTCCTCTTGAGCTCCATGAGTCTCTCCCATTTTTGCCCACCCTGCCCTGTTCATTTTCCTCACACCTTTCTCCTCTTGAGCTCCATGGGTCCCTCCCGCTTTTGCCCACCCCGTTCTGCTCATTTCTCCCACACCTTTCTCCTCTCTTGAGCTCCATGAGTCTTTTCCCTATGCAGTTTGGAAGGGGGGAGTTTGTCACTGGGATTCAAAGCAAAAATGAAGGGAATCGAGGAGCCTCCGGGAAATCCCGGCGGCTGCTCGGGTTCGTAAGGTGAAAATAGTTCGGAATAAGAGGCAAAAAAATCTTAAACACTGGGTTCGTATCATGAAAAGTTCGTATGAAGAGGGCTTCGTAAGACGAGGTATCACTGTATATTGTTGTATTTAATGTTGTATGCCGCCCTGAGTCGCCTTGAGAAGAACGGCATAGAAATCTAATAAATAAATAATAAATAAAATGTCCTCAGAGAAGGTGGCATATAAATCCAATTAAACGAACAAACAAAATGACAAAGACGGTGATGATTTGCAGAATAAAGTTGAAAGGCGTAGCCATGTGTGAGCAATATCCCCATTATACATTCCCTCCTTATGTACCTAGAGCCACCTGTGCTGATCATGAGTGGTCTGGATGACCAGCAAGTATATGTGGGAGACAAGGTAGTGTTGGAAGTAGATGTATCTGAGGAAGGAGCCCAGGTAATGTGGTAAGTTCCCAATTCAACCTTTTCAATTTTTTTCGTTCTCTCTTTTTAAAAAAATTTCTAGCCAATCAGCTGTCTTCTAAATCAGTGTTTCCCAACCTTGGCAACTTGAAGATATCTGGACTTCAACTCCCATAATTCCCCAGCCAGCGCATACGCTGGCTGGGGAATTCTGGGAGTTGAAGTCCAAATATCTTCAAGTTGCCAAGGTTGGGAAACACTGTTCTAAATAATCCCAGACTCTGGTATTGACTACCGAGTTATATCTTCAACTTACCAACTCATGTTTCATGTTGATTTGTTTTCATCTTTCTTTTTTAAATTAAGCAAAAAACAATAACAGAAGAAGAAGAATATGATAAAAAATTAAAATGCCTGCTCTTTTCAAATGTTATAAAATTGTATGATTTAAATTTAGGAAGCAAGAATAATAATGACACATTTGTAGGTAATATAAAGTTAGAAAAGGAAATGTTGCCTGGAGATATAGAATCATAAAAAGAACAATCTTAGGAAATGTAATAAGATTGCTTGAAAATATGGCTAATATTTTGGAAAAGTTACATTTTATGCCCGTTATGATGCTGGCAAGACTCTTGCCTTTCCTTTTGTTTTACTTGCATCATATACATTGCTATGTCTCTCCAGTCATGTCTTTTCTCCATCTTTTCCCCTCTTCCCTCTCTTCATCTCCAGGTCAAAGGATGGTGTGGAGTTGACTCGTGAAGACACCTTCAAGTACCGCATCAGAAAGGATGGCAAAAAGCACATGCTCATCATCAATGAGGCTAGCAAAGAAGATGCTGGGCGCTACCAGATTGTAACCAATGGGGGCCAATCAGAGGCATATCTTGCTGTTGAAGGTCTGTACGGGCCAATACATTCCATCAATGGAAAGGGAATTTGGAGGTTTTTCCCAGTGAAATTTATGTTTTTAAATCTTACCATCCAGACAAGCCGCTCGAGGTAATTCAAGGTATTGCTGATCTGACAGTCAAGGCTACTGAACAAGCAGTCTTCAAATGTGAAGTGTCTGATGAGAAAGTGACTGGCAAATGGTACAAGAATGGAGTTGAGATCCGGCCCAGTAAACGCATCACAATGACTCATAAGGGCAGGTGAGCATTTGGAGAAAACTGTAGAACGTAGACAGAGTGGATTTTTTTTTAAAAAAAAAAACATTAACTAGTCACAGAAAAAGAAAATTATGGTGCAAATACATCCACTCTCAAGAAAATAAAATTCAACACATAAAATAGGGGAACACCCCCCCCCCCAAGTATAATATATTGTTATAATAATTAACAGTTACAGTTTTACAGTATATATCCTTATTTAAAGTAAATTTTATTCAAGATATTCATTTTAATACACTTATATAACTGGCATTATTTTATACCCTGCCATGTTAAATGGAAATGAGCTCTCTAATTCATTTGTCCATACAAAGTCTATAGGTTCATGGATTGCATGGATGGAAAGTGCAGCCAGATTTTCAATCCTTTGAATAACTAGGATCGTTTTTTAATCTTTCTAATAATGCAATATTTGCCTTTGATCTATATGTACTTATCAAATTTGGAGATAGACCATCTCACCTTACAAAGGGGCTCTGGGTGGTGCATATTTAAAACATAAGAACCATATAAACATTATAATACAATTGGAGGCACTTAAAACAAGTATAAAGTTATTAAAAAGATTTTTGTTTGAGTATAAATTTCACAGTGCAGACTTGGGCAAAATATCATTTTTCTATCCAACAAACTTCACTATTACATCCATCCATCCACCCACCCATCCATCCATTTATGGAATAGTTTTATATACCACTATCAACAACTTGGGTGCTCTAATTTCTGAAGGAAGGGGAGAATAAACAAGACAATAAAGACAAAACCAATATTTATTTTAAGGGTGTGGTCCCTGATTTATTTATTTTTTAATGCAAATGTGTTCATACAGTTTGATACACACTGGTTTCTTATAATTTTTTTTATAATTTTAAGTGCTAAATACATTACACTCAACAAACTGAGGTTTCACAAAACATCATTTCTGATGATTATTTCAGTGTTGTTTGCTTTGGGGTGGAGACTAGAGTTTGAATGCTGCACGAAAAACAACAGTTTGATGCAATACTGTATATGCTATTTCACCTCTAAACAGCCAATTTGTTCATTTGGATGAGAAATAGACCACAAATGATCTATTTTGTGATGAGGGAGAATCAAAGTGCTGGGCCATATGTCAGAGATTATCTGAATTAGAACTCCAACCGTGCAAATTAGATGATGATGATCCATCCATTCTGATTCTTTCTTCATAATTTCAATTTTATTGTGCAGGGTCCACAAGCTGGTCATTGATGATGTGAGACCTGAAGATGAGGGAGATTACACCTTCGTCCCTGATGGATATGCTCTTTCACTTTCTGCTAAGCTCAACTTCTTAGGTCAGTTCAGGGAGGGACTTGTGTAGGAAGCTCAAGATTCTCCACTAAGTGCAAAACCCTTGAGATACTCATGATCATCACAGTTATAATTCATGTGTAAAAGAGTGGCTGAATAGTGTGTATTTATGGTATTCATCCAGAAATACACTAAAACATAAATTTCATATTTTCTAAATTACTTCCACCACATATTTGGCCAATGGGATGCATTAGTGCATTGCATGAAATTCTTGGAAAGATTCTTCTCTATGCAAATATATTTGTTTGTTTCTCATTTTGGATTGCAAGGATTGCTGCTCAGTTTGCCAAACTGAATTGCTATGAGCCTAAAGAAATGACCTGGGCCACAAATTTATCAGGGGCTAAAAAAACAGAACCCCACCCTCCCAATCTTGTCAACAGGGATTTTTCCAAAGTAACTAATGACAAAGTGTGTGAATATTGTAAAGGGAAATGAATTAAAGAACCGTAGCTAAAATCCTGCAGCAAATTTTATTCCATGTTTGTAGAAAATGCACCAAAACTCATTAGTCTAAATTAGGAGGAGACCACATTTTTGCATATAAGAAATTATTTTTTTTAATTTCTGTTGCCATTGTTGTAGCGAGAACCACTGACAGTTAAATTGTGAAGTCACTCAAATGTATGGAGTTAAGTTTTCTAGGATTTTTATTCCTTTTGACTTTTAAATTATAGTACCCGCTTCATTTTTCAATTAAAAAGAAAAGCAAAGTTATGCCCATTGCTGTTAATTTTTTGTGGGTGGGTGGGACTTCAGGAGCTTTAAAAAAAGAATTCAGATTAAAACTTTTATGCTAACTAAAAAAGCCTATTCTTTGACTTGCTTGTGGATGTAATTTTTTGGATATGATTGACTTCAGTTTGTAAGGAAGTTTATAGTCCTCTTACTTCACAGGGGACACTATTTTGGGGAATGACACAACACCCTAATTGTATAGTGGCACAAAAAGTAACAATTTAAATTTATAACTTCAAATTTTGCCCAAAGGTTTCACTGTGGTTTTTTCTTCTGTTTCTTTTCCTTTCTAGAGATCAAGATTGAATATGTCCCCAAGCAAGGTGAGTGAAATCTTTCAGTCTTTGAAGAATGTTGGCTAGGAAAGGAACCTCAGAATTCTTTTCAAGACAGCAAAATTCAGGGTTGTTGACAACTATTTGAATGGGTGAAGTGAAGAGCTCTCTTCCTTTTTATTTCCCTACACAAAAGAATCAAATAATGCTAACAGAAGCAGAGATGTCATATGGCATTTGGTGGCTGCATGCCAGAGGAACGCAGCCTAAAATTTTTGCTAAGCCAAAGTATCTCACCTGAACAGGTGGAAGTGAGTCACAGTGTTCATGGGGTTAAGGCATTCCCCATATTTGGATAGGTTACAACATCTGGGGCGTTTTAATTTAGAAAATAAAAGAAACCCAGTGATAACATGATCTCATGAAGCTGAATGGTGGAAGCTTCAGGGAAAAAAATAAAAATAAAAAGGACCCAAGATGTTAAGCTAATGCTATACTCATAAATTCAGGAGTCCATTGGTTAAGCCAAGATTCAGGAAGGGAGCAATGATATCGAGGACTGAGTCAAAACTGGGTCCCAAGAGGGTGGAGCCAGCAAAGAAAAGGAAAGAATAGAGGACATCCCATCCTGAATGATAGAGAACATGATCTCATGAAGCTGAATGGTGGAAGCTTCAGGGCAGTCAGAATAAAATATTTCATCATGTAACAAACAGTTACATGCAGACCTTGACTTCTAATCATATTAGTGACTGGTTCAATTATCTTTCTGACATGGTTGTTAAGCAAATCACATGGTTACCTACTGAATTTGCTTGTCAGAAGGCAGCTGGGAAAGTTGCAAATGGGGATCACACGATCCCAGGATCTTGCAACCATCATAAATATATGTTGGTTTCCAAGCACCTGATTTTTTACCATGTCCATGGGGACACTGCAACAGTTATACATGTGAGGACCGGTCATAAGTCACCTTTTTCAGCGCCATCATAACTTTGAATAGCCACTAAACAAATGGTTGTCAGTTGAGGACTACTTGCATATTTTGACTTTCATTGCTATAGGATGGAGGGACAGTAGCCAGCTTGCATGGGTTAGGTGAGAAGAAGACTTATCTGTAATTACAGGTAGTCCTCAACTTACAACTATAATTGAGTAACAAAATTTCTGTTGTTAAATGAGACATTTGTTAAGTTTTGCCCCATTTTACAACTTTGCTAAGTGAATCACTGCAACTGATAAATTAGTAACCTGGTTGCTAAGTGAACTTGGCTTCCTCACTGACTTTGCTTGTCAGAATGTCGCAAAAGGTGCTTGGATACAGCAAGAGTCATAAATATGAACCAGTTGCCAAACAATTGAATTTTGATCACGTGACCATGTGGGTGCTGCAAAAGGTTGTAAAATAGGATTGTCGGATTTTTCAGTGTCATTGTAACTTTGACCAGTCACTAAATGAACTGTTGTAAGTTGAGGTCTACCTGCATTTGTGATGACAACTGACCCTCTCCTATACAGGAGATGGGAACTATATTCTTTGTGGCCCTTTCAGAGGCATCCAAATGGCCTAAGGATGCTGGATTAAATACATTTCTTCAAAGGTTGCAAGGCTCTTCTCTTTTGATAGATAATGTGTGCAGTTCCTATTCATGGAATGAAAACCATTATCTTCATTAAGCAATAGTTTTTCTTTTTTTGGCTATGAGCTGTTGACACAAATTAAGCAATGCTCCAGCATGACAAGCAGCTCTCCATAAAATGCCATTTCTGTGTGAGATCATAGGCAGGCAACTAATTGTCAAGAGAAAGATTATAAATGACAACCCCCAGGAAAGGGGCTCCAATTAAAAAAGAAATAAATCAAATCAGCCCCCCCATGTTTGCTCTCTGAAGAGCTGTTAATAGCTGTTGGTATCGTTCCTGAAAATATTGGGTAATGCATTACTATTGTGGAGGAGAAATTGTTTCACTGTCCCTTCTGGTTTTCCCAGAACCCCCCAAGATCCATTTAGATTGTGGATCAGGAAAAACAAATGAAAACACTATTGTCGTTGTTGCTGGGAACAAATTAAGGCTCGACGTGAACATCACTGGAGAACCTGCACCAACAGCAACTTGGATAAAGGGTAATCAAGTAAGTATTTGTTGGGTCCAAGTAAAACATTTTAAAGCTTCCATTTCAAAATCAGGGAGGCTAAAGCAAAGAATGCTGAGTGATTTGTAACACTGCCCCTTGCTCAAAATTAACTTCTTCCAAATGTGGGAATCTGGGGGGATACTGATGGAAATAGCAGGTCCATGATCACATCACACTTAGCAAATTAAAATGCTCAAGGTGGCACCTGTTTTGCCCATCCCAGGTCTTCAACCATAATTTCACAATGGAAAATCATGTATCCAATTAAATCTTAATTTAATAAGGCCGTGCCATAAGTTTAAATGGAAAGGAGTCATAATTGTAGAGCAAAACTAGAACAATGTGAGGTTGTTTTGGAAGGTTCTTTGGGTTGTCTATGCCTGCAGTTGGAGACAACTGGAAGCGGCCTTGGAAATACAAACACACACACACACACACACACACACACACACACACACGGTCAAATGATGCTATTCTTGTACTGATTCATAGGGAAGTGATTTCTTCATGTTTCCATGTGTTACAAAGTACTTCATTAGTGCTTTTCACAATCCTAATTAAACTGAAAAGGACTAAAGTGACATTACTTACTATTGTTTAAGAGATTTTATTACTTGTATTTCTTAAAACATCTCTGGTAAGTCAACCTTAATACTAAAAAATGCTCATTTTCTTAAAGTGCTGTACGTGCAATTAAGTTGTCAGTAAAATAATATTTCTGATGACAGCGTCCTTTATGTGAGAATCACCACTTCCTAAGTCAGATTCAATTAATGCTAATAATTAGGATTCAGCTGATTGTTCTATGAAATGTTTTTAAAGCTTTGAATTATTTTAAAAGTTTCTTTTTTCTTATGGTGTGTGTGTATTTGTGTGTGTGTGTATGTGTATGGGTGTGTGACATATTTTTGCTGATAATGAAAATGAAGGGAGCCTAGTATAGATCTATTTCAAGCTATTTAGCTCTCATCAGCTAGCCATAGCCTTACCCGGATTTATTTATTTTTATGTGTGTGTGTAACATATTTTTGCTGAATTGAAAATAAAGGGAGACTAACATAGATCTATTTCGAGGTTGTTTCCCCTCACCAGCTAGCCATACCCTCACTGGGATTTGAACCAGCCAAAGGATCTCATCCTTTCAGCTTTGTACCAGGGAAGTGTTATATGTTTTTTCTGTCGAATCACCCTGGCATACCCAAATATGGGAGTAGCCTAATGCTTCCTTATGCCTCTCGGCCCAACCCAGGGCCATATTCAAGGCAGTTATTTTTTCATAGCAGACAAACTATATTCTGTATGTGTAACTTATTTTTGTTGAATTGAAAACGAAGGGAGACTAGTATAGATCTATTTTGAGGTTGTTTCTTCTCATCAGCTAGCCATACCCTCACTGGGATATACCTACCTACCTACCTACCTACCTACCTACTAAATTCTTCACACTTGAAGACTACTTGTTCGGTGGCCTTGACTGTCAAATCAGCAATACCTTGAATTATGTGTATATATGTATATTATATGTATATATACTGTATATGTATGTGTATGTGTATGTGTATGTGTATGTGTATGTGTATATGTATATGTATATGTATATGTATATGTATATGTATATGTATATGTATATGTATATGTATATGTATATGTATATGTATATGCACAGTATTCCCTCAATTTTCACAGGGGATGCATTCCGAGACCCCCCGCGAAAGTTGAATTTCCGCGAAGTAGAGATGCGGAAGTAAATACACCATTTTTGGCCATCCCTTAACACTTTAAACCCCTAAATTACCATTTCCCATTCCCTTAACAACCATTTACTCACCACTATTACTGGTACTCACCATTGAATAAGACACTTAGTGATCCTGATATTTATAAACATAAATATTTATTAACAATAATTATTTTTTTTGTTATTTATTTGCAAAAATTATTAGTTTGGCGATGACGTATGATGTCATCGGGCGGGAAAAACCGTGGTATAGAAAAAAAACCATGAAGTATTTTTTAATTAATTTTTTTGAAAAACCGTGGTATAGACTATTTGCGAAGTTCTAACCCATGAAAATTGAGGGAACACTGTATATGTATATGTATATGTATATGTATATGTATATATATATGTATAATGTATGTGTATGTGTATGTGTATGTGTATGTGTATGTGTATATGTATATGTATATGTATATGTATATGTATATGTATATGTATATGTATTACATTCAGTATTGGGTTCCTAACAGTATGGTGTGGTTGATGCCCTAGCACTGGTAGCGAAACGGAGCTGTGCACGGAGCTCTGTGTGAGATTTGGCTTCTGCGCATGCGCAGGAAGCAAAATCTCGTACAAGGATGCTCACATGCGCAAGGTTTCACCCATTTTTGATGGGGTTTTTGGCTTCCGTGCATGCGTGGACCAAAAAACCCACCAAAAATCAGCAAAAACCTGCGCATGTGAGCATCCTTGCATGAGCAAAAAACCGCCAAAATCTCACAAGTTCGTGCATCCTCTCATGATATTTTGCTCTCTGTGCATCCCTCCCTGTTCCAGGTTTGAATGTGTGTATATAATGTAATCAGTGAAGGGTTTTGAGTTCCCACTGCTACTGGTGTGCTCCTGGTGAACAAAGATGATGTGTTAAGCCAATAATTTTGTAATGCTCCAGGTCCACACTGTTTAAAACTGCTTAGCCTATAGTTAGAGGCCTTGAGATTTGTTTTGGTTTTTAAAGCAACGGTCCATCTTTCTGAAATGCTGAACATTCTAGTGATCTTGGAAATCTGAGCTTCTTCATATATTTTTCTTCCAGTTTGCCCATTTCTAGATCCCTATGATCAGTAATGGGCAGCCACACTGTGGGTGTGGCTTATTTTGTGGGTGTGGCTTAATGGTCATGTGAGTGGGTAGGAGTGGCTTGCCGGCCATGTGATAAGGTGGGAGTGGCTTGAACAATCATCATTGTTCAAGTGAACTGTTAAGTCCTCGACTTAGAACCTTACCAGTGTCCCTCTCTGGGCTGACAATTTGCTTTGTGTTTCCCACATTCTCCTTCCTGGGTCACCCACCCCCACCTCAGGCTGGGTAGCTAGGTGAACGGGTGCTGCCAGAAGCATAAATGCTGCCAGCGCCACTTCCACCCACGCCTTCTGCTTGCACCTCAGGCAGGAGGTGGCCACGTGAGGCTGGAGGGGAGCTGGGCAGGAGAGAGGGAAGCTTGTCCGAGGCCAGGAAGGAGGAAAGAGGAAAAAAGCAAGGAGTGCAGACGCAGCAGAAGCAGCAGGGAAAAAAAGGAGAGCCAAGCCAACACCAGTAATCAGGAAGTGACAGCCATCGATCAGCTGCAGCTGTGCATGCATCTTCATTTCTGCTAGTGGAACTGTGTTCCATCCTGTCCTCCTTGCTGCCCACCCCTGCCTATGATTGTTTCTGATCTCCTCCATCATCCCTCAGGTTTTTTCAGAAAAAGAAGGGCGGGTCCGTATAGAAGAGCGCAAAGAGCTGAGCAGTTTTGTGATAGAAAGTGCTGAGCGCTCCGATGAAGACACGTATACTATCAAGGTGACCAATCCAGTGGGTGAAGACATTGCCTTTCTCAACATCAAAGTTGTGGGTGAGTTATAGGTCAGTGGGAATGTAATGGTCCCTCTTTCTGCCCAGCCTTTCTTTACTTACCCATGTTTTCCCGAAAATAAGACCCAGTCTTATATTTTTTGCCACCAAAAAAGGCACCAGGTCTTAGTTTTGGGATCTGTGTGTCTTCCACTGACACACTTCGTGGTGGTGACGCTGACCAGCCCTGCCCAGCAAAAGCACACTGCCGGCCCACTTCTTGTTGCCGCTTGCGTGCATCACTCCCGCCCTCTGGTTCACTGTCAGAGGCCTTCATGAAAGGCCTCTGTAGCCAGGAAATGGGCTCTGGATTGCTACACAAGTGGTGGCAAATGGCTGCAGAAGTGGACTGGCAAGGCAAATGTCGGGGTTTTCAAGGCCTGGTAAGTAGGGCAAGTCCACTCCCCTATCCCCATCATAGCTTAATTTTTACCTATGTGTGGGGTCTTAGAGTTTATTTTGAGTGGTAGAGCTTATATTGAGTTCATGTGTAAAAAGTCAAGCTAGGATTTGCTTTGGGGGTAGGTCATATTTTTTTGGGAAAACACAGTAGAACATTTTTGTTCCTTGTCTTTGGCAGATGTTCCTGATCCTCCTGAAGCTGTGCGTGTCACTTCTGTAGGAGAGGATTGGGCCATTTTGGTTTGGGAAGCACCCAAGTATGATGGTGGTATGCCTATTACTGGTAAGTACTTCCTGTTAGTGTGTTGGGTGAATGAAAGAGTTGAGGGATATTTGGAAACTCAAACATTATATGCTGCTGTGTGTGCAAGGAGGAGAAAAGGAGTCTGTGTGTGGCTTAGTTCAATTGTTCTGTAGTAAAGCTGCTTGCTGTTGTGAAAGCAAAAGAGAAACTAAAACTCCTCTGCTGGTGTTTTGCATTTGGATCAGATTTCTTTTCAGGTGGGGAGGGGAGAGTAGAACTCCTTAGCATCAGAGCTTGTTAATAATAATATAAGAAATATTCATCCTCCGAGGGCCTTTTTCAAAAAATATTTCTTAGTGAGCACCTAGAAGGCAAGAGAAACATATGTGGTAAATTTCAAGTTTGTAGACTTTACGATTCTGGAGATTTCGTGATTAATGTATAAGTGATTTTCACTTTTACTGTAGATAGACAGACAGACAGATATAGATAAATATAGATATAGATAGATATAGGTGTGCATATGTATTCTCTCTCTCCACCTCTCCATCCTAAAACCATTGATTTGATAATGCTGATTATAGAATTATATTTCACTATACATCATTTCCCCCCTCCCCATTTTTTGGACACCAGGTTACCTGATGGAGCGCAAGAAGAAGGGTAGCATGCGCTGGATGAAACTGAATTTTGAAGTATTCACTGAGCTGACTTATGAGTCCACCAAAATGATTGAAGGGTGTCTCTATGAGATGCGGGTCTTCGCAGTCAATGCCATTGGAATCTCTCAACCCAGTCAGAATACCAAACCTTTCATGCCTATTGGTGAGTACAAGGGCTGGCTTGGGATGAAATACTGGCAAAGGCGAGGCAGGGGCAGATGAGACACTGAAACAGGTGGACTTGTCCTTTCCCTATTGAGCTAGACTTAACAGCCAAAGAAGCCAAAGAACTAATCATAAAGAAGAGTTGAGAATTCCAAGTCAACAGCACGAGGTTTCTGTTGGAGTTTGTGATTCTGGATATGGGGAAGATTAATTCAGTTTGCATTTTCCTAGTAACGTAATACGTTTCCATGAAAACGCATTCTGAATAACCATTAGCTATAACCATTTTCTGAGAACATATATCCAAATTGAAAAGCTGTTATAATTATTATTTGTATTTTTCTGAATTCGGCAGTATATATGTAGAGATCAAGAAATATGCCCACAGTGAAATGGGCGGCATATAAATTTAATAGATAAATAAACAACAAATTGCTTATATTATAGAATCATCTGCAAAACAGGCAGTCATTAGGGACAAGTGGGTTAAAATAAGCAGATTAAGAGATGTGCATGAATATAGAACAATATTTTTGCTTCGCTTTTAAAAACATTTTGCTGTCTAAGGTCCCAAGAAAAGAACAACCCTAGAAAAAAGGCAAAAAACTGGCAAAAGTATGTGCAGATTGTTGCTTCATTACCATTCATTAGGCACCAATAAATGATGATAATGTGTGTATAGTTGTATCTCTACTGTTATTATTTTACTAATATCGCTCCCCATTCAATTCTTCAGCTCCCACCAGCGAGCCCCTTCATCTCACTGTGGAGGATGTAACAGATACGACAGCCACCCTGAAATGGCGTGCTCCAGACCGAATCGGTGCAGGAGGCATTGATGGCTACCTCATTGAGTACTGCAAGGAAGGATGTGAGTTTCTCTAGCAGTAAAAAAAGATCTGAGTTTGTATACCTTTTTTCAGCTCTCTGGTTTAAGCAATTAATTGAAGGAGTTCTCCAGAGCGGTGGAAGCCAGATTAGCTTCTCCCTTTGGTAGTGGGAATGACTTTGGAAGTTAGGGAGAAGAGACACAGCCAGGGGTGGGCAGCAGGCAGGATGGGGGGGGGGGACATATTCCCACCGGCGGAAATGAAGATGCACGCACAGCTCCAGCTGATCGGCAGCTGTCGCTTCCTGGATTACTGGTCTTGGCTTGGCTCTCCTTTTTTTCTCTGCTGCTGTGTCTGCACTCCTTGCTTTTTTCCTCTTTCCTCCTTCCTGGCCTTGGACGAGCTTCCCTTTCTCCTGCCCGGCTCCCCTCCAGCCTCACGTGACCACCTCCCGCCTGAGGTGCAAGCAGACGGCATGGGTGGAAGCGGTGCCAGCAACATTTATACTTCTGGCAGCACCTGTCCGCCCTGAGGCGGGGGGGGGGCACCAAAGGAGAGCGCGGGAAACGCGAAGCAAATTGTCACTGCAGTGAGCGACACTGGTAAGGTTGTAAGTCGAGGACTGAACAGTTTACTTGAACGATTATGATCATTCAAGCCAGTCCCATCTGGTCACATGACCATTAATCCACACCTACAGTGTGGCAGTAAAAATTTTGGCTGCCCATTACTGGACACAGCCAAGGGAACATTCAGATAAAAGGCAGCTTAGTCCTAAGGATAATGTGGGTGTGGGCAACATCACAGAAAGGATCCTTCCTAGTTTCTTTGGCTATAAAGAGGGCAGGGGAAGAAATGATTTGCAAGGTTATCTTAATGCAACTTTACAATAAAATGGAATTAGCTCATCTGGCTGTGCTTCCTTTCTGGCCTGCCTTGCAAGGCTGATGTAGGCTGACCCAGCCCTGAAGCAGCATCCAACAGTGCCAATTGCAAATCAAGGACCAGATCAAACTTGAGCAGAATATTCGGCATTTATTTTCTTCTGTTTGCTGTCCCCTGAATACTGTATCTATAACAGCATGCATGGAAACTCCATGGGGAATACCCCTCCCAGACATACCACTGGCCTAAACACTTCAGGGGGGGAAAAGGCTTCTGACCTTCCATATATTCTTTATCTCCTAATCTAATACTTCACCCTCTTTCCCAGCCGATGAATGGATACCTTGTAATACAGAGCTTGTAGAACGCTGTGGCTTTACTGCAAAAGACCTTCCAACAGGCGAGAAGCTTTTCTTTCGGGTCATTGCAATAAATATTGCAGGCATGAGTCCACCAGCCACTTTATCACAGCCCATCACCATTCGTGAGATTGTTGGTGAGTTACTTTGAGCATTTGGACATTTTAACCATAAACATGCAGTAGCTTGTTTTCTTATAAGTAAAGACAAGGTCCAGTAGTGCAATGCGGTGACCCAATACACATCAGGTTCTTCAAAATGGTTGTCCATTATGATCTTAAATCAGTTTGAGAGTGTTACACATGATATTACTCCTAAAATTTGCAAGTAAAAGGTACATTCCTATCTTGATTAAAAGCCAGTTTTTCCTATTTTTTAAAAAGGCTTTATGCAGATTAATTGCATCCAGGTATTTCCAACTAGTTTAGCCCCTGAGTGATATTGTTTTTTAAAAAAATATTAATAGTTTTGGAATTGCATAAATCATCTTAGTTGTTCTCATTTTGGAATTGATAATAGGGATTTTCTATCCTGTTCTTACAAATATAGCGAAAAAAAGCACTCCAAGGTACTCAATAGCTCTTTTCTAGCCCTACCTTCATAAGCTTGCTATAAAGTCATTACCCATAGTAGCAGAATGTTTCTGTCTGGTACTCTAGATAGATGCATACTGTGTTCAGTTCTGGAGACCTCACCTACAAAAAGATATTGACAAAATTGAACGGGTGCAAAGACGGGCTACAAAAATGGTGGAAGGTCTTAAGCATAAAACGTATCAGGAAAGACTTAATGAACTCAATCTGTATAGTCTGGAGGACAGAAGGAAAAGGGAGGACATGATCGAAACATTTAAATATGTCAAAGGGTTAAATAAGGTCCAGGAGGGAAGTGTTTTTAATAGGAAAGTGAACACAAGAACAAGGGGACACAATCTGAAGTTAGTTGGGGGAAAGATCAAAAGCAACATGAGAAAATGTTATTTTACTGAAAGAGTAGTAGATCCTTGGAACAAACTTCCAGCAGACGTGGTTGGTAAATCCACAGTAACTGAATTTAAACATGCCTGGGATAAACATATATCCATCCTAAGATAAAATACAGAAAATAGTATAAGGGCAGACTAGATGGATCATGACGTCTTTTTCTGCTGTCAGTTTTCTATGTTTCTATGTTTCTATCTCTTTTAACAAGCACAGCCATGATGGGAAAAAAGTTGGGCATGATGATTTTGGGCATTATTTAGTTCCTTATCTGGATGATTCTGGGTTGCCAGAATTCCATTCATACTTCTGGCTCTATACTAGTATTTCATAAAGTGTGAATATGACTCCACACATTCCCTAAGGTGCCATTTCCCCCCCATCTTCCCATCCAGTGTCTTTCAACATGGTTGGTTTTTTTTAGTTCTTTCCCCTATGTACTTTCTTTTGCCTTCATATAGAACAACCCAAGATCCGTCTCCCTCGCCATCTCCGACAGACATACATCAAGAAAGTTGGAGAGCAAATCAACATGGTAATCCCATTCCAGGTAGGCAACTGGTTAAGAAAGGAGAGACAGTACTCAGTTTCCCAGACTTTTTATGAGGTCTCTGCATTTGGTGTGAAACATGGATTAACACATTCTTTACAATGTTTCCCCCCTCCTCTTAAGTCAAATAGTATCTACATCTGATTCAGTAACATTCCTTAGCAAGTGTTATCAAGTTTAATCATTATGCCCAGAAGCCAAACCTGATCACTCCTGCTTTCTCAGGCTGATAGTTAACAGGGAAGGAATGGAGTCTTGATGGGATTTCAAATGGAAAAAGCTCACAGTTTTCCCCCTCAACTGCCGCTTTATTAATTCAATCTCAAACGGCATGCTGTGCAGTCCATAATGTTGGTGTATTGTCCACACATATTGCTTTATATATAAAGGTTCTAACTGTGTTTATGTAGAGCCTTAAAAAAGTCTTGGCCAGTAATCTGTCTCTCAAGTTGGCAACTCCAAATCTCAACTAGCAAATGCTCTGTCCTACACATTGGGAAGAAGAATCTGAACTCCAAATACGAACTGAATAATCAAATTATCACAGATAATCCCCACCACTCGGTTAAAGACCTTGGTATACTAATAACAAAAGATTTAAGTGCCAAAGCCCACTGCAACAATATAGCCAAGAAGGCTTCAAGAGTTGTAAACCTAATCCTACGTAGCTTCTGCTCTGGCAATCTCACACTACTTACCAGAGCTTACAAAACTTTTGCCAGACCCATCCTCGAATACAGCTCATCTGTTCGGAACCCATATCGCATCTCAGACATTAACACCCTTGAAAATGTCCAAAGATACTTTACCAGAAGAGCCCTTCACTCCTCCACCCGAAACAGAATACCTTATGAGACTAGACTTTTAATCCTGGGCCTAGAAAGTTTAGAACTAAGACACCTTAAACAAGATCTAAGTATTGCCCACAAGATCATATGCTGCAACGTCCTGCCTCTCGGCGACTACTTCAGCTTCAACCACAACAACACAAGAGCACACAACAGATTTAAACTTAATATTAACCGCTCCAAACTTGACTGTAAAAAATATGACTTCAGTACCCGAGTTGTCGAAGCGTGGAACTCATTACCGGACTCCCTAGGGTCATCCCCAAACCCCCAACACTTTACCCTTAGATTATTTACGGTTGACCTATCCAGATTCCTAAGAGGTCACTAAGGGGCGAGTACAAGTGCACTAGTGTGCCTTCCGTCCCCTGTCCTATTGCTCACCTATATCTCCTATACCTTTCTTCTATTCCTATATCTCTTCTTCTATTCTTTCATTGATATGTTCTATTCCTATATCTTCTCTTCTATTATTTCTTAGATATATTTTACTATGAGTATCTCCTCTATAACCTTCATCATGTATTTTACTATGTGTATATAGATATATACCCACTAAAACCCTCATTGTGTATTGGACAAAATAAATAAATAAATAAATAAAATAAATAAAGTTGGCTATTGCATATGCAGTATTTGCTGGTAGAACATAGTCTTCCTCCCTGCTTCTCAATCTTTCTTCAGCACACCTCAGATTCAGCAGTGTCCTCTCTGTGTGTGTGTATGACTGTGTATGCATGTGTGTGTGCATATGTGCGTGTTAAAATCTGATCAGCATGTCATCTTAGTCAGTCCCTACTACTTTTAGATGTTGGTATTGTACTAAAAAGGTTCTGATACCATATTGGATACTCTGCAGACTTTGCAGATGACACTGTTCAAGATTCTCTTGATTAAACAAACCTGAATACATCACTATTTTTAAATCCATCTTGGGATAACCCACCAACATTCTTCTTTTCTAAAAGAGGTTCAATAGCTAACAATGTTTAACGCCATTTTCAGTTGCCAGTCCTACTCTCTCCTCCATCAATATTCTACTTTCCAGAATTTCATTTTTTAGTGTCTACCTCTGTCAACTCAGCACTGCCTCTATTGGGAAATATTCCTGAACTGAACCTCCCATTTTCACTTTATACTCAGAAAGATTTGTAGGGAGTCCTTCTCTAGGCATGGCACTCTTGGAGGAACGTAGATGTAAAATTCTGAATAATAGCAAAAAAAATAAAAAAGTTGGGTAACATTCTCAAATTTCTAATTCTCTTCTCAACTCTCTTTCTCTTCTTGAAAAAGCTGTAGAGTTTTTCACCAACCTCTCCCTTTAACAATATCTAGAGGTGTTTGCTAACATTCTCAACCATTGGCCCCCATTAGAAAATATCAGGGAGACTCTGATTCACTAAGACACAATCTCCATTATAACTAAGTATTATTTGGTTACTGTAATGAGGAATATATAACCTTCATTCTAAATTACATGGCTGTAACCATCCTTTAACTCTTCAGATGGCTTCTTTGGCATTTTGTAGTACATTTGTTTAAAAAAAAAAAACACAATACACCGGTGAATAATATAGCAAAGCAGAAAAAACTACGCCAAGTTGCAATGCAAATCTCATCCACTTTGGACACTAATTCCACCTTATTATTACTGATTTTGAGTCAGCAAATCTCTCTGAATGTTGTACAAACTCTAATTTGTTATTTCTGGGGGTCATTGACATTCCCTTGGAAAATGAAATGAGTTCTGCTAAGTGGAAGACCTCGGTGCTGATGCTAAACGTTTTATCCACTCCAGGGTAAACCTCGTCCTAAGGTCACCTGGTCAAAAGATGGGCATCCTCTCGATCCCAAGGAGATCCACATCCGTGACTCTGATTTTGATACCATCCTCTTCATTCGCAAGGCTGAGCGACATCATTCAGGCATCTACACCCTCTCAGTTCAGATTGAGAGCATGGAAGACAAAGCTGATATCAAGATCCGTGTTGTAGGTAAGGACCACTTTGCTTTTCATAGACAAAACTGCAGACTAACAGAAAAAAGGAAGACAAGAAGGAAGGAAGATAAAGAAAGGGAAAGAAAGAAAGAAAGAAAGAAAGAAAGAGAAAGAGATAAAAGAAAAAAGAAAAGGGGAGGGAGGGAGTTGTTTGCTGTTTGGGTCAGAAGACAAAGTGTGTGCACAGATGGACAGTCTCAAATGTTCATTACTGAGATATTTATATGAATCATAGTTTCAGTAGAACCTGTTTGCCTAAACCAGTGATGGTGAACCTTTTTTTCCTCGGGTGCTGAAAGAGCATATGCCCACACCCATAATTCAATGCTTGGGGTGGGTGAAAACAACTTCCCCTGCCCACCGGAGGCCCTCTAGAAGCCAGAAAAGGCCTGTTTCCCAACTTCTGGGGGGCCCAGTAGGCTTGCGTTTCGCCCTCCCCAGACTCCAAAGGATTCCCTGGAGATAGGGGAGGGTAAAAATGCCCTTCCCCATCCCCCCAGAGGATCCCTGGAAGCCCAAAACGCCCTCCGAGAGCCTCTGTACAAGCCAAAAATCAGCTGGCTGGCACACCCGTGCATGTTAGAGCTGAACTAGGGCAATGGCTCATGTGCCAGCAGATAGGGCTCCGTGTGCCACCTGTGGCACCCGTGCCATAGGTTCGCCATCACTGTCTTAAACATTTTTGTGCAAACTTTAATTTCTTTAATGCTAATTATTTTTCACATCCAGCCCCATCGAACATCTAGTATTTATAATGCCTATGTGGCCTTCTTATCCCTATGTAAACCATTTCCATCTGTTCTCTCACCATACAATTAATACCTGCATTCTCTTTCACTGGGTACTATGAGAACAACAGGTATATGCCACTTACATCAATGACTTGAGGGCTTCAGTATGCTGGGGAAACAGCTTACTGAAAATGAGTCGGCCAAGGAAACTTTGGGGAGGGTGCCAGGAAATTCAATGAGTGGTCTCTTTTGGTGAGCTGCATGAATTATGGGGAGGTGATAAGCAGACTGCCTTATTAAAACCCACAAGCAGTGCAAGCTCCTTTAATAGCTGTTTAAAGACATTCACTAACGAAAGCTAAACTTAGAGTTCCAGCTTCTTCTTACTATCTTGTAATTTGAGCCTTGAACCAGTCTTACACAAACCACCTGTCCCCTTGCAGGTAAAATTATCTCCGCTTTCTAATGTGTATCTTTCTCTCCGAAGCACAGGGAGAGTTTATGCAGACACGGGATATATGAACCTGCCTTCTATTTTGGCTGGGGGTAGTCCACTCAGACCAATAGAAGTTTTCAAGACCTCTGGCAGGAAAATGTCTTTGCCATTACCTGCTACTTAATCTTTTAATAGGAAATGCCAGTAGGTGGAAACTGAGACCACCAGTAGGAAAAGCAGGGGCTCTGCAAAGGATTACAGAGGTTCTTCTTTTTTTAAAGTACAAATCATTACAAATACAATTCTTTCCAGGTCATTAAATAAACCCTTTATTGGATCTCAAAGATCCGGTTTTTATCCAATTTTAATTTATGTATATTATAGCATGCACTTGGACCTTCTTATTGCCGTGGTTGCTCTTGAGCATACAGTTCACGGAGGATAACCACAGTACAAAGAGAATTGCTGTTGGGAATGTTCATTTAGAACCTTCTACCTTCCAAAGAATTGGGGACTCAGAAACGGTTTGGCAGTCTAGGAGAGAAGACTCTTTTCTCCTTCCCTTCCCTTCCTTTCTTTTCTTTTCACTGCAGCTGCTAAACTGTTAATAAGACTTAATAGCATAGACTTAATAGACTTAATCCATAGCCACTCCATTAGTTTCCTTGCCTCTGCGGGAAACCCAGATGCTTGGCGCTCTCAGGTCTGCAAGAGACAGAAAGCATTACACGGCTTTGTTCAGTAAGCATTGAGGGGTGGGGGACATGTAAGAGGTGCAGAGCAGTCCCGATTTCTCTGACCTTTGGGTTTCTTCATCTCATCTGGAGGCATATCACATCTCTCCAGTGTACCTACTTACTATCCCCTGGATGTTTTTTCCTTTGCTGAATGCTTCCCCCTGTCTGTCACCTTCCCTTACCAGCTCTCTTCCTGCCCCCTTGCAAGAGGCTGAGATCATATTCCTTAGCTCTATATTTAAGCATTCTTCGTGAGTTAAATCAAATGTCATTCCTTCCAGTACAGTCCAGAGAACCTCCCTCCCTCCCTCCCTCACCATCCAAATCCCCTTTTGCCTCATGGAAGATTTGAAGGGAAATAAATGTAGGGTCGCCCCACTGATTTTTCTGGAGTGTCCTTTGGACAAAGAATAGATGTGAGATGGTACGGTCCTTATGGCGGCTCTCCATCCCTGCTGGCTGTAACAGGCTCTACTTTGGCTTGCATTTGTACAGAGCGAAGGAATAGCTTTTCCTCATCGATTTTGACTTCTTAAACTATTGACTGGCACAGCCTAGCAGACAGTGCAGGCATTACAGAGCAGGGAGGGTCTCCCTCAACCTAATGGTGAAGCTCTGCAAATGATTCAATTCAATTCAATTTATTAGATTTGTATGCCGCCCCTCTCCGAAGACTCGGGGCGGCTCGCAACAATAACAAAAACAATATTCCAGCGAAAAACAAATCTAATATTAAAAAGCACATAAAACCCTATCATATTTTAAAAAGCAAACAACATATACTTACCCAAACATAAATATAAAAAAGCCTGGGGGAAAGGCGTCTCAACTCCCCCATGCCTGGCGGTATAGATGGGTCTTGATCTTCTGATCCTCCTAGCAGCCTGCTTGGTTTGAAAGGGGTGGGAGTGAGGGAGAAGACAAAAAAAGAGGAGAAACAGGCAGGCAGGCAGGCAGGCAGGCAGGCAGATATGGTGCCGACTTCATTTAAAACAGGACATACAGAGATTCCCCTGCAAAACCAAAATGTATATGGGTGAATAGCAAATAAATTTCAAAGGACTAATACACTCTAATGCACAATTAGAAATGTAAATTGCTATAAGACTTTTAAAAGCTATCTAAATGATATACAGTGAACCCTCGATCATCGCGAGGGTTCCGTTCCAGGACCCCAAGCGATGATCGATTTTTCGCGAAGTAGCGGTGCGGAAGTAAAAACACCATCTGCGCATGTGCAGATGGTGTTTTTACTTCCACCGCCGCAGCGCGTTGCTGGGGAGCGCGCGCGCGTTGCTGGGGCCGCTCCCCAGCTGGGGAGCGGATCTGGGGTTTCCCCAAGCGTGCGCGAGTTGCTGGGGCCGCTTCCCAGCTGGGGAGCGGATCTGGGGTTTCCCCAAGCGCGCGCGCGTTGCCGGCTCCGCTTCCCAGCTGGGAAGCGAAGCTAGGCTGCCCCAAGCGCGCGCGCGTTGCTGGGGCTGCTCCCCAGCTGGGGAGCGGATCTGGGATTTCCCCAAGCGCGCGCGCGTTGCCGGCTCCGCTTCCCAGCTGGGAAGCGAAGCTAGGCTGCCCCAAGCGCGCGCGCGTTGCTGGGGCTGCTCCCCAGCTGGGGAGCGGATCTGGGGTTTCCCCAAGCGCGCGCGCGTTGCCGGCTCCGCTTCCCAGCTGGGAAGGGAAGCTAGGCTGCCCCAAGCGCGCGCGCGTTGCTGGGGCTGCTCCCCAGCTGGGAAGCGAAGCTAGGCTGCCCCAAGCGCGCGCGCGCCGCCCGCCCGCCCACGCTGTTGCCGGCTCCGCTTCCCAGCTGGGAAGCGGAGCTAGGCTGCCCCAAGCTCGCGCGCGCCGCCCGCCCGCCCACGCTGTTGCCGGCTCCGCTTCCCAGCTGGGAAGCGGAGCTAGGCTGCCCCAAGCTCGCGCGCGCCGCCCGCCCGCCCACGCTGTTGCCGGCTCCGCTTCCCAGCTGGGAAGCGGAGCCTAGGCTGCCCCAAGCTCGCGCGCGCCGCCCGCCCGCCCACGCTGTTGCCGGCTCCGCTTCCCAGCTGGGAAGCGGAGCTAGGCTGCCCCAAGCTCGCGCTCCAGCCCACCGCCGCTGGGGTCTTACCGGGGCAAGAGGGGGAAGACCCAGGGAAGCCTCTGCCCGGCGGGGAAACTCCACCATCTACGCATGCGTGGAAGGGCACGCATGCGCAGATGGTGGAGTTTACTTCCGGGTTGAAAACTAGCGAAATAGCCCTTTCGCGATCCTTGAGGACGCGAAACTCGAGGGTTCACTGTACTGTACTTTAAAAATGAAGATATTCCCTTTACTACCCCCACCCCATCAATTCTTTCAGTCCTATTGTGTTCATTTTGTAATTTTGAATGTACTAAATAGCCTTATGCCTGGGCTCTTCTGTTTCTATAATGTGTCTCTTTGTCTATCTCTCCCTCTGCAGAAAAACCAGGCCCAGCACACAATGTTCTGGTGAAGGAGGTATGGGGCTTCAATGCCTTAGTAGAATGGGAGCCTCCCAAGGATGATGGGAACTCAGAGATCACTGGCTACTCCATCCAAAAAGCTGACAAGAAAACCATGGTAATGTCAATTTTCTTTATAGCTCCCTTTGCTAATTTATGGACATGTTGAGCTTTTCTGGCCCTTATTGAAAAAGTGTTAGCTATGTGGTTGACATGATGGCACATAAGGAAGCAATAAATTTCTTGCAGGATGTAATTAGAATGGATTTGGGTGTTAACAATCGTATTGTGTGTATGCTTAGCCAGGTACACTGACTACTGGTCTTTTCCAGATCCAAATCAAAGTGCAATGTTTGGTTTTTAAAGACTTTTGGGACTTGAAACAGAGTCCATATGTTTCTACCCATAAATTAACAGCTTCAGTGGAGAATTTCCTTTAAGCTCCTTACTATCAAAAATGGTATAAATAGAATGAATAGAAGACAAGAGCTATCCAGACTGTTGATCATTTCAAACTCACAATCTCTCTCATATGCATACACCTCAACTGGTCACCTGAACACATTATAAAAGAGAGGCATCTATAGATAGATAGATTCTTAGCACATCCTCGGTTAACATTCATTTAAGCATATGTAGTTTGCACGCAGCAGGCTTATTGCTGAGATTATCAGAGAAAGTACATAGCTACTACCACTGCAGGAGTTCCACTTACCAAAATAATTCTCTGTCAAAATTCAGTTCAGTTACAGCTAAACGATCAAGCAGTAATTCCAAGAACGCTGTGTGAACAGCATCCAAAGATCTAAATTATGTGCTTTGGGGATTTAGAGTAATTGCTGCTTTCTGCCCAGAATGATATCTTAAGAAAGAGTGTCCTTTTCAGACATGGTGTATCAACTCGTGCCATTGATTTATTTTAGGCACTGTGTTATGGATCCCAACAAGGATTCTGAGTAAGGGGATATGATACAATAAATTTCTCTGCTGGGATAATCTATGGACAGAAAAAGAGATTCGCTTTTGGAACCTTCCTTTTTTGAATAAGGAAACATCAGATACAGTTGTCATTCTATTCATTTTGCTTTCAGGAGAAAAAATTAGATGTGTTAGGGCAGATGAAAAAAAAATTGGGTGGTCTGTTTGAGAAGTACCTCTTTCCCTGTCCATTAACCTTATATGTATGTTGTTGCGTAGGACAGCTTTTGATGGTGTAGGCCAGTGATGGTGAACCTTTGCATTGGACGGGGAATAATACTCGGACACGAGCTGGATGAAAACGGGTCACTTTATTGAATTACAGAAAGAGACCTGCAGAAGAAACTAAATGGGGCGGAATACCTGACATAACATACCTGGGCAACTAATGGGCGAACTCCTTGCTTGGTAAGAGTGAAGCGTGACACGTCTTCACCCAAACCTAAAGCCACGCCCAGCGTGTGGGAGGGCTCAGCCCCATGACCCAGAAATGGAAATGACGTGGATGAGCCCCAAGCGTTCCTCCCTCCCACCACTCCATCCGGGGAGGAAGCATGAGTTGTGTGAAGAAGGAACCCATCACCTTTTAAAAGATGCCCAAGGGAGAACACACAGTTGCAACTGACACCCTTTTCCGCCCCGTTTCTGCCAAATAGTGACCAAAACCAAAATAAATTCAAATCAACCTATTTACAAACCGATACCCCTAACCCTTAGAAACCTCACCTGGGGAGGGCAAAAACAGCTTCCCCTGCCTCTTGGAGGGCCTCTGGAGGCTGAAACGGCCTGTTTCCCAACTTCTGGTGGACCCAGTAGGCTCATGTTTTACCCTGCCGAGGTTCCAAAGACTTCTCTGGAGCCGGGGAAGGGTAAAAATGCCCTCCCACATTCCCCCAGTCTCTCTGGAAGCCAAAAATGCTTTCGCAGAGCCTCTGTGCCAGCCAAAAATCAGCTGGCTTGCACACTCATGTACGTTTGAGCTGAACTAGGGCAACGGCCCGTGTGCCAGCATATATGGCTCCGCGTGCCACCTGTGGTACCCGTGCCGTAGGTTCGCCATCAGTGGTGTAGGCCAAGATGCTCTGTTAGTTTGTATTCCTGTGCATAACTCAATTATGCTCTCAATTTAAATGGATATTTAATGTCTCATTCAAAATATGATACACCCATGCTGCTGGATTTGAGGGTTATCCTGTAATTTCTGCTGTGGAAGATCTGGGTATCATCCTCCTTCTCCTCCTCTCTAGACAGGACATTGTTGTATAGCATCATGTCAAAACCTGCCAGTTGGGATTTGGTCATCAGTAGCAAATGTATGATATCTGTTTAAAATCTTCACTAGTCTAAATGCAGTGATCAATAAGACATTTCTATGTTTAGCTCCAAACTTATCTCATTCCTTATCTCCCTGTCATCCTTTTTCTGTCTGTTCCTGATCTTATCCTCAGGAATGGTTCACTGTATATGAACACAACCGCCTTACCCGTTGCACCGTGTCTGATCTCATCATGGGCAATGAATATTACTTCCGGGTCTACAGTGAGAATATCTGTGGACTCAGTGAGCAACCTGGGGTCTCCAAAAACACTGCAAACATCCAGAAAACTGGTAAGCTCATTTATTTATTTATTTATTTATTTATTTATTTATTTATTTATTTATTTATTTATTTATTTATTTATTTATTTATGTATGTATGTATGTATTTATTTATTTATTTATTTATTTATTTATTTATTTATTTATTTATTTATTTATTTATTTATTTATTTATTTATTTATTTATTGATTGATTGATTGATTGATTGATTGATTGATTGATTGATTGATTGGATTTGTATGCCGCCCCTCTCTGGGGACTCGGAGCGGCTCACAGCAACAATAAAACAGTGTACAATAGTAATCTAATATTAAAAAACGATTAAAACCCATTAATATAAAAACCAAACATACATACATACATACCATGCATAGAATTGTAAAGGCCTAGAGGGAAAGAGGATCTCAATTCCCCCATGCCTGACGGCAGAGGTGGGTTTTAAGTAGCTTGCGAAAGGCAAGGAGGGTGGGGGCAATTCTAATCTTTGGGGGGACTTGGTTCCAGAGGGCCGGGGCCGCCACAGAGAAGGCTCTTCCCCTGGGTACCACCAAGCGACATTGTTTAGTTGACGGGACCCGAAGAAGATCCACTCTGTGGGACCTAACTGGTCGCTGGGATTCGTGCAGCAGAACGCAGTCCCTGAAATAATCTGGTCCAGTGCCATGAAGGGCTTTATAGGTTATAACCAACACTTTGAATTGTGATCGGAAACTGATCGGCAACCAATGCAGACTGCGGACTGTTGGTGTAACATAGGCATATTTGGGAAAGCCCATGATTGCTCTCGCAGCTGCATTCTGCACGATCTGAAGTTTCCGAACATTTTTCAAAGGTAGCCCCATGTAGAGAGCGTTACAGTAGTCGAGCTTCGAGGTGATGAGGGCATGAGTGACTGTGAGCAGTGACTCCCGGTCCAAGTAGGGTCGCAACTGGTGCACAAGGCGAACCTGGGCGAACGCCCCCCTCGCCACAGTTGAAAGATGTTTCTCTAATGTGAGCTGTGGATCGAGGAGGACGCCCAAGTTGCGAACCTTCTCTGAGGGGGGCAGTGATTCTCCCCCCAGGGTAATGGACGGACAGATGGAATTGTCCTTGGGAGGCAACACCCACAGCCACTCCGTCTTGTCTGGGTTGAGTTTGAGTTTATATACCTAGATGGCTTGAAAAAATAACGAGGCCAAAGTAATTGGCAGAGAGGACTCAACGTTTATCCCAAATTCAGGAAGAGCAGATATATCCTCTCTTTCAAACATTGATTTATTTAGTTAACTTTTACACAGTCATTATTTTTGCACCCCAGAGACGTAAAAACCCAATTTTTATAAATCCATGATGTCTATCACAACACTCTACCGTCTCGGGATATGCTGACCAGGTGTTCCTTCCGTTGATAAACAGGGGCATGGAAAAATGGCATTGAACCAGCAGTCCACCTGCCACCTTTACTCATTCTGTGCTTGATTTGTGCTTGATTTAAAAAGAGATCATGAATCAGCCACTGTGAAAGTTAAGCTACAAAGTTGCCCTTCACTTAGCATAAGTAGTTTGTGGAAAAGGAGTGGCATCACACAACCCTAACCCTCAAGGGGATGGGAGAAAGCCAAGGAGTAGGGCAAGCTGAAAGTTTCTGTCAATGGGGACCCATCTGCCTGCAAATTCCATCACTACTGTTAGAAAATGTCTTCACAGAAAATCTTCCTACATGTTTGTATCAGTTATTAATGGGCTCAGCTGTCAAAGGGTGGTAAGAGCATGAGTGCAGGGGGATGGAGTGCCAACTTTGAGAAAAGGGGATGCTTGTATAAGAGAGGAAGAAGGTAAAGTGTTGGTTATGACCTTTAAAGCCCTACATGGCAATGGACCAGATTACCTCCGGAACCTCCTGCTACCGCACGAATCCCAGCGACCGATAAGGTCCCACAGAGTTGGCCTTCTCTTGGTCCCGTCGACTAAACAATGTTTTTTGGTGGGCCCCAAGGGAAGAGCCTTCTCTGTGGTGGCCCCAGCCCTCTGGAACCAACTCCCCCCAGAGATTAGAACTACCCCCACCCTCCCTGTCTTTCATAAACTACTCAAGACTCATTTATACCGCCAGGCATGGGGGAGTTGAGATATTCCTTCCCCCTAGGCCATTACAAGTTATGCATGGTATGTTTGTGTGTATGTTTGGTTTTATAATAGGGGTTTTTAGTTGTTTTTATTATTGGATTGTACATGTTGTGTTTATTATTGTTGTTAGCTGCCCCGAGTCTGTGGAGAGGGGCGGCATACAAATCCAATAAATTATTATTATTATTATTATTATTATTATTATTATTATTATTATTATTAAATGGTAATTCAAAGGAGGTATGATTTAAAAATCCTGGGTTTTCTAGAACCTCTTGAGAATGCTTGAGAAATTGACCCACGGAACAGATAATAAATTAATTTTCTTTCTACCAGCCTGCATATTTGCAAATTAGGTAAATATTCTTGGGTCAGGGAAACATATTTTTTAAAAATTATAGCACACTTGGCAAAAAAATTCATCCTGAGGATGAAATACTAATATGTACTTTAAGATGTCAGTTACAGGAATATTTATGCATTAAAAAAAAAAAAATCACATGTCACTGCTAAAATAGGCTTATGTAAAGAACAAAATCAGCAAAATTGATCCGGGAATGGTTCTTATATGCATCTGATCAAGTCCAATACCATTCAATGGGATACTTCAGATCGTGCAGAATGCAGCTGCGAGAGCTATCATGGCCTTTCCCAAATATGCCCATGTAACACCAACACTCCGCAGTCTGCATTGGTTGCCGATCAGTTTCTGGGCACAATTCAAAGTGTTGGTCTTCACCTAAAAAGCCCTTCATGGCACCGGACCAGGGTATCTACGAGACCGCCTTCTGCCGCATGAATCCCAGTGACCAGTTAAGTCCCACAGAGTGGGCCTTCTCCGGGTCCCGTCAACAAAACAATGTCATTTGGTGGGGCCCAGGGGAAAAGCCTTCTCTGTGGCAGCCCCGGCCCTCTGGAACCAACTTCCCCCGGAGATTAGAATTGCCCCCACCCTCCTTGCCTTTCGTAAGCTCCTTAAAACTCACCTCTGCCATCAGGCATGGGGGAACTGAGATATTCTTTCCCCCTTGGCCTTTACAATTTATGCATGATATGTTTGTTTGTAGGGATGTTTGTTTTTACAATAAGGGTTTTTTAGTTGCTTAGTATTGGATTTATATGATGTTTTTTATTACTGTTGTTAGCTGCCCCGAGTCTACGGAGAGGGGCGGAATACAAATCCAATAAATAAATAAATACTGTGAGGAAATTTGAGGATAAGTTTGGAGGTTGAATCCACTGATGATTATCTTGGCTTTTTATTCTTCTAGGCCTGATCAGTAAAAAGTACAACTATAAGGAACACGATTTCAGCATGGCCCCCATCTTCATCACTCCACTGATAGACCGAACAGTAGTGGCTGGCTATACCACTGCCCTGAACTGCGCAGTGAGGGGACATCCCAAAGTATGTACCAGATAAATAGGAGACATCCAGTTATTGGAAGAAACCATCTGAGTCAACTGAATGGTGCAAGAAAATAGGAAAGAGCAGATGTGTGGAAAGATAATGGTTTCTACTTTATCAGATAATTTTAAAGATAAAATTAACTTATAAATAATGAGAAAATATTACACCTGATTCAAGTGTATTTAGGGAGATTTGGAGGGTGGGGGTTATTGAAGCCTTCCCTTGCTTGCTACTTCTCCCCAGCAAAGTTCTTCCTTTTCTACTTGCAACCAATTTTTTCCTCAGCTAGACTGTCAACTAAATGAACCAGGCTGAGAAAAAGAAATTCAGGCCATTTTGCGAGAGAACCCATAGTGTCTTTCTCTCCAGCCTTCTTGCCATGAATGTATGTTTGCTGTGTAATTCCCATCTTATATTTATGCTTGGCAAGTTGGCTATAGATGCCTGAGGAAAAGGACAAATAATTAATGAAGAAAAGGGAAGGAAGAAGGATAAAGAGGAGGTAGAAGGAAACAGCTGGAAACAGTTTCTGTGAAAATCTAGTAACCTGCTGCATTAGATCAAAGGCTTATATTCTTTAAGTATTCTTTTCAAACTGACCAGTCAAATGATTCCAGGGAAGCCATTTCAATGCATACTGGTCATGTGTTAACTGGTGTCTGTGGATTTATACTTTGTGAATTTGTCCAATCTAATTATAAAGAATAGAATAGAATAGAATAGAATAGAATAGAATAGAATTTTTATTGGCCAAGTGTGATTGGACACACAAGGAATTTGTCTTGGTGCATATGCTCTCAACGTTCATAAAATAAAATATACATTTGTCAAGAATCATGTGATACAACACTTAATGATTGTCATAGGGGTCAAATAAGCAATGAAGAAGCAATATTAATAAAAATCTTAGGATATACGCAACAAGTTACAGTCATACAGTCAACATGGGAGGAAATGGGTGATAGGAATGATGAGAAAAACTAGTAGAATAGAAGTGCAGATTTAGTAGAAAGTCTGACAGTTTTGAGGGAATTATTTGTTTAGTAGAGTGATGGCGTTCGGGAAAAAACTGTTCTTGTGTCTAGTTGTCTTGGTGTGCAGTACTCTGTAGCGACGTTTTGAGGGTAGGAGTTGAAACAATTTGTGTCCAGGATGTGAGGGGTCAGTAAATATTTTACCCGCCCTCTTTTTGACTCGTGCAGTGGCAATAGATTCTTTAATATTCAGAATACAGTGGTACCTCTACCTAAGAACGCCTCTTCTTAAGAACTTTTCTAGATAAGAACTGGGTGTTCAAGATTTTTTTGCCTCTTCTTAAGAACCATTTTCTACTGAAGAACCCGAGCCCAGAAAAATTTCCCAGGAAATTTGAGAGCGGCACGAAGGTCCGGCCAGTTTCCTGCCATTCCCCCTTTAATCCTGGACATCTCGGGCTTTTCTGGGCTGCCAAAGGAGCCTTTCAGTGGTGCTTAAGGAGACTTTGGCAATCCAGAGTGAACGGAGCATTTTCCTTTCTCTGGGCGCTTGGAGAGGGAATAAACCACTTCACTGTGATGGAAGCAGGTAGCAGCAGCAGTCACCTTTCGGTCAAAGGAGCGGGAGGTTCCCGCCTCTCACCCGCCCAGGTTTCTCTCTCTGGCGCAGTGTATGGGAGGCAGCCTCGTGCTGGGTGTATGGGAGACACGTGTTCCTCCTCGCCACCTCCGAGTCCCTCTTTTGTTTTAAGACTTAAAGTTTTGTATTTTTTTGATTCCTCTCCCCTCCCCTTCTTCCTTCTGCAGTAACAGTCCTCCTCCTCTTCTTCTTCCTCCTCCCCCCACCCGAATTCCAAGCTTTTATTTCTTTCCTAATAGGTTTGCACACATTATTTGCTTTTACATTGATTCCTATGGGAAAAAGTTCTTCTACTTACAAAGTTTTCTACTTAAGAACCTGGTCACGGAACGAATTAAGTTCTTAAGTAGAGGTACCTCTGTATATTATTTCTTCTGCCTTGGGTCTTCTTTTGATGGGATGTGTTGTCTCCTAATTAAAATGTAATATGAATGGTTCTGGATTTGGAGTACTGGAAGGACAGCCAAAATACAGCTTTTAGAACATTGCTAGAATGTACACATAACATTAATTTGACTTTTATAGAGTTTTCAAATCAAAATAGTTTATTCTGGAATTATAAAATTTTATGATACAATGTATGGCCAGGGGTTAAAATAGAGTGTGATGGTGAAGGTATTTGACTTAGATTGTTTTTTCCATTTATCCCACTTGTTTGTATTCCCAGCCCAAAATAATCTGGATGAAGAACAAAGTGGATCTCAGTGGGGACCCCAAATTTCTGCAGAAAAACAACCAAGGAGTGTTGACCCTTAATATCCGTAAACCAAGTCCTTTCGACAGTGCCACTTACTCCTGCAAGGCCATCAATGAACTGGGCGAGGCCATAATGGAGTGCAGGCTGGAAGTTAAAGGTGATTTGGAATGAAAATGGCATGGCCTGAAAATGCATCAGCACCAGCTGCAGCTAAGCCTCTAACTTTTCCCAATATTGTGCTCACACATGAACCATTCTCTAGAATTGCCACCCTTTGCTAACTCGTTTTTATTGAGCATGTCACCCTTCTTATCACATTTCTAGATTTTTTAATTGTTTCCTGGCATTTCTTTGTACCTGTTTTTTTTTAACAAGAAAAAGCTTTTGTTGCATGCACCAGTCCCAGCTTTGTTTAGCGTTAACAAGTAGAGCATTATTACATCTTTTACAGATGATTGGACCATTAATTAAGGCAATTGTCTGTTGCTTCTGTGGCTTTTGCTTCCCATTCAAGGCTTATGGGCATTAGTCATGGACAGACTTTTGAATCAGTTTCTTTCCTGGTATGTGTATGTGTGTTAATTACAGGTTTACTTTGTTTCTCGTTTTTCTTTTACAGCAAAGTAGCTCTTTAACCAAAAAGGAAAGGAAATAAATAATGCAAGGAAATACATTATAGCCAGCTCTTGCTGCTAAGCGCAGAACAGAAGCTGATTAATAATTCATTATTAAAACTTCAGACATGCTCAGGGAGAGAATTACCCCAGTTCACACTTGAATCTTTAGATAAGGAAGAATCTTTCCCTCATATTCTCCCTTGTGCACTTATTTATATCTTTTAAAAGGATCCTCTGGGAACACAATGCACCACCGATAGGGCCAAGGAGTCAACAATTTGGGCAAGAGCTACATTAGTACCCCCTGCATTTGTGAGGCATGATGGTGGCTTCACTTGAAGGCATGTTTCGCCCAAGTAGATCTGACTTAAATAAGAATGCAATACAGTGATCCCCTGCTCGTTGCGAGGGTTCCGTTCCAGGACCCCCCGCAACGAGCGGGATTTCGCGAAGTAGCGCTGCGGAAGTAAAAACACCATCTGCGCATGTGCAGATGGTGTTTTTACTTCCGCAGCGCTAGCGAGGAGCCGAAGATTGGGGGCGGCGCATGTGTTTTAAAACGTCCCCGCCGACATGGGGGGCTCGCTAGCACCCCCCCGAACCCCCAACCCAGGTTTGGGGGGGTGCTAGCGAGCCCCCCATGTCAGCGGGGATGTTTTAAAACACACGCGCCGCTTTCCAATGAGTCCCGAAGACAAACGGGGAAGTTTGACGTTTGTCTTTGGGACTCATTTGAAAGCGGCGCATGTGTTTTAAAACGTCCCCGCCGACATGGGGGGCTCGCTAGCACCCCCCCAAACCCCCAACCCAGGTTTGGGGGTGTGCTAGCGAGCCCCCCATGTCGGCGGGGACGTTTTAAAACACCCCGCGCGACTTTCCAATGAGTCCCGAAGACAAACGCGTTGTCTTCGGGACTCATTGGAAAGTCGCGCGGGTGTTTTAAAACGTCCCCGCCGACATGGGGGACTCGCTAGCACCCCCCCGAACCCCGAACCCGGGTTTGGGGGTGTGCTAGCGAGCCCCCCATGTCGGCGGGGACGTTTTAAAACAGCCGCGCTGCCCCCAATCTTCGGCTCCTCGCTAGCGGGCAGGCAGGCAGCTCCTCGCTAGTGGGCAGGCAGGCGAGAGCTAGCGCCAGCGAACGGCTTGTCCGCGCTCGCTCTCGCCGCTTTGGAGCTGAGTCCTGAAGCGAATTCGCTTCAGGACTCAGCTCCAAAGCGGCGAGAATGAACGGTGTGGGCGGGCGAACGGCGGGCGGCAGCGAGGAGTTTGCGTGGGCGGTGGGGAAACTCCTTGCTGATGCCCGCTGCTCGCCCTCCCGCCAGCAAGAGGGGGAAGCCGCCCAGCAGCTGATCTGCCGGGTGCCATCTACGCATGCGTGCCCATAGAAAAAAGGGCACGCATGCGTAGATGGTGTTTTGACTTCCGGGTTGAAAAATCGCGAATTACCCTGTTCGCAATGGTCGGGGACGCAATAACTGGGGGATCACTGTACTTCCTGGTTTGACCATCTGGTTATTGGAGATACCTCATAACTGAGAGATCAAAGAGACATTTTTAGTAATCAGTAACACGTTTGCTGACATACTCTTAATTTTAGTCCTGTTTTTAATTTGTAAACGTGCAAAGAGTTAATCATTTGCTTTTTGTGCACATTTGATGCAATAAGGAGAAAAAGCGATAGAAATCCCTTTTTGATTACCAGTCTACTGAGGGAAGAAGAAATCAGAGATATCTTTACCTCCCTTTTGGTTCCTTCTTTAGGCAATTTCACAATTAGATTAGATTAGATTAGATTTATTGGATTTATATGCCGCCCCTCTCCGCAGACTCAGGGCGGCTCACAACAATGGCAAAAACAGTACATAGTGACAAATCCAATACCCACCAATCCAATTACAATTTTAAGTTAAGAAATTCATAAAACAACCCCAATACTGTATATATAAAGAACAAGCACACAATCAATCAAACACCAAAACAACATGGGCAAGGGGGAGATGTTTCAGTTCAGATTGAATCTAGTTAATTGCACAATGCTTCCCCTGCTCACAATGTTGATTAAAATTCTTGAGATTCTGCTTATGCTGCACAAGTAGCAGGAATGTTTGTATCCTAAAAATGAAACATTGGAGTCATTTGGCAGCCAGGAAAAGTGCCAAAGATGGCAAGATCTGTTGTAAAAGGAATTGGGCAAAATGGATTTCTGAAGGAAAACATCATTTACACCACACATTGTGCCTGTGTAAATCCATATTCTATTATTTCAAAACTTTCATTGCATCTTTTGGTCTCGAAAGACCATGGTATCATGCTCTGGACTCCACAGAGCAGGAAGTCTGGGTAGGTTAGTGTGGAAGATATCTACAAGCAGCAGATTCCTCCCTCTCCATGTCTCTGAAATAATCCAATGGCCACTATGATTGTTTCCAGCTACGTCACAGGAGATATCAGAACGTGCTTCCGGGACTCCGGCTCTGGATTTTGCCTCAAGGTTTACCCCTGAAGCCTTTTCCACTGATGGATATAGTTACAAGACAGTGGAGATTTGCAGTCAGTTTTCCTTATCCTAATGATTGACCAGGGCATCTTTCGTGTCTTGCTGTGCTCTTAGCATACCACGTCGCTTGCAGAGACTGCCTTCATGACTGTTGACATATTCGAATAGGTTTCATCAGCTCAGTCTACTGAAATCTATCTTTACATACTCGGGATAGACATGTCCCTATCTTGGCAAAGTTCAAGTAGACGCATCGGCTACTCTCAGACTAGTTTGGCCAGCCTGTCGAAGCTGTTGCCTGGGGTGGCCACTGCACATACTACAGCTATTAGGAGCCACAGGTGAGAGCTGAGTGACAGGTGGGGACCAAAGGTGAACAAGCTGCCCTAAAAGCTGCCCTAAATGAGCTATTGTAAAAGGACACAGCATGCCCCTACACCAGAGGTGCTACCCCTTCCTGAGCACCCCGTACACCCCATTTTAAAACTAAACCATATAATATTAAACCACAGCCACAAAGAGGGTGATTTCTTCAGCTCAGTTGAGACTGCAAAAACCACGAGCATTCATATTTAAGCTATCATCCTACTATCTTCTCCATTGACAGTTATTCCCAATGATTTTAAAAACTTTTGTTCTTTCTCCCATAGACTGAAAGCACATTAAGCGTGATGTTATCTGCACACTTGAAAACCTAAAACTAAGACAATTTATTCACTCAGTCATCGTTCCACCAAGATTTAATTAATAGCTGAGTACCAGGAGTGGGTTCCAACTTAACTCGCTGTCGGTTCGCTCCCTCCTGCGTTGTGTGGGCATACTGCATTGGTGTGCCTCGTGGGCACATCCCATGGGCACAGTAACAAAAAATCCAAATGAATGAATGAATGAATGAAATGAATAAATAAATAAATAAGAAAGCTGAAAAAAAGATGGCAACTGCATGCACAGTGGTAGAACTCAGCTTCTGCACCTGCTCAAAAGGAAAATATATACAGTGGTACCTCGGTTAAATCTATTTTCTTTATTTCCTATGGGATAAAAAATCTGAGGAGTGCTATAGTCTAAGCGCTCCAAGCTGCAGGAAGGGTGGGGGCAGCTGCAATACCTGCAGCTTCGGGGGGCTCCTTTCCTCAGTGCTTCGTCTTCTACCTGTAGGCAGCTGCACCAACTTTCTCTTTCCTGGCGGCGGCAACGGCGGTGGCTTCCCTTCGAGTAGCAACAGCGCTGGGAACGTCACGTGATGAAGGGAAGCCACCGGAGCCATCTCAGCAGTTGCCGCCGCTCCAGCAGCTTCCCTTCATTATGTGACGTTCCCGGCGCTGTTGCTCTCGAAGGGAAGCCGCCGCCGTTGCCACCACCGGGAAGGAGAAAGTTGGTGCAGCTGCCTACAGGTAGAAGACGAAGCACTGAGGAAAGGAGCCCCCCTGAAGCTGCCGGTATTGCAACCGCCCCCACTGGTAACATTTCGAATAATTAACAAAATTTTCTGTGGCTGTTCGGTATCCGAATTTTTGTTTGGATGCCGAAGGAACTTTTTGCTGAAAATTTTGTTTGATATCCGAATGTACGACAACCAAGGCATTTGAGAACCGAGGTACCACTGTATATTAAAAAATTCAAAAAAACCCCTCCAAAACCTCTAAAAAAATAAAAAAAGGAAGATGTAGCACCCATGGACCAGCACCGACCGATCTGGTTTGGTGACGTCATCATGACATCACCTGCGGGTTGCTTCCAGTTCCAGTGAACTGGCCCGGACAGGGAGGAACCCATCCTTGCGAAGTACAGAATTTCAAAGTGGTCCGTAACCAAATATACAGGTAGTCTTCAGCATTTCTGTTGTTGAGTGAGACATTTGTTATGTGAATTTTGCCCTATTTTACAACTTTCTTTGTCATGGTTGTTAAGTGAATCACTGCAGTTTATTTTATTTATTTTTTATTTACTTATTTTGTCAAGAATATATAAGATAATAGATAAAAGTATAAACATGATTTTGAATACATGAAAAGGATACGAATAAAAAAAGGGAAATTACGACACGGACAGTAGGCACATTGGTGTTCTTATGCATACCCCTTACCTCATAGGAATGGCGTGAGGTGAACAATATACAGATTAAGGTTAAAGTTTTGGGGGTTTGGGGAAGAAACCACAGAGTCAGGTAGTACATTCCAGGCATTGAATCACTCTGTTGCTGAAGTCATATTTTCTGCAATTGAGTTTGGAGAAGTTTACCTTAAGTTTGTATATGTTGTTTGCTCGTGCATTGTTGTGGTTGAAGCTGAAGTAGTTATTGACAGGTAGGACATAATAGCAGATAATTTTATGTACAACTTATGTCGGACCAAAGGTGGCGAAGTTCTAAGTTGTCTAAGCCAAAATTTGAAGTCTGGTGGTAAAAGGTGTTTTATTGCAGGTAGAGGAACTGAGGATTCTTCTCGTGAAATATCTCTGTACTCTCTCAATTGTATTAATATGTTACATGTAGTGCAGTTTCCAAACAGATAAGCTGTATTTGAGAATTGGTCTAGCAAATATTTTGTATGCTCTGGTTAGTAGTACAATATTACCAGGAAAATAAGCTATGCAAGATTAAGTTAACAACTCTTATTGTTTTCTTGGCAATGTTATAGTAGGTTCTGGCAATTAGATCTTTAGAAATGAGTACTGCAAGGTCTTTGACAGAGTGTAGGTCTACAAGATCATGTCCATCTAGCTTGTATTTTATTTTCTGATTTTTGTTGCTAATGTATAAGACTGAGGATTAGTTGGTTGAGATTTGCCACTTGTTTGACCAATCTGACAGTCAAGGTAATTTTGAAGGATGGTAGCATTGTTGGTGGTGTTGAATAGTTTTACATCATCAGCAAAGAGAATGTATCATTCATTCATTCATTCATTCATTCATTCATTCATTCATTCATTCATTCATTCATTCATTCAGATTTATCTGCCATCCAACTCCAATAAGACTCCAATGGGTAGCAGATTGTAGTTGCTTTTACTACAATCGTAAAGGTCATTTGTGTAAAATATAAAGAGTGTTGGTCTTAAAACGCTGTCTTGGGAAACAGCATTGTTAACAGGTACAGGATTTGAAAGAGTGCTTCCTATTTTGACCACTTGTTGCCTGTTTGACAAGAAGGCAGCTATCCATTTAAGTTGGAGTCCAAAAAAGCCATAAGATTTGAGTTTTGTAAGTAGTTTGTCATGTAATTAATAGATAATTACTAATTTTCAAAAGTAAATTAATTAAATTAAATTATTAATATAAAATGAATTATAAAATTAAATATAAATAAATAATAAAATTAAACAGAAAATAATAAAACAATAAATCAATATAATAAATAAAATAAAATAAAATTATAAAAAATAATTAAATTAAATTAATAAAATTTATTTTAAAAAAGTATAATTGGTTGATAGTTAGTAATCTGGTTGTTAACTGAATCTTGCTTCTCCATTGACTTTGTCATGTTACAAATGATGATGACATGACCTTGGGACACAGCAACAGTCATAAGTATGAACCATTGCCAAGCATCTGAATTTTGATCACATAATATTGGGGGTATTTCAAAGGTCACAACTGTGAAAAATAGTAACTTTGAACGGTCACTAAGTGAACTGCTGTAACTTCAGGACTAACTGTAGTTTTCTCATCCCACTTACCATGTTTCAAACAAATCTTCTTCTCTCCTTTCATAAGAAACAGGAGTGGGTAGATTATTGGCCTGTTATCCTCACTTGCTTGTGCATTTGTTCCTATGTATTTGTGTTCATTTGCCTGGCAGTTTACATTTCTTCTAAAGGCTGCTAATCGATTGATTATTGAAATTACAGTATTAGCAAATGCTTTGAGAAGCCCAAAAGGCCTACTTTGGCCTGTGTGTGTGTTTCAAAGCCCAACAGTGCCTTAAGTGTTGTGTAGTAATGAACCCAGTGGGAGTTCTATGCTGGTATGGCATCTCTGAAAGGTGTGGCATTCAGACTATCTTGGTAGTTTAATACAAAAAATGAATTGAAAATAAATTGAAACCAATGCCTCCAAACACAAGAGGCGCTTGCTAGATAGAGCACAAGGTACGTCTGCTGCTGAAATGAGAAAGGAAGAAAAACAGCAGATGGCAGCAGCTGACTTATTCTGACTGTGTTCATAAATTGGGCAGGGCTAAGTCTACATAATACTTTTAAGGGAGACCTTTCAAAGCAAGAGACTCTTAGAAAATTGAAAGAAAATCCAGAGGTTGTAACTAGGAAAGTATACTACTGGCAAGAAACTACAGAAATTTCAGTTACAACAAACTAAATACTGATTGAATGTTAGAAAAAGATTTCCAAGAGGGGCAGCTGGATACAGAAACTGATCACTTAGAGAATTAGTCCCCTTTGACCAGCTGAGTTCAAGTAGAAGATTAATAGTTATTAGTCTGAGATGCTTTAATTTACATTTCTGAAAGGCTGAATTTGATATTCTAACAGGCATCTTTATAGTGCTATGATTCTATGTTCTTCTGTCACTCATGAGTCAAGTTAAATTGCAGGCAGACTATTTTCAAACAGTAAGGGGGAACTTGAGATTCTAGGCACTTGCAACTTATTAGCATTCATTTGTAAATTAACATCATGCAATCAATGGAAGATGGTACACAAACAGCAGCAGAGGCAGGGAAAGTCCTCAAACCCCAACTCAGGATGTGAAATTTGTTGTTCAAATGAGTGAAAAGGGGAAAGCAGCTTTGCTCACCTTTTCATGAAACTAAGCAAAGCTCCTAAGCTCATTCATTCTTGTTTCTTTCTTTTTATCTCCTTCTTCCCTTCCTAACAGCACCCCAGTAACCTTGTTGACACAGTTGTCAATTCAGGCAAATGGTGAGTAACATGTTACATTTTTCAGTATATCTACAGAAGGAATAAGTCAAGGTTTGAGAACTAGAGGACAACAATGCATTTGTGTATTCCTGTAGAAAGAAAAGTGACTTGAGTGTACTAGAACAGTGTTTTTCAACCAGTGTGCCGTGAGACATGGTCAGGTGTGCCGCGAAGCTCCGAGAGAGAGAGAAAGCAAGAGAGAGAGAAAGAAAGAGAAAGAAAGCAAGAGAGAGAGAGAAAGAAGGCAAGAGAGAGAAAGAGTGAGAGAGATAAAGAGAACAAGAGAGAGAGAAAGAAAGCAAGAGAGAGAAAGAACAAGAGAAAGAAAGAAAGAGAGAGAGAAAGGGAGAGAAAGAAAGAGAGAGAGAAAGGGAGAGAAAGAAAGAGAGAGAAAGAGAGGGAGGGAAGGAGAGAGAGAAAGACATAGAGGGAGGTAGGGAGGGAGAGAGAAAGAGAGCAAAAAAGAGAGGAAGGAAGAGAAAGAAAGAGATGGAGAGAGAGAAAGAAAGAGGAAGAAAGCAAGAGAGAGAGAGAAAGAAGGCAAGAGAGAGAAAGAGTGAGAGAGATAAAGAGAACAAGAGAGAGAGAAAGAAAGCAAGAGAGAGGAAGAACAAGAGAAAGAAAGCAAGAGAGAGAGAAAGGGAGAGAAAGAAAGAGAGAGAAAGAGAGGGAGGGAAGGAGAGAGAGAAAGACATAGAGGGAGGTAGGGAGGGAGAGAGAAAGAGAGCAAAAAAGAGAGGAAGGAAGAGAAAGAAAGAGATGGAGAGAGAGAAAGAAAGAGGAAGGGAGAGAAAGTGGGAGAGAGAAATAGAGCGAAAGGGAGGAAGAGAGATAATTTTTTGTCCAAACTTTTTTTAGCCCCCCCCCCCCCCGCCCCACTCAATGTGCCCCAGGGTTTCGTAAATGTAAAAAATGTGCCGCGGCTCAAAAAAGGTTGAAAATCACTGTGCTAGAAAATAACCTACCAATTAGGACTACATCTTTTTTAAAAGAGTGGTGCTTACATAGGTTTTACACCATGAATATAGGCAAATTCAGCCTGTCTTACTCAGGTGTGCCATGTAAATCCTAAAAACTGGTTTAAATTCTGGTGAGCCAAAGAATCTTGATGAGTCTCTAACATCAGTCCATTCCCTACTCTCAAGTTTATAGCATCTTCTGTATCCTCCAACCATTTATATGGTAAAATAAAGCCTGAATCCATTACTGTTATTTTAGCACAAAATTTGATGACTTCAGATTTATTTATTTATTTGTTTGTCAAACATGTACAAGTTAGCAAGTATAAATATGAACAAGGACATTAATGAAACGAATACAAATAAATGGGGACAGGATGCCAGGGACAGTGGGCATGCTGGTGTGTTTATGCACGCCCCCTTTACAGACCTCTTAAGAATGGTTACGGTCTAAGGTAGTTTAATGTTGAAGAATGTATCAACGGAGTCGGGTAGAACATTCCAGGCATTGACCATTCTGTTGCTGAAGTTGAATTTTCTGCAATTGAGTTTGAAGCATTTTACCTTGAGTTTGTATCAATTGTTTGCCTGCGTATTATTGAGGTTGAAGCTGAAGAAATTGTTTGCAGGTAAGACGTTTAGCAGACAATTTTGTGTACTATGCTTAGATCATATCATTTCCAGATTGTTCAAGCCCAAAATTTCAAGCCTGGTGATATAAGGGATTCTACTGTGAATATAAGAGTATTTTTTTGGTCAAATATCTCTGGACCTGCTCAATTGTATTAATGTCCTATATACAGTGCAGATTCCAGGCAGATAAGTTGTATTTGAGAATTGGTCTGGCAAAGGCTTTGTTAGCCTAGTTAGCAATACAATGTTACCAGATAAGAAGCTTGGCAAAATTAGGTTAACAATTCTTAATGCCTTCTTGGCAATGTTGTTACAGTCAGTTTTGAGGCTTACATAATTTGAAATGAGCACTCCTAAGTCCTTGACAGAGTGAGGGTCTACGAGGTCATTTCAATCAATTTGTATTTACTGTTCTTCATAGATTCTTGTTGCCAAGGTATAGAACAGAGCATTTATTAGTTGAGATTTGAAGTTGCCAAATGCATGATCATTCTGACACATGGGCAAGGTCTCTTTGAAGAGCAGCAACATTGTCAGTAGTGTTAAATAATTTTACATCATCAGCAAAGAGGATATAGCTGCTTTTAATATGATCTCATAGGTTGTTGATGTAAAGCAGAAAGAGTGTGGGTCCTACAATGCTGCCTTGGGGGACACCGCTATTAACTGGTGCTGGATTTGATGGCATCCCCACCCCCCAATTTGACTTCTTGTTGCCTGTCTGATAGGAACGTGGCTATCCATTTGTGCAGGGATCCGGAAATGCCGTAAGAACATAGTTTTAACAGTAGTTTATCATGTACTACTAAATCAAAGACTTTGCAGAAGTCTATGTAAATTGCATCTATTCCTTTACCCTGGTCAAGATGTGTGGTCCAAATGTTTCTGCAGTGTAGAGTTGCAGATTACAGGACCATTTTTTTCCTGAAACCAAACTGCTTGTTAGAAAGCAGGTTGTTTGTCTCTAAGTGAAAGGGATGGAATGGTTTCTAATTGATTCCATGACTTTACATGTGACATAATACAATGAGATTGGTTTGTAATTTTCTACTAGACTTGGATCTCCCCTTTTTAAAGATATGTGTGACTGTGGTAATGACGGTAGGTCAGGCAATGAGTTGGGTCTGAAAGATACCTCATAGATAGTGCATAGAGGTTCAGCTATGACATGGCACATTTTTTAAAGAAGTAGGCTCATAATCCATCAGAGTCAATAGATAGAGGTGGCTTTAGGTTACATAGTGCCATTTTAATGTTATCTACTATTAAATCAACATGTAGTAAATAGTTACAATTAGTTATGGTACGACTAGGAAATGTGGGGCAGTAACCATTGCTGTAGACCAGTGATTTTCAACCTTTTTTGAGCCGCGGCACATTTTTTACATTTACAAAATCCTGGGGCACACCACCAACCAAAATGACACAAATTAAATAAATAAATAAACAAACAAATAAATAAATAAATAAATAAATACATACATACATACATACATACATACATACATACATACATACATAACCCCCTCGTATATACAATCCCATGTAACATCCCCTTATAAATACAGTCAATCATCAATCATCCCTACTCAAATTTATATCTCATTTCTGGGTACTTCTCCTGTCTTTCCCCCTTTTCTCTCTCATGTTTGTCATTTCTCTCTCTTCCTCCCTTTTTCCCTCATTCCTTTTCCCTCTCACTTCTCCTCTTTTTCCATCCCTGTCTCTCTCCCCCCCTTATGTGTGTGTGTGTATACACACTGGAACCATTTCCAAAACCAGTTGAGGGCTGGGGTTTTTTCTCTTTTATTCTTTTCAAAAAGAGGTGTGGGCTGGGGGGCATTTCTTATTATTTGGGTGCTTTTTACCATATGCTTCAAGAATCACCCCTCTCTCTCTCTTTTGTTTCTCTCTCCTCTCATTCTCTGCCTCAATCATTTCTCCTTTTTTCTCCCCTTTTTGTTCTCATTTCTCTCTCTCCTTTCCTCTCCCTATCTGTCTCTCTTGCTTTCTCTCTCTCTTGCTATCTCTTTTTCTCTTATTTTCTCTCTCTCTCTCTCTCTTGTTCTCTCTTATTTTCTTTCTCTCTCTCTTGTTCTTTCTCTCTCTCTCTTTCTCTCTCCCTCCCTCTTTCTCTCTTTTTCTCACTTTCTCTCTTGTTTTCTCTCTCTCTCTTGCTTTCTCTCTCTCTCTTGTTTTCTTTCTCACACTCTTTCTCTCTCTTGTTCTCTCTCTTGCTATTTCTTTCTCTCCCCCTTTCTCTCTCTCTCTTTCTCACTTTCTCTCTATCTTGCTGTCTGTTGCTGTCACTCACTCTCGTTCTCTCTCCGTTCTTCTCAGCGGAGGCCAGCGAAGGTGATATTCAATGTCGGGAGCGCGCGGGTGGTTGCGCGTGCTCCCTACCCCCCTGCTAGCCGCTCGGAATATTCAAAATAAGAAAAGCCTTCACCGGCGAAGGTTTTTATTATTTGGAATATTCCGAGCGGCTAGCAAGGGGGTAGGGAGCGCGCGCAACCGCCCGCGCGCTCCCGACATTGAATATTACCTTCGCTGGCCTCCACTGAGAACGGAGAGAGAACGAGAGTTGGGCCATTTTTTGTCTCCTGCGTTCCGGGTGCGGGAGGAGCCACGCCGAAAGGCAGGAGACAGCGGAGGAGGAGAGGGGGGCGGGCGGGGGGGCAGCGCCGAAAGGCCGAGGGGGCCGGAGGCACCGTGGGGAGGCAGGGGCGGCCGCGGCTCCCTTCCCTTCTGCTGCCGGCGCCTCCCTGCCCCACCCCCACCCGCGGGCTGGCAGGGAGATGAGGAGCGCGCTTTCGGGGAAGCGACGGTGCTTTGGGGAAGCGACGAGAAGCCATGGGCGCGAGGGGGCCGACTTTCAAAGCAACCTTTGCCGGCCTCCCGTGGGAGGGTGCCAATAGTGGCGGCGGCGGCGGGGGGGGCAATAGCGGGGGGGGGGGGCGAACCGCCTCGCGGCACACCTGACCATGTCTCGCGGCACACTAGTGTGCCGCGGCACACCGGTTGAAAAACACTGCTGTAGACGAAGAATAATATGAAGAACATATTGAAAAAGGTTGGGCTTAACAGCTTCATTGTAATAGTCTTCCCCGTTAGGCCCTTTTAGGGATGGGATAGTTTTCAAACCTTTAAGTTTGGTGTTTATGAAATTATATAAGGTTCTATACAGATGATTCTTTAGATCACTGTTTGTATTCCTGCAGAACTCTGGTATACCTGAATTATCTAGGAGCCCTGAAATATTGGGAAGACTGAGGAGCATGGAAGAGGGCCTTGAGGGGGAAGTCAAATGATCTATTTATCCCCAATTTCCACAAACAGTGATTCTTGCTCTGCTTTTTCCTCAGCATGTAATCACCTCATTTTTGCTCCAGTATCCTTTCCTACCGTGCAGAGGCTGAGCAGAAGTGCATCAAGACCAGTCTCTCTTCTTTTACCAGCAACCTTATTACAGAAGCCACACATATCATATTTGGAGCAGAATTACAATCCGGCTAATCTTCTCCTAATCTGTCTGTTTGTTCAGTCAGTTCCTGTGTCAATAAAGTGAATTGATTGACTAATCTGGATCCCTCTTCCTGTTGGAAGTCAGCAACATCTAAAATGGGGTGAAAGACAGTGGAGGAAGAGATGGTCATGTTTAGAGGATGGTAGGTCTGATCTGATTATCAACTATGATAATCAGCTATTATCAGCTACATTATCAGATATTACAATTATCTGCTATGTACAAAGCAGTTTTATCCATTCATTTATTGATGGGGGTAAGTGGGTGAGGAAATTTGCAGTAACTTCATATGGAGAGGAGAGTATCCAACACTGGTGAGCTTGTCCTGGGAGGAGAACCTTACTTTGTATTAGTGTGTGTGTGAGTATGGGGATAGAGAAATCCTTGGTTTCCCTGAGCAGCTGCTTCTTCTTTATGAGGAAAAATTGCTCCTTTTCCTTCTGCAGCAAAAAAAGGGGGGAAAAAAGAAAAAAGACAGATAGGGACAGACAGGCAAAGGCACACTAGACATTGACCCAAAAAACAGTCATCCACAATGTCAAAATGACCCCAAATGTTCTTAGCATCTTTCTAGCGTAACTCAATTACCTAGTAGTTTCAGAACCAGCTTTGCCAACTGCTTTTTCCAGCAGGCCTTGGGCTCTCATTGCTTCTCCAATAAAGCTTTTGCTGTTTCTCCAGTTCTGAATATCAGGCCCTGAATCCCTATCGATTCCCAAGAATCAGTCCCCTTCATGGAGATCTGGGCAACTGGAGGAATGAACAGAGAATCCTATAGTGGGACAGGGGATGGAGAAAGGATCTGAAACTCACCTAAATAAAAGTATTTCTTTGGCGATGCTGTGTATTCTGCTTTTCATAAGCAAGGGGGGCATCACTGCGGAAAAAGCGCAAGCGGTATAGCAGCCGTATCCAGTGCCCAAATATCTCATCCTGCTTGAGCGGGTGTGCTAGAAGCTGCAGATAAAAAGTGCGGCCATTAGCCAAGCGGACTTTGAGCTGGAACCTTGACTCATCATGGACATAGAGACGGACGAACTTCAGGGGCAGAAGCCTGGGGAAAGAGGGGATGGAAGATGTACATGAATGGGAGGAAACTGGAAAGAGAAAGCCAGAACTGTCCATGGGAGGGTTTAAAAAAAACCAGGATGCTGACTGCAACAGCAGAATCAAAACTGCCATCTTGGACATTTAAAACAATCCCTTTCCCCAATACTCCTGTTTAAAACCAGAGGCACAGACATTTTTCTGGACTGAAGTTTCTGTTCATGCTCTTAGTGTGTGTTAATCACTCAGAGGCTGAATTTCCAGGGTTAATCTTCAAAATGACATGTAGCATAGAGGAAGTAGAGCATGACCATGGCAAAATGTAATTTAAGGTTAACTATTTAAAAACTAAAGTGAGGTAATATAAGGTGTTGAATATGTAAATAGAGAACAAGAGGGTTCACTCCAGTCTGACATCAAACAGGGAATGAATCAGTGATGGGCTCCTATGGGAATGGTCAGGAACGCAATTCCGGTAGCAAAATTTGAAGCTCCACCCCAGAGCACCCAATTTGCACTGAAAGATGTTGAAACAAAATGCATAAGCCACACCCATAGTGTGGTAGTAAAAATGTTGGTAGCCCAGTCCTGGAATGAATATACCCGCTGCTCATTCGTTCAGTCAAGCGGTGAGAAAATAAAGCACTGTCAGTAGCTGGGTTGCCTGATAGACCCCTTTAAAAGAGAGCACTGTTGGCCATTCAGCAGATATTTTTTACCAATCCTGTCTTATGATGATTTTGCTAATAAAGAGCTGAAGTCGCTATGCTGGAGTCCTGCCTCTTCAACTCAACTCCAACCTAACACTGGTGATGAAGATGGGATCTTAGAAGAGAACAAAGGACTAAACAAAGGACTGAGCATCCATCCGCATGCATCAGCAGCTATCTTCATAGCAACAGCTACCTGCATCGGCCATTACAAGATGACCACACATGCCACACCAGGTCCCTTCAACCCTAATGCCGAAGAATGGTCTTCATATATTGGCCAATTTTGAATGTATATGGAGGTGAAACTTCAAGATATATCAGATGCTAGGAAAAGGGCCTTTTCCCTAAGTTATTGTAAATAAATGGCTAAATCTTTAGCAGCACTAACCAATGTAGAAACCGTAGTGTGGACAATGTTTCAGAACATATTAAAGGATAATTATGCACCCTCAGCATTGTCACTCACTAGCATATACGAATTTTATTGCAGATGCCAACATGAGGATGAGTCAATTAATGATTTTGTTGCAAATCTGAGGGCAATCACATCCGAATGTGTATTCATCAACCTAGAAGAAATGATACGAGATAGTCTGAGGGACTTAACCTTACAAAAACCACTGCTGGCAGAAAGGGGCATCACATTTGAAACCATCCTAGACAAGGTCTAGGCTGTCGAATCCTCTGATAAATCCACAGCAACTATCAGAAAATCAAGCAATGTCCATCTCATGTGAGGAGTAGATGCTGGACAGCAAGATAATACAGAATCCAAAGAAACCACCAAAAGAAAAGATGAAATTCACTGCATAAATTCTGAAAGGAAGGTAGGACATTAAGAAGCAGGATTTAAAATTTCCTGATGTGCTGGAAATCATACCAGATCACATATAAGTTTAAAGGTGCCATATAATAGCGATGTCAATGGAAGGGACATATAATAGAGGCTTGTAGAGCAACCCAGCCAAGTTCCTTCTGCCAGAGACAGCTAGTTTCCCCAATAAAGCCATTTATTCCACAATAGTATCCCGGAGGAATAAGTGAAGAGAGGGTCAATACTCAGAAACAAGGGAAATCTATCAGACAACCATGAGGCATTCTGATGCAGGTGATGCAGAAAAATTTCATGTTATGATCTACATTGAGGAATCTCCATGTAACATGGAATTGAACACAGGATCGGTTTTCACCATCGTGTTCAGTAGATAATTAAAGAACTAATCCCAAAAATTGAGACGAAACATCAAAAGCCACATGGAATTATATTAAATGACTTCCAAGGAAACCAAATTCCTGTTCTTGGAAGAGCGTTAGTCCAAGTAAAATTTAAAAAGTTTAGCGGACCATTGAATATGACAGTTGTGGGTAGCAAGTGACCCAGTCTGCTAGAGGTAGAATGGCTCAGACCCCTGGGCTTATGAGTAATGGTCATCCACATAGTCCAAGATAACAGCATTGAGGACCTGATGAAGGAATTTGCAAAAGGGGTTTAAGAAAGATTGGGCAAGAACATGGGGAAACCCATTTCTTTCAATCTAGACCCCAATGTAGCCCCCATCCGAATGAAAGCAAGGAGGGTATCCTTTGATCTCCAGCTCAAAATAGTCAATTAGACAAACTATTTGTCTAAGGGATTCTGGAATGAGTGGAAGACCCCCAATAGTCACCCCAATTAAACCAGAGGTGTCAATCAGCATCTGCACAGACTATAAATGTACCATAAATTTCAAAAGGGTACCTATCCAGTACCAGTCATTTAGCACTTCTGCATTCACTAAGCAAAGGCAAAATATTTGCAAAACTTGATTTAGCACATGCCTATCAGCAATTGATGGTGAATTTATTGTATTTATTATTTATAAATTGGATTTTTATACCACTCCTCTCTGTGGACTCGAGGCGGCTCACGGCATGTCCATAAAACAATATCCAATTAATATAAAAAATTAACTTAAAACATTATAAAAACTAAGTATGACCCCGCTGCAGAAGCACAGGCTATTGTTACATACCAAGCAGCATTTAAATGCCACCAATTACAATTTGGGGTGAGTGTGGCTCCAGGATTTTTCCAAAGTGATGTAGCACCACTTATAAGGCATTCAAAGAGTAGTGCCATACTTTGATAATGTCCTCATGTCCAGCAACAACAAAGAAGAACTAACCCATCAGCTAAGAGAAACCTTAAAGTAGTTCCAAGAAGCTGGACCAAGTTAAAAAAGAGAAATGCAAAATAGCAGTACAATAAATTGAACTTCTGGAGTTTTTAATTGATGGTTCAGAGATTCACCCAACCCTAAGCAAAGAGAAAGCCATCAAGGAAGTCTCTTCACTCAAGAATCAGACAGAACTTTAGACTTTTTTTTGGCCTCTTAAACTTTTATAGTATTTTTCTGCCACAGAAGGCAAGCATTGTTGAACATTTACACCGACTGCTAGGCAAGAAGGCAAGTTGGACATGGGGACAAAAGGAAGCCATAGCCTTGTCCATTGTTAAGACTCTATAGTCATCAAAAGCATCCTTATCCAATATAGTGAGATTCTTCCCCCTTTGGGGTTGGAGCTGTCCTCAACCATCAGCTGTTGAATGGACTGAGGCTCCAATTGCTTTTTACTCTAAAATGCTATTAACTGTGGAAATATGGCCAACTGGATAAGGAAGCATTGGCTGCTGTAGCAGGGGTCAAGCATTTCCATAAATACCTATACGGAAGGGATTTTGAACTCATTACTGATCACAAGCCACTTCTAGGCATTATTGCAGGGGACCACCCCAAACCATCCATGATGTACTCTAGAATGACTAGATGGATAATTTTCTTGGCAGCATATAGCTATAGACTAATACACCGGCTGGGCAAAGACATAAGTCATGTGGATGCCCTCAGTCAGTGCCCTGACCTAGACTTCATTGAAGACTAGACCCCCGTTACAACCGCCCTGCTAATTGAAGACTTTGCAACCAGCCTAATCACAGTGACCAAGATGGGTTAGGTTAGGTAAGGTTTATTGGATTTATATGCCGCCCCTCTCCGCAAACTCGGGGCGGCTCACAACAGATAGCAGAACAGATGGCAAAACACAAAACTTTGGCTAAAGTTTTGAGCTAGGTGGGGACAGGGTGGCTGGGGGGAGGGGGAATGGGGGAGGAATTCAAACCATTTCCAACAAAACAATATGATTTGTCAGCTCAAAACATTGAGGCATCCTGGAACTGTCAGAATGGCAATGGCTAGGAGCTATGTTTGGTGGTCAAACATGGATAGGGACATTAACAGAATGGGTTGTAATATGTACACCATGTCAGGAATCTAGACCAACATAACTCAGGGCACCAACAAGGGAATGGGAGAAACTGAAAGAGCCATGGTCGAGTCTACAGAGAGGGCGGCATACAAATCTAATAAATAAATAAATAAATACACATTGATTGTGCAGGAGTGGTCCAAGGTTATTTTTAATTATACTGGATGCATATTCAAATAACTCGAGATAATCATAATGATAACCATGATGACTGAGGCAACCATCAGGGTGCCAAAGAGAATTTTTGCTACCAATGTGCTACCAGACGTCTTGGTATCTGACAACGGGGCACAATTCACAGCAAAACAATTTGAATCAATTTTAGCAGAGCAGGGAATCCGACATGCTCTAATAATGCCTTTTCATCTAGCCAGTAATGGTCAAGTAGAATATATGGTGAGGTCTACTAAAGAAACATGAGCAAGAGTGGGCCCCAGAACTGGCAAACCAAAATAAAGCACAGCACATAACCTTTAGCGCAACCACAAACTGGAACCCAGCAGAATTATTAATGGATTGCAAACTAAGGTCACAACTAGATAGGCTATACCCAAATGACAATGCTGTGGCACCCCTCAATTCATCCAGTCAGTTACGAGAATTTACACAGGGGATCTGGTCTATGCCCAGAACTATGTAGGTGACCCATTCTGGGTCTAGGCTAAAGTAATTGCCATCACTGGTCCTTGGTCCTATCAAGTACAATTAGAGGATGGAAAGATTTGGAAGAGGCATATAGATCAAATTGGGGTTGGATTGAGAAATCAGAAGATATTCTGCCCCAAACAACTTCCAAAACATTATGGAGCTAGGGAGAACTCTGCCCCAAACAGCATCCAAAACAGTCATAGAAATTGATCCACTATCAGGCCAAAGCCATTTTAGTTGGGGTCTTTGACTTGCCACACGTGATGTTATTTTCATATGTACTCTCAGCTGTGGGATTTGGGATGTATGTTTGTAGCCATTACACATTCCTTCTAGATGGCAAAGGTCATCTTTTGTCTCCACACTTCAACACCTGCATGGAAGGAGATGGGAGTTGCTGCTAAGTTGCGGAAGAAGATTGGTTAATATGACGGACTTGGGGGTGTGGGGGAAAGGGCTTGAACTTTCAACTGGGTGGAGAAACCCTGGGACTTCAAATTTGGGTTTCTCCCAGATGTGCCAACATGGCTCTGTTAATAAATTGGAACTTTGAGGAATACTTTACCCCCAACTCTGATTTAATTTTGGATACTATTTGGAACCCTGATACCTACCTCATAACAAACCATGGTCCATTCTCTCAAAACTGAATAGAGCACGTGCACAGACACCTGAAGGCCCATGAGTCCAATGAAGAGCTTTGGAAGAGTCAGCCACACCCAGAAGAAGTTTCAGGCGATTCCATTCACTGACACTGGAGTGACAGCACTTCTGACTGCACAGACCACTGCCACTGATATGACTGAGCTGCGCAGGTCTGGGCACATCCACAAATGCCCCACCCACCTGCATGACTTTGTGATCTGAGCCTTAGCTGATTGGTAGTACTGTACTGTTCTAGAGAAAAGGAGTGTTAAATATGTAAATAGAAACAAGAGGGTTCACTCCAGTCGGAGATCAAATAGGGAATTAACATACCCACTGCTCATTGGTCCATTCAAGCAGTGGAAAAATAAAATGCTGACGAAGAGGAAGCTGTCAGCCAACCGGCAGAGATGTTTTACCAATTCTGTAATACAGTAGTACCTCTAGATACTAGCTGCTCCACATGCGAGTATTCCAAGTTACGAGCAGAGAGGCAAGCAAAATTTCTGTTCTACATACGAGCTTAAATTCGGGATACGAGACGAGCGTCCACTAGGTGGCGCAAGAATTCCATTTTTTTCCAGTTATCTCCGGGCGAAAAGCCAAATCTAAATGCATTGGTTCGAGATACAAAATTGATCGACATACGAGGTCGGCTCTGGCACGAATTAAACTCGTATGTCGAGGTACCACTGTATTCTGATCTCACTAATAAAGAGCTGAAGTCACTATGCTGGAGTCCTGCCTCTTCAATTCAATCCCAATTTAACATAAGGCTTCCAATATATTTCATTCTTTCCCCCCTTCTATCACATTAAAATTTAGCATCTGATGCAAGTCTTGAGGTGAACTACAGACAAGGCTTTGGGGTATATCCCTGTACAATGGTGGTACGGTGAAAGGCACTCACGCAAACAGCTGCAGCTCCTCATCTGGGAAAGGCAGTGCCTCAGAACACTGACATTCATACCGTTCTGTTAGGCAGGGGACTGGCCGTGCCAGCAGCATAAGATCAGGCATCTCTAGACATGGGCTACTGGCAGCAATGCCCACGGTGACTCTGGTGGCAATCTCTCCTGTCTTGGTAACCTGGAAGGAAAACATTCATACTTTTACACTATTACAAGAGAAATCTTTGAAATAGTCCTCATATAACAACTGTTAAACTAAAATCAAAATATTGATAAGTAGTCTATGGCTCTGCACAAACCCAACTGGGATACATTAATAAACAATAAGCTCAATTAACTACAGAACAGAAATCTGCACAAAACAAGGCAGAGTTAGAAAAAGGGTATCTCTTTAGCCAAGTCATTGGAAATTTGGTAAGTTTTAAAAACTGTTAAATAAAGATTTAATCAGGGATAGAGATACTCTACTCTTCCAGATATTGCAGAACTATAATTCCCAGTATTTCTTTTTATTGGCTTCACTGAGTACAGATATTTCAAGTTATAGATGAGTAATGTCTGGACAGCTGAAGGTTTTCAAGCAATGAAATCAAGCAATGGTAATTTTAGGAATGAACTCAATTCATCTACTGAGAATTTATGACATGGTCATCCAAGGCAATGACAACCATTGTTTCCTGTATTGTTGTCAAAACTTGTCCATGAATTCAGCAGAAGTCAAGCTTGGCTCAGCATCTTTATTCAATAGAAATTCTCAAATATTTTTCTTCACAGACCATTTGTAGATTCGTGATAGGTGCAAAAAAAATAATTTTGGTTCTAAAAATCAGTGGCAGTCTTCCCTATGCAGTACAAAGGATATGTTTGTTTAATTAGCTGAAACGGGTATAAATTTGGTCAGATTTAGTTTGGATCAGATTTGGCATTTATTCTGATTAGGCTAAATACATCAATCAATTACATTAATAACCCACCTTTTTGCAAGTAGACCTAGAAGTTGTAGAAAAAATAATATCCATACAATTACAACTCTAACTCTGAAAAAAACTGGCTTCAAGTCATTCAGTGATCTAACATTTAACCAATAGAACTAATGGGCTTCTTTTCAGTTTCTGTATTTATTTATTTATTTGTTTGATTGATTGATTGATTGATTGATTGATTGATTGATTGATTGATTTTTATGCCGCCCTTGTCCTTAGACTCAGGGCGGCTTACAACATGTTAGCAATAGCACTTTTTTAACAGAGGTAGCATATTGCTCCCACAATCTGGGTCCTCATTTTACCCACCCTGAAGGATGGAAGGCTGAGTCAGCCTTCCATCCGGTGATGAGATTTGAACTGCTGACCTTCAGATCTACAGTCAGCTTCAGTGGCCTGCAGTACAGCACTCTACCAGCTTCGCCACCCCGGCTCACTGCTTCTAACTGGTGGAGAATTTCAGAATTTTTGATATAGACTAGATATCTCAAACGTATCTCCCACAATCCACATGCAGATCTCCATCACATCTTACTAATACATATAGCAGGAGAGAATATTAAGGCAGCAGATACTCTCTGCCAGGTGTTATAGATCCTTCCTGCTTAAGAAGAAAACATGACTTGGCTTTGCATCCAGCTGAGAGATAGCTGCATTCCTAGTCCTGTTATAGCTCAAGACAAAGTCTGTCAGCTTGCCATTGGTGGCAAAGAGTTGCATAGGGTAATGGCAGTGATCCCTACTTGCTTACTGTCCACTGTCTTTGAACTCCCTGTCGGTAGCCTGTGCCCGTGCCAGCCAATAAAGTGAAGGACAGGCCAGTGTTTACCAGCCAATCTGCCATGAGGGACTGAGGCAAAAGAAGAAGTGCTTCATTTACATCAATGCTCTCCTTGCTGATCACCTAGGAGTTGCGCTCAGATGAAAGGATTCTCAAGTCTTTTCCCTTCCTGGTATCTACTGTGCAGATGTGAGTTCCTGTCAGTTCAAACCAATTCTATAGAACCGGTAATAAATTGGTGGCCTCAGTCGCAAGAAGCAGCAGTGACTCAGGCCACCACACCCTCAAACCAGCTCTCTCAGCGGAGCCATAGGTGAGGTCATCTTGTTTTTTGCTTCTTTGTATGCGCAGAAGCTGTTTTTGCTTTTACACATTTGCAGAAGCTGGGTTTTTAGCACAGCATATGTGTGTGTGTGCGTGCGCATGCACATGCACCATTAAACATGCCCGCACAGCGCATCAGGAAGCAAACCGATGGTGAAGAAAAGCGGAAGCCACCCCGCTACTGTGTTTCCCTGAAAATAAGACCCTGTCTTATATTTTTTTGAACTCCGAAATAAGCCCTGGGCCTTATTGCCAGGTGCTCAAAAGCCCAATTGGGTTTTTTCTAAAATTATTGTGTTCATATCATTTCTATGTAAAAACTCTTTAATCTAGGTATGTGTTACCAATCTAATGCTACTATTTAACCCACCCTCCTTGCCTTTTGTAAGTTATTGAAGAGCCACCTATGTCGCCAGGCGTGGGGTAGCTGAGACATCCCCGGGCTCATATAGTTTATGTACCGTTTGATTGTGTTGCATGGTTTTAATGATGGGTTTTAGATGTATTTTAAATATTGGATTTGTCACATTGTTATAATTGTTGTGAGCCGCTCCGAGTCTTCGGAGAGGGGTGGCATACAAATCTAATACATCATCATTATTATTATTATTATTATTATTATTATTATTATTATTATATTATTATTAGTGTTGTCTTCTGGATCTATGACTCCAGAGGAGGCATGACAGAAGGGTTGAATGAATGTAAATTAAGGTAGCCTGTACAGGGTGCTGAAAAGAATATGAAGAGGGCACCAAGTAAACAATATCAAGGATACCAGTATCCACAGAAAAGATTGTACTTGCCCGTATTAATTTCACAAGAGCATCGGAGGAGGCCTTAGGGTTCAGATTTTCAGAAGTAAATACAGTGTTCCCTCAATTTTCGCGGGGGATGCGTTCCGAGACCACCCGCGAAAGTCGAATTTCCGCGAAGTAGAGATGCGGAAGTAAATACACTATTTTTGGCTATGAACAGTATCACAAGCCTTCCCTTAACACTTTAAACCCCTAAATTACAATTTACCATTCCCTTAGCAACCATTTAGATTATTACTCACCATGTTTATTTATTAAAGTTTATTTTTTTAAAAAATTATTAAAGGTAGACGAAAGTTTGGTGATGACATATGACATCATTGGGCGGGAAAAACCGTGGTATAGGGGAAAAAACCACAAAGTATTTTTTAATTAATATTTTTGAAAAACCGTGGTATAGACTTTTCGCGAAGTTTGAACCCGCGAAAATCGAGGGAACACTGTACTGGTGGATATTTTCCTAATTTCCTTCCCACTCTGCTTACTTGTAAAAAATTGCTTTCGTACAAGAAACAATCTTTCAGTGCTCCATATTCCCCGGTGTCCAGGCACCTCCGCAGGTCTCCCATTTCAAAACATAGATATCCAGAGGATACAGAAGGATCCGGACTACAGTGGTGGAGGCCCTGTGGGGAAAACAGGAAGAGAAAATTTAAGGGAAAGATTTGAAATGACTGCAAATTTCTATTTAAATAAACGAAAGGAAAGCAGGTAGGAAAGCCAGGTCTGGTCTAAGATATTTTCACTCTACTAAACAAATATGAGCCGGAGTGGTGCAGCAGATAGAGTGCTGTATTGCAGGCCAGCGAAGCTGACTGTAGATCTGTAGGTCAGCGGTTCAAATCTCATCACCGGTTCAAGGTTGACTCAGCCTTCCATCCTTCCGAGGTGGGTAAAATGAGGACCCGGATCGTGGGGGCAATATGCTGCCTCTGTTAAAAAGTGCTATTGCTAACATGTTGTAAGCCGCCCTGAGTCTAAGGAGAAGGGTGGCATAAAAATCAATCAATCAATCAATCAAACAATCAAACGAATGAACAAACAAACAAATCCCTCAACACTGTCATACTTTTTACTAAATCTGCACTTCTATTCTACTAGTTTTTCTCATCATTCCTCTCATCCTTTTCCTCCCACTTAGGACTATATGACTGTAACTTGTTGCTTGTATCCTAAGATTTTTATTAATATTGATTGTTTCTTCATTGCTTATTTGACCCCTATGGCAATCATAAAGTGTTGTACCACATGATTCTTGACAAATGTATCTTTTTCTTTTATGTACGCTGAGAGCATATGCACCAAGACAAATTCCTTGTGTGTCCAATCACACTTGGCCAATAAAATTCTATTCTATTCTATTCTTTTGCTCTTTGAAATAGCAATAGCACTTAGACTTATATACTGCTTCATAGTGCTTTTATGGCTCTCTCGAAGTGGTTTACAAAGTCAGCATATCTGAATCCTAATTTTATCCACCTTGGAAGGATGGAAGGCTGAGTCAACCTTGAGCTGATAAAATTTGAACTGCCAAACTGCAGCTAGCAGTCAGATGAAATAGCTTGCAGTGCTGCACTCTAACAACTGCGCCATTAGCTCTCATGAATAACATGATTATCCTTTTTCCTGTATAGTAACTATTTGGGTTAACAAATAAAATTTACAGGTAATTCTTAAATTATGTCTCCATAGGAGTCTGCCCACTCAAGGACAATAGCACAGACTCCCATTTCTGGTCTCTGCTTCTCCCACTATTCAACACCTAAAGTACATATCTCATTTTTAAAAAAAAATCTGGTCCTGAAAAAAGCATGTTTGCATTTAGAAACATTTCAGAGTAATTCCCACCATCTTCTGTTTAAAAGCTAGCTGTGACAACAAGTAATTGTTAGGTTCCCTCCAATTGCTGAAAAGAGCAATTGTCAGTCGTTCTTGGAAAGATTGGACTCAATTGTAACTGGCAACTGTTTTGTATAAATGCCACATTCTATTACGGATCATCTGTTGGAGGCATGATGGTAAGGGAGCTAAAGCAAGCAGTGAGTGGGCACACAAGTTACCTTTTTAAATTATTATTCTTTTTCCTCCTTAAGTAATAATTAAGAGATAGAACTTAAAAGAGATCTTATATAAGAGATCTCTTATATAACTATTTTTAAATTAGGCCAAGGGCAACAAGAAGTCTATCTGAAGCTTAGATAGACAAAGAGATTAAATTCATAGATTGTGATAATTTAAATTGTGTTTAACTGTTAGTGGAATTAGCCTGCAACACTGTATTCTAATCTAGACAGGGAGTCTCTACTCACAGTCCCTCATGCCCGTATCACTTTGAGGTTCGACTACTGCAATGCTCTCTACATGGGCCTACCTTTGAAGAATGTTCAGAAACTACAAATTGTGCAGAACGTAGCCGCACGAGCAGTAACAGGACTGCCCAGACATGTCCACATTTCTTCAAAACTCCAGTCTGCACTGGTTGCCAAATGGTTTCTGGATTCAATTCAAAGTGTTGGTTATGACCTATAAAGCTCTACATGGCATGGGACCAGATTACTTATGGGACTGCCTCCTGCCGCATGAATCCCAGCAACAGGTTAAGTCCCACAGAGTTGGCCTTCTCCAGGCCCCGTCAACTAGACAATGTCGTTTGGTGGCACCTAGGGGAAGAGCCTTCTACGTGGGGCCCCAGCCCTCTGGAATCAGCTCCCCCTGGAGATTCGTACTGCCCCCACCCTTGCCTTTTTTAAGAGTCTAAAGACTCAACTATGCATCCCAGCTTGGGGATATTAGATTCTCCCCCGTTTGCCCATTGTGCTGTATTTTGCACTTCCGAGGGTTCAGGGAAGTCCCGAAGTGCAAAAAACAGCACAACGGGCAAATCTGAAGTCCATTATTCCAAACTTCTGGTTTGCCTGTTTGGCCATTTTTTCACATTCCACATTCTTCAGTGATTCCTGTTCCATGCGTGGGGCAGCGCGTGGGGGGAGTGTGGGGAGGAAAAAGAGGTGTGGGCGGGTGCAGCAATGCTAACACACACACACACCCTCTTGGCATGTGAACCAAAAAACATTCTCTATCATTGTCCTAGGTGCTTATTTTTATTTATTTGTCATACAAATATAGTATTGTAGTATGTTTAACATAAGTATAGAGATAGAAAAGACAAAAAGTCATTAGGACAGGGAGGGTAGGTCTAATTGTAGATAATGTAAGGTTGAAGGTTTTGTCAACCTTTTGTTTCCTGCTTATCTGAGTTTCTGATTTCTGAATGGATTACCAAATCTGCATTTCTAAAAGCTGGCAACTTCAGTTTCTGCTTCAAGGAGGGAAATGGGGGTTGGTTTCTGAATAGGCTGGCCCTGTTTTCTTATTGGGCAGAAAATATGTGCTGGGGGCTATTAAGACAGACTGAGTCTGTTTTCTGTCTTTAAAAAACATGTTTCTTCATTTGTCATCTAGGAAAATATTTTATTTATTTATTTTGTCAAGTATGTATTGGTAGTATACAAAGATATAACAATGTTTATACACTTACTAGTGAGAGAGAAAGACATTAGAACAGGGGACGGAAAACACGCCTTTTCTGCCTTTTAAAATAGTCTCCCCAAATATTTCATTCTTCTGGGGAGAGGGTGCTGACTTTCTACAATAGCAAGTTAAAACTTTGGATTCTTGCTAAACCGACACTGAAAACTTTCAACCAATCTCCAAAATCTCAACATAAATCACTCAGTTTTGTAATTATACATTAAACCAAAGAGCAGCTGCCACCATTGCTTGGGATGAAAAATGGGATAAAGTGCTGTTTTTTTCTTGCAAACGCACAGGATTGCCAACAGTACAGCTTGTATTTTGATGGTTATTCGGTTTGCTAACTAAGGGAGCGCAGCAGGAGACTCTAGTTCGCCCCGTCCCCACCTTTTGATACAGCGGATGCTCTACTTGGGGGTATCCATTATAGTCTACTTCCTTTTGAACGAGTTTTAGCATTCACTATGCTAAGGATGACAGTCATACAATTCCAAGAGAGCCTGTTTCTGACTTGGATCTAGAAAAAAACGGCAGGCTATTATTTTATCCTTTCATCGCCGCCCAAAATAGAGGAGACAATGGGTCGACCGTTGTGCAAGAGATTAAAGGATGAGGGGCCAGGAAATTCATTCGGCACAGTTGCTTTCTGGTGCAATTTCTTCCCCATCACTCCAGAAGGCTGTTGCTACGTCATCACCTCAGCGCTTGCAGCTGCGAGACAAGCAGCCGCCACCTGCAGCGCGAGCGGAGAGCGAGCGAGTACTTAAGAGAGGCGCTAAGCCGCAAAGCGCCGCTGATTGGCTCTCGCTCGCCTTTTTGAACGCGGTACTTCGGCCCCAGAGTGCTTTGCAGTTGCTCTGCCTGTTCTCCCCTCCACACTTCTTCGGATCACGTGACCCATGGAAGGAACTATGGCGGCTGCCGAGCGACCGGTCTTCGTCTCCCTCCTGCTTGTCCTCGCCCTACTTCTTTTTCCCTCGCCTCATGTTCTTGTCCGGGCCACTGCAGCCTGCCGGGGAGAGGCAGTTGTCAAGGTAAGTCTCAGGGTAACATTTGTGAGTGCAGAGCTGACTTTGGGTGTCGAAAGACAAGCTCTTTTATATCCAGGACTTAGAACCTGTGCGAGATCGGACCAAACGCCAAACTTCTATCTTCATAGATGTCTTTAAGAATTAATTAAAAAATATTTTCTCTAGCAGCACTCTTTCAGCTGGTGGCTCGCTTTGCACCTTGTGGCAGTGAGTCCCAGAGTTTAACTCTGTACCGAGTGGATGCCTGTTTTGAATCTCCTAGCATGCAGCTTCATTAAATGGACTGGGACATACCCCTATTATTAGAAACCCCTATTATAGAGAATATCTATGTGGTTTCTAAGGATAAATTTTTTTTTGATGGTACATAATATATAGCTCAGAGTCATATTCAATAACCTGAAACAACTCTCCAGGATTTCCAACTGGAGCTAATTCACCAGTTGCATTGGGAACTTTCTTATCTGCTTAAAGAACTATGTCCCTCCTAGAAAGACATTACTGTATTTCCTTGTATTCTTGCAACAATGTCACAGGTTTGGATAACTGAAAGGAGCTTCTCAAAATGTTGGATAATATCTTATGAAAAAATTCAGTGAATTTGAGTTATTTCTGATTTTGTGTATGGCTAGTTTAAAATATCTTATTTGATTATATAGATTGTAGGCATGAAAGCTTATTTCATAATAAATATCATAGACTGGAATGAATCGTGGTTTTGTTGGTCACATTTAATGCTGTAAATCTGTGGCCTCTTTTTACAGGTGGTGCCAGTGCAATCACCAAAACCACTCAAAATACTGTTTTAAGTTATGGGCAGGAAATTTTTGCTATTATGTGGGATGTAACATTAACACACACAGGGCAGAATTTGGGTCACAGGCTTGGAACGAATTATAGGAGTTTTGCAACATTCATGATCAAGTTCTGTTGCTTTCAGTCTGGTGAAACTCGAGATTCTGAAACTTGTGGATTCCATCTGCAGCTGGAACATTCATTTGAGTTGGGTGAGTGTATATGGTGAGCATGGGCAAGCTTGCATTGGACAATGTCACCATATTGTAGCAATAATTTGGCCCCTTTCATAGTCACACTTGTTTCTACTTTTCATAGGGCCTTTATGCCTACAAATACATATGTTAAGATACTGTGGGAACTTTGAGTTCTCCATTGCAAGTACGTAAAGATAGACAATCTTTGGGTAATAAGCTTTTCTCCTAGTCCTGGTTTACTACTTTCAAATTACTCCTGAACTGAGGTTTGTCATTGTTTACCTTGGGAAGGATTAAGACACATGGTAAAATCTTGTGAAATTTGGGAAATAGATCCTGAAGTTTCCTTCTTATAATGGCTTTAAAGAGCAAATGGATGGCTTAGATATTTTAAAAAATCTATACATTCATGTGCAAGTTCATGTTGAAATTGAACTTAATGTGTTGTTATTGATAGGCAGCAAAAAACATGCCACAAACAGCTTTGGACAGGGTGGGGCCCATGAGATGCTCACTTCTGTCCTTATTGTATTAATGCATTCAGCATGGGCTAAACAGAATTGCACTGGCAGCAGTCTAAAAAAAAATAGGGGAGGACTTTGGAAAGACACTTGCTTCTGTATATTGCAAGTGGCTAAAGGTTATTTATTGAAGAGGAATAATAGTAAGACTCCTGATATTAATTTGTGTTTCTTTCTCCTTCAGATGACAGCATTCATTTCAAAAAGCGGGGTACAATTCTGTGGAATGTGGGTTCTGAGCCTAGTCTCTCCCTGAGCCAGAAGCAGTTAACTGAAGATGAACGCAACACACTTAGGGTGAGTGGTGAAGCCAAGGAAGAACAGCTTTGCTTTACTTTTTTTTAGGGAGAAACATTTTAGAATGTGGGTACTTTGGAAGGGAAATAACTTGTTTCTGAAAGAAAAAAAGAAGTTTATTTGATATACTTGGAGCTGTATATAGGAATTTTGTACTTGATTGCTTTCTTACATGGAAAGCTAAGGGACCTTAGGCAAATAGGTTTTCTTAGCCAACCCATTTTTACATGACGTAAGCTTAGGAGTTGATAAACTTTATGGGTAATTTTTTTCCCTCTCCACATACATCCATACAGCACAATATACCATCTGTTTTTAAATACTGTATCTTAAAAAATATTCTTAATTCATCAGCTTAAATTCAGTATTAATCACTTCTTTTTCACTGCCAAGTTTCTAATTTTGTCATCCAGATAAACCAGTCATCTTCTAATTATATTTCCATGCTATTCCTTTCTCTAATATAAACAATGTCTCTTAACACCTCAAATGTTAAGCCATGTGCCTCTTCTCTTTATACATTTTTTTAAAAAAAGCTAAAAACCCTTATATGACTTTTATTATTAAAACTAAAAATAACAAATAAAAATAAACAAATTGAAACTTTTCCAACTCCTTTGTAAAGCAGTATATATTTACTAATTCCAGATTTTAAATTTAACTCCAGACTTAATATTCAACCAGGTAATCATTAATTCATATCATCAACTCATCAGACCTTTCCCTTCCTTTTAATAAAACATTTTTCCATAGTTTTAAATTTCTGTTTAGACCACTCTCAATTTACACTCAATCCATTAATAATATAATAATAATAATAATAATTTATTAGATTTGTATGCCGCCCCTCTCCGAAGACTCGGGGCGGCTCACAACAAGCGATAAAACAATACAGTATTGTACAGGCACAAATCTAATATTAAGAAAAAACTAAAAACCCTATCAATTTAAAAAACCAAACAGCACATACATACCAAACATAAATTATAATAAGCCTGGGGGAAAGGTGTCTCAAATCCCCCATGCCTGGCAGTATAGATGGGTCTTAAGTAGTTTACGGAAGACAAGGAGGGTGGGAGCAGTTCTAATCTCCGGGGGGAGTTGATTCCAGAGGGCCGGGGCCGCCACAGAGAAGGCTCTTCCCTTGGGGCCCGCCAGACGACATTGTTTAGTCGACGGGACCCGGAGAAGGCCAACTCTGTGGGACCTTATCGGCCACTGGGATTCGTGCGGTAGTAGGCGGTTCCAGAGGTATTCTGGTCCAATGCCATGTAGGGCTTTAAAGGTCATGACCAACACTTTGAATTGTGACCGGAAACTGATCGGCAGCCAATGCAGGCCACGGAGTGTTGTAGAAACGTGGGCGAATCTAGGAAGCCCCACGATGGCTCTCGCGGCTGCGTTCTGCACAATCTGAAGTTTCCGAACACTTTTCAGAGGTAGCCCCATGTAGAGAGCATTGCAGTAATCGAACCTCGAGGTGATAAGGGCATGAGTGACTGTGAGCAATGACTCCCTGTCCAAATAGGGCCCCAACTGGTGCACCAGGCGAACCTGGGCAAACGCCCTCCTTGCCACAGCCGAAAGATGATGTTCCAATGTCAGCTGTGGGTCGAGGAGGACGCCCAAGTTGCGCACCCTCTCTGAGGGGGTCAGTAGTTTCCCCCCCCACCCCTGGGTAATGGACGGACAGATGGAATTGTCCTTGGGAGGCAACACCCACAGCCACTCCGTCTTGTCTGGATTGAGTTTGAGTTTGTTGACACCCATCCAGTCCCCAACAGCCTCCAGGCACCGGCACATCACTTCCACTGCTTCGCTGACTGGACATGGGGTGGAGATGTACAACTGGGTATCATCCACATATTGATGATACCTCACCCCATGGTATCGAAAGCCGCTGAGAGGTCAAGAAGCACCAGGACAGAGGACAAGCCCCTGTCCCGGGCCCGCCAGAGATCATCCATCAACGCGACCAAAGCAGTTTCCGTGCTGTAACCGGGCCTGAAACCCGACTGTTGAGGCCCTAGATAATCGGCTTCTTCCAAGGACCGCTGGAGTTGGAGCGCCACCACCTTCTCAACAACCTTCCCCATAAAGGGAAGGTTGGAGACTGGACGGTAGTTATTAAGCACGGCTGGGTCCAGGGAAGGCTTCTTGAGGAGGGGGCGCACAAGTGCCTCCTTATAAGGAGCCGGGAAGGACCCCCTCCCCAAGGAGGCGGTGACAATCTCCTGGACCCAGCTCCGTGTCACCTCTCGGCTGGCCGAAACCAACCAAGAGGGACACGGATCCAGTAAGCAGGTGGCAGAACTCACAGCTCCAATGGCCTTGTCCACTTCATCAGGTGTCACCAAGTCAAACTCCTCCCAGACAGATGGACAAAGACGTTTAGCCCCAGTCACCTCGACTGACTCATTGTCAGCCGATACTGCTATGCAATTGGAGTCGAGTTCCGCTCGGATCCGAGCGACTTTATCAGCGAAAAACGAGTTAAATTCCTCAGCACTGCCCTGCAAGGGTTCCCCAACTCCCCCCTGATTTAGAAGGGAGCGGGTCACCCTAAACAGGGCAGCCGGGCGGGATTCCGCTGATGCAATCAAGGCGGCATGGTACGCGCATCTTGCCGCCTTGAGCGTCACTTTGTAAGTCTTAATAAAAGCTCTTACAAGTGTTCGGTCGGATTCGGACTTACTCTTCCTCCATTGCTTCTCTAGACGTCTCTTCTGGCGTTTCAACTCCCGGAGCTCCTCGTTGAACCATGGAGCTCTACGGGGTCTAGTGCCACAGAGAGGTCGCAGTGGCGCAATTCGGTCAAGAGCCTCCGCTGCAGCCTTAACAATTTAAATTTCCCTGTATATATAATAAATGCACAATAACAAAAAAGAAAAGAGAAGACCAATGTCTTGTAACCATTATTAATGATTAGCAATGTATAATTTTATGTCTCATTAGTAAATTTCATTTTAATACTTGTACATCAATTTGTAAATTAACCAAATTTAATACCACTACTAATACTAAAAATCAATTCAAGCTATTTCTAAAGAAGAAATTTTGCCATCAAAAGAAAAAACACAAAACTAATCATCCCTTTCAAACTACTGATCCCCTTAAGATCAAACACTTTCTGTTCAAAATTAAAAACTTGCTTGTCTTTTTGCACAGCCTTTTTATTCTCTTTCTCTTCTTCTTTCCTCTTCTCCTCTTTAAGTAACCCATCTTTACAAATCTTAATCATCCATTTTTTTGTCTTTTTAATTTCCATTTTACTTTTAATTTCTTTTTTAGCCTGCCAAATCCTGTGTTTGCTCACACTTTCTCTCTCTTTTTATCAGTGCTAGTATTAATATCAATATATTCATATTGTGAGATATGGCCATTAGCCTATTCATTAACCAAACCATTTTTAGCTTTCTTTATTATTTTTTCCCTCTCAATTTCTTCTACTGTATTATTAATTAAGACTAAACAATCCACATGATTCATAGTAAACTGTCCAATTCCAGTTCTAACATTATTTCTATCTCCATTTGTTCCTGCAGTTTCCAGCATCTGTTGGTCAGATTCTGTAGTGTTTACTTCTCCAGATCTGTATTTTGTTGCCACCATCACTGAAATTTTCCTTTAAGTCTACATCTTCTTGTAATTTTCCAATAATTCCAATTGTAGATTCAGGAAAATCCCTTATTGAAAATGTACATTCTTTAATACTTCTGCAAAGATCATTGAACAAATCCCTTGTCTCCTGCCTTTCCATCTCTTCAATCACTGTAGAAGCTTTTTTAGTTGTCTAAATAATAAAACATTTCAACAGCCTATTACATCACTCCCATCAATTCCTCTACAGGAATCAGTATGTAGTATGTAGTAGCTTTGTCTGTTTTTTTTCCAGAGTTCATTCAACGTTCATATTCAGCATTCAGAATGTTTTTTTACATTTCTTCCTTATCACCTATTGCCTATCAATACTCTAGCTTGTTTCTTCCTCCATGGTCACAGTTGGTCAGAGAGTCCACAGCTAAACAAAACTCAATTAAAAGTTCCCCAAAACAAAGCCTCAACCAGAGGATGGCAACAGAAGTTGAATACCAAATTCCTTTTAATTTTGTTTTAAAAGCAGAAAGAAAAGTTTTTAGCTTAAGTTTAGTTCTTTTTAAATCCAAGTTGTAAGTCCCGGTCCCCCCCCCCCCCCCCCCCCCCAAAAAAAAAAAAGAAACATTGCATCAACTTGGGTTTTAGCTGTAACTTTCAAAGTCATTTCAATAACAATTGAACATTTTGGTTGTTGATTAGTGGCTTCCCCCCCCCCCTTTATCTTTAGAAGATAAATCCAAAAATGGTATTTCCCTCCAGCAAAATAGCTCACCATATTTCAAATGCTTTACCATATTACAGACGCCTCCAGGAATAGGGTTGATATTCCTGGAGGCGTCTGTAATATAGTAAATGATTTAGCTTTACTAGATAAATGGTCAAAGCAATGGAAACTGCAGTTTGATGTTTCCAAATGTAAAATAATGTACTTGGGGAAAAGGAATCCTCAATCTGAGTATTGTATTGGCAGTTCTCTGTTAGCAAATACTTCAGAAGAAAAGGATTTAGGGGTAGTGATTTCTGACAGTCTCAAAATGGGTGAACAGTGCAGTCAGGCGGTAGGGAAAGCAAGTAGGATGCTTGGCTGCATAGCTAGAGGTATAACAAGCAGGAAGAGGGAGATTATGATCCCGCTATATAGAATGCTGGTGAGACCACATTTGGAATACTGTGTTCAGCTCTGGAGACCTCACCTACAAAAAGATATTGACAAAATTGAACGGGTCCAAAGACGGGCTACAAGAATGGTGGAAGGTCTTAAGCATAAAACGTATCAGGAAAGACTTCATGAACTCAATCTGTATAGTCTGGAGGACAGAAGGAAAAGGGGGGACATGATCGAAACATTTAAATATATTAAAGGGTTAAATAAGGTCCAGGAGGGAAGTGTTTTTAATAGGAAAGTGAACACAAGAACAAGGGGACACAATCTGAAGTTAGTTGGGGGAAAGATCAAAAGCAACATGAGAAAATATTATTTTACTGAAAGAGTAGTAGATCCTTGGAACAAACTTCCAGCAGACGTGGTAGATAAATCCACAGTAACTGAATTTAAACATGCCTGGGATAAACATATATCCATCCTAAGATAAAATACAGAAAATAGTATAAGGGCAGACTAGATGGATTTTTCTGCCGTCAGACTTCTATGTTTCTATGCTCTCTTTCTTTGCACCCTCCAGCACAAAAACTTACAGTTCTTTTCTTTCCACATGGCTTCCAGCTTTCAGTTCATCTCTTTCTGTAACATAGTCACCCTGGCTAATGCAACTGAAACTGCTTCACACTGCCACCGGTGGAGGTTTCAGGCAGGCTTTCGTTCGGGTATGCAGACCCCAAAATAGATTGTCCGCCAAGTCCTCTTCTTCACCTCCCCTTCAGGGAGGATCTGGGCTGATTCAAAAAGAATCAGCACCCCAGAACTGTGGAGATTCAGGTTTCCCCCACAGGAGCACAAAGAACACTATCTCGCAGAGGCAGATCATCACGCCCCCTCCAATTTTATGGATTCTAGGAATAAAAAATAGTTTTAGAAAATTTAAATCCCAAAAATCTTATCAGTGATTTTGCACGAGATCTCTCCCATTTTTAAAGAATATAAAAATAAATTTAACTTTCAAGCTCCATGCATTCCATTCACAATGCTGTGGATGCTTGGGTGTTTTCTATCATAACTAGTCTTTGAAGCATAGATATTTGGCAACTTGTGAAGTTTTTAAAAATTAGAATTATTTGGCTCTCAACAGAAGCAAAACTACTACAATAAATACTCATTTTGAGATCACTAGAGTGTAATTTTTATCTCCTTCAAATAGGATGAGGTGGTGAGTTTCTCCTTTCAATGATTATCCATTTGTTTCACAAACTCAGGAGGTAGCTACACGGGGTGGACTGTACCGCTTAAGAATCCCACGACAACCTCTGGGGAGCATTGAAGGGAATGCTGTTGAATATGTCACCACTTTCGTTAGGGCGGTAAGTGTCTTCACTGCTGTTGAATTCTTGTAAAGCAACGTGAGAAAATATTATTTCACTGAAAGAGTAGTAGATCCTTGGAACAAACTTCCAGCAGACGTGGTTGGTAAATCCACAGTAACTGAATTTAAACATGCCTGGGATAAACATATATCCATCCTGTTGTGATTCCGTCTGAGGCTCCTCAGGGAACGTCTGAACCTCTGCCGGCTCCCTGCTCAGAGGGGGAGGAGGAGGAACAGGAGGAGGAGGAGGAGGCCCAGGCAGAAGGGGAGGAGGAATATCAGGCCGAGGGAGAGGGAGAACAGCCAGAGTCCCCCGGGGTGGAGCTCTCCCCAGCAAGCAGCCTGGAGTCCTTAGATGAAAATGCTCAAGCCATCATCGATCACAGGCAGAGAAGAGCAGAACAACGAAGGGGACAATTAGCCAGGTACTTCCAGTCCTAAATAGGTAACAGCTGGGTTTGGGTGTGGTTCTCCCCAGAAAGGCTGAAAAGGCAGACCCACCTTTCCTGTCTTGTGGAGTATTATCTTTGGGAGTCCTGGGACCTGGCTGTGATCTTTGGCGTCTCTGATTCTGGCTTGTGGCCTTGAAGGCTGAAACCTTGGGGGAAAAGGTGTGGGGGCTTATTCTCTACAGTGGTGTGTGTGCCAGCAAGAAGTCTGCTGTATTGTCTGGCCGTCAGGACTTTGCTGTGAAGCCTCATAGCCTGCCTGTTGGGAAGAACAGGTTTTTCTCTGTGTTTATTTTTCAAACTATAAAGTGCCTTTGCTTTTACCAGCGTGTCTGGCTGCTTTTTCCAGTTGGTGTTGAAGTCTGGGGGCACCCAGACAGAACACATCCTAAGATAAAACACAAGAAATAGTATAAGGGCAGACTAGATGGACCATGAGGTCTTTTTCTGCCGTCAGTCTTCTATGTTTCTATGTTTCTACTCTATAGCACACAGGTTACCAACGTGGTCTAGGAGAAAATTTTGGTAATCCATGGAGAAATCTTAGTCCCTGCGCCCAATATGGCCGAAAGCAATTAATCCAGTCTGTCCACGGGAACACAAAGCTGCACTGCCTAACATCACCCTGCCCACACCCCAGCCCCCACTCTTAAGGCCGGGTGCAACCTTCACCTTGAGTATAGCGATACAAGCCACATGAGTTCAAAAAGGAAGATAAGAGCAAGAACTCGTGCTCAGCTGAACGGCTGCCGGGGGGGGGGTCAATTGCTTTGGGGGCCTATATCTCTCTTTCTGAGAGGCTCTAGATGGTATTTATCTTTAAAAAAAATCCATATTAGTGATCTGTGCGATTTAAAATTATGAATTAGGGTCCATGCGATTTGAAATTATGAATTTGGTGGTCCTTGAGGCCCCAAAGGTTGGAGACTCCTGTTGTAGACGCCTGCTGTGGCACATTTGCCTAGAGAAGAGGTATGGGAAGTGCTCCATCATAGAATATGCCAAGACTGAAAGCAGCTAAAAAAAATTTGACTCCTGTACACTCTTTTGTGCAGATCTTGCCTCTTTAGTAAAATATCCAGATGGTAGGAAGAGGGAAATTGGTTTGTTGAGGGGTAAGTGAAGAAATATGGGCTTCAGTTCATGGAGTTCACTCACCCACCCCAGCCTTAAATACAGTAGGTAGTCTCTTGTGGCACATCCCATATTAATCAGGAGATCATCTTCCTAATTCTGATGAGGCTGTTCTGAGATTATTCAGGGAAGAGATAATAGAATAACCCCCTCCCAATTAACTTTAGCTTAATTTCTGGGATACGTTGGCAAAATCATACATCATTACTTGGCAACAATGCAGAAATGGTATTCCATTGCCTTGATTGTGACAGGTTCTGAGCTAGTCACTGTGTCTTTCTCATATCTTGTGTACTTTTTTGCAGCCTGAGGGTGCACTTTTCATAAAGAAAATCCAACTTTGAGGGCCATAGGAGAGATTAGCAGTAATGCAGTGATATCACAAGAATGGCCAAAGATAAATGTTTGACCATTTAGTGTGAGAATTGGTGTTTTAGAAAGTCTTTTTTCCCACAAATACAAAAAAAAAATAGATGAAACGAACATTTTGGCTGTGCAGTCTACAGGTTTGCAGAAAAGCTTAGGAAATTACCAGCTTTGCTTGAAGCAGTGGTTCTCAACCTGGGGGTTGGGACCATTTTGCAGGGGTCACCTAAGACCATGGGAAAAGACAAATTTCCCATGGTATTAGGAACTAAAGCTCGGAACATATTTTTACAATCCGACCAATCAGGCATTTATAGTAGGGATGTCCCTCTGACCTTCCTGTCAATCAGCTTAAAGCTCTGTTGGGAAAATTGGCACTAGACTTATGGTTGGGGGTCACCACAACATGAGGAACTGTATTAAGGGATCACGACATTAGAAAGGTTGAGAACCGCTGCCTTAAAGGAATATCAAGAGATAAATGTAAGAATAAACATTGCATTGCATTCTTTTGAAATATCTCTCTGCCTGGTCCAATACTGTTGCCTCCTGAGCAGGAAAGCAGCACTGCATTAATCTCAGCACTGAGATTAATATCTTTTCCTGAGAAGTTGCGGTCTGAGATTTTTTTTTTGCTGGAGGTGTCATGTGCTGTTACTGAAACACAGGCTGAGGTGGAATGTAGGAAGGCCAAATTCAAGGGAGAGTCACCCCTGAAGTGCTTGTGGCCCCTTTCATTCAATAGTAACTTCCTTGCTCCTTGACAGGATGTTATTTTGCACACCAGCTCATGTGCATTGAGTTGGAAATGCCAAGACAGGCAGAGAGATAATATTGATGTGTCTTCCTTTCCTCGCAGTGTTCACTGGTCGAGTCTCATCTGTCAGATAGGCTGATAGTGCACACAGACATTGCTGGCAACATAATTGGCCTCTCTGCTGTCACTGTTCCCAGCTCTTGCCACGGAGCTGAAGTGGAAGATGTGGATCTGGAACTCTTCAATACTACCATTGTCCTCCAGCAGCCCATCCCAGCAGCCGTGTGAGTATTAATAATTACATGCAGGGCCTCTGCTGATCTGTGGACTCACTGCTGCAAGATGTGTTAACAGCAGCTACATTAAAATGAGATTGGGCAAATGTATAAAACACAAGTGTGGCTTTTAATCATGAACGGACCCACCAAGGATTTTGGAATGGAGATATGTTACTAAACTTGCGGGACCGCTGTCTGCTGTATGAATCTCAGCGACTGGTTTAAGTCCCACAGTCTTGGCCTCATCCAAGTCCCATCAACCAGACAGTGTCGCTTGGTGAGGCCTAGGGGAAGAGCTTTCTTTGTGGGGGGCCGGCCCTCTGGAATCAGCTTCCCCCAGAGATATGCACTGCCCCCACCCTCCTCGCCTTCCGTAAGTGTCTTAAGGATCATTTGTGTCACCAGGCTTGGGGCAATTAGATCTTAGGTCTCCTGGCTGAAGAATGTCATGAGTGGCTGAGGTCTGAGTGTGTATGATTGATTTTTAAAATATTAGGGATTACAGGTTAGATATTTAGCTAATTAATTTGATTTATTGTATTGCTATGTCTACTATATATGCTGTGAGCCGCCCCAAGTCCTCGGAGAAGGGCTGCATACAACAATTAAATAAATAAATAAATAAATTGGATTTACCATTGTATTTTATTGGTTTTTTATTATATGTTGTAAGCCGTCCCAAGTTTTCAGAGAGGAGCGGCATAGAAATCCAATGGTTGGTTGGTTGGTTGGTTGGTTGGTAGGTAGGTAGGTAGGTAGGTAGATAGATAGATAGATAGATAGATAGATAGATAGATAGATAGATAGATAGAGCCAGGGTGGCGCAGCAGGTAGAGTGCTGTACTGCAGGCCACTGAAGCTATCTGTAGGTTAGCGGTTCAAATCTCATCACCGGCTCAAGGTTGACTCAGCCTTCCATCCTTCCGAGGTGGGTAAAATGAGGATCCGAATTGTGGGGGCAATATGCTGGCTCTGTTAAAAAGTGCTATTGCTAACATGTTGTAAGCCGCCCTGAGTCTAAGAAGGGCGACATAAAAATCGAATAGAGATGGATGGATGGATAGCTTTTGTTTGAGACAAGGTATGATCTGTTTGGATTTCCCAAAGGCTCATGATTGCTCCCTTGGGATATAGGAAGTTTGACTTGGTTTCCTTCATTCAGTTTTAGATACACTTTTAAGAATTTGAAAGATGGAGGAAATGGTGTCTAACAAGAAGGTTGAATAACCAGGGTACCTAGTATAAGGAATCTAAAGTTCGCTTATGGAAGATTTTTGGGGAGCAGAGTTAAGAGCAGGATTCCTTAATTGGAATATAAGGAAAGTGACCCGTCTTCTTCATCACAATGGGGTGCAGGAGCTTGGTTAAAGGCAGGAGTGTCATCTGTACAGAAAGATTTCTAGGTGACTTATTTTCAGAGAAATGTGAATTTAGAGACATGTCTCTGATTTTAAACATGCAAATTGGAAGGACAGGTTTCATTGGAGTCTCTTAAATTTGTCTATTTCTATACAGATGTAGCTTTGTACAGAACATTAGAGATATGTGCCAGTCCGCCTTTTTTTGAAGACTGGGTAGAAATTTTGAGAGCCGGAAAAAGAAAGGACAGAATCATACCTCCAGTTAAGGGGAAAGAAGGGAACAGAATTTCAAACCTATTCCAAAATGTGGAATTTTATTAAGATGGATCCAGTGAATTTCAATATAGCTTACTTTGGAAGCAAGGTATTATTTCATGGAGTAGTTCTAATGAAAGGCAAACACTTGGGGTAGGGTATGTTAATGTTTTTCACAAGGGAAACACTCCTGAAATACATTGGAGCCCAAACATCCCTTTTACCTTTTTAATACCTATCTGGGCTTCTGCAGCCTCTGTGAGTACTGATTTATGGTAAATGATTTAGCTTTACTAGATAAATGGTCAAAGCAATGGAAACTGCAGTTTAATGTTTCCAAATGTAAAATAATGCACTTGGGGAAAAGGAATCCTCAGTCTGAGTATTGTATTGGCAGTTCTGTGTTAGCAAATACTTCAAAAGAAAAGGATTTAGGGGTAATGATTTCTGACAGTCTCAAAATGGGTGAACAGTGCAGTCAGGCGGTAGGGAAAGCAAGTAGGATGCTTGGCTGCATAGCTAGAGGTATAACAAGCAGGAAGAGGGAGATTATGATCCCGCTATATAGAATGCTGGTGAGACCACATTTGGAATACTGTGTTCAGTTCTGGAGACCTCACCTACAAAAAGATATTGACAAAATTGAACGGGTCCAAAGACGGGCTACAAGAATGGTGGAAGGTCTGAAGCATAAAACGTATCAGGAAAGACTTAATGAACTCAATCTGTATAGTCTGGAGGACAGAAGGAAAAGGGGGGACATGATCGAAACATTTAAATATATTAAAGGGTTAAATAAGGTTCAGGAGGGAAGTGTTTTTAATAGGAAAGTGAACACAAGAACAAGGGGACACAATCTGAAGTTAGTTGGGGGAAAGATCAAAAGCAACATGAGAAAATATTATTTTACTGAAAGAGTAGTAGATCCTTGGAACAAACTTCCAGCAGACGTGGTAGATAAATCCACAGTAACTGAATTTAAACATGCCTGGGATAAACATATATCCATCCTAAGATAAAATACAGAAAATAGTATAAGGGCAGACTAGATGGACCATGAGGTCTTTTTCTGCCGTCAGACTTCTATGTTTCTATGTTACTAATTTTTTTTTTCCGTGCCAGCCCTGAAACAGCAGCTTTTATTGAACGCTTGGAACAAGAGCAGGCTCAGAAAGCCAAAAATCCCCAGGAGCAGAAGTCCTTCTTTGCGAAATATGTAAGTGTTGTACTTGGGGGGGGCGGGGGAACGGGGGAATAGAAAGAGCAGGCTCCGTACTTTTTTCCACCCTTGTAGCGCAATGTTCTCAGCTCCTCAGCCTGCCTGCTGTCTCATTTCTGGATCTAGCCAGGCAACTGTTGCTGAGAAATGACTGCTTCCTGCTCTGATACTTCTTATCCCCAATCCCTGCAGTGGAATTTCATTCTGGGTACAATTATGCTTCTCCCAGTGACCATCCTTGCAACATTCCCTAGGAGGTTGAGACGACGACTCTGAGCAAAAGTAATCCTGCACCTGGCTGAACTCACTTCTGTCTTCTTTGCTTGACTCCATTTAGCTTGAACTCTTTCAGTGTGTCCCTGGGTCACCTTGGAGGAAAAAAAGGCTACACTTCTTTTGGAGCCAACCTTGATACTTGGGAGGGGAGTGTGTGTGTGTGTGTGTGTGTAAGATGACTGCAGCCTCACTCAGGTGCTACCTTTGTGTTCGCTGGTCCAGAGGGTAGCATTTATATTTCCCCCCATTCTTTTTTTTTAAAATCAATGCATTCTGAGAAGAACCGCAACCCCCAAAATTATGTTGCTCAATAGCTGGCTTTCATGAAATTACTTTAGTGATGGCTTGCTCTGTGTTAACTTGGGTTCGACCTCTTCTGCTGCTAATTAGCTGAGAACATCCAAAATAAGCAGGCTGCCTTTCAGGTCATTATTCTTAATTTTCAGTTTGCTACTCTCTGGATCTTTATTTCCTGATCCGACACAATTGAGACACCCTTTTTTGGTGGCAGGTCCTTTCTCCTTTATAGTAGACAAAGACACTTTTTCCTCATTGGCTGCACACCGATATGCTCAGCTGTAAATCTGGTGAAGGGTGTCTTGTGTTTGGGATTTGAAAGTGGCATGAAAGTAAAAATAGAACCTGGAAAGTACCGTTAATGGGGAATATTGTGTATTGTGAGAAGCCGTGATCACTTCCAAGATGGAAAAGAATGAGATGGATTGTTACGCATAACAAATCCATATGTTTTTAATATAATATATATATTTAATATAACATGTATATATTTCTTTCTCTCCTACAGTGGATGTACATTATTCCTATCGTGCTTTTCCTTATGATGTCTGGAGCTCCTGATGCAGGGGGGCAAGGAGGGGGTAATGGAGGCAGTGCTGGGGGAGGGGGGCGATAAAGGGAACAAGGCAAATAAATATTATTGGAAAGAAATAATGGGACTCTCTTTGATTTGTGGGAGCAAGGCCAGTTTTGGGTTATAGAACGAAAGGGCTGCTAATATTTTTTATGCTTCTGTGACAGGTGGGAGGGAATGCATCAATCCAGGGTGGTTTCCTTCCTATATGATTATAGTTAAGTAGTAAATATCTCTACTGATTCCAAAGGGTATATTACTGCCATAAAGTAGTTTCAAATTTTCAGGATTGGAAATTATGTACAGCCACATAATCAAATCCCTTGTTTAAAAAAAATGCAAAGTCTTCTTCCCCAAACATGAAGACTAAGAATTTTCTTCTTTAAATATTCTTTGACTGTTTCTGACTCGGAAGAGGTTGAAAGCATTGAGGATTTCTAAGCTAAAAAACAGATGATGTGAATGGTGTGCTTGGAGAAATGAGCAAGGATCGATATATTACATTGATAGAATGAAATAAGAGAGAATCAATTAAGCTGCCTAGCTCCATGCGGACAGAGACAAGAGCAGCTTCACAACAGTTCAGGAGGCTCTTTTTCTTTCTTACTAATGCTATTGCTGTGCCACAGAAGTTAATGACAATGTATATGGAAGCTGGAAAACCTCCCTCCCCTTCCTCCCCCTCCCTTCAGTCCCCTCCATCCCATTTGCACATTGTTCTAAGAAGGTGTCATCTAACTTTTACTTTCTGTGGAATATGGTATAAAGATAAATGTAAACATTTCATATAGGCTAAGGAAATAATGATTTTTGAGCTTGAGTTTCTTTTCCACCCATCTTATCTTACATGTCTGGTTGGTTGGTTGGTTGATTGATTGGTTAGAGCTGGGCATTGATTAGGTGGCTGGTAATCAAGGGGAGAATGCCCATTGCTGACTTCCTGGTTTGGAGAGCACAGAGGACAAAGGTGGAAAATGTGTGGGCTGTGTGTGCCCGATTTGTAATCCCTTCAGTAGGTGAGGCCCAGTGGATTGGGGGAAGGTTTGGAGAGAAGTGTGTTTTGGATTATGGTCCTGAACCCCTTTGGAACCATCATTCTCAAAATCTAGTATAATAAGCCCAAATTAGAGTTGCACCCATTTTACAGTCTTTGGGGACTTGGTTCACTTTCCGCCCGACTAGGGTCTGACTGTGTGGTCACAGGTGTTACACTGTCCTGTCTATTCCAATCAGCCCGTTTTTGACTAGTGGCTGTTGAGGTTTATTCTGATGACTTCATGAATCCTTGCCTCTTGTGACTTACTGTTTTGATCTCTACAAGACATTCCCCCTTATGGATGTCAGAGCAGTTATGAAATTTGATTCCATGCACATCTATAGTCCAGCTATGCAGATGCCTACGTACCTAACTGCTTGCCCCAAGTTACAAAACAACTTCACAAAAGCCCAGTAAACATAGAGTTTAAGGCAGAGCTTGGTGGGATAGCATGATTGAGAAATACGTTTCATTGGGACAGGTAGTTGATTGCCTTGTCAGTGACGTTTGGTCCACCCCCCCCCTCCCCTCCCACGCTTTCTCAGGCCTTGATAAATCTGTAGAAGAATGGGCGATAATAACAAAGATCTCATTGGACCATTTCGTGCTCTGGTTCCTTCTAGGAGTAGCAAACATCTATGAAAAAGCTTTTAAGAAGTGGCTATGACAGCCAAGATAGCCATAACATTGGACAGGGATTTCTTGCAATTAAATTCAGTAGAAGAAAATTTAGCCATCCTTAACATTATCCAATAATTGCAAGGGAAGGGCATGTTGAGACAGTGGGGCAAATAATTTCCACATTTTGTTGGACAGCTCCTGGGTGATGGGCTAAATTTGAATACTGAAAGCATCATGCTGTTCCTGGTTCTCAGCAGTTCTTGCACTTAAGATAACCTTTAGGTAGGTAGGTTTTACTTACCTGATGCAACCTGGCTGTATGAATCTGGCTTTATAAATCTGTCACAATGGTAATCCTGATCAGTATTCACAGAACACGAGTGAAACACTTCGTCCTTATGACCCAACCTGGTTCAGTGTAGTTACTTATAGTTGTATCCACAGAAACCACAAAGGAACAGAATGTAGAGGTTAATTCTAGAATGTGTTGTAAGGCTCTGGCTTCTGGAGGAAGATCAGGCTAGTAATTATGATGCTAGCTTCAGATATGCTTGATGATATGGTAAAATTAAAGTAGAACACTTTCTTCTTAATTGGGACTAGGAGAAGATGGGAATTGCATGGATTCAGAATTGTGGCTTGGGATGTCCCAGTAAATTACGTGAGGATTTTCTGAGAGATTTAAATGCTAAAATTTAAATGTGTGCCCGCATGGCTGTCAATTATAAGCCTTGCAGGCTGTGCAAACACAGTTTACATAGTTAAAAAATTTATAAAGTGTTGCACCTCATGATTCTTGACAAATGTATATATTTTTTTATGTACACTGAGAGCATATGCACTTAAGACAAATTCCTTGTGTGTCCAATCACACTTGGCCAATAAAGAATTCTATTCTATTCTGCAGTTAACAACCTGTGCATTGCTTGCTGACTTTCAGTGAGAATGATTCCATGTTAGATACTTCCCTAATTGCATAACGGGAATAAAATAAGACTCTATCCTGTTGCTTGGATTGTCTACAGTGAAAAATGATAAAATAGGAAAAGAAAGGGGGGGAGGGGGAAATCCAAAATGCTATGCAAGAACCTGAAATTCACATATAAGTTATATAAGTACATTTGAAATATTCCAGAATTTACAGATTTTCCCGTTCATAGCTTATCAAGCAGCTTCAACTGCCAAGGATTTATTTATTTATTAGATTTCTATGACACCCTTCTCCAGGCGACTCATCTGAGGCCAAGGAGGATTAGAAGATAAGTTGAATCAGCAGGTGGTCACTTAAAACAGCTGCAGTTAGAGAATTAACCAGTTGATATGCCTTAGTATAAATAACCTGCCTAAAAAGAAGTTCAAGCTTGCATCTTTCTGGGAGTAAAGACTAAATTTATAGTGCTAGATGAAAATGGAGAGGTGTGCCCAGCACAGCTCTGGTGTGGACACACCAGGGGAATGCCTCTGATAAAGACTGCTGATGTCACTGTTCCTTTTGTGCACTGAGTATAGAGTGGAAGAGAGGATGGCTATTCAACCAATTCATATCAAAATTGAATTGTTGTCAATATCCATTTGCAGAAATGCTGAGAGGAAAAATTATTTTGGGAAGGCCTGGAATAAATGTTGGTCTTGGTGAAATGGAGTTTAAAAGTTCAAGCAAGAGCATGATGGATATCTAAAGAAGGAAGTGATGTTTCTGGTGGTGTTGATGGGCTGAGAAAATAGATAGGCAATACAGTGTCTTGATTCAAATAGGTTAGGGTCTACATTGGAAAAAAGGAACCATTTGGTTAAAGAGATTTTTGTAAAGACATGCTCTATTTCAATGAGATAAACATGACTTGGCTCTTTCATAAATATGTTCTTTGCAACACTCCTTTATTTTCCTTAGCTTTTCTTACCTCTGATAACGACCCAGCTAATGAAAGACCTAGCTCATCAGCATCAGGTGATCAGGACAAAGTTCCATGGAAACCACAGCTCACATCCTGTGTAAGGATTCACACTCGTAACTCCTTTCCTGACAAAATATTCAGGAAATTCTGATCTCCCTTCAGTACTATGAGATACAATTTCTTTGAACTTATCTAAAATCTGCTCTACTGTTCATAAAATCAGGGACTCTTTGTTCACCCATCAATTATATTACCATTAATTGTAATACACTATTATGTCTCATTTTAATGGTTTTTTATTCTGGTCTGACCATAAAAGATTGAACTCAACACCATCATCCTCTGGAGTTCTTGGGACTGGCTTGGGGCAGTCGGAAGAGTTGAGATTCTGTACAATTGTGAAATGACCAATTAGGATTTCAAAGTCCTTGTACTTTGAAATATATGGGGAGCATCAAATCAAAGTGGCTATGTATAGTCTAAGCAGAGCCATAGGCCATTCATATAGTATAGTGTGCTGTTTTGATTTGAAACGCTGGCGTCATTTGGTTGAGATGTGAATAGGACAAAGAATTTGCTTCCTGTTGAAACTTTTTCAAAACTTTTGAACTATGTCCAAGGTGTCATCAGCATTACAGCTAAGCAATCTATTCTCATTGAAGAGAAGGTCCTCAATTTTAGCCTTAGCTTCCATTGTCAATTCAGTGGAGCACAGCCAAGCATGGCAATGTGGAATGATAGAAGATTCTGTAACTCTGGCTGTGGATCAATTGCATGATGAGCCATATATAATTCCTGTTTTGGCAATGTGTCATGTTCTGCATGAAAAACTATTTACCTCTTATTCCCTGGCAGAGCAATTAGAAATAGGATATTTTCTTCCACAAATAAACATACTTAATAAATGACAATGCAGAGGGAGGTAGCTCTCTCCCCAGTTGAATTTGTAGCTAAAGTGTCAAATTTAGGTGCATAGAAACATAGAAGTCTGACGGCAGAAAAAGACCACATGGTCCATCTAGTCTGCCCTTATACTATTTTCTGTATTTTATCTTAGGATGGATATATGTTTATCCCAGGCATGTTTAAATTCAGTTGCTGTGGATTTGTCTACCACGTCTGCTGGAAGTTTGTTCCAAGGATCTACTACTCTTTCAGTAAAATAATATTTTCTCATGTTGCTTTTGATCTTTCCCCCAACTAACTTCAGATTGTGTCCCCTTGTTCTTGTGTTCACTTTCCTATTAAAAACACTTCCCTCCTGGACCTTATTTAACCCTTTAACATATTTAAATGCATAATTATATTGAGAGTGGCAGTGTGATTATGATGCCTCCACTGTAACAAGATAGGTGATGCATTTTGGAATACAAAACAGTAAGGATAGCGTATCGGCCTTTCTGAAGTTGGGTGTTGGAAAGACTCCTGACAATAGTATGAACAGCCGAGAAAGCAAACACATACAAACTCAAATCAACTCGAGAGTTCCTACTCGCAATGAAAAAAGAAATTGCAAAATGTGGTCCTTGTGACTATATGGTTAAAATCCAAATACTTGCTTTAGAATGCTGAGCTGTCCTATTGAAGAAGTTTTGAATAATGGCTAAAATAATGAAAATCAGGAGAAAGAAATCCAATGAAGCATAAGTAGAACCAGCTAAAGGGTGAATGTATTAATGCTATGGCAGTTAAAAAAATAACCAGTTTTAGCACAGCCATTTCTACTCATTTGGTTGGTTTGGCATTGGGACCTGTACCTAACAATTCTAAGACCCAAATGAAGCACTGCCCAGATAACCCCTTATGTAACAACCACACACCACTTTTTTTGTTCATTTGAGGCCCAGGTACTTTTTTAAATCAAGCAAAAGTTACCATTTCCAAACTATTCTCAATGTTACATTCTGGACATGCTCTTCAAGCAGCCTTAAGAAACACTGGCTTTGGTGCTCTTGAACCTAGTCCCAGTTGGTATACCCATCCTGGCTCTGCTTAAAGTTGTTTTGTTTAGACCTGGAATTGTACTGAGGAGGAAGAGTGCCTGTAGACTTGAATCATCATTCTACTATATTGATATTTGTGCTCTTGTTTATAGGCATACATCTCCAGGGAAAATGCTGTACTCAAGCAAACATCTTTAATATAATTTTTATAACATCCTCCTGATATGGAAACATAGCATGACAGGAAGGAGATAAATTAGGATCCTTCTCGCTGATTGGATCAAAGGAAATTTTTGACACAGGATTCAAGTAAAAGTGGTTCTGGAATATTTAGAAGTGAGTCAGCTGTCCCAAATTCTCTGAGGCTCTACAGATATTTTTATTCCTGCGGTTACTGACCTACCATTTGTTTAAAGTTTTTGTCCCTTGAGCCTGTATTCTTGTATAAGACACAAATACACTATGAATCTAGAGTACTCCAAAGCAAAGTGGCATGCAGACTTTTGATGGTCTCTATTTGTCAAGGCGAGGGAATGGGAAAGCCGTGCTAATCCATATGGACAACCCAAGTAGAATCTCTAGTATAAAATATTAGGTAACCCATCTTTTCTGCCTTGTTATGCCAATTGACGGTAATTATGGGATAAGATAGATGGAAATATGGGTCCCAATCTTTAGTCCACTTCAGGAGCTTACTGGGTATCTTCAGGGAAGTCACTTTCTTCGTGTACCTTTCATAAAAGATTTAAGAATGTGACCTTGCTCTGCTCTCAAATAAAAGTGGTCCTCAACTTACTTAATTCATTTAGTGAATGCTCAAAGTTACCATGGCACAGAAAGTGGCTTATGACTGTTTTTCACACTTAGGACTAGGGCAGCAACCCCATGATCATATGATAAAAATTCAAATGCTTGGCAACTGGTTCGTATTTATGACAGTTGCAGTATCCCAGGCTTATGTGTCCACCTTTTGCAATCTTCTGACACACAAAGTCAATGGGCAAGCCAGATCCACTTAACAATCACTAGCTTAAGAACCGCAGTGATTCACTTAACAATTGTTAGAAGTTAGTTGGGGGAAAGATCAAAAGCAACATGATAAAATATTATTTTACTGAAAGAGTAGTAGATCCTTGGAACAAACTTCCAGCAGACGTGGTAGATAAATCCACAGTAACTGAATTTAAACATGCCTGGGATAAACATATATCCATCCTAAGATAAAATACAGAAAATAGTATAAGGGCAGACTAGATGGACCAGGAGGTCTTTTTCTGCCGTCAGACTTCTGTTTCTATTGTGGCAAGAAAGATCATAAAATGGGTCAAAACTCACTTAAGTGTCTTGCTTGGCAACAGAAATGATGCGGGCTCAATTACAGTTATCAGTCAAGGATGACCTGTATGTGCTATTTTAATGTGAAAGAGGAGTGGTGGGATAGACAACTATAATAACAAAAAAAGCTTGATTCTTGGCTGCCGGGAGCAGTAGAATGTATGAGTTTGCTTCACTTTTTCTGGCATTGTGTGGTTGAGGTACATAAAGTTGCCCTACTCTGGAAAGAAGGTCATACAAATCTCTCCAGCTAAAGAGTTTCTCTTGTTCCTGATGAAATAAGAGCGTAAACATCTGTGCTTTATCAGAATATATTGACAGAATGCTGAATACAGGTTCAATTCCTTCATTTATCTCCACTGCTATATTCCACCTTCGTTCAAAAGAGTCTTGAATTCCAGAGATACTTTTTCCTTGTTTTTTCCTTCCAGTTTTATTGATGTCACGGTTTTAGCAGCAACTTCAAGTTCCAAACTATTGTGACGCGAGATCACCTTCTGGCCCCCTCCCTCTCCCGTTAATGCCAGAAATTTATAGCTAAGCAATTGGGAGAGTATATGGCTTTTCCAAAAGAAAAAAAGAAAAAAAAAAGGGTGACAGAAGTTTAGGAAGCGGGGCTATTTCTCCTGTTTTATCCCTCCCCCCTCCCTTTATTTCACACAATTAGAACAAAAAAAAACAACCATTAACAGGACTGAGCTTCAGAGACCAAGACAAAATGACAAATGGATGCACCATAGGGGGAGAAGAAAAAGAAAGACATTCCAAACTTAAAAACAAATGGGGTGGGGGGCACATAAGGAAGTAACACAGTGGAGATTTGAGTGGCGAGACCAAGGACGCCTTGATTCTCTGACCAAGAGGCTGTCCTAGTTTAAATCTGGGAAGCACTCACACACTCAAACCGAGTGGAGGGTGACCATGCAAAAAGCCAGAAGCAGCAAACGTAATGAGGAAAGGAGTCACACTTATTATCTCACCCCAAACATTTACACATACGTATGAAAGAGTCCAGAACTGGCTGTGATATTTGGAGTTAAGCTGAGCCCCAATCTAATTCCAGGTTAGAAAGCAGGCCTTAATTTAGTCCATTATGGAGCCACTTTGATGTCACAAGCTTGATGTTAATCTGTAGCAAGATGGCGGTCCTTGATGCAGAAGGCATAGCAGGGCAAATTGGCAGGGATGTCCACAGGGAGTCGTCCTGGGTCACTTACACAGTTGTCTATCAAGGTTGGATGATGAGGAAAGAATGCCAATTTTCTTCTCCCTCCCTCCTATTCTTGGGCTGGAGGTTCATGAAGACTGAGGTAATGGGTGCTGCATGCTTTCTGGTACTATGGCAGAAATTCTGCCCCCACCCCTATTAGACCAGGCACCCACAAAGACATTCCTTCATGCCTTCAAAAGATCTGTTGTGAAAAGAAAACAAGAAAGAGAGGAAGGGTTAACAGTCACCTGGCTCTAAAGTCACAGCCGTGAGAAGATTTGAAGCCCGTACACAGGATAGGGTGTAGAAGGAAGAATGGTGGCCTGCCATGCCTGTCCCTTATTATGCCTCCTGAATAAAGACTGTTAAGTTTAACAGTCTGAAGAACTCTACTAAATAGCTCCACGGGGAAGGGGAACCTCTTTAATTCCTGTCCAATGAGCAATTTTGAAAAACAAATTTCTAGTTTACCATTTTGACTCTTTCCATAACAAAGACTCCAATAGCATGCATATCAAAAAAGATCCCACCCCCATTTAGATAAGCTAGGGGGGAAGGGTCTTTTTTTAAAAAAATTCCGGATACAGTATATCCCTCCCACAATAGAAATGCTCTTTGATGGCTGCCCTTATGGCTTTTGAAAAGAAAAATGCATCAGGCAGCAAACTTTCTGGGGAAGATGGGGATTGAGGGAAGCAGGAACTTGCAGTCCTTCCCTCAGATGATCTCCTATTGGCACTTCCTCTCAGATGGATCTGAGGAAACACTCCAGAAAGTTCTGAGAGCACATTGCTGGAACCCTGAAAGAAAAAAAGAAGGAAGGCCATCAATCACTTCTTTCAAAACCAACTTTTATATGACTAGAAATTACTGACTTGGTCCAAAATGAGTTGGGGGATTAATCCTGGAATTGTCCCAAGAATTTAGAAGGTCTCTAACAGAGAGTTTAGGCTCTGGGAATTTCTTGTTATTTACACCACTTCTATAATCTGGAGATAAGGTTCAGAATAACTCAGCCATGTTACTCTATAGCAGTGTTTTTCAACCAGTGTGCCACGGCACATTAGTGTGCCGTGAGACATGGTCAGGTGTGCCGTGGGGAAATTAAACATGGGTCCCCAAACTATGTACCGCGTGCCGGATACGGCCCATGGAAGCCATTTATCTGGCACACTGCCAGCCACCTCCATCCGAACATAAACATTCCCCTCATAATCCTTCCAGCTATCAGTGACAGGAAGAGTGGAGGCACAGGGAACGCTCACTGACCAATCACCTTCTAGGATTCATCCCAACCACTAGTAATGAACCAATAGCAGGCCGCCTCTCATCTACACCCAGGAAGATCCCCGCTCGGGCTGCCGCGCACGTCATTGTGTGGCCGTGGTGAGTAGTTGAAGCTGCTACTCCTCCCCATGGTCCCGATTTCTAATCCTGGTCAGGACTGGAGGTAAATGTTGCCACCACTAGATGAAGCCTCAGCCTCAGCTGGTTATGTCTATCATGATGGTGTATATAGATATTTGACCTTTTTATAAGAGGTCCCCACAGAGGGTGATACTATATTATAAACTATATGTATAACATGTACTGTGTTAGAGTGTCATTTTGGTTGGTGGTGTGCCCCAGGATTTTGTAAATGTAAAAAATGTGCCGTGGCTCAAAAAAAGGTTGAAAATCACTGCTCTATAGAGCACATAGAGTTGTGGAATATTTTTTTTGGGAGCCAGAAATGGAACATTTTATATATTCACTGCAACCTAGTTTAGCAGGAGGGGGTGTGTTGCTTTTTTTGGCTAATAATGGCAACCTCATGTGAATAGTAGCCCCCATATGTATTAATCCACTGCATGTCTATGCTTTTTTTAAAAAAAAACCACGTTTGAATAACTCCATTTACTGGTAGCTATTAAATGAGGCTTGCTGAATTGATTGGTTGGGTGACATCAATGTTTAACAACAGTACCACTAACTGAGAGTTCATTTCCAGATCCAATTCAAATTACGGTGCTTATCTATAAATAGGCTGGGCCCATAATATCTTAGGAACATCTCCTCCCATTAGTAGGACTCAAGCACACTGATTAATTTTGGAGGCCCTTCTTTGTGTTTCAAGTTGATGATTGTAAGTAGAGAATACACATCATGACTCTGATGGGGAAAGAGAAGATTCATTACCAAAGCAATAAAGAGGGAAACATTACTTGAATCCAAATGACTGTGGGGGGGATGGTGATTATGAAAATGTCTCAGGCAGACACTCCCCTAATTCACATGAATATAAAAGAGGGAGGAGGGAAAGCACAACCAGACCTGCAAAGTGGTGTTGTAGCCAGTCTAAAAGTAGTGTGTGTGTGTGTGTGTGTAATTTAGTACTTGTTTTGCACTGCCTTATCGGCTTACAATAAGGGATCCAATACTTACTGGCGAGGTGCCCCCAATATAAGGTCATGTCCTGGAAACCCCATGTAGCATCTACTTTGTGAATTATCTGGCATTAATTTTATAAAAGAGCAATATAGTAACTGGGGCACACATGGAGAAGTAGGGTAGGTCTACCAAATTTAAGAAGGTATATGTCATTTTTCTTCCCATTCCTATCTCCCTAAAGACACTTACAGTCCTTGGTGGCAAAGGGCTGCTGGTGGTTGCTTTAGTCTGAATGAACGCTTTCTACTATGATGCTAGGTTTATCTCGAGCTGGAGGATTCTTGTTGATATAGCTGTTCAACGTCTTCTCCTGAAAAATCAGAGGCAGCAAAGAGAAAAAGATAGAGGGACAAATGTGAAGCTCTCAGACTCTCCAGCCACTGCCAGAGCATCCTGACTTACGGACTCAGGTTTGAAGAGATGGTCCAAACTTGGCCCCCATCCCTCCCACCTATGTCTTCCCTCAAAAAAGATCCAGGTCCCAATTTATGACATTATATAACCCTGACAGTTTCCCCAAACTTTTAGCCCGTTGTTTCTCAGTTATTCTGGAATGTTATTCCATTGTGTCAGTGAGTCTTCCAGCATTCTTCAGGATCCATGCTTTGTATTCAGGATGCACTACTAAGTTCTTGGAACGGTACTGTACAGCTGCAATACCAGAATACATAAGAGGCACAACAATTTTAGTCAACAGTCTAGAGCTGCATCATTACCATAAAAGCTGAGTGAAAGACAGGTCGTAAAAGGAATAGACTGAGCAATTTATTGCATTCTTATTTATAGCAAAGGGCAGCTTTTATTGTTTCAAGGGCCACATACGTTTGGAAGGAATCCAGGAAAGCGCTAAATGACAATAGTGGGTGGGAAATTAAGCAAGATATGAGTGGAATGGTGTTATACTTAACAGAGAAAAGCATGCTTTTCATTCTGTCCTGCCATTTCATAGGCTACCCATTTTTTCTCTTTGTCTTTCCATCCCAGTGCTTCTCATCTATAGCAACTTAAAATGAATGACTGGGGAATTCTGGGAGTTGAACTCCACAAGTTGGTCAACGTTGAGAAACACTGCTCTATCCTGTGCCCAAGGCACAGGTTAGAATAGCTTTGTGCTTAACAGAGAAGTTGCAGAATGTGTAGTTCACTGCCCGTTTCCTCCTGATCTGGCATTTAAGTTTAGTTTTTAGTTTCCAGTGAAGCAATGGGTTGGACACACATCAGACCTGGTATTCTCACAATATCACACTCACCTCTACTAGCTGGTGCCAATGTTCAATGGGCTTACGTGGATTTGCCAGCATCTCAGCCCAATGATCTCTCCCGGGTGCATCGGCATCATTGCCCACTCGACACATGCCAATGACTTCATTATGCCCAATGCTGTGGATGAAGAGATTTATTTCAGAAGCAACCTCTTACTGAGCTGGAGGAAAATGTCAGCTTCATTCATTCATTCATTCATTCATTCATCCATCCATCCATTCAATTGATTGATTGATTGATTGTATATAAAAAAATTAAAAACTCCTTTACGTTAAGTTCATTGTCTATGATGCCACAAACAAAAAAACTTTCACTGCTTATTCTTGATTTCTGCAACATGTCTAATCTAGCCTATGGCCCTAGATTTTCTGCAGATCTCCCATTCAAACATTAATGAGGTCTGATTAGTTTTTTGGTATCAGCGAAAGGCATGATAGGTGCTAACACACTTGTGAGCTATTGGATCATTTGTATGGCGGCATACAAATCTAATTAATAATAATAATAATAATAATAATAATAATAATAATAATAATAATAATGCCATTTTTTCCATCCTCCTCAGGCTTCAGGAGACTTTCCTGAAGTCTGGGGAAGGCAAAAACGACCTCCGCTGCCCTCCAGAAGGTCAAATCAGCTGGTGGGCATGTTGGGTCTGTTTTTTGCCATTTGCAGGCTCCAGAGGCTTCAGTGAGCCCTGCATGCAAGCACAGGAGAGCAGCATGGGGGGTTTGTACATGCATGTACAGAAGGGAGGGCATTGAACATGCATGCTATCGCATGTGCATGCCCTTTACTGCTCTATACCATTTCAGACAAACGGTTGTCCAATCTCTTCTTAAAAACTTCCACTGTTGAAAAAAACCCCACAACTTAAGGAAAGCTGACCATGCCACATTTATTCATAAAAACAGCCAGACAATAGCTGATTTCCTTGTCACCTTCGAGAGGTGAGAATATAAATTTCCTGATTTTCAGGGCCAGCATAATTATGGAAATGAGGTCATGTTCAGGATTTAAAGCCATATAATTGAAGGATGCCCAAATTGGGCAAAAATGATAATCCAGGATTGTCCTCAGTGCATAACTCTCTATTTGTTAGAGCTTATGGAGCAATCTTAAGTTACACCCCCTCCATCTTTGTTAGAAAAAGTAAAATGAACTCCTGCCAAGCTGTTGTGGTTCTCTAGTAGTTTTCAATATAATTCCAGAGGTAATTTTGGGTTTTTTTGCACTACTCATCACCAACTTGTGAACTAGCAACACAGCATCTGATTTAACAAGCTGTACCAAATCAAATAACCCGAATGCCTTGACATTTCCATGTTATTTTGTGTGTTGTCACAAGGTTTTAATGATTGGGTGGGTGGATGGGTGGGGGGAGGAGAGGGGATAAATTCAAGCCATCCTATGAAATTGTGCAACAGCATCTATAGCTGGCAAGAGTTGCCAATATCTCTCCCCAAGACATCGCACTCTTTGTCTCCATCTTACATGTTGTGCCCCAAATTCTGCAGTCTTAAAGACAGAATTCTTTCACTGAAAGTACAATCAAACAAAGTGTTGTGCCATCACTGACAGATATGATTCCTCTCCAAAGAAGGGAAGACATCTAAAGGCCCAGCCAGCACTAAAGTCCCTGGGAAACCCTTTAAAACATGCAGCATCATTTTAACTCACCGGAATTTGGGTGGATATGATATATCTTACCAATCATAATCCATGACTGCCAAGGTAATGCTGACATGCTCCATGCTGTCCTGGGGAATGTCAAAGACCAGAGCCTCATTGTAACTGGGGTTCAAGGTGTTTTTCTTGATGGAAGTCTTACGCTTCTTCAAGCGCCTTCCTTCACACATGAGGGAAGCTTTAACGTAGGGATCTGAAAAGATGCAGGCAAAGGGTAGAGAAAAGCGGTGCAGTTCATACAGGGGAAAGAGGCCAAGCCAGATTCATATCAAGAACCATCACCTATAGCCATAGTTCCCTCTAAGCTGAGCAGTGAGCAATCGCTCACTTAAAAATCATCATCAACTCAGAGTTTTCCAAACCTGCCCAGAAGCCGAGAGGGAAAGAGTGAGAGGGAAGGAGAGAGAGAGGAAGAGAGAGAAACAGATAGAAAAAAGAGAGGAAGGAAAAGAGAAAGAAAAAGAATGGGAGTAAGGAAGAGAGAAAGAAAATCAAAATCTAGTTTGAAACTAGCTCAACTATTTAAGTGGCATTTTGATATTGATAGAGTTGCCCTATTATGAGCTCACTGTTATAGACACACAGTACAGTATTTTATTTTGAAATTCTCTGAGGCGAAACAGGGTGGGTTTTTTATTTGTTTGTTTGTTTATTTATTATTTCTGTGCCACCCAGTCCCGAAGGGACTGCCTCTCAGACACTATACTTTTCCGCCCCCCCCCCCCAAAAAAAAATTAGAGGGAACACTGAAAGAGGCCAAGCCAGATTCATATCAAGAACCATCACCTATAGCCCCTCTGCGGTTAACATTTTGTCCCATCTCATTTCTGATTACAGTACTGGAATTTCTATTCCTTTGACTTCAAGGAGTTGAGATTTCCTGATTGAGCACTTGCAGGGATTTTTTTTCCAATGGCATCTGAATGAGGTTTTTATGGTTGTGGGAATTGTCTGTAAGTGCTTAGTGAGGACAGATGCTGTCAACCTCAAAGTATCATAAGATCCAAAACCGCAGGAGAACGGCATGGCAGAACTTGCAAGAATGCGAATCACAATTCAGAATCAATTTTTTTATGATGCAATTTCCACAAGCAGAAACGGAGCATTATTATAGGGAATAGGCTGGGCTATATATAACCCCCTTTTTCCCTAATGACCTACTATTTCACAAACTTTCCATGTAATCAGCAAAATACCAGATAGCAAAATATTTCAGGCTTTTCCCTGCCCCCACAATAGACCTGTCACATAAACCAGGCTGTTTTCTGTGGTAGAAGCTATATCATAGATATAAATGGAGCTGTGCCTATCAAACCTAGCCTGCAATTCCAGATTACATAGGAAGTTTCCCACTATGGAGCAGAATCTGCTCTTTAATTTTCCACTTCCAACATCCATAAAAGCCAGGCTTGCATTGAGAAATTCCCACTGATTTATAACTACAAGTCCTTCTCATCCCATCCACCCCCCTTCCGTAGAGGATTCAGCTCTGATTGTCCTCATAAGTACCAAGGATCAATTTATCAAACCTGATTTGGCATTTTCTGTTAAGATGCATCCTCCAAATCATAAACGTGACAACTGTCACCGAGAAGTATATCCCTAACTAGAGGCAGTAGAAAAATCCATTCTGTCTGAATGTTTATGCAAAGTGATTGAGTTCATCTTTCCCAAACGTACAAGCAAACCAAAAATAAACCCCAGCTCACAGAGAATGCAAATTACAACTTTTAAAAAAATGTGCAAAAGGCACAGCTTAAGGAACAATGTGCATAGAAAAAAGCATATACAGTATTAGGAAAAGCCTATTAAAAAACCCCTACCAGTATATGCAAAAACATTCTACTAAAATCAGATATTTATTAGGAGAAATAAACAACAGCACTTACAAACTGCTGGGAAAACAGGCCGGACATAATTAATATAGTAAAAAAGAGATGCTGAATAAAACAAAAATTGACAGATTTGCTCATTTGAAGCTGAACTATGTCCTTGTAATAGCAATGAAGCATAACAGGAAGGACCCATTTTACTCTCATCTTTTTTCCTTCTTGGTTCCTTCCTTCCCCCCTTTGCTGCTTTCTCTGCCCTAATTCTACATGCTGCCTTCTTTGCTGATGGCAGGGATAAGGAACCTCATGGCTCTCTAGAGATATCAACTACCCTAAGCAGCATGTTCTGACCTAGGCTTCCTGATAAAATCAACTAGCACAAACAACATCTCAGAAATCTCTTTTTACGGTTAACAGCTGATAATTGTTTAGATGAGCAGTCTTCCTAAATCCAAATAAAGTAAAGCAAGTCTTTTTTTTTCAACAGCCCTTAATTATTGTCATTAGCAGTCCACATAAGTCCAAGCTAAATCAAACAAGTCTGACTAAAAGCAGACAACACATATACATCTTGCTCCTTCTTGGCAAACTGCCAAGGAACAGTTTGCAGGAAACTTTGCCAAGTTCAAACAGGAACAAAATAGGCGTTGATTGCTTACTTGAGCGCCTCTTCTCAGACGCTGAGCGGGTACAGCAGTCATGTGGGTTGCTCGCTGTCCAATCTGCAGAGGACTGAGCCCAGTCTTTAAAAAGCCTGCTGGATCCAACCCTTCCCCAGAATTCACAAATCCGTAGACTTAGGCTCAAGTGTGGTGGCTCAAATAATGCTCAACTCTCATGATAGGAAAAAAAAACAGGTTAAAGGATATAACCACAGTTAGAATAGAGAAAGGGAGGGAAGTGACTGGTGTACTCGCTCAGCATATGAGAAGAGACATTCAGGTAAACGATCAACGCCTATTCTCCATACTGAGAGAGCCGGTCTAGCAGTCACGTGGGACATACCCAATAGATGAGTCCCTAGGGAGGGATTAGTTCGCTATCGTGAGAGATAACGGATTGGAGGACTCTGCTGATGGCAGCATCCGCTGAAGCATAAGAGTCAATTTTGTAATGCCTTATGAAAGAGTTTGGAGAAGCCCAAGTGGCTGCTTTGCAGACTTCTTCCAATGGAGCTTGAGTTGCCCATGTGGCAGATGCGGCTGCACTTCTTGTGGAATGTGCTGTGATACCTCTGGGTATGCTGAGGGAAGCTGACTCATAAGCCTTTGAGATAGTCCCTTGGAGCCAACGGCCTATTACAGTTGAGGATACCTTGGATCCCAGGGATCTGGGATGGTAGGCCACGAATAGGGCTTCTGGCCTCTGAATGGGTTTCGTCCGTTGGATATAGATTCTCAGTGTTCTGGTGAGATCTAAGGTGTGCCATCTGACCGCAAGATGATGGTTCTGATTGAAACAAAAGGAAGGCAACACAATGTCCTGGGATCTGTGGAACATGGAACTGACCTTGGGTAGAAAGGTGGGGTCCAGGCGCAGGACTACTTTGTCCGTATGGAACTGGCATAGGTCCTGCCGAATGGATAGGGCTGCCAATTCTGAGATGCGTTGGGCAGATGTTATCGCCACCAGGAATGCCACCTTGTAAGATAGGTACCTGAAGGATGCTGACCTTAGGGGTTCGTATGGTGCCTGAATGAGGGAATGGAGAACCCGTGGTAAGTCCCAGGACGGGTATCTGTGGACCTTGGAAGGCCTGAGGTTCAAAATACCTCTTAGGAATTCTTGAATTTCTGGGAAAGAACGGAGTGGTTGTCTGCGAGGCCCTGCTAGGACCGAAGATAAAGCAGCTAGATGACGTTGAATGGTGCTGGATGAGAGGTCTTGATGGAACCCTTTCATGAGGAAGGCAACGGTCCTGTGAATGGGAATGCACAGGGGGGATAGATCCTCCTGTGAGCACCATTGGTGAAACCTGGACCAGGTGTGGTCGTAAATCCTGTTGGTGGAAGGTCTTCTGGCTTTCAGGATTATTTCTATAGTGTCCAGGTCATAGCCTTGCAGATCTAGGTCGTGCTGGATAATAGCCAAGTGGTGAGGTGGAACCACTCCAGATCTGGATGTTGAGAGGCCCCCTGTTGCAATATATCCTCCAAAACGGGGAGTCGCCAGGGGTCCTGGATGGACAGATGATGTAGGTCCACGAACCAGGGCCGGCGTGGCCAGTGAGGGGCTATCAGAATCACCTGGGTCTTCTTGAGGATGATCTTGTGGATCATGTCTGGGAGAATTGGAATTGGAGGGAAGGCGTAAAGCAGCCTTCAAGGCCAAGGAATTCTGAGTGCATTTGTCGCCTCCGCTCCCGGGGATGGAAACCTGGAATAGAATCGAGGGAGTTGAGCGTTGGTCACGGTCGCAAATAGATCTAGCGATGGGTGACCGAATCTGAGGCAGGTTTGCTGGAAGAGAGCCGGATGAAGGCTCCACTCTCCTGGATCCAGAGTCGACCGGGAAAGCCAATCCACCTGCACATTGAGAACTCCAGATATGTGGTCGGCCCATAAGGACTGTAGTTGTCTCTCTGCCCAGAGACCCAGTTTCAGGGCTTCTCTCATCTTGGACCTGGTGCCCCCTTGTCTGCAAATATGACTCTTTCTAGCTATATTGTCCGTGAGAATCAGGACATGTTGATTGATGATGTGTGGTTTGAGGGCCAATGACACTGCTCTCAATTCCAGCCAATTGATAGGTCTGGAAGCTTCCTCCGCTGACCACATGCCTTGGGCTATCAAGCCCTGAGCATGGGCTCCCCAGCCCGTTAAGCTGGCATCAGTGGTAATGGTAAATTGATCTGGACACCTGAAGGGGGATCCCTTGTCCGGAGCGGGAGAGGTCCACCACGTAAGGGATCTTAAGACTGTGGTCGGAACGACGATGAGGCGTGCCAAGTTGCTGTTCCCCGATCTCTGGAACAGTAACAGAAGCCATTGGAGATCCCTGGCGTGAAGGCAGGCCCAAGGGATGATACCAATGCAGGACACTATCTTTCCCAGTAGGGAAGACAGGATGATGATGGTAGTCCTTCTCTGAGATCTTATCTGGGAGATAAGCTCCTTAATACTGATCTTTCTCTCAGTAGAGAGAAAAACCTGAGAGAGATCGGAATTTATGATGGCCCCCAGATGTTGAATGGAAGTAGACGGATGGAGTTGACTTTTTTTGAAGTTAATGGAAAAACCATGATCCTGTAGGATAGACATGGCAATATTGAGGTCTGAGCAGGTGTCCTCTTTAGAGGAATCGTGAATTAATATGTCATCCAAATAGCATAAAATATGGATGGGCGTGGCGCGCTTGTCTTTTAACACCTCCTCTGCTTCACCAGGCATAACAGCCGCAGAGTATAGAGTCTTTACCGGTTCATCAGCTTTGGGACAGACAAGAAGATCTTCATAAGATGGAGAAAGCTTATATAACTTCTTGTCCTTGGTTGTGGGATTGAAGCCAAAGGCCGGGTGGTCCCACTGCTTGAGCAGAGCATCCTTGAACAATTTGGGCATGGGTATGACCTCATTGTCTTCCTGTTTCTCCATGAAGTATTGCAGATTTTTCTCAGGAGGATCTGTGGAAGGAGCAGATTGTTTATCTTGACCAGCCAAGCCTGTGGTCACTCTTGCCTTGAATAGAAGAGATTTGAAGAGTTGGGCTGGAAATATTGCCGCAGGAGTTGAGATCTTGATTTGTGATTTCTCATCCTCTGACAGGCATTGGAATGAGTCATCCCTGTCTACATCCATATCCTCATTCTCATCCTGAGCGGAATCCGAGTCTTCATGCACTGGAATTCTGTAGGATGAGAAAGAACTCACGGGCCTAGGGGCACGTGGAGGGGGACAAGAGAGAGAAGGCACATTGATAGCCGAGAGCTTGGCATCAATGGCTTGAGATAAGGCAGAATACATAGATTGAAGCTCTGGAGGAAGGTTAGTAATGGTAACCAGTAAAGAGGGAGATGCCCTGAAGGCCTGGGTTGGGTCTGGCTCGGAGTGATCTTCCATCATAATATCTGGCTCCTCTGGACCTAAGCCCCATAGATTACGTTGGGGTCTGTTTAGGTTTGGCTCATCCAGAGAAAGCACAGGGACACCAGAGGGAGGCAGTTTAGAAGCCTCTGGAGGGTCCGGGCTAACGCGCACTTGGGCCTGTACTTTTAAACGTTTAGCCGATTTCTCATGCATGCTTTGTAGAGCTTGGTCCCTTCTCAGCCCTGGTGGATCTAGCCATTAAAGGGGCTCCGGAGGAAGAGAAGGAAGAGACCTGGGGGATATTTTCAATTTCATCGCCAGTAGGCCTAACTGGGACCTTTAGAAGAAGTGCCTCTCTTGGGAAACGAAGTCATGGCCTGAACAAATTACAGGTACAAGACTTGAGCCAAGAATAGATGGGAGAAGCTGTAAAGGGCAACATTCCCAAGAGGAAGGGGGCCCTGCTCCTAGGTCCAGGAGCGTCTGCAACTCAAAGTCAATCTGGCCGGTACCACAGTTCATGCCAGTGAGTACAGAGGGGCAGGCCTCACTAACCTTAACAAATAAACCAGGCACACTGGTTTGGAGGCCTAGCCAGGGAGAAAAGGCCTAAGTATCTCACAGCTTACGCCAGGGCCAAGCGGCGGACTTAATGGCGCCAGGCAGGATGCACGTGGGCGATCCACAAGTGCCGGAATTACTGGGCGCTGAGGACCTTTGCGCCAAAATAAACTGCTCTGACGTTTTTGCAAAGCAGAGGGAAGGCTAAAGTCTGGGGGACAATAACAGTCCCACTCCGCCGGAGGATAAAAGCCCCTTTTTTACAATTCCTTAGCTTGCCAATAAACCTCCTGGCCGATTAGATTTGTTAAAGAAAAATACTATCCAGCAGCAGCGCAAGCAGCGCGCTTTGGAGAAAGCAGCAATAGCCGCGCCGCAGCTTCTCCCTTGGCGCCGAGCCCAGTAAGGCTGGCGCAAAAACCAGGCAAGCTTAAACTAAAAAGGCAATTGAAAATTTTACTTATCTGATGCAGAAGGAACAAAGGGAAGGTGTTTAGGAGAGGAGCGAGCCACCACATGTCCTGCTGGATCGCAGGACCGAGCGAATTCTGGGGAAAGGGCGGATCCAGCAGGCTTTTTAAAGACTGGGCTTGGTCCTCTGCAGATTGGACAGCGAGCAACCCACGTGACTGCTGGACCCACTGCTTCAGTACAGAGAAAATGGAGGCTTGAGTTGCAAACACAAGATCTGTAAATAAATGAAGTTGCTTCTTGCAATTTACTCATCAGCGTTCTTCTCTTAAATAGCTTAAGAGTCCAATTATCCCCAAGTCTTACTCCTGAGTAGTCATTTTCCTCTGGAACTATTCTTTCCTTTTGGCAGCTCTGTGCATGCCCTCATTGAGAACAGGCTCCACCTATTCTTCTTTCTCGCTCATGTCAGCCTCTGGAGGTTCTGGAGGCCTTGGCTGAATCCCTGACTATGGCACTGAGCCTTCTCCAGATTCCAGGCCTGGTTGAGGTTCCTTCCCTGTCTGATTCTGCTGCCAATAGGCCGCTGGCCACAACACCAGCCTCCTCGCTGTCCAATCTGATGCTAGCTGCGCAGGTCGCTGGCAGACCACAACACAGCATGGCAAACATCAGGCTTTAGGAGATACAGTCCAAAGATCTGCATGGAATTGGATTGCCAGTCCCCCCCCCCCCCAGGGCAATGTTCTTACTTCTGACTGACCTTAAATTCTTACCTACATTTGAATCCCCTCTTTATTAAATCCTAGGCTTCTGTAAAGTTTAAAAATCAGAACACCAAATACAAGCTGGGTGGATACGACCTCGCAGGCAACCCTCACTGTCAAGGGCCTAAAAATACTCATTTCAAAAGACCTAAGCGCCAGAGCTCACTGTTAACAGCATCGCCAAAAAGGCAATTAAATTGTTAACCTCATTTTACGAAGCTTCTTCTCCGATAATAGTTTATAGTTTATTAGATTTGTATGCCACCCCTCCCCGAAGACTTATACTACTATTATACTAGACTTATACTTTGAAGACTTATACTACTATTATACTAAAAACCAGGGCATACAAAACCTTTGCCAGACCAATTCTTGAATACAGCTCATCTGCCCAGAATCCACACTGTATAACGGACATTAATACAATTGAGTGAGTCCAGAGATATTTCATGAGAAGAATAGTCCACTACTCTACTCACAATAGAATACCTTATGTCAATAGGCTTGAAATTTTGGACCTGGACAATCTAGAACTACCCTGCCTATGGTTTCACCAGTGGTGAGTTGCTCCTGGTTCTAAGAACTGATAACATCAGTGGAGGGAGGTCCCACCTACCCGCACGCATGCACCAGTAGTAAAGAGCTGACAGTGTGGTCAATGCCTGGAATACATTGCCTGATGCTATTGTTACATTCTCAAACCCCAAACTTTAACCTAAAACTGTCTTACCACGGACTCACCCCATTCCTAAAACGTCTTTAAGGGGGGTGCAAATGCACCAGCATGCCTATAGCCCCTGTCCTAGTTCCCGTTATTCATACTCATTTTTTATGCACATCTGTTTATACTTATCTAAACTAAACAAACAAACAACTTAACAGACACCCAGAAACTCCACCTTTTATTCCAATTTACCAAGGATTCCAATTTACCAAAATCTCAAAAAAAAATAAAAAATGATCCAGGCCTAAGTGCAAAAAAAAAGTAGCTTCAGGTGGGTAGCACATTTTAGAAACACACTCTGTTCATGAATTTCTTTTAGCAAGAGAAGAGACACCCAGAGACATCTCATGTTAAAAGTGCTTTTAACATGGTTCGAAGCAGGGGAAGTCAGGCAGACTATAGTAGAGGTAAGAAAAACTTAAACTCTTTCTCCCTGGTTAGGAGATTCATCTCTTAAAGCTCCCCCACTTAAATGTTGTCTCATTTTTCAAAACCAAAAACATAAAACATAAAAAGCTGATTCATTGTGCAAATTGTTTCATATAAAAATCCCAGAGCAGACTCTTCCATGTCTCCAAAGTTCCTTTTTTTGCACAGTCCAACCTAGCATACAAAACAGAGGAAAGAGCTGGGAGAGGTCAATTTCTGTAGGTTTCTTTTTCTTTTTTTACTACTTTTAAGTGCACCAGTGTGCCTTCCGTCCCCTGTCCAATTGTCTCTCCTTATCTCATTTATCTTTTCTTCCTTTGAAATATGTTCACCTATACTTTTATATCTTATCTTCTATTCTTTTCTTTACTTATATTATTACATATCTTTCTCTTCAATGTGTATTATGTATTGGACAAAATAAATAAATAAATAAAATAAATAAATAAAATTTGGGGTCAGATTGTTTTATTAATTCTAATTTTTCTTCTGTTTTCTCCTAGCTGACAGTCCTCCAACAGTTGAATTCTGATATTTAGCTTTTTTTTTCTTCATTTCACTGTCCTTTTTCTCTAAACAGCCTCCTTGTAAGCCAAAGTCACAGTTCCACTTCCAGCTATTTTGCTTCAGAAACTACTGGTCATAACCCAAACTTTGCCAGATCTGCTCACCAGAAAATCCAGTCAGGTCCATGGCTTTGAGGTTGGTAGCCTTAATGATGGTCACGGTGAGACGACCAGCGGTGGGCAGGTAACAAAGGGAAAAATTCAATTCTCCAAGGTCTGCTTTTTCCTATTGAAAAGATAGGAAAAGAAATTGAATGATTTCAGGACCTTAGTTAAAAGAAAACCTTCACTGAAATTATTGAATTAAGAGGATGGACAGCCTCCTGCCAGCTGTGCCTGGACCACATCTTGCATTACGGATCTCACATTGGGAAGCGGGCTGAAATAGATTAATTTTATTATTAAATTTATTAATTGGATTTATATGCCGCCCCTCTCCGAGGAATCGGGGCGGCTCACAACATATAAAAGAACAATACGATACAAATACAAATCTAATTAATGTGGCCCCATTAATCTAAATTAAAATCCCCACTATTAAAAATAAATCATACCCACTCAGCAATCACATACATGTCATTTTGTCGGCCAGGGTGCTAGAGTATAATGGCCCCAAGCCTGGCGGCATAGGTGAGTCTTTAGACTCTTATGGAAGGTGAGGAGGGTGTGTGCATACGAATGTTTGGGTGGGAGATGATTCCAGAGGGATGGAGCCCCCGCAGAGAAGGCTCTTCCCCCAGGTCCCAACAAATGACATTGTCTAGTTGAGAAGGCCAACTCTGTGAGACCTAATCGGCCGCTGGGATTCATGCAGCAGGATGCAGTCCCGCAAGCAGTCTGGTCCGATGCCATGTAAGGCTTTGTAGGTCATAACCAATACTCCAGAAACCAATCGTCGGCCAATGCAGTCCGCAGAGCGTTGGAGAACCTTGGACATGTCTAGGAAGACCCATGACCGCTCGCACAGCTGCATTTTGCACAATTTGTAATTTCCGAACACTCTCCTGGTAGCCCCAGGATGCCCACTTCATGCATACCCACACATGTTTATATATGTGTTAGAAAAGAGACTACTGATCTGCTTCATTCTAACAATACAATGTATTGTATTATTTTCAATTCTGACAGCAGCTGCATCAGGTGTCTGATATTAGGGTAGGTGTAATGGACTGTAAGAATAACCTTTATTTATTTATTATTTATTTATTATTTGGATTTGTATGCCGCCCCTCTCCGAAGACAACACAACAAGTGAAAAAACAATCCAATACATAATCCAATTAATTAAAATATTAAAAGTTTAAAAAACCTTGAAGAAGAAGTAGAGAAAAAGGCACAGCCAAGGCAATGGTCAAGGAAGAGAAATCTCAGCCCAAATCAAGAATTAAATTTAAAAGAACAATGACCCCCAATGACCCTACCTAGTTATCTTTAGAATAAAGACAGGGAAGTGGTGATGGTGGGGAGAGCTGCAAGATTGATGTCAGTTTTCAAGGTAGATCAAACTTGAGCACAAAGTCGTGAACATTAAAACTGCTTTTTTATAGGGTTACAATAACAGAATCTTACAACTTTGAATGTGCCTCCCTCCTCTTTGCCTTTATCTTGTCAACCCCACAATGTAGACCAGATCAATAAACAGGTAGGTTACTTTATAATAACAGAATTTCGCACGCTCGATTGTGCTTTATTCCCCAACCTCCTCTTATATTCATGTGAATTGAGCAGCTTGTGTATTCCTCCTGCCTGTTTAAACCATGATTTCCCTTTATTTTTTGGCAACAGATCTGGCCCCTGTCTGTTAAAATCATCTTTCTTTCTCTCTACATATTTTTGGTATTTTGAATATATCTTATGTGACCCTTCATATTAGGCATTCTTGCACAAATTTTGGAAATTTTAGTCCTAAACATCTGGCCAGCACCAAATTACATATTTCTATTTTGAGATCTGTGACAAGAGTTCTTCTGCAAAGCTCCTGGAAATGAGCATTTTTGGCTGGCGGACTGATTTAAGAACATTTTACCCCTGCCAAAATATTCCCAGGAATTGTCCTCAGCCTTCACTTCATTTGGGTCACCATTTGGAACCATTTTCTTTTAAATACTCAGTGGTACTGTTAAGCAGGACATCATGTAACTGACTTCCATTTCTCTTCCACATTCTTCATTAATTCTGCTTGTTGGTATTTGGTTATGGAACTTGCAAAAAGTAACCAACTAACTGCAGAATACTGTCTTGGTTGTAAATGTGAGTATTAGTTGCAAAGTTGCTTTTTAAATTATTGTTGCTATTATTATTAATGTTTGTAGCTTTGAACTTTTGCTAAACAAGATTGCTGCTGGTAAGAAGGTTATGAACATCTCAAAACAATTTTGATTTCCCCCTCCCCACCAAAGTTGGAATTTCATAACCGAAGTTGCTATTTGTATTAGTAAGAAGAAAATGTTTACTTAAAAGCATTCTAATGATCATCAACATTGGGGAAATAACCATTACATATAAAAATGGATATAACAAAAGTTAGATTACCAGTGCACAGGTTTGTCTATATATTTGGGGTGCTGAAGAAGTTATCTTAGTAAGGTTCATGTATGATGGATACCGGAATAATACTTTATAATCTGCAATCCTACCCGAATTAATAAAAGACATTCTGAACATTTGGCCCTGTCCTTTCCAATGGTGTCTCAATGCCATCAGGCACATCTCCTGAGGCCTCCAGGCTGATCAGAAAGAAGACTTTTAACCTAGGCTCAAATGGGGTTAACTATCCCTGCTATTTCTGATTTATAGACATGTTTAGACTTTAGGGAGCACATTGTGGACACTTAATAAAATGACTGTCTGGTGGGTGTGCTGAGTGTCAAAACAGTCTCCCCTTCCTTGCTGTAATCTTAATACATTTTAAATGATCCTGACCTGTTTGTCTTGTTCAGCTGCAGCTACATGAAGATTATATTTCTAGGGTTTCAGAGAAGAATGTGCATTATGGTCTGAAGAAAGAGCGCACATTGTGCTATGCAAAGCACACTGACTTAAATAGATCCACATCCCTCGTTCTTAAATATTAACTGTTGTGGTTGGCTCTGGGCCCAGCTCCTGCCCCAAGGACTGTGGGGTGGATGTGGGTGAATCCTCCCAGTGTCAGAGGCCAGTTTTACTGCCGACTGCTTCTGGCAGCGAAGTGTCTGAAGCAGATAGTGAAAGTGAAATGGGATCCTCAGAGGGGATAATGGCAGACAGCCCATTAGGTAGTCGCCCCGTGAGTGATTCATCATCGTTATCATCACTGGATTCGGAAGGAGAGACATTCATTGATGTGTGCAGACGCAGGGCAATGTCTAGGAAAAGCAACTGCGTAAATACTACTGGAAATAAGGCAGATCACCCATGGATGGGTGTAATTAGACTAATTGGGGTTGCTGTTAAATAGTCAGCATTCTGGCCTCTGGGTGTGGAAGTTTATCCGTTCAGTAAAAGAGGAGGTGTATTTTGTATCAGGATTCTACAAGGACTCTCTTTGAACTGTTTCCAGGACTTTTGAACTAAATCATAGTCACGTTTGTGACTTTGAGAACTTTTGAAGGAGAGTGGCTGTGACGTCTTCACAGCTGCTTGTTATCTGCTTTGTGTTTATTTATTGTTCTTTACAGCATTCAAGGCGGTTGCATTGAAGGTGAGCATTTTGCCAGACTAAAAGTGTGCTTGGCTCCTCTTTTACTTTCGATAAAAAAACAGTGTTATTGACTTACAACTGTGTGTGTCTGAATTCCTACCTTTGAACTTAATTGAGGGCTCATGCCGAGAAGCCCGGCAGAACATTAACTCTACAACTTTCCTCAATAACATCTAACGTGAAGAGCAGACTTAGTTGAGAAAGCCCCCAAAGATTGTAATAAGATAGATCTTCTGCAAAAGGAGGAAATATGTTGTGGTTAGCTCTGGCCCAGCTCCTGCCCCAAGGACTGTGGATGTGGGGGAGACATCCACATGCTGCAGGCCTGTTTTGCCCCCGGTGGAATCTGCTGATGAAGGCTCCTCTGACCAAGAAGACATGAGTGACAGGGAGGAGGAGAGTGTGGCAGCCAGCTCAGAAGGAGATCAATTATCTAGCTCCTCCTTGGATTCAGAACAAGAGTTAATGATACAGCCACGCATGCGGAGAGCGATGCATAGGCAACAACAACTGAGAGATTATTATCAAAGAAAATGAGGCCAACTGTGGTTGAGTGGGGCTGTGGTAATTAGTGAGGCTGCTATAAATAGCAGCCTGTGGGTTTGGCCATTGTGGAGGATTATCTGATCGTTTGTTGTGTTTCATGACTGCTTTACTGGCTTTGACTTTTTGTGTGCTGATTTTTCCCTGCTTTGAAACTAAACCAGAGCAAAGTGTGTTTCACTTTGTGAAAGAAGGACTTTGAATTGCCTCACAGCTGCAATCTAAGTATCACAGGACTGATAAGGGACTTGTATAAATTACCAGGTTGTTTGGAGACGAGTGCTCTTTGCTATACCAAAAGAGGGCTTAGTTTAAGTGAATTTTCATTATAAAGAACATTGTTTTGAATTTTCAAACGTGTGTGTGTCTGAAATTTGTACCTGTGAATTTTTGGGAGGATTCTACCAGAGAGCCCGACAGAACAAAATATAGGAAGTTGTCTTATTATGAATCAGGCTATTGATTCATTGAACTCAAGTCTGTTGACACCAGACACCACAATAAGTGGCTCATCTGTAGCCCTTTGCTTAATCTGAAACATCCTTGGCAGGGAACAATTCAGGCCTCTAATAAGAGCTACTGTTTGTATTCTGCTGGCCTGTCCAAAGCCTACTTCTTGAGAGAAAGGATAGTGTGTGAATGTGTATGTAAGAGAGGACAGAAGAGGGATTGGGTTCAGCCCCTTCTGGTATATAGTCCATGCAATAATTGGCAATAGATTACATCAGAAAGAACCTGGCATTTGGAACAACTGAAAGATTGCAGCATAAAGGAGTGCAGCTGGAGACAATGAACTGTAGATTTCAATGTCTCCATTCAAGGCTTTGATCTTCCCCCCAAATTAGTTACAGCCTGCCCCTAAGTGTTCTCCAGATGTTTTGATTTCAAGTTCCATTTTAGGTAAGAGTTCTGGGGCACCAAAGAATTCAAAGCATATATCAGACTCTTGATTGGAGGAGATCCACATTGTTTCTTGTGCTCTCCCATTAAGCATGGCAACCTGGGTCCACTTATAGAGCCGATCTACAGATAACTTAATAAATAATACAGACAGAATTATCTTTTTAAAATATTGATACATTGCCTTTCAATCCTTCTCAAGGTGGGTTGCTTTAGAACAATAAACACATAGAACATCAGGAAGAAAAAGAATCAATATAGCCACAAAACAAAAGAAAAAAATGATTAAACTTTGAAAGAAAAGGTATACATACTGTCTAAGCATCTTTCTTGGCCCCTGGAGGAAGAAGGTAGGGAGGAAAAAGTATGGTTTAGTGCATGGAGAGAGGAGGAAAATATTTGAAATTAGAGGTGGTACAGTCTACCTTGAGGAAGAATAAACCACAATACAGTAATGGGATTTTACCATTCCAGCAAGAGCAAGGATTTTTTAAAAGGGACATCTTAATCAAAACTATAATCTGTATAGATGGAAAGTATTATGTCACAGTGCTTGATGCTGAATGCCAATTATCATCCACAGTTGGAAATTTATTTTATTTTATTTTATTTTATTTTATTTTATTTTATTTTATTTTATTATTTTATTTTATTTTATTTTATTTTATTTTATTATTTTATTTATTTTTTTGATTTTTTAATGCCGCCCTTCTCCTTAGACTCAGGGCAGTTTACATGTTAGCAACAGCACTTTTTAACAGAGCCAGCCTATTGCCCCCACAATCTGGGTCCACATTTTACCCACCTCGGAAGGATGGAAGGCTGAGTCAACCTTGAGCCGGTGGTGAGATTTGAACCGCCGTCAGCAATCAGCTTTAGTGGCCTGCAGTACTTCACTCTACCCACTGCGCCACCTCAGCAAATTAAACTACTTCCCATATGGATATCAAGATGTACCTGTAGTATTCCTTCTACTGGTGTTAGACCAAGCAGCTTTGACATAAAAGAACCAACCAATTCCAAAATAAAACTATGGGACAAGGAGACTACTAGTTGGGTTTTCCAGGGTCATATTATGGACAAATCCCTGGAATTTCAGCCCAGAACCTATAATGAAAGCTCAAAAAGGATACCCATAATGAAAGCTTAGAATAAACAGGGAAGGCAAAGGAATTTTAGCCCTCCTCCTCCCAATGATCTACTAGGGCATTGCTTCCTTCTCAATATTTTATGATCTTTTACCAGCTCAGTCCCATTTGCAGCCTCATCAATATGAATTAATCTCTCTCCATTTCTTTCTTCCTCTTCCTTTTCCTCAGCAGCACTGCTAAACCCATCAGAGTCCAAAGGGTATCCAGGTCAAACTACAGAGGAATAGCAGGCTAATAGCAGGAGGGGCAAGTGTGATGGACCATGGCTGGCTTAAAGGCCTGGATATAAAGGAAACAATGAAAAAACAGCAGCCTTTCTCTAAAAACAGGTAAAAAGTCACAGATTGAAGCCAGATAAAAGCATGTGCGCTGAGGCTCAAATTTGAATGGTGGGGTTTTGACTTTCTATTTGGACACCTGAGTCATGGAGAAGACTGTCAACCCATTAGGCCCCTCCCCCTATATCTGTGATGGCGAACCTATGGCACACGTGCCGGAAGTGGCACACAGAGCCATTTCTCTGGACAGGCAGAGCTGTTGCCTGTTGTTCTTCTGGGTTCCGGCACATTAGCCAGCTCGTTTTTATGCATGCGGGAACGCCAGAAACCGAAAGAGCAGTCACCCGATGCACTCTGGTAAGATCTTCCTGTTTCTGGTGGCCATTTTCCTGGTACCTGCCGTACATGCATGCAAAGAACACCTTGCATGCCCAAAGATGCGGAGACAGGATCCCGGCTGCCTCTTCCTAAGGGAGCCACGGAGCTGTCATCCAAGACAGGCCTACTAGGGCTTCCCTTCCTCCCCACCCGAGTGGGCTTCTTGCACAGCCCCAACCCACAGCAATACGCATCTGCGATCCACCGCACCTGGCCAGCTCAGGTACACCAGAAGAGAAGCAGCAAGTAGCACTGCTTGTTCTTGGTGGCTGAAAGGAGGGGGATTTCCCCTCCAGAATTCCGGGCAAAGCAGTCGTGGGAAGGGCCCACGAGAGCAGCAGGGGCAGGCCTTGTTCTCAGTGGCTGGAAGTGGGAGGGGAATTTCTCCTCCAGCTTCCCAGGCACAAGTGAGAAATCCCCCCCTTCCAGCCACTGAGAACAAACAATCTTGCCCCTGCTGCTCTCCTGGAGCTGTGCACTGGTTCCCACCCTGCTGCTTGTGCCCGGGATTCTGGAGGAGAAATTCCTCCTCCTTGCCAGCTACCAAGAACAAGCAGCGCTACTGGAGGAGTGGAGTCCACACCAAAGGAACATCTGTAAGAGATGTGTTGGCCAGGAAGTGGGTATGCTCCCTTGGGAGAAGGAGTGGGGGGGGGGGCCTGCGCTGGCTTGTTCTTGGTGGTGGCTGAGGGGGCACTTCATTGACACTCTTCCGGGTTCCCCCCACAGCCCATGTTTGGTCTTGGAAGGTTTGCCAAAATGGGTGGTGGGGGCATAGCAGCATGCACAGCAGGAATCACACATGCTTTTGAGTGGGCGGGTGGAGCTCAGGGGGTTGCAATGCATGTGTGGGGAGTAATGGGATCATGCATGCATGTGTAAAGTGGTGAGATAAGCACGAGGGGGGAGTTGCACACAGAGGGCAGGACACATGCGGGCATTACATTATGGGTGCATTGCATTGCATATCCCCCACACTCCCCACACTTTTGACACACTATGGCAAAAAATTAGCCATCACTGCCCTTCTGAGTCTTCGGAGAGGGGCAGCATACAAATCTAATAAATTATTATAAATTATTATAATTATTTATTTTTATTTATTTATTTATTTTGTCAAACAATTATTGGGTGGTAATTTGTACAAATAAAACATTAGATAACTAATGATAAAAAGTAACAAAAGAAGACAATAGGACAGGGACGGTAGGCACAATGGTGCGCTTATGCACACCCCTTACAGACCTCTTAGAAAGGGGGAGAGGTCAATTGTAGATAGTCTAAGGCTAAAGGTTTTGGGGTTAGGAGTAGAAACCACAGAATAAGGTAGTGCATTCCAGGCAATGATTACTCTGTTGGTGAAGTTGTATTTTTTGCAGTCAAGTTTGGAGCGTTTGACATTTAGTTTAAATCGATTTCGTGCTCATGTGTTGTTGCGGTTGAAGGTGAAGTAGTCATTAACAGGTAGGACATTTTGGTATATGATTTTATGAACTATAGTTGTCAGAACGGAGACGACGGAGTTGTAAGTTGTCTAAACCAAGTCTGGCGGAGTAAGGTATTTTGTTGTGAGAAGAGGAGTGAAGGACTCTTCTTGTGAAATATTTCTGGACTTTCTCAATTGTGTTGATGTCAGATATGCAATGTGGGTTCCATACAGGAGAGCTGTATGGAACCCACAGCTGATTGGTCTGACAAATGTTTTGTAAGCTCTTGTTAGCAGTTCAAAACTACCAGAGAAGAAGCTGCGAAGGATTAGGTAAACTAAACCAAATCCCAAATTAACAAAGCATAAAATCCTTATATTTGCCTATTATGCTAGGCTTAAACAACTGGCCTACATAAACATTTAGAGTGATGATTTGATTCAGACAATGTGCTAAAATTATGGCTGCAGAAGCTGTAGATAGCTTTACAATGTGATTTCCTGTTAGATAGTTGACTGAGCTTCGATAATAATCAGGTATTTAAGCCACCGGATGCACACATCAATTTTATACAATCTCTGGCCTCTTCCTGAAAACGTTACTCCCTTCCACTCTTGTGACAGTAATATACCATTGTCCATACCTACAGCAGCCCTCCGGATCTGACAAATTTAGATGTATGAAAGTGAGCTGACATGATTAATATAAAAAGCTTTTGATGATTCATCCATGATTTATTCCATTTATGCAAGTCATGACTTAAGGTGCTTCCAGAAAATACTGATTATGCAATTGCCTTGTTTCTTTTGTAGATTTATATGGGGAATCCAAGTGAACACCTTCTACTTTTAACCCCCCCTGTTTTCTCAATGGTCGCTCCATCATTCCTTTCGCTGAAGAAGAGGCATTGCAAGCTGCCTTTTGATGTGTGAGCCTGTGAATTCACTGCTCAAGTAATGAACTAATACAGGGGTAGGCAAAGTTGGCTCTTCTATGACATGTGGACTTCAACTCCCAGAATTCCTGAGCCAATCGTGCTAACTCAGGAATTCTGGGAGTTGAAGTCCACATGTCATAGAAGAGCCAACTTTGCCTAACCCTGAACTAATATGACATAGTGTTTCAGTACTTGTTGCCATCTCTCAGTTTAGGGCAGTGATTTTCAACCTTTTTTGAGCTGCGGCACATTTTTTACATATACAAAATCATGGGGCACATTGAGCGGGGGGGGGGAGTGGGGGGCTAAAAAAAGTTTGGACAAAAAAATTATCTCTCTCTCTTCCTCCCTTTCGCTCTATTTCTCTCCCTCCTTCTCTCTCTTCCTTCCTCTCTCTCTCCATCCCTCTTTCTTTCTCTCTTCCTTCCTTCCTCTCTTTTTTGCTCTATCTCTCCCTCCTTCCCTGCCTTTCTTTCTCTCTCTCTCTTGCTTTCTTTCTCTCTCTCTATTGTTTTCTTTCTCTCTCTTTCTTTCTCTCTCTCTCTTTCTTTCTGAGCTTCGCGGCACACCTGACCATGTCTCGCGGCACACTGTTTGAAAAACGCTGGTTTAGGGGATGGGGATTCAGGAACTGTATTCCAAAGATAACCAAAGATAAACCTGAGCAAGACTAGAAAGAGATGTATAATTTCCATAAAATATACATTTATATATGTTCATGGAAATGCTTACCAGCAGAGGATTGCCAAGAGGGGGTGGTTATGTGATACGATTATCAAGTAAAGGAATTGCAGGCTAACATATGAAGGGCAGCAGGTGGGTGGAGAGTCAGGAAATAGATAAATATAGTTTCTTTCTTTCACTATTCCATTCCTGACAGGCAGTCTAGGGGCTCCCAAGAAGCACAGATGCACTGCATCAGATCAGCCATAATTCATAATTCTAGGAAACACATTAAATGCAAAGCCCAGAAGAGCAAAGAAGATCCACCAATAGCTGTTCAAAGTGACTCAGGTTTTGCTCACTAATTTGACAAAACTGGCAAGTTGCATTATTCTTATAGAAAGGTGCTTGAGACAAGTCAATCTTCCATCATGGGAAGAATTGTCTGCATAATACTATATTTATTACAAGGATGGCAGCTCTATAAATACTGCAGACCTCTGACTATATTAGCTTGCTGATTGGGGTGAACAATAATCAAAAGGGAAGGCACAGATTTTACATTTTTCCTTTACACTGACAAGCAACAGCTCTCCAGAGGCTTCAGGGAGGACTTCATCTTTCCCAGCCTAACTAGGAATTGACAAAGATCAATATTTTTTTTGTATGCAAATCAAGTACTCTGTCAGTGAACTAAGGCTCTTTCATCCAACTCACTTAAGGGAGGCATAGATATCATAATACTGTTGTGCCGTAACACTTGCATCTTAAAAATCCTTGGGATGGGGTGGGGAGAAGATGGCTTCAAAAAAGGAGATCCAAGCAACGTTGAAAATTACAGACCAATCTCTCTGGGTTGTGTCACTTGCAAAGTTATGGAATCAATCATAAACCAATCCATCACACTCCACCTTGAACCCAATAGCCTACTTTCAAACAAACAATTTGGCTTCAGAAAAAAAATATCCTGTAATCTGCAACTCCTACACTGCAAAAACATATGGACCACTCAACTTGATCAGGGTAAAACAATAGATGCAATCTACATAAACTTTTGTAAAGCCTTTAATTCAGTAGTTCACAATAAACTTCTTCTGAAACTTAAATCCAGGGCTGGGCTGCTTCCCAGACAGGGCGGAACGCAGTGGGGTAGCAAAAATAGAGCTTCACCCCAGAGCACCCAATTTGCAGTGAAAGATTTTGCAAGAAAATGCAGGGCACCCTGCATAAGCCACACCCACAGTGTGGTAGTTAAACTTTTGGTACCCCTTCACTGCTTAAATCCTATGGCATCTCTGGACCATTACATGATTGGATAGCAACATTCCTGTCAAACAGACAACAAGTAGTTAAAATAGGAAGTGCCATATGTAGTCTTGCTCTCTTCATCAGTGATGTCCCTCAAGGCAGTGTCTTAAGACCCACATTCTTCATACTCTATATGAACGATCTTTGTGACCATATTATGAGCAACTGAGTCCTCTTTGTTGACGATGTTAAACTATTTAATACCATCAACAATGCTGCTACCCTTCAAAATGACCTTGATCATGTAGCAGAATGGTTTAACAACTGGCAACTTCAAACCTCAACTAGTAAATGCTCTGTCCTATACATTGGTAAAAAGAATCAGAATATCAAATATATACTTGGAGGTAATGAACATGTAGATGACCCTCACTCTGTCAAAGATCTTGGAGTACTCATATCCAATGACCTAAGTCCTAAAGCCAACTGTAACAACATTGCCAAAAAAGCATTAAGAGTTGTCAATCTAATCTTACACAGCTTCTTCTCTGCTAACATTGATCTGCCAACCAGAGCTCACAAAACATTTGTCAGACCAATTCTTGGATACAGCTCACCTGTATGGAACCCGTATTGCATATTAGACAATACAATTGAGAGTGTCCAGAAATATTTCACCAGAAGAGTACTTCACTCCTCCTTCCGCCTTACTCCACCAGACTTGAAATTCTGAAATTAAACAATTTACAACTATGTCACCTCCGAACGGATCTAACCATAGTTCACAAAATCATATACCAAAATGTCCTTCCTGTTAATGACTACTTCGCCTTCAACCACAACAACACACAAGCACGTAACAGATTCAAACTAAATGTAAATCGTTCCAAACTAGACTGCAGAAAATACGACTTCAGCAACAGAGTGATCAACGCCTGGAATTCACTACCTGACTGTGGTTTCTTTCCCCAACCCCAAAATCTTCAACCTTAGATTGTCTACAGTTGACCTCTCCCTTTTTCTAAGAGGTCTGTAAAGGGCGTGCATAAGTGCACCATTGTGCCTACCATCCCTGTCCTATTGTCTTTTTAAAAATAATTATTATCTATGCTATGTTTATATAAACTACTATCCTATACTTGATTGACAAAAATATAAAATAAAAAATAAAAATAAAATAAAGTTCTTAAGAAGCTGAATAAACTGTGATATGTCCAACATTGTCTGCACTGCATTAGTAACAATGTCTTGAGCAGAGCAGAAAAAAATTCCTAAAGCATAGTTTATAAATGCTTTCACTGCTTCTTCCTGCTATTACCCTGCCTAACTTTCACAATAGACAAGGCACATTTAATAAACTGAATAAACTTCTCAGTTAAATATCACTGATATGCTCTAATGAATCAAATTTCTGGGTAGCCTATGGCCCTATAGCCTCAAGCTCTGCACTTATAGCATTAGAGATACAAACATTGGGGTTGGGAGTGTGAAGTTTATTATATATCAGTTCATATCCAGCTTCTAAAAACACCCAATTCCTGGAAAGCTTAAATACAGTGACATATGCTGCAATGTCCTACCGGTCAATGACTACTTCAGCTTCAACTGCAACAACACAAGAGCACGCAACAGATTCAAACTTAATATTAACCGCTCCAAACTTGCCTGTAAAAAATATGACTTTAACAATCGAGTTGTCGAAGCATGGAACTCATTACCGGACTCAATAGTGTCAACCCCTAACCCCCAACATTTCTCCCTTAGACTATCCACGATTGACTTCTCCAGGTTCCTAAGAGGTCAGTAAGGGGCGTACATAAGTGCACTAGTGTGCCTTTCGTCCCCTGTCCAATTGTCTTCCCTTTATCTCATATATCCTATATATTTTCTTCCTTTCATATATCTTCTCCTCTATTTTTACATATTATCTTTATATATATTACTTCATGTCTATTCTCTTCCATATGTATCGTGTATTGGACAAATGAATAAATAAATAAAAATAAATAATATTCCCTAACTGCAATACAGTGGAACCTCGGTTAGTGAACACAATCCGTTCTAGAAAGCTGGTTTCAATCCAAAATGTTCACTATCTGAAATAATTTTCCCCATAAGAAATAAAGAAAAAAATAAATAATTGGTTCCCAGCCCCTGTTGACTTGCTAATATAAGTGATACAGGTTATATAGGTAGGTTTCTTTTAATAAGAACAGTTATAATACAGAACATAAAGAGTTAAATAAACATAAAAACATTAAAGAAAGCATTTAAACATAAGAAAGCATTTATCTGAATGTAAGAAAACTTATCTTTTGGACTGCGATGTGATGGTGGGAGTGGATGGAGGGGTGGGGTGGAAGGGGTGGATTTACTGCTTGGAGGGGGAATCCCCCTCCATCTCAGACATTAGCACCCTTGAAAATGTCCAAAGATACTTCACCAGAAGAGCCCTTCACTCCTCCACTCGAAATAGAATACCCTACGAGACTAGACTTACAATCCTGGGCCTAGAAAGTTTTGAACTAAGACGCCTTAAACAAGATCTAAGTATTGCCCACAAGATCATATGCTGCAACGTCCTGCCTGTTGGCGACTACTTCAGCTTCAACCACAACAACACAAGAGCACACAACAGATTTAAACTTAGTATTAACTGCTCCAAACTTGACTGTAAAAAATATGACTTCAGTAACCGAGTTGTCGAAGCGTGGAACTCATTACCGGACTCCATAGTGTCATCCCCAAACCCCCAACACTTTACCCTTAGATTATCTACGGTTGACCGATCCAGATTCCTAAGAGGTCAGTAAGGGGCAAGTACAAGTGCACTAGAGTGCCTTCCATACCCTGTCCTATTGCTCTCCTATATCTCCTATGCCTTTCTTCTATTCCTATATCTCTTCTTCTATTCTTTCATTGATATATTCTATTACTATACCGTCTTTTCTATTATTTCTTAGATATATTTTACTATGAGTATCTCCTCTATAACCTTCATCATGTATTTTACTATGCGTATATAGATATATACCCACTAAACCCCTCATTGTGTATTGGACAAAATAAATAAATAAATAAAATAAATAAATAAACAACTGGCATTGTGAATTCGGGGGTGACTTTCCTTCTCTGTCGCTTTGAGATTGAAGGAAAAAACTGTGTCCAGGATCTGTTGCTTCTGCCTTTTTTGTAACACTTTATGGTAATACGACACCACATTATCATTGAACATGTTTAGGCTCCTGTTGCCTACCGCACTGTTAGGGAAAGATTTTTCTACAAACAATTGCAGTTCCCCCCACTCTGCAGACATTTCTTTAATCACTGAACTTGAGAATTCTTCCTTCCCTTCCTCCTCCCACTCTGAAGACATTTCCTCAGCCAAATTCTTTTCTATAGAATAAAAGGCTATATTATTAAAATAAAGCACTACAATCACTAAAAAAGAAGGAAGCTGCATGATAAAGATAACGACCGACTGAACATAACTGTGTCTCGAGTGCGAATGATGCTTGGTTTGAGATGCAGGGGCATGTGGGAGTGACGTCAGCAGTTCACAATCCGAAATTTTAGCAAAATTTTTGGTCATTAACTGAATTGTTCACCAACCCAGGCATTTACTAACTGAGGTTCCACTGTATTTGGAAGTACTGTTGCATATGTAAATAAAACACCATCACTTGTACACAAGAAGGAGCCTCTGGAAGGCACAGGGGGGATTCAAAAGATTTGGTAGGTGGGAAAGAGTCCCTAAGAAACAGATTATGCCACACATGTTACTAAACACATCGGGTGTTCTGATTTGCAGGAAGAAAACAAACCACACTGGAAATCATACTGTATGAAAGAACAAATATAATGGTGTGTTTTCTACAGATACCCTGGTGCAACATAATTCCATTTCCCAATGCTCACTAATTTGACAAAATTGACAAATGAGAATCCTAGGAACCTTCAACAAGATTGGATGTTAAGACAGCCTTCTTTAGTCTGCCACCCACCCAGATACGTTGGGCCAAAATTTGCATTCTGACCCTATTGAACAAGTCTAACAACCATCTTTTGATCTTCAACCAGAAGCTGAAGATTGCTCTCCTCCTTTAGTTGTCTAAGGTCTAGAGTATGTTCTCTGCAACTAGCTGATTTGCTAAAGCTCAGAGGGGGGGGAATCACACAATTAGTAAGAACAACATAGAAACATAGAAGAGTGTCAGCGGAAAAAGACCTCATGATCCATCTAGTCTGCCCTTATACTATTTCCTGTATTTTATCTTAGGATGGATATATATTTATCCCAGGCATGTTTAAATTCAGTTACTGTGGATTTACCAACCACGTCTGCTGGAAGTTTGTTCCAAGGATCTACTACTCTTTCAGTAAAATAATATTTTCTCATGTTGCTTTTGATTTTCCCCCCAACTAACCTCAGATTGTGTCCCCTTATTCTTGTGTTCACTTTCCTATTAAAAACACTTCCCTCCTGAACCTTATTTAACCCTTTGACATATTTAAATGTTTCCATCATGTTTCCCCTTTTCCTTCTGTCCTCCAGACTATACAGATTGAGTTCATTAAGTCTTTCCTGATACGTTTTATGCTTAAGACCTTCCACCATTCTTGTAGCCCGTCTTTGGACCCGTTCAATTTCAACATTCAACCAGGAAGATATTTCAGGCTTTTGGAGAAAGACAGAAAGATAGAAGAAGGCAGCTAAAAAAAGATGGCTATCACGACAATTGTTGGGCATGATAGGAAAGCAGAAATCTGAAGTTGTGAAGAAAGGCCATTTTCCTTATAGGATTGGGAGGAATGGCTGCTGCACACCTGACTGCCCTAATTAGCCACCAGCTTGATGAATAAGAGCCTAGCTAAAAATATGCACAGAGAGGGAGAAGAAGAAAAGCAGAGAGGAGTTGTTCTTTGAGAGAGCTGAAGGGGAAGGAATAGGGAGGGGGGAAGAATGGGAGGAGGGAGAACCCAATAGGTGAATGTCTGTAAGAAACCTACTGAAACCACCCACTCCCATTTTCTCTTTTGGTTTTACCAACTTCTCCCTTGTTCATGACATTTCCCATTTTTCACCCCCTGCCCACACAAATCCTTTTATATCATCCATTCTTCAGGCACTGCACATTTTTAAGTATCCAAAACATTTTACAACCTCCCTGCACTTACATTTTGGAAGCAGGACATTTTGAGGCCAGAGCACAGAAGAGATACGTGAGTGCATTTCCACCATTATTATTATTAATATCTTTTTTTTTTTGCAAGCAAAAAGCAAGGGGATTGGGCAGAGAGCCTTTCTGAATCTTGTATTATCTACAGAGCTGGCAGTGAAGAGGCCAAGAGTGAACGGCATGAATCGTGAAAGCTCGTCTTAATTAGCAATGTATTAAAGAAGAAACAATTCTTGCACATCTTATGAGTGCTACTTCTATGTGCCTAGCAACAGCGATAAGGCTGCAGTTATACCAAATTTCTACTGTGTTTGAGTTTCACAGTGAAAGCACATTCTAAGCCATATCCAGCAGGTTATATTGCTCTCCTGATCTTGTTCATAACACAATATTTATGGAAGAATAATTAAGAATCCTTTCTAACACATTTCTTAGCTTCAAAATATCCCCTGTGCTTTCTCGGGAGTAAGTAATATCTCCATGGGCACTGAAAACGTCCTTGGGACATTTTCAGGAGTAAAAACCAAACTTTGTGTTTAACTAATAGGAAATCTCTTCTGTAAATATGCAAGTAATGGGATGACTCACTGTAGCCAGGTGGAAGTGTTCAGGTAGGTATAGCCAGGCCAACACGGAGGTTTAGGTAGTTTGTATACCCCTTAGAATTGTGCTCTGCTCAATTAAAAACTTTAGCTGGTCAGAATAACGCCTGGTCATTTGCTTCATATCTTTGAGTTATGTAAAAATTAGAAACTAATTAAAAAGTTGTAAACTGGGTGCTAGAAAAAAAATAAACTTTTTAAATGTTAAGCTTGGCTTAGCATTCGCTTTAACCTAACAATGATGAAAAATATAATTTCAACCTAGCAGTAGTTGAGCTAAAAAAGGAATATCCTCTTGGGGGGATTACCATTTGCTGTGAATTTAGCCAGCAATTGCTTTTTTAAATAAGTAGAGAAGACCTCACCCCTGCCTGCTTATCATCCTAAAAGTTAGAAGCGATTGAAATTATCTTCACGTCCCAACCAGGGACTTCTTCAAGCTTTTTTTCAGCCTGTAGTTTTTCGTAGTTTTCAGCGGAAGAAGCCTGCAGCCAATTCCTCTTTGCCAGCCAAGCCAAGCCAGCAGCGATGGCTAGATGCTTCTTGCACTGAAAAAGAGGGCGGAGGCTCCAGGCAGAACAAGGCCGGAACTGGGGAATGGCACCTTCTGTGACCTCGCTGAGGCAAATGGCGAGTGGGCAGAGGCTCCAGGTGGGACAAGGCCGAAGCCTGAGAATATCGCGTTCCCCAACCTATCTGAGATGAATGGCAAGCTGGCAAAGGCTCCAGGTGGGGCAAGGCCAGAGATGGGGAACAGCATTTTCCCCGACCCACCTGAGGTAAACGAGTGGGTGTCATGCTTACTGTTGGTGAGCAGAGCAAGTGAGGCGATTAACTAGGCCACATAGCGAAGGCAAAATATATACCACATGGGTGGGCAGGCAAGCGGCAAGTGCATAGGATGAGTGGCGGGCCAAGCAGAGCAGTGGGTGGAGGAGAGCGCCAACTGGGCGGGTGAGGCCGTGGCCAGTCAGAGGTGGTATTTAATAATAATAATAATAAATTTATTGTCATTGTCAAAGCAACAAATTGTCATTGGCAACGAAAGTCATGTGACACCCAGAGACCAGTCCCACCATACATAAAAACAGAATAGGTAAATTTAAAAATAGAATTAAAAATAGAATTAAAAATAGAATAAAAAGTCCCACCCACTACAAAATTCCCCACCCTGAACCACTCAACCATCTACATGACAGACCGAGTAATATTGCACTGATGGTGACCCTTTAGTTCGTTGTTAAGTGTGAGTATAGCTCTGGGATAAAAACTATTCAGGAAACGTGTGGTCCGAGTTCTAGTTGTTCTGTATCCTTCTTGCCGGTTTGCGAACCAGTTAAAATTTCTGCTACTGGTTTGGCAAACCAATCTGGACCAGCTGAATACCACCTCTGGTGCAACGCCACTTCCTCATTTCATCTTCACTCCAGTGGGACCACCACAAACTGAATGGTGTTCAGGAGGGATATTGAGGAATAGAGCACAGCTGTGCTACTGTGTATTTATCTGGGCTCTACTCAATCAAAGAACAAAATTGACTTTCATAGTGTGGAAATGTTTATAAAAAAACTTTCCCCCTCCTTTTGAGGCAACTATTGTTATTGATTCATGAATATACAATAGCTGAGCAATGCAGCTGCATTGATTGACTGAATTGATGAGGTGCACCAAGCTAAAATGCCGCATTCAAGTATTGAACAGCTTGATTAACCAAATGAGACTGCTGAATTGTGTGACTAATTCAATTACAACAAATTTAATCCCTGGAGTCATTTGCATTAGTGGTTAGAGTTTACCTTTTTAACTCAAAAGCCTGGAATGCATCATTCATGGGGACTTCACTGCTCACATAATCAAACATAGGAAGTCCTCAGCTTGCAACCTTAACTGTGACTATTTTATTTATTTTATTTATTTATTAAATTTGTATGCCGCCCCTCTCCGCAGACTCGGGGCGGCTCACAACAGTAACAGAAAACAATATATAATACAAATTCAATAATTAGAAAGCTAAAAACCCATAGTTCAAAAGAACCCATGCACACAACATACCATACATAAACAGTATAGGCCTGGGGAAGATATTTCAGTTCCCCCATGCCTGACGGCAGAGGTGGGTTTTAAGGAGTTTGCGGAAGGCAAGGAGGGTGGGGGCAGTTCTAATCTCAGGGGGGAGCTGGTTCCAGAGTGTCGGGGCCGCCACAGAGAAGGCTCTTCCCCTGGGACCCGCCAAACGACATTGTTTAGTCGACGGGACTTTCTGTTGCTACGTAAGAGAGTTACATCTGATTTTTATTACCTTTGTTGCCATGGTTGTTAAGTAATCATCCCAGTTGTTCAGTGGTGGGCTCCTACGGGAACGGTCAGGTATGCAGTACCGATAGCAAAATTTTGATCAGGTACACAGTACCGGTAGCAAAATTTTGATTCCCCCCCCCCCCCTTCTGGGCTCTGGCCATGTTTTTCCTATCACAGTAAATGAAGTTGAGTGTATATAATTTTAGAAGAGCTGTGCATGCGTGTGTGTACATACACTTTATATAGTAGATAATCAGGGGTGGGCTACTGCCCAGATGGAGGGGAACACAGTGGGGTGGTGAAAATGGAGCTCCACCCCAAAACACCCAATTTGCACTAAAATATGTTGAAACAAAATGCATTAGCCACGCCCACAGTGTGGTAGTAAAAAATCTGGCAGCAAATCACTGCAGTTGTTAAATGAATCATGAAGTTGTTAAGCAAATCTGGATTTTCCCCCCATTAACTTTGCATGTTAAAAGACAACTGACCCCAGGACACTGCAACCAACATAATCCCATGGAGACCTGAATTTGGATCACATAATCATATGGATGTTGTGGCAATCATAAGGAATTTGTTCATTTATTTATTTATTGGACTTATACGCCACCCCTCTCCGGTTGTAAGTCACTGTTTTCAGTGCCATTGTAACTTCAATTGTTGGCCAAATGAATGGTTGTAAGACAAGGACTACCTGTAACAGGTCCACTTACCGAACTGGCTTCCATGATGTCCCGCCAGAGAGGAGCATCGTTGTCCCGCTCAGCAATCTCCAGCAGGTTGTCCAGGACGACTTGGCCAATCAGATCATGACGGGAGAAGCGGTCAAAATCATAGACACTAAAATGAAGCTTGCGCGAGGGCAGTTCAGCAAAGGGGACGTTGAAATTAAAGGTCTCGTTGAAAATAGGATTGAGGGTTTTGCGATGCACCTTTGTCTGGAATTTCTTTTTACGGTCAGGCAGAAGGTACATTTTCACATAGGGGTCAGAGAAACCATTCGCATCTTTGGCAGGTAGGTCCAAAGCTCGGAGTATCCTGACCACCAGCTGCTCCGTGCCATAGGCATAGCGGAGGGCAAAGCTCAACTGTCCACAGCTTGGAGCCTCCCCTTTCTTGGAGTCTGCCTCACCTGAACGCTGTTTATACAGTTCAGGTTTTATCTGTCCAATGCTGGTCACTTGTTCTACCTTGTCTTCTACTCCACCATGGACTCCAGTGTCTGGGCTGCTCAATTGCTGGGTCACAGGACGTGGCAGTGTGTTGTACCTGGAGGGAACATTAACCAAAAAAACACAGTCAGAAATAACCACATGTCCATTAAATTCACCCTACAAATCAATACTCCTCTGTCCAGGATAGAATTACATCTTCCAACACCCTGGCTTTAAATTTTCAGAAGGGTAGCAAATATCTTTTGTCTACAGATGGACTTAAATTAACTTAAAATTTGAATCAAAGTTAGTTAATTCATTAAAATCACCGAAATTTACATTATCCACAGCTGACATTAAGCGCCATGGCATTCAGACAGTAAGTTCTTAGTATAGCTAAATCTGGATCTATTGTATATAAAAAGTGTACTAAAAGATGCAGGTGATTTACAGATTTTACAGATGAAGTCTTGAAAAAAGCATACAAAAGCTTGATGGCACCTGCTGTAACATGCCTTCCAAAAAGATAGCAGGTGCACTTTTATTCTTTAGAACCAAAATTGGATATGCGCTTGATTTAATAATTTGCTTCAATGTGCCTATAACTGTTTCAATGTGAGATCTTTAATTAGTACTAACTTTTTACTATGGACAAGAAACAGGAGACACGTGGAGAAAGCTCCATGAACTGTGATAAGCTGGAGATTCAACTGAAGAGAACTGATAATCTAGTTGGCAGATAATCAGTTCTTCCTTTGTTTGAGAACCAGAAGCATTGTTATATTACAGCTGTGTGCCTCCTATGTTGCTTTTTCTTTTTCCAAAGACCTACTACAAACCTCTGACCTTAAACATCTTGGAAGCTGAATGCAATGAATAAGTGAACAGCCTACTTATCCATATAGTATGTCTATGGTTATATTCTGAAGCCAAAATGTATTCTTTTAAAGGGCTGCATCTGTTAGAGTCAACCCAAAACCTTGGAAGCAGCACTGTGTTTCATAATATTATATAATACAGTGTTTCACCACCTTGGCAACTTTAAGATGCCTAGAGTTCAACTCCAAGAAATCGCCAACCAGGTGGTTATCATCATCATCATCATCATCATCATCATCATCATCATTATTATTATTATTATTAATAATAATAATTAGATTTGTATGCCGCCCCTCTCCATAGACTCGGGGCGACTCAGAACAGTGATAAAAACAATACATAATGACAAATCTAATAATTAAAATCTAAAATAGCAATTATACATATAAAAAATCTAAAAGAGAAACCCCAGTAAATAAAAGCATACATGTTGGGGGAATTGGAGTCCAGGTATCTTGAAACTGTACAAGTTGAGAAAGACTGGAACCAACTAATCAATTATGTATTTATGTGTGGGTCTCATGATGTCAGTGTTGCAGTCAGGAGACTAAGGCTATCATCTGGCAATTTTCATTATTTTCATTGTCTTCTGCATCTTTGGGAGTTATTTCTTGATATTTGATTTACAGAACAGGATTCTGGGCTAAGAGATATTGACTGAAAGGCTCTTACCTTACTGGTCAGGCAGTTTGTGCTCTGATGGTTATAATTATAAAAGATATGTTATAAAAGAAAAAAATTGGGGCAAGGAAAGAAAAACAAGAATATTCAGACTCCAATTATTAATGTTAGATAGATGGTATTGAATGTACGTCCTCTGTATAAACTTCAACTGCACAGAGTTAACTTTATTTATTTAAATTTGTTTATTTAAATTAACATGACGCTCTTCTCCTAATGGACTCAAACTCAACCCAGACAAGACGGAGTGGCTGTGGGTCTTGCCTCCCAAGGACAATTCCATCTGACCGTCCATTACCCTGGGGGGAGAATCATTGACCCCCTCAGAGAGGGTTCGCAACTTGGGCGTCCTCCTCAATCCACAGCTCACATTAGAGAAACACCTTTCAGCTGTGGCGAGGGGGGCGTTCGCCCAGGTTCGCCTGGTGCACCAGTTGCGACCCTATTTGGACCGGGAGTCACTACTCACAGTCACTCATGCCCTCATCACCTCGAGGCTCGACTACTGTAATGCTCTCTATATGGGGCTACCTTTGAAAAGTGTTCGGAAACTTCAGATCGTGCAGAATGCAGCTGCGAGAGCAATCATGGGCTTCCCTAAATATGCCCATGTTTCTCCAACACTCCGCAGTCTGCATTGGCTGCCGATCAGTTTCCGGTCACAATTCAAAGTGTTGGTTATGACCTATAAAGCCCTTCATGGCACCGGGCCAGAATATCTCAGGGATCGCCTTCTGCCGCACAAATCCCAGCGACCAATTAGGTCCCACAGAGTGGGCCTTCTCCGGGTCCTGTCAACTAAACAATGTCGGTTGGCGGGCCCCAGGGGAAGAGCCTTCTCTGTGGCGGCCCCGACCCTCTGGAACCAACTCCCCCCGGAGATTAGAACTGCCCCTACTCTCCTTGCCTTTCGTAAGCTCCTTAAGACCCACCTGTGTCATCAGGCATGGGGGAACTGAGACATCTCCCCCGGGCATATACAATTTATGAATGGTATGTGTGTATTGTGTTTAGAAAATGGGGTTTTTAAAATGTTTTTAGTAGAAATTTAGATTTGTTATAAATTGTTTTTCACTTTATTGTGAGCCGCCCCGAGTCTGCGGAGAGGGGCGGCATACAAATCTAAATAAATAAATAAATAAATAAATAAACAAACAAACAAACAAACAAACAAATAATAATAGTTGAGCGCCCTTAATGGACACATTCATTGGGCTTTAATACTTGGGCTTTCCCTCTGCATCCTTCCCTCCTCACAACTCACCTGGGGGTGGGTGCCAAGCTTGCTACTTGCTGGTGGGAGTGAGCATTGGGAATGCTGCCTTCCTTGGTGCCAGTCTGACTTTCCACGGGGAGGTCAGGAGAGGTTTGGCTAACCTTCAGGTTGGCCTCAGGATAGGAATCCATATCGAGGTAAGATCTCTCAGGCATTTCAGGACCCAGTTCCACCCGCTCAGCCAGGAGATCTCCAAAAGGCGAGTGGTGGAGATGAGCGTGGAGGGGATGCTCCTTGCGTTGGGTTTGTGATGAGGATCCTTTGTCCCGCCAGGGGATCCAACATAGTTTCCAAGAGACGAAAAGGGAGACGCCCAGCAGCACAATCCCACAGAAAGTCACAATCACAGACAAAAGACTAACCAGGATCTCTAGAGGAGAAAAGTGGAGAGGCAAATATCATAATGAAAAATCAGGGATAAGCTGTTTTCTATGGCCATCTGTAATCTTGGCTAGTCGAACTGTCCTCATTTAATGGATGTTGCAGAGGACCCAGTACCCTGGTCTAGTAGCACCAATTGTCAGCAGGCAGAACACAGAACAGCGTAGCTCTTCCTGGAGTAGTTCCATCAAACTGCCCTTGAGTCCCAATTCAGTCCTCTTAGTAGCAGAAGTAGCCCCAACCTGATTATGTTATGGTCTGCCAAGCACTGGAAGAGGCGTCCATTGGTATTCGTTTTTGGTTCCAGAAATATTTAATTGGACATTAATTACAAATCCAGTTTTAATTAACTGTTGGACTGTAAAAAAATATTATACTGAAGGGAAATAAGTCTAAATAACTCCCACTCCCATACATTCTACAGTCCTTTTGTATCAGTAGTACTAAATGAAAGCATAATCATACAGTATTGTAATTTCACACCAAAATATACTTGCCATCTACATTCAATAAATGCACATTTATTCCTTTTAACTTGCTACTATATATATTTTCATTATTTATACTCAAGTTTCTAGTGTTGTTGGTACCTAAGAAAAATCTCTGATAGTCTTTAATGCATTTTCACAGATAGAGTCAAGAAGAATAGAAAAACCATTTTCTACTAAATCCTATTTAAAGACCATTTAAAACCCAATTGCACAGACACATACATAGACTTCTCAATAAATACCATAACAATCGCAATAAATATATATGTAATCAAATTATGTAATGGTTCTTCCATTTGAATGTATTTTCCACCGCACAATATTTAACCTGCTTGATTCACAGCATTTTCCAAGAAAACTCCAGAGAGCATTCAGGATTTTCATTCTGGAAAGTGTGATAAGGACTAGAAGCCTGATTTTTATATAATACAAAAGTAGTTCAAGATTTCAATGTCTTTCTGTCACATGAGCTATAAAACAACATATAGACATATTTTAATTATTTGTTCATATAAAATAAGAATTTATAACATAGTCCAGCAACATACCAACAAGACTTACAAACTAGATCGTAACTTTTCATCATTCTATTCTGATCTCTCTTATGGATATTATAGATCAAGATTCTCACCTGTATTGATGGGACCCACATGCCCTGTCAGTTCCTGACATTTTTCACGTTCCTGGGCAGCACATGTGTTGGAACACAGCACATGAAGGAGCTCCATTGCCTTGCGATGCCTATCCTCATCATAATCTCCTGACATGATGCCTAAACAGCAAGTAGACATTGTAGACATTGTACTGCATGTTAAAAATGTCATTATATATGATCTTGAGCCATGGTGAAATCAGCAATGCAGATTGTCCTAGCAATAAGTTCCCTGCTGATTGTTATTGCTGGCTGAACTATGGGGTGTCCTTACACTACATGCCAAAGAATTTAGATTCAGTCCCTGCTCTCTTCAATGACCAGGTGAGTCATTGACAGGCAGAGGAGGCTGTGTTGAATTACATGATCAAATGTGGCAACCTTGTACTTTTAAAAAAAAATTGCATAAGTGCCTCCTTTATTTGAGGGGCTCAAAAATGCCTGGGTGCTACTTAGATTTTCTTTTTTTCTGCATTTATTTTATCTAGTGATGTTAAAGCTGAAACAAACAGTTCACCCAGAAGTAAAACAACAACAACCAAACCTACCCTCCATATTCTCTAACCCTCTCTACTCTGGGGTAATTGGAGAAACAAGAGGGGAAGCAAAATATATCTAGTATCAGAACTCTGGAGAAACAATGTGTGGACATTGTCTATAGACAAGGACCTGGCATACCTTAACAAATAAGCCATTTTCATATTTATTTTACATCAGTTGAAACTGATTGCCATATTTTTCGGAGTATAAGACACACCTTTTTCCTCCCTAAAAGAGGCTGAAAATTCAGGTGCGTCTTATACTTTGAATGTAGCTTTTTACGAAGCTTTCCCCCCCCAGCCCTAACTAGGTGCTAATGATCTTCGCAGCTCTTACCTTGCAGGCTCTTTCATTGTTTCTCTCTGGGAAGAATGTTTTCCAAGCTCTACGTCTTTGCAGGGTTTTTTCATTGCTCTAACTTGTTACAAATGTTTCTAACCAAGTGCTAATGATGTTCCCAGCTCTTACCCACTTGCAAGCTCTTTCATTGTTACTCTCTGTCAAGAATATTTTCCAAACCCTGTCTTTGTAGGTTTTTTAAAATTGTTCTTCTTCCTCCGAATGTTTCTTTCCAGCCCTAACCAGGTGCTAGCAATGTTCCCAGCTTTTACCGGCTTGCAAACTCTTTCATGATTATTCTTTACGAAGAATGTTTTCCAAGCCAGAAGTCTTTGCAGGTTTCTTTTCATTACTCTACCTGCTCCAAATGTTTTTTTCCCAGGCCCTAACCAAATGCTAATGATTTTCCCAGCTCTTACTGGCTTGCAAGCTCTTTCATTGTTACTCTTTCTGAATAAGATTTTTTTAAAGCCTTAACCAGGGGATAAAATAATGTGCTGAAGCTGACCAGACTAAGGGCACTAGCCAGATGAATACCTGGTATGCAGATTCTTTTCCCTATTTTCCTCCCCCAAAACTAAGATGCATCTTATACTCCAAAAAATACGGTAATATTGCCAGAGGCTAAAGTGGGTAGCATGTGCAAAATGCATGAAAATTACAAAGCAGGCTTGGTATGTCTTTATGTAACTTTGGGTGAACACCAACCTATGTCTTATCTATAAATTCAGGCAAGGGCAGCATCTCAACTAGCCACCACTAAATGCAAGGAGAAATACAGTGGCACTGTGTCAAATGCTATTGCATTATGTCTCCCCCCCAAAAAAATTACCCGGGAGTTACCTTAGCTTGGCTGATCAGAGGCAGACCAAAGTGCAAATCCGGATTTAACTGGCTAAAAAGAGACTCTCAGTATGCTTAGGTCTGTGATGGTCTTTCAGCCTAACATTCCAGATGTGGTTCTTGGATGGTGGAACAGGCAGGCAAGGGCGGAGAGGAAGCACATAAGTGGTGGAGCTTTGGGGACAGAATGTGAGAATGTGAGCATGAGGAAGAGGGACACCAGGTGCATCAGTGGTGGCTTCCTACAACTGGAAATAAAATGTAGTAAAGCCCTGGTGAAACAATGCCCAACTAATATCACTGGAGGCAATAAACATGTGTTGATGCATTCCAAGGAAGGAAGGACTTTGAATAAATTTAAAACCACAAGACATCAGCCTTGGCTGATGACCAGTCCCAAGCACCACATCATAAAATAAGCCTGGAGAATGTCAGTATCAAGACATTACTTCAAAATTACTAGTAAAGCCACAGACATTTATAAAATGCAAATACAGTGTTCCCTCGATTTTCGCGGGTTCGAACTTCGCGAAAAGTCTGTTACCACGGTTTTTCAAAAATATTAATTAAAAAATACTTCACGGGTTTTTTCCCTATACCATGGTTTTTCCCACCCGATGATGTCATATGTCATCACCAAACTTTCGTCTTCCTTTAATAAATATTTTTTTAATAAACTTTAATAAATAAACATAGTGAGTAATAATCTGAATGGTTGCTAAGGGAATGGAAAATTGCAATTTAGGGATTTAAAGTCTTAAGGGAAGGCTTGTGATACTGTTCATAGCCAAAAATAGTGTATTTACTTCCACATCTCTACTTTGCGGAAATTCAATTTTCGCGGGCGGTCTCGGAACGCATCCCCCGCGAAAAGCGAGGGAACACTGTAATTCCAATAGGAGGGAAATTAACAGAGGTAGATACCAATTTGCTGTGGATACTCTCTCCTTAAAAATTACCCTTATTGAAAGATGTAACATCTGTTGCTAAGCTCGGTTTCAGATATGCTCTAAAGGAGCTAGAAACATGGGTAGCAACGCATCAGCTCAAATTCATTGTCTCACACAAAGAAAGAATACATTTCACCAAGAAATAGCAGCCATGAATACCAGGAAGATAAATTTCCTAAATGCAGCTTCAATTCTCAGACTGAATCCATCCTATATTACCCGTTATCTCAGCCTCTTGTTAGCCACGGAACTTGAATTGTTAAATAAATGTCCTCCCAAATGGGAATAGGCAAGGGATTGTGCATGGCCTCAATCTACAACGTCAATGTGCCTGATGACCTTGGCTGTCATATGTTTGGTGCATTAGTGATTCATGGCCAGTTTGTATACCAGCACATGTGGCCAACAAGTGTACAGGAAAGATGATAAATGGGGATCTTCTTACTCTTCCTACTTGTACGAACCAATGTAAAAGAGGGGTAGGATCAGAAATAGATTGCTCCTGGTCTGGACCAGTTTGATAGCGGGAATTTCCCCACACTCACCAAACCGGGAGCAATTGCCAGTTGGCCATACCCATGAACAGGTTCCAATGACAGCGCCATAGGTGCCTCCATCTTTCTGTATCAAGCCCTGTATAGAGAATGCTATTTAGATAGCTTCTCATAAAGTATAATATAAACCATCTTTGATAGATCGCAATAGATAGATATGCTTAACAGACTAAACAAATCTCTTTATGGTATATATGAATCCTGCCCAGGAGTAGATTCTAACTTGTTTTTAGCTTCTGTGTATGCACAGGTGCTGTTTTTTGCTTCTGCACATGTACATAAGCTTAGTTTTTGGCACTGTGCATGCAAAGGGCGCATTTTCACATGACGCGGGAGGAAGCAAACCAGTAACTAGGTAAGGAAGGATTCATATATTCCATAATGAGATTTGTTTTGTCCGTTAGGCATATCTATCTATTGCGATCTATCAAACATGGTTTATGTTATACATTATGAGAAACATAGAAACATAGAAGACTGGCGGCAGAAAAGGACCTCATGGTCCATCTAGTCTGCCCTTATACTATTTCCTGTATTTTATCTTACAATGGATATATGTTTATCCCAGGCATGTTTAAATTCAGTTACTGTGAGTTTACCAACCACGTCTGCTGGAAGTTTGTTCCAAGGATCTACTACTCTTTCAGTAAAATATTATTTTCTCATGTTGCTTTTTATCTCTCCCCCAACTAACTTCAGATTGTGTCCCCTTGTTCTTGTGTTCACTTTCCTATTAAAAACACTTCCCTCCTGAACCTTATTTAACCCTTTAACATATTTAAATGTTTCGATCATGTCCCCCCTTTTCCTTCTGTCCTCCAGACTATACGGATTGAGTTCATTAAGTCCTCCAGACTATACGGATTGAGTTCATTAAGTCTTTCCTGATACGTTTTATGCTTAAGACCTTCCACCATTCTTGTAGCCCATCTTTGGACCCGTTCAATTTTGTCAATATCTTTTTGTAGGTGAGGTCTCCAGAACTGAACACAGTATTCCAAATGTGGTCTCACCAGCGCTCTATCTAAGGGGATCATTATCTCCCTCTTCCTGCTTGTTATACCTCTAGCTATGCAGCCAAGCTATCTAATTAGCATTCTCTATACAGGGCTTGATACAGAAACTGTTTGGAAAGGGGGATTTATTAACCCATGGCAGCTAATACGCTGCGGTAGCTTTTCAGAAGACTACTAGCATTACTGTGATGAAAAGGGCTCCTGAGTCCATGAACATTTATGCCATAAAAATCCATTAGTCAGGCAGCCTGTCTGCTTACCAGAGCCTTCCACCTGTTCTAGACCTCAGTGGCTAAGGGTTTGGATCAGGATAGGGTGAGCCAAGTATAAATGCAGGCTCGGTCAACAAAAATTAATGGGTGACTTCGGGCCAAACCACTCTCAGCCTTGCTTATCCCAGAACAAGCCTGTTTTGAACGGTTGGAGGAAACATGGAAACAAATAAATAACTCTCATTCTTAGCTAGAATATTATGAGCTGAATTCCAAATGTATATCAATGTCACAAGCAATGAGAACATTGCTCTAAATTGTACAAGATTTGTATGTGTCTGGAGAGAGGTTGAGTATTTTCTGAAGGAGCTTGCAGGAACTGGTCATTTAGCTTCAAGGAATTTCTCAGCCAAATAAGGAGCTAGGCTAAAACCTACATGGCAAGGTTTTTAAAATGCAGGACCCTGAGCGTTTTGAAAGAGAAGGTGTGGTGATTGATAGGGAAACATAGACACGCTGACCTCTCTTTCTCCCCCCATTACTCATACTGTCTCTCCTTGATTGGGCCCAGAGGACAACGGTGCTGGCAGCTGCCCTACATACAATAACTCAAATGCAGAGAGGGGATTGTTCAAAATTGCTATAAAAGATAAAGGTTATAGGTTTGGGAGCTGCTCCATATATTCCAATTCTTATTGTTCAATCCTGACAGTTCTAATTTTAGGAATAAAGCCTTTTTCAGCATTTTATTCTACAATGCATCTATTTTTATTCTTTTGTTTCTTTTTTTATAATGATAAGAACAATGGTGCAGACTGGAAATAATAAAAGAGCAACCACAAATGACCCATGGATTTAAAAAGTATAAAAATCAATAAACAAAGGGATGTTGGTTCAATAATACTAATAATAATGTCATTAAGATTGTTAATAATATTTAACCACCATCCTATCACTGAATACTATGTATAGTTCTTTTGTGATAAAATAATTAATTAGAGTGGATTAAATAAGGAGAATTTTTGCACCTTAACTCCAGAATTAGCTGTATTAACTGTATTAGCTGTACCGTGTTTCCCCGAAAATAAGGCAGCGTCTTATATTAATTTGTGCTACCTCTTATTTTCAGGGGATGTCTTGTTTTTTTTCAACGAATTGTATCCTGTATCCTGTTGCAGCAAAAGCGCATCCAACACACAACCGCATGTTGGGTGCGTGTTGGATGTGTTTTAAATCTGATTGATGCAGCGTTTTGGGATGCAAATTATGGCCAGCAGTGTTATATATGTTCTGTTCAGGAATGCTGTGAAACGAAACATCTCCTATGTCTTACTTTTCGGGGCAACTTATTTTCGGGGAAACAGGGTATACCTAAATACTGTACAGATATTGATAAGCCAAATCTCCCCCATCCCAAATTCTCCCTTGATTTCTAGAACTATAATAAACAACTTTGTCCAGACTTCTTTACAATTAGTAATAAGAAACAGTGTCAACTATTTTGTAAACACATTGACATTAGTATCTGCCCTCTGTTCAAAATCTCACCTGGTGAATAAACTGGCTCAGTTGATGGCTGTCAAGTTGCTTCTGTATTGCTGGATCCAGGATGCCAACTGACCCAGTCAGTGCCAAGCAGTGGAGGAGCAATAAAGCAATCCAAAGTTTCTGGTGAACTGAGTCCATATGTGAGAGGCTGCAAGCTGGAAGTAGGACACTGGATCTGCCATGCAGGGCACTGCTAGGTCCACAAGTTGCAATTTGTTGTTGTGGTGGTGGTGGACAACTGTGCCCTCCGTAAGATGCTGGGTGGAATCAGTTGCTGAGATCAAATGTGATTATGAGAAGGTTTCAGTATGTCTGGCAGGCTTTATAATGTCTAAACGAGGTGCCAGATCTCCAACAGAATTCTGGGAGGTTCTTCATTACTTTCTAAATCCTCCATGAAATTGATTGCCTACGAGTTAGATCCCAGCTATAGCCAGTCTCTTCAGTTAGGTGGCCAGCTGCATGAATTTTTATTAAAAAGTGTCAGATATGGACTCCTGTTCTGCTTCTGCTATTTCTCATCGTCCTGGTTCAGCCAGTCTGTAATTCCAACAGAGGGGACAAGGTATATAAATCTAAACTCTGAGCCATATTGCACTTAAAATAAAATTATTATGCCCTCAAAGCGTCACAAAATTCTATCAACTGGAAGAATATTTTCTCCTTACTTATTTTGGGTTTGCTCTGCAGTTCACAGAAGCATTACTGGGGACTCTGGATTATTCATCTTTGCCAAAAGAAGGCAAATATGGTTTTTACGGGGGTCAATAACATCACGTAAAGTTTCTATATTAGACCAAGTGTGGTATTATTTAGTAACCATTATAATCCACTCCCATCCATGCTGACTCTGGGCAGTGTATATTAGTCAAAATACAATCCTTCCCCAATTAAAACAATTAGCACCCAACTAATTATGCTGGTCATCCCCCCCCAAAAAAAGACTAGAGCCAGAAGCCTGCTAAAATAGTATGAATTTAACTTGTTTCTTAAAAGCATCGAGGATAAGATACCAAAGGTGAAATGTTCTATAAAAAGGGGGGTACCTCCAAGAATTTTCTAAGTCAGGGTATCAAACTCACACGATCATGGCATCATCACATGACTTATCGGGACCCCCCCTTCGCTAAACCAGATGTGGGCGTGGCCACACATGACGCATCCTGCCCATGGGCTGGGAGTTTCTAAGTGGTGGCAGGGATGGCTAATTATTATTTTTACCTCAGGTCTGTTTCTAGGTTTACATTTTGTTTCCTGTGAATTCCCTGCAACTTTATTAGGTAGTGTCTGAGCAATTCTTGGGCCAATCACCCCAAAATTATTCAGGAGCCACATGTCATCTTGAGCAGTGTTTCCCAACCTTGGCAATTTGGAGATATCTGGACTTCAACTCCCAGAATTCCCCAGCCAGCATTCGCTGGCTGGGGAATTCTGGGAGTTGAAGTCCAAATATCTTCACGTTGCCAAGGTTGGGAAACACTGATCGAGAGGTCAGAGCTTATAATTTCTACTACTTGTCTTACAATGAGGCAAGATGAACAGACAAATAGTAACAACCAAATAGCCTTGGTGAAAATATAGAGGCCTAGAAATCAGCCGGAGACTGTTTGGGGTTGTAATTCAGATTCTTCTGTAAACCCAAAGGCTTCCTACAGGAACCTATCGCTAGAATTCTTGGATTCTCTACAACCAATACATATTTTAATAGATTAGGCTATAGAAAGAAAAAACATTAATTATTCTGGGTATGATAATTTGAGGAGAGATGTAACTCTCCATCAACTCCCCCGCCCCCCATTCTGGGGCAATCACTTGAACTAGGCCTTTACAATTCTATGCATGGTATGTATGTATGTTTGGTTTTTATATTAATTGATTTTTAATCATCAGTACCAAATTACTATTGTACACTGTTTTATTGTCGCTGTTAACCGCCCCGAGTCTCTGGAGAGGGGCGGCATACAAATCCAATAAATAAATAAATAAATAAACTTTCCCCCAAATAGAATAGCCATCAAAACACTCCGTGTACAGGTATTTCAGACCAGAGAAGAAAAGCACTTGGAATTTAATTCTAATTAATTAATTAATTTTGCATCAGACAAAATTAGAGACATAGAGGATATGACAGATATAATTTTTCTCTTTCCTCAAGTTTCTTCTAGGAAGGCAGGAGTCAGCTGAAGACTGGCTAATAATAGGATTCTCCTGTTCCCCAACAGAATAGCAAGTCATCCAAAGGGGAAGAGAGAAGACCTTTAGTTCCTCCGTTCTCCCCTCCTTTGAATTCTGCTGCAGCCTCTTCCATCTGTTATTGCTGCATCTTTGCTGGAGTTACCAGTGTTCCTGCTCAGAATAACAAGTATTAAGGGATGAGTAGTGTAACTCCCCGCCACTCTCGCTCCCTCCCTCTCCCTCCCCCCCAATACACACCAATCGTATCTTTTATGCCTGATTGCCATTGTTCTAATCTATATCATACTGTCCATCTAAAGTAAACAAACTCTGTTCATTTTTACATCATTGTCACCTAAAGAAATAAACATTCAAGTATTATATTATCACATTCTGATATGGAGATAATCCACGGTGCCTAAATGTCATTTCATTTGTTATCCACTCATTAAAAGAAACAAACTAGGATGCTCCTGATCTAGTGAACCAGTATTTCATCCTCATTAAAAAAAATAATCTTGAGATAGGCTGTCCACAATGATCAATTTCTCAATGTTATCATGCTTGTGACTTCTCTGATAGTTTGTCTGAGTTATAACCAACAACAACAACAACAACAATAATATTATCATTATTAATTATATTTGTATGCCGCTCCCCTCTTCATTACAGTGTTGGAAGTTAACACCCACCCCTCTCCTAAAAGAATGAAATATTCTAGGAAATATTTTAAAAAGGCAGAATGTTATATTTCCCTGGATGAGAAATGGAGAAACATGTTTTTAGGCAAGAAGCAGATTCGCCCTTAATAGTCCCCTCCCTCCTTAATAACCCACAGCAGATGTCAGCACTTAAGAGATAAAGAGTTAGCTAGGTCTATTCATAAGCAAATGCCCTCACCCAAGAAGGAGTCAATCTATTCTCCAAAGCACCTGAGGGTAGAACAAGAAGCAATGGGTGGAAGCAGAACAAGGAGAGAAGCAACTTAGAACTAAGGAGAAATTTCCTGACAGAACAAGTAGTCAGTGGAATAGCTTTCCTGCAGAAGTTGGAATTTTTAACACTGGAATTTTTAAAGAATATGTTGGATAACTATTTGTCGGAAGTAGTGTAGGGTTAGTTAGGTTAGGTTTATTGGATTTATATGCCGCCCCTCTCCGCAAACTCGGGGCGGCTCACAACAATAATAAAAAACAGTACAGTACACAATACCAAATCCAATGCCCACCCATCCAGTTCCAATTTAAATTAATAATCTCATAAAAAACAGTATATATAAAAAACAGGCACACAGTCAATCAATCAACAAAACAACATGGGCAAGGGGGAGGTGTTTTAGTTCCCCCATGCCTGACCGCAAAGGTGGGTCTTAAGGAGTTTACGAAAGGCAGGGAGGGTGGGGGCAATCCTAATCTCAGGGGGGAGCTAGTTCCAGAGGGTCGGGGCCCCCACAGGGAAGGCTCTTCCCCTGGGTCCCGCCAGACAACATTGTTTAGTCGACGGGACCCGGAGAAGGCCAACTCTGTGGGACCTAACCGGTCGCTGGGATTCGTGCGGCAGGAGGCGGTTTCCTGCCTAAGCAGGGGGTTGGACTAGAAGACCTCCAAGGTCCCTCCCAACTGTTGTTGTTGTTGTTGTTGTTGTTGTTGTTGTTGTTGTTATTATTATTATTATTATTATTATTATTATTATTAAGATCCAACAAAAGTAGGATTAGCCTTCTATCTATCTAGCAACAGAACTCACCACATAGCACCTGGGGAGATTACATTATCACTCAGGAAGGTTCAACCAAGCCTGAGACTCAAAAGACAACCAACAAAGTTACCCCTGCATGGCCCCATGGGAGTCTGACAACCAATCAAAATACCAATCAATCAAATTCAAAGCCCAATACAGGGTATAAATCTCTCTCACACACATCCATTTGCTTCTTTTTGCCCAGGACTACAAAACCATGTGGTCCTGTGCTTGTCCACCATAAAACCACCTTTCCAAGCAGCCATCATGTTATTTATTTGTTTGTTTGTTTGTCTTGTCAAGTATGTATAGGTGATATACAAAGATAATATTTATACACATGATACTAGTAAAAGAGAAACATTAGGACAGGGGATGGAAAGCACTCTGGTGCACTTTTGCATGCCCCTTAAAAATGGATGGCTGGGTTAACCCTGAGTCGGTAGTGAGATTTGAACTGCTGAACTACAGCTAGGAGTTAGCTAAAGTAGTCTGCAGAGCGGCACTCTAAGCACTGTGCCATCTCGGCTCTCAAAATGTTTCCATTGTCTGTCTTCCCACTTGGAACTGAACCCACATGGACATTTCTTCCAACAACAGCTAAATACTACTTTAATAAATGTGAGAAATATCTGGTAGAAGAACCATGGGAAATGAAATACTAGTTACAAGAGACTTTCTTTGGCCAGCAAAATCATGTCACGGTTATCATAGCATCTGACCTCATATACAGTAATAGCTAATTAATTGGCAGAGCAGCCTAACCTTTACATAATTATTTTTATTACAATAATTACAAACTGCCTACCCCCCCCCCCCCCCCCACTCTGGCTAGTAATATAACATTGCCACTATCTAAACTTACCCATGTTTCACCAGCTCTTTAGGACATCCCAAGTCCAGTGATACCTCATCTTACAAACGCTTTATCATACAAACTTTTCGAGATACAAACCCGGGGTTTAAGGTTTTTTTGCCTCTTCTTACAAACTATTTTCACCTTACAAACCCACCTCCACCGCTGGGATGCCCCGCCTCTGGACTTCTGTTGCCAGTGAAGCACCCGTTTGTGCGCTGCTGGGATTCCCCTGAGGCTCCCCTCTTTGGGAAACCCCACCTCTGGACTTCCGTGTTTTTGTGAAGCTGCAGGGGAATCCCAGCAGTGCAAAAACGGGCGCTTCGCTGGCAACGGAAGTCCGGAGGTGGGGTTTCCCAGCAAGGGGAGCTTCAGTGAAATTGCAGCATCGCAAAAACACAGAGGTACGGAGGTGGGGTTGCGATGCTGTAATTTCATTGATGCTCCCTTCGCTGGGAAACCCTACCTCCAGACTTCCGTTGCCAGCGAAGCGCTCATTTTTGCGATGCTGAGATTTCCCTGCTGGGATTCCCCTGCAGCATCGCAAAAACACAGAAGTCCGGAGGTGGGGTTTTCCTATGGAGGGGAGCCTCAGGGGAATCCCAGCAGCGCAAAAACGGATGCTTTGGCTGGCAAAAGGGAAGAATTTTGGGTTTGCATGCATTAATTGCTTTTCCATTGATTCCTATGGGAAACATTATTTCGTCTTACAAACCTTTCACCTTAAGAACCTCATCCCGGAACCAATTAAGTTTGTAAGACAAGGTATCACTGTACTGTATTTATTATTCTTTACTTGCAGATTCAGTATTCTGGAAAAAAGTTTAGATTTACACCTTTTGTTTACTTGCTAAACTAAATCTCCATTCATCAATCGTCATTCTCCATATGCCAGAAAAGTGCAAAAGGTTTAGTTATTTGTTTGATGCATGTCCTAGCTTAAAGAAGCATAAACAACACTTCTCCCTCTTCTTATGTCCACAATAAAAACTCGGTGAGGATGAGTGGAAGCTTTTGTAGTTGAAGGTGGATGAGAACCTGAGCTTCTCTAGTACCACTCCAGTTGCTTAACTATTACACTGTATTGCATATGCTCAGGCTAGGTTGAAAAAGGCATTGCTGTAATCATATTGGATAGCTGTCAGTCCAAGGGCTAAATCATACAAATCATACAAGAGTTCATCTGCTCAGGAACAATGCTTAACAGAAGGGTAGAAAATGCAGAAACGTGTATGTGAATCAGACAGCTGTCTCTACCAATTGATAAAGCCAAGAAAACTCATGTGTGATTCCAGGATGTCACATTGTACTTGTGCAGATATAAATTCAAATAAAGTCTCATCAAATATGTATGCTTGCCTGCTTTGGGGAATACAGAACCTATGTGGCCTAATTTACACACTCCTAGTGCTTTAGTAAGTGTAGGTGCATATTAGCAAATTGAGTATCTGCTGTTTTCACAGCGTTAAACCAGTGGTTCTCCAACCTTTTATTCACCTTTAAACACCTTTTGTGTCCAGGGACTATGGGCATGGACCCCCAAGATTTAACTCAAGATTTAAACCATAAAATTTCTGCAAACCTTCGCAGATCCCTTGTGATGGCAAATACATTACAGAGGAATGGTCATCATTCACTGGAACTGAATTTCTTTTACTTGCTATATCAATTTTCCTTGAGTATCTGGGGTTTGATCTTGGACAATCTGCTCCCTTTTTTCCCCCAGTCAGCAAAACCAGCAAAATTATGAGAAATAATTTGGCTAACACTGCTGGAAGGTACCAATTGGTAGAATAATACTCGTGATTGGAAAGTCCTCTGCATGAACCTATCAAGAGCAACTGCCAACTAGAGTAAACAATGTTAAGTTTGGCAGATTATTATTATTATTATTTATTAGATTTTTATGCCGCCCCTCTCCGTAGACTCGGAGTACTAGTCTAGTATATGGAGTCTGTGAAGAGGGGCGGCATACAAATCTAATAAATGAATGAATGAATGAACGAACGAACGAACGAACGAACGAACGAACGAACGAACGAACGAACGAACAAACAAACAAACAAACAAACAAACAAATAACAACAAATAACAACTAACAACTTCATTATGGCTTTGCAAATGTGTGTGCCCAACCAAGTATCGTAAGCTTAAAAGCAGCATCCTATGATCCCCGCTAAACCTATTTATTTTTTAAATTTATTTTATTAGATTTGTATGCCGCCCCTCTTCGAAGACTCAGGGCAGCTCACAACAACAATAAAAACGGTATAAACAATGGAACAAATCTAATAATAAGAATTATATTAAAAACCCCAACTGTTAAAAAAACCATACAACACATACATACCAAACATAAAATATAAGAAAGCCTGGGGGAGATGTCTTAGTTCCCCCATGCCTGGCGATATAGGTCGGTATAGGAAAAGGGGTATAGGAAAACCTAGCTAGATTGTCACAAATATATCACACTGGTAAATGCCAAAGCATATCAATGCCTTTATCTTTCTAGCCCTCTTTTTGAAATCACAAAAATGCTGCCTGCCCAGAATTAATAGGTCATGCAGAAGAGCACTAAATCTACTTCATAAAGCATCTGATAGGAGAAAATGAATTCTGACAGGCTTGTGTGGATCAAAATGCACATTTTTATAAAGAAAGCATGTTGAGATTTGTTGAACGTGTCTCCTGCCTCATAAGCTACACCCATTGGTTGTAGGCAAGACAGTTGTCTAGGGAAGGGCTGTGGGATGTTCTACACTATAGACAAATTAGATCTGGGTGCAAATTCTTACTTGGCTATTTGTGGCAAAATAGCCATTGCCTCATATGGCTGTTGTGAAGAAGTGACAGAGAAGCACCTACAGAACTCACTCTGGAAAAACAGAGCCAGAAATGTTACTATTAAATTTTGCAAGGTAATGCTTAGGAAATGATGGTTAAAAGGGGTATAGGAAAAAGGATTCCTTAAATAAGATTTAAAATAAGATTTAAGATTTAAAATCATAGGGCCAGACGAGGAACAACGGATAGAAGCTGACCAAGGAGCGATTCAACCTGGAAATAAGAACTTCCTGATCGTCAGAGTGATCAACCAGTGGAATGGCCTGCCAGTGGAGGTTGTGAATGCCCCAACTCTGGACATTTTCAATAGGAGATTGGACTGCCACCTGGCTGGGGAGATACAGGGTTTCCTGCTTGAGCAGGGAGTTGGACTTGATGACCTGCAGGGTCCCTTTCAACAATCAATCAATCAATCAATCAATCAACAAATAAACAAACAAATTCTAGACAAACTGGAATAGTAAAAGTGTTAAGTATTTTTTAAAAAAATCATGAATATTGTTGAAGGTGAATTTTAGTATTCTGTCCTCATTTTACATTGGCTTAAAGGTTAGAATCAAATAAACCAAATTTGCTGACTTTTATTCTCATCCCCATAAAAAATCCACAAAGATGTGCCTAAAACAAGTTGTATACAGGCAACCTCAGTTATATTTAAAAAGAGAATTTACATGGGATAAATGTTATTTTAAAAGTTTTTAATGAGAATTTTTAATGGAAAATTCACATGATCAAAATAAAACCAATATGTAAGGTAAGTCTGATTAAAATTTATACTTCTTAGAAGAAAATATTAGAAACTTATAAAGTGTAACAAGGCATAAAATTTTCTACATCAAATTAGACATATTTTAAGGGGGGGAAACTGAATGCTAAAACTATTTTAACAAGTTGAAGCCAATAGAATTTTAATGATTTGCACATTTATACTCAATTTACAACCACAATTGACGCCAGAATTTCCATTTGTTAAGTGAGTTGCGCCTGTTTTACAACCATTTGCATGGTTTTTACGTGAATCACTGCAGTTTGTTAAATGAATCATGGGATCATTAAACAAATCTAACTTCCTCATTGGCTTTGCATGTCGGAAAGCAGCTGGGAAGATTGCCAATAGAAATGATGTAACCCCAGGATGCTACAACCACTGTAAATACATGAGAGTTGCCAAGCACCCAAATTGTGATATTGTGATTATGCAACTGCTGCAAGAGTCATGAACAGGACTGGGAGTTCTGGGAGTTAAATTCAGACATATTAAAGTCGCTGAGGTTCAGCAATATTGCCTTAACACCTTTCAAAAGGCAGGCAGAGTCATGGCCAAGAGGTTCTTAGGCTGCTTCAAAGAGCGAAGGCAGCACTCTCGCAATATGCAGATTGTTGTGGTTAGCTCTGGCCCTGCTCCTGCCCCAAGGACTGTGGATGTGGGGGAGACATCCACATGCTGCAGGCCTGTTTTGCCCCCGGTGGAATCTGCTGATGAAGGCTCCTCTGACCAAGAAGACATGAGTGACAGGGAGGAGGAGAGTGTAGCAGACAGCTCAGAAGGAGATCAATTATCTAGCTCCTCCTTGGATTCAGAACAAGAGTTAATGATACAGCCACGCATGAGGAGAGTGATTCATAGGCAGCAACAACTGAGAGATTATTACCAAAGAAAATGAGGCCACCTGTGGTTGGGTGGGGCTGTGGTAATTAGTGAGGCTGCTATAAATAGCAGCCTGTGGGTTTGGCCATTGTGAAGGATTATCTGATCGTTGTGTTTCATGACTGCTTTGCTGATTTTGATCTTTGTGTGCTGATTTTTCCCCGCTTTGAAACTAAACCAGAGCAAAGTGTGTTTCACTTTGTGAAAGAAGAAGGACTGTGAATTGCCTCACAGCTGCAAGCTAATTATCACAGAACTGATAAGGGACTTGTACAAATTACCAATTTGTTTGGAGACAAGTGCTCTTTGTTATACAAAAAGAGTGCTCTGTTTATTTGCATTTTCGGTATAAAGAACATTGTTTTGAATTTTCAAACGTGTGTGTGTCTGAAATTCTATCTGTGAATTTTTGGGGAGGATTCTACCAGAGAGCTGGACAGAACACAGGTGATGGTAATCTCAGTGCCCCCCCCCAATTTCAGTGCCCCCTTTTCACCCTGCAGCAAAATGCCAACAAACAAGGACACTTCACCTCCTATTTTTAAGCCACAGGTCCTTCAAAGTTTTGGGTTTTGCGCACTATCCCTTTCTCAGCTGCTGCAGATTTTCAACAAGTAAAAAAATTAAATATAATAATTTCACCTTGGCTAAAATAAAAGGGAATGGAACTTATATAAAAAGGAGGGCTTTAAGAAAACTGTGATTTTTAACTAATCTGCTTTCCTCTTGTCCCACAGATGTACTGCTTGGGACAAATTCCACGCACCCAACCTGCGATGTCAGTTTTGTGCGTTCCCACTTTAGGCTATCCTGAGAGCTGATGCCGAAGGACAGCACATTGATTCGTGAACTAAAGAACGAAATGATGCAGCTTTCAGCTGGAGCTCTTCCATGGCTCTTTGAAAAGAAAGATCCGCCCCAGATCTGGATGACACTACGGTCATTTGAAGAAGAAAGTAAATGGGCCGGCAAATTTCACATAAAAGGAATTGAATTCTCTGGTGGGGTTGGATTAATAGACTATTTGATAAAAGCCCTGCTGATTAGACTAAAGGCCTTTGGAGGCCAACATCCCCATCCCAAAAGGGCTTAATCAGTGATCTCAAGGGAACTAAGAAGGCCATGGGAAGTTGTACAGCAATTACTGCTCAGTAAATGCTCTTTTTGCTCCTGGACAGAATGTATCACTTGCAGCAAATATTCTCCAGGTGTCTGGAATTGATTCCCATCCTCTTTATCAGCCTTGATGATTGGAGGATCATGAGAAATGATCTCCCATTTGAGGTTGCAAAGGTTCCACTCCAAGGAAGATTCTACAACCCAATATGTTTTTTCTCAAAGCTTTTCTCTTAGCTAAAAAATATTCTGCCTCTGAAGAAAGGTAGACAGGAAATAAACAATCATCCATGAAATTATAATTTATAAAAATACAAAGTAGAAACAATAAAAACTTGGCATCAGTAGTTGCATGTTAAGAGAATAGTGGAATACCAACAAGTTATCAGTCTACAATTAAAAAGAGAGAGAGAGAGAGACCAAGGATGGGCAACTATAACCCCTTGTGGACTTCCACCCCCAGAATTCCTGAGACAGCAGATTGTAAAGGGGTCATAGCTGCCTATCCCTGAACTAGACCCTTAAAAAGCTTATCTTCTCTCCCTTTCCCTCCCTCCATGTTTGTGTGTGTATATATATATATACACACATGTGCATGTGTCTGCGTATAGATACATGACAGGGGAAGGTTCCAACTTACCTCACTGCCTGTTCACTCCCTCCCATGTCACATGGAGGTGCTGCATGGGTGCATGCTCATTTCATGTGCAGTCACAAAAAAATCTGGGGAAAATTCCCCAAAATAAGATGGCGACCACATGCACAGTGCTGAAACTCACCTTCTGTGCATGCTCAGAAGGGATGGATAGATAGATAGATAGATAGATAGATAGATAGATAGATAGATAGATAGATATAGATAGATAATTTTTTTTAAAAAAGATGGTGGCACCCACAAACTGGTACTGACCGATCTAATTTGATAATGTTATTGTGAAATCACCACCAGGGCCCAAGAACTGGGAGAAACTTGATATATGCAAGTGTTTATATATGTAACATAAAAGTTGGTCCAAGTTCCCACTCAGAAAACAATCCCTTTTTCTCAGACTTAGACAAAAAAGTTTCAAAGATAAAAAATATCTGCATTCAGAAGACAAGCAGGGATCCAACTCCAGGTTACATCCTGAAAGGCCTTGATTATCATCTTAAAAATAAAAAAGTAGGTCACATTTTCAAAACTCCCAGTTCTCAGCCTCCTAGATGGGTCTATTGCAGTCCTAATTGTTCATTCAATACAGTGTCCAGAGATTTTGTGAACCTTTCTCATTGTGACAATTTAATGTAATTTAATTTAATTTATAGGCTGCCTTTTTTCTAATGGACTCAGGGCAGCTTACTAGAATAAAATATTAACAAAGATTAAAACACTACAATACGTAAGTTAAAAAGAAGTAAATGTAACTAACCTTCAGTCATCCCTCACTTATACTACTGACCGGAGAGAAAGCCATCACCCATGATTGAAAAACTGCAATTTAAATATCAGTCTCAATCCCGGTTTTGCACTTTAACGCAAGCTGAGAGAAGTTTTAGAAATATTCTAAAGCTTAGCAACACAGGTAAGCTATAATTTAAAAGCTTTTAGTGTGTTACATTTGTTACTATAGTTCTTGAATATTTTGTATCAATTTGATGCATGAATTGTTGGATAGCTCTAATAGCTATCCTATCTGTGACATTTCAGAATAAAATTGTCACATCGCATTGAGTAAAAAGCAATGGTTCATTTATGGACATTTACTGATAGGTATAACATGGTTTAGTTTCTATCAAAAATATATGCAATACTGGCATAGAAAGGCCAGTTTGTCTTCAATATGATGTTGCATGACCTTATATTTGTCACAGCAGAATAATAATAGAATTCAAACACGATAACTTTATATTTGTGGATATCTGTAATCAGAAGTAGCATCACATACATGCATACACATCCCTCACAAAAATGTGCGTGTATCCTCATGCACTTCTGCTTTCACACATGCTCAGTAGCTATAATCAGCCCGAAACACAGCTGCGGAGCGGATCAGCTGTGCTTTGGGCAAAGGGGTAAAGATCAGTATTAACCCTGGAGCATACGGGATGGCCCTTTTTCAATCAGCAGCAGAGGAAAAAATGTCCAAACAATAAAAAAAATGGAAAAAATTCCAAAAAAAGAGAGAGGTGGTTGTGCCCAAGGACCAGCAACAACTGAACTGGATCCGTAACCCCATTGTGAAGTCACCAGGAGGTAACTACCGGTTTGGGTGATCCAGTCCCAACTGGAAGGAACCTACCCCTGAAATTGCCCAACTTGAGACTTGATTGTTTAGTAATATATTATATACTTGCTGAAAGAGGAATACGGAGAAAGCTAAGTCTAGTTCAAATAGCTGTCTGTCTACACAACCAACCATAATACTTTATTAAACTTGCATGCTTTCAAACTCTCAATTAGTCTGGGTAGCTCACTATAATCAAAACAAAGAAATTACAATAAAATCAATGAAACATAAAGAGGTTATATGGAAGAAGAGAACAACCAGCTTTCTCAAAAAGACCTTCAGCAGGCCTCTTAGAAAGGACATAGTCATAGACAATATTTTGTTGCATGACTCACTTGTGGACCTTAAAATCAAGCGTAAATTTCTCTCAGTTCCAAATCAGCCACACAAAACAGAAAAGATTCACTAGTTATATGTACGTTGGCTATTTTTTTTTGTTCCTTTTATTCAATCTTGCTCTTATTCTAATTGCCTCTTTCTCAGCAATGTTTCCTGAATGCAACAGAAGATGAGTTCAGCCTGTGTGCTCTCCAAATAGCCTATTAGTTGGCCAACAGCATTACATGCATGAGTGAAAGCAGATGCATCTAACTCGCAGCTGAAGGTTGCATATGGTCTACCAAGGCTTTGAGGTAACCACAATCTATCTGAAAGTTGTTGATCATCCACAGTATTTAATGTAACAGAATAGAGACATCTCGGTGCACTTGTACTAAAATAATATTCAAGTTAATTTAAATTACATTTAATTTGGTCTGTTTCCATGAATTTTTGGGAGTGTAATTGTTGGTGTACCAGTCTTAGTCCCTTGGCCTATTCTCTTGCACCAAAGTTACACTCATGGGGCTCAACTTCATCCTGTTGCAAACTCTTCTGTTTATGTGCCAATTTTATTGAGCTTTAAATAAGAATATATCAAAGGAATTTGGACCATGGTAGCTGTTTGCTTAACATACAGCAGCATTGGTTAAATATGGGAGTGATAACACTTCTTCAGCTAATAACCAGTGGTGGATTTCAAATTTTTTAACTACTGGTTCTGTGGGCATGGTTTGCTGGGTGTGGCAGGGGAAGGATACTGCAAAATCCCCATTTCCTACCGATCACTATGTTGGAAGTGCAGGGAAAAACCAGGTACATATTACCACATCTAGTGGACATGTGAAACCACCCAAAAATATTGGTATAAAATCAAAATTATACTAGAACAAATCACCTCCCAGACCATCCATGCAAAACCCGAACTATTTTTATTAGGAATCATAGGACAAAATTTTAATAAAGAAAACAGATATATTATAATTCACATTATTACAGCCGCAAGGATTTTATACGCACAATACTGGAAACAGGAAAAAAACCCAAACGTTTTATCTCTTTTGATTAAAATAATGGAATGTGCAGAAATGTCCAAGCTAACAATGGAACTGCAAAACAAGGATGAGACAGATTTCTATAAAGCATGGGACAAATGGTACCATTGGTTAAAAAAAAGAAATTACTTAAAAATTATACATCAAGAAAAATGTCCAACTAAAACAACGTGTAAAATCAGTAAACAACAACATGAATCATAATACCAAATTGAAATGATAAAATGTAAACATCGATCGACACAAATTTTGAACTACAAAGAATCTGAATGAATAAATTTATAAATCACTGATAAATGATGGCACTAGCAACTACTGTACATCAAATACATATGGATAAAACTTCAGGAAAATCTATACCACCTATATGCTTAAACCACAGGCCGCAAAACAGAGAAGCCCCAGCCCTAACGCTGACCCCCCCACACTTTTCTTACTACTCTTTACTTGAAAATCATAAATACTCTTAATCCTTTTTATATTTCACCTTCTGACCAAACGATAAATGCCTATTGAAAGGAAACTTGTAACTTCTTAAAGCAAATGCATTTGAATAATTCTAAATTATGAAGTAGCACTATGTACAGTTTTACACATAAGGATAAGTTCAGCATCATATCAGAGAAGCAACACATTGTGGCAGCTTATGTGAAAGATTGTAACTTCATTGAAGCACACACTTACATGGGTGGCAAATAGAAGCATCAAATAAGCCATTTGTTAACACACAATGTGGTTATGATTAGAATGCAATCCTATTCAATTCCAGAGTTGCTTTATTCAATAGACTGATATCCTTCTTTCTAGAGATATACCTTCACCAAACAGAACAATAAAAGGTTATGACATAAACATCATTTGAAACGAAAAAGCAATAGTTTCTGCTGAGAACAGAATGTATTTACTTAACTATCTCCTTCTTTATACCAAAAACAGTCATGTACCTATTTTCCTGGAATTTGCCTCTTTCAATGATGCAAGATAATTTCAAAGGTAGATAGACAGAATAATAAAAGCTGTTCTTGTTGGCAAACTTCCATATTCACTCTGTTTTTTATTGCACAATTTTGGCATTTGGATCATGATGTTCTCTTTTATTATAATCATTCTTTTGAAATTGCTTTTAATACCTGATGTATTAGTTTTCTCCCTACAAGATTTGCTTTGTTGTTATCAGCTATACTCAATAAAATAATCAGTATTGCCATTTCAAGGGTACAAGAAGTGAGGCCAAAAACTTAAAGCTAACTGAGAATTTAAAAACAGGTTTCTTTCATATCCATCACATCCATGACAGCGACCGATGGACACCCTCTCCAACACCACACCATTTTGTTCATGAAAATATGAACTACAGTGGTACCTCTACCTAAGAACGTCTCTAATTAAGAACTTTTCTAGATAAGAACCGGGTGTTCAAGATTTTTTTGCCTCTTCTTGAGAACCATTTTCTACTTAAGAACCCGAGCCCAGAAAAATTTCCCAGGAAATTTGAGAGCGGCACAAAGGCCCAGCCAGTTTCCTACCATTCCCCCTTTAATCCCGGCCATCTCGGGCTTTTCGGGGCTGCCAGAGGAGCCTTTCAGTGGCGCTTAAGGAGGCTTTGGCAGTCGAAAGCAAACGAAGCATGTTCCTTTCTTGGAGAGTCATTGCTCACAGGACCGGGAGTCATTGCTCACAGTCACTCATGCCCTCATCACCTCGAGGCTCGACTACTGTAACGCTCTCTACATGGGGCTACCTTTGAAAAGTGTTCGGAAACTTCAGATCGTGCAGAATGCAGCTGCGAGAGCAATTATGGGCTTCTCCAAGTATGCCCATATCACTCCAACACTCCGCAGTCTGCATTGGCTGCCGATCAGTTTCCGGTCACAATTCAAAGTGTTGGTTATGACCTATAAAGCCCTTCATGGCACCGGACCAGAATATCTTCGGGACCGCCTCCTGCCGCACGAATCCCAGCGACCGGTTAGGCCTTCTCCGGGTCCCGTCGACTAAACAATGTCGTCTGGCGGGACCCAGGGGAAGAGCCTTCTCTGTGGGGGCCCCGACCCTCTGGAACCAGCTCCCCCCTGAGATTAGGATTGCCCCCACCCTCCCTGCCTTTCGTAAACTCCTTAAGACCCACCTTTGCCGTCAAGCATGGGGGAACTAAAACACCTCCCCCTTGCCCATGTTGTTTTGTTGATTGATTGACTGTGTGCCTGTTTTTTATATATACTGTTTTTTATGAGATTATTAATTTAAATTGGAACTGGATGGGTGGGCATTGGATTTGGTATTGTGTACTGTACTGTTTTTTATTATTGTTGTGAGCCGCCCCGAGTTTGCGGAGAGGGGCGGCATATAAATCCAATCAACCTAACCTAAACCTAGAGGGAATAAACCACTTCGCTGTGGTGACTCCCTCGCGCTGCTTCCCATACACCTGGTGCGAGGTTGCCTCCTGGAGTGTCTGGGTGTGGAAAGGCAAAAGATGGCGTTTCGCCCAGGCCGGATCAACTCGGCTTCAGCCAAACCGAGGAGTCACCACAGTGAAGGAAAGGCACTGGCTACAAAGCAAGCGAGCGAGAGGAGAGGGGAGCTCTTCAGCATGGGAAGGAAGAGGAAGCAGGCAGCAGCAGCAGCAGCAGCAGCAGCAGCAGTCACCTTTCAGTTAAAGGAGTGGGAGGTTCCCCCCTCTCATCCACCTGGGTTTCTCTCTCTGGTGCAGTGTATGGGAGGCAGCCTCCTGCTGGGTGTATGGGAGACACATACTCCTCCTCACCGTCCCTCTTCTTTTTTTTTTGAAACCTTAAAGTTTTGGATTTTTTTGATTCCCCTCACCTCACCTTCTTCCTTTGGCAGAAACAGTCCTCCTCCTCCTCTTCTTCCGCCTCCTCCTCCCACCCAAATTCCAAGCTTTTATTTCTTTCCTAATGGGTTTGCACGCATTATTTGCTTTTACATTGATTCCTATGGGAAAAATTGCTTCTACTTACAAACTTTTCTACTTAAGAACCTGGTCACAGAACGAATTAAATTCTTAAGTAGAGGTACCATTGCAATTTCATGGATACATTATACAGGTATACTTAAACCACAACTGAACCCCATATTTTTCTTGTTAAATGAGTTTTTCCCTTTTTACGCCCTTTCTTGCCAGACGTGTTAAGTGACTTATCACAGTTGATAAGTTAATAACATGATTTTTAAGTGAATTTAACATTCCCATCGACTTTCCTTGTCAAGAGTGGAAAAGTTGATCATATGACCTTAGGACACAGCAACGGTTGTAAGTACGCATCAGTTGCCAAGCGTGTGAATTTTGATCACGTGATCAGGGGGGCATCCTGCAAAGGTTGTGTGGAAAAATGGTCATCAGCCACCTTTTTCAATGCTGATATTACTGAATTGAACCAAATGAACTGTTGTAAGTCAATGACTACCCACAATGTCTTGGTAATTGCATCTAATTTATGTCTGCCTGCTGAATAATTCAAATAATAGCATTTACATTAGGAAGAATGGCACTATCCTAAGCATGCAGTACTTGACAAAACACAGTCACAGAGCAGCAACTGGTATGTATACATGTTGCAGAATTCAGACAATCTATCAGAGAATGATTTTCCAGGTCAGGGTATCTAGCAGACTGGTATGTTTTCAGTGGTAGCTGAGTATGAATTCACACACCGTTGGGTGGTTCATGCTCATTTTCTCTTATTCATCTCCTGTAATTGTTAGCTCAGTTTGTCAACTTGTTGCCTATTTTCTTACGTCTTTGTTTCTTGACATGCCCATTGCTTTGCAAAGTATCTTAAGTGCACCATAAAGTACAAATAGGCAGGGTACAGCTATGTGCTGCTCCTCTTATCTTTGAATTACCTTAGCAAAAAGCTTCCTTAACAAGCCTGAGCAACTGCCACAAACACTTAATGCTCAGTTTCTAAACAACATTTTCATTTTGTTTCTTTTTGACCTTGGCTCAGCAAACTTTCACGATCACAGTTTTAGAGTTGGAGCAACACACTTTTGCATTAAGAGTGAAACACACATTGTTCTTAGAGAAGCCTCTTCTCCCCCTCCCTCCCTGCTTAGGTGCAGCTAAGATGGGATATGCTGCAAATGCATTAGCTACCATACCATTGCCTTTGGTGACACCTGTGGAATGTCCTCTGTCCTTCTGGATGAGGCTGCCCAGTTGACTATTATACATGAAAAAGGAAGCCCTGCCGTTAAGCCAAGTGTGCATGTGCAGGATGCACTTATCTGTGTCATTGGAAGGGAGATTTCAGTTCTCTGGCTCATGCATCATGTCAATACCGCCTCTTCAATCACTTGCCACTTGTCACCCCCGCATGGAATGAGTCACTGTGCTGTGTAAGGGAGATGAGGAGGAGGAACAAGAGAAAAGGGATTTTGAAGGGAACCTCCAGGAAGGGGGATCTGAGCTATTAGTGCTACCCCTATGCAGATGAGAAGCACATTGGGGGAGGGGGGGAAAGACCTCCACCCCAATGGAACCCCAGGCCAGAAGGAAGAAAGAAAAGCAGAGGAGGATGTGAAAAACCTGAAACAATATGAAGATGGTTTCCACTTTCTATATGACAAGAGCACATTCTCCAACACTGCAAATATAGAATGAAGAAAAAGTTATAACTAACATGACTTGATGTGTACTGAACAACAGCCTAGTTGTAGGCATAGTTCCCTCTAAGCTGAGCAGTGAGCAATTGCTCACTTAAAAATCATCATCAACTCAGAGTTTTCCAAACCTGCCCAGAAGCCGAGAGGGAAAGAGTGAGAGGGAAGGAGAGAGAGAGGAAGAGAGGAAGAGAGAGAAACAGATAGAAAAAAGAGAGGAAGGAAAAGAGAAAGAAAAAGAATGGGAGTAAGGAAGAGAGAAAGAAAATCAAAATCTAGTTTGAAACTAGCTCAACTATTTAAGTGGCATTTTGATATTGATAGAGTTGCCCTATTATGAGCTCACTGTTATATTCACACAGTACAGTATTTTATTTTGAAATTCTCTGAGGCAAAACAGGGTGGGTTTTTTATTTCTTTGTTTGTTTGTTTATTCATTCATTCATTCATTCATTTATTCATTTATTATTTCTGTGCCGCCCAGTCCCGAAGGGACTGCCGCTCAGACACTATACTTTTCCGCCCACCCCCCCAAAAAATTAGAGGGAACACTGGTTGTAGGCACTACGCATAAGAAAAAACAAGTCTCTGGCTTTGTAGTTTTCACAAGGCAACAACTGAAAATGAAACTGGGCATCCATATACTGCTGCTGCATTGACCATCATGGCCATTTGGCCCTCCATGCTGGGGAGGGGGAGAGCATGACTCACACCTCCCACTTAGGACTGTATGACTGTAACTTGTTGCTTGTGTCCTAAGATTTTTATTAATATTGCTTCGTTGCTTATTTTTATTAATATTGCTTCATTGCTTATTTTTATTAATATTGCTTCATTGCTTATTTGACCTCTATGACAATCATTAAGTGTTGTATCACAAGATTCTTGACAAATCTATATTTTCTTTTATGTACACTGAGAGCATATGCACCAAGACAAATTCCTTGTGTGTCCAATCACACTTGGCCAATAAAGAAGTCTATTCTATTCTATTCTATTCTATTCTATTCTAGTCTAGTCTAGTCTAGTCTAGTGTATTCTAGTCTAGTCTAGTCTATCCTATCTTATCCTATCCATTGGGGTTCTACCAAAAAGAAGCCAGGAATTCTGCTTATTAATGGGATAACATCATTTTGCTTCTTTTTCGTCTCTTATTTTTCTCCCCAAATCATAATGCTGTATATTATAATCCAGAACATTTATGTCTTCTCACACAAGAGATGTTTTGCTGGAGCAAACCAAAATTAGTCCAACTTCTCAAATTTTCTCTGCAAGTAAGCAACCAGATGTCTCGAGAGAGAGTTCTTAGCAATTGGTGTACTAAGATATATGTCCTTTACAAATGATAATTTTATCCAGCTGCAGGATTAAAGCAAGAGTGGATCCCCCATGGATTTTCCTGCCTTTCTTTTATAGCCATCAAATCTGGTGGCCAGCTATATATCCTGCCATGAAATATCTTCACTCGGTTTTCAGCAAGTACTTACCCCTTGTTGAAGTTCACAAAGCTAAATGTGATCCTCAAATAAATGAAGTTAGATAATCAAGAATCCAATTGTTTTCTTTTTTAAAATCTTAAATCCCCCCCCCCCCCATATCAAAGGACCTGACTCTCATCAAGATAGAAACAAAAAACTCACCTTTTCACTGAAGGAGTTAGAGGTTTTGCCAAACATTATACTACAGTAAGCTTTCAGGATGTAAAAATTGCAATCGTGCCATTTACCATATTTTTCCTGCTGGAACTGTAACTTAATGAGTGTATGACACAGAAGCAGTATTTGTCACTTGGAGCAATCTTCCCCTCCAATAAATACTTAGAACTCATTGTAAAACATTATTTCATTATATTTTTGCTCCTAAATCTAAAACTTTCAGAAGCTCTTCCAATTACAATAGGTATCTACAGAAACACTACCCTATCCTTTGTCTTGGGACATTCAGTGGAGACTGACTGGTCTGCCTTCTTCCTTTTCTATGGACCATTGTTCAATTTATCCCACTTGCCTGTTGAGTTGTGTCCCACTTAGCCCATTTATTCTGTACTTCTATACTATTCTGTATTGTATTGTATCTAAGGTACTTAACACTTTGGGGCAAACTGTCATCCTGGTTACTTCTTTTTGATTGTGGGTGTTCAATAAGATAAGTGGAACCAGTCCTTGATGCATTTGAAGGTCCTCATGTTCTTTATATTGAGTGAATCCCTAGATTATGTCACCACTTCTTTTGTAATTCAACTCCTAGCCATGTGGATACCTACCAGTTGGATATAAAGGTCAAAAGGAAAGAAAGAAAGAAAGACAGACAGACAGAAAGACAGACAGACAGAAAGAAGGAAGGAAGGAAGGAAAGAAAGAAAGAAAGAAAGAAAGAAAGAAAGAAAGAAAGAAGAGCCCTAGTAGGGACAATTTTTATCTTTCTACAATGCAAAGTCAGGCACCAAACCATAGTTTAGGAAACACAAATGGAATCAGACAAGAGGAATTCATACAGAAATTACATCACATTGGTCTTGTTCTCTACCTGTCTGTCATGAGAATCTCATTAATCCATTAGTACATTTGATAAAGCAGGTTCTACATCTGAAAGCGCACACAGGAAATCTAGACTAAATTGCTGACCGAAGGCAACCGCACACCCAGGGAAACCTTCACATAAATTGTCTCATCTCATCTTCTTCAGCCAGCATGATCTGTGCCTGAACGATGGGACTTACAAATCAACACATATACAGGAAATACAGGAAAACATTTGGTTGGGGAAGGCTAATCTAAAAAGCGCTTCTGTTCTCTTCCTGCTGACCCATCATGTAAAATATGCATTGCAGAAAGGTAGGGGGTAGAAAGAAGAGCTCCGACCTTCCATTTCACTCCTACTTTCCCTGGTTGGGGAATAGGATGGCTACCTTTTATAACTATGTGTGCCACCCAAATACTATGGCTGAATCTTAAGCCTAGATGTTGTTTTTGTTGTCAGTTTGTTTGTTGTTTGTTTGTTTGTTTAATTAGTCAAGTACGTATTAGTAGTATACATAGATCAGTGGTTCTCAACCTGGGGGTCGGGACCCCTTTGGGGGTCGAATGACCATTTCACAGGGGTCACCTAAGACCATGGAAAAAGACAAATTTCCCATTATATTAGGAACTAAAGCTTCTATTCTGGTGCCTTAGAACGTATTTTTATAATCCGACCAATCAGGTGTTTACAGTGGAGGTGTCCCTCTGAGCTTCCTGCCAATCAGCTTAAAGCTCTGTTGAGACAATTGGTACTAGACCTATGGTTGGGGATCACCACAACACGAGGAACTATATTAAGGGATTGCGGCCTTAGAAAGGTTGAGAAGCCCTGACGTAGATATAACATAGCTTATATACATAAGATTGGTAGTAACAAGAGGGAACATTAGGACAGGGGACGGTAGGCACGCTGGTGCACTTATGCACGCCCCTTACTGACCTCTTAGGAATCAGGTGAGGTCAACAGCGGAGAGTTTAAAGGTAAAGTCATGTCTGACCCATTGTGACCCCATGAACAACGTTCTTCCAGGCCTTCCTGTCCCCTGCCACCTACCATTTAAGTCCATTTAAGCTCCTGCTGACTGCTTCAGTGACTCCATCCAGCCACTTCATCCTCCATCATCCCTTCTTCTTTTGCCCTCAATCGTTCCCAGCATTAGGCTCTTCTCCAATGAGCCCTTCCTTCTCATTAGGTGGCCAAAATATTTCAGTTTCATCTTCAGGATCTGGCCTTCTAAAGAGCAGTCAGGGTTGATCTCCTCTAGGACTGACCGGTTTGATTGCCTAGATATTAATCAACCACTATTTCTAATCTTTAATGAGCAGTACTCTCCATTGTGGACTCAGGCAACCAGGCTTCACTATTATAGATCAAGACTAGGGAACCTTTGAGTGGCTAAGATTTGCCCATTAGGGAACGGGTGGTGGTAGAATTGAATAGGTTAGCAACACAAAGGATTTTTGTAAGGGTCTTGCTTCGGGGTGGGGGTGGTAATTAAACAATTAACTAAAATATATTTTGAAATTTATGATGCACTTTGTTTTTAATTTGAAAGTAGCAGCAAAAAACAGTATCAACTGTCAACAACTGAGACCAGAATTTATGCCAGACACACACACAGAGAAAAGGTTTTGGGCATACACCAAGCAGCTTGATGTAGACCTAAAATCATATGCCGAGGTGTCAGGGGCCCATCATCCTTTTCATTAAAGGTGTAATTCAAGCAGATATGTAGAGCCTCATTCAGCAAGATGGGGACCCTCCCCGTTGCCAAATTTTGCAGCATGTAATATGCACTCTCCTCTTTTTACAAATTTCTGTCAGACATAAGTTGATCAACATCTAGTTCAGTGTTACCATCTGCCCTGTTGGCTGTTCTTGTAGTATCAGCAATTTCATAATTGAGCAGCCCTCACTATAACTCTGCAGCATCCTCCCTCCAGGCCCAAAATGTTGACAGAGCTGGCTTGGTTGTGTATTTGTTTGTTTATTTATTCAATCATTCATTTATTTGTTTATTTATTTTATATATTACTATTTAAATAAACCATCAGCAAACACACACACACACACACACACACACACACACACACAAATAATATGTAGACAATACAGGAGATAAAATATTAAATTAAGATAAAACCATAATGAAATCGCCATAACATGGAGCCATACAATTGCAAATGATAACATTGCAATTGTATACAATTGCAAGGTTATCATTTGTTATCTAAAGAAGCTAACCACCTGAGCCCTTCCGGTGGTGGCTGCAAGGAGAACGTTCTAGGTACCTTGAAATTTCTTGAGGAGACATTCTTGAACTATATGTATTATAGCTTGTTCCAGTGCATAAGTCACATCTCATTGGGGTACAAAGTGTACATTACCTCCATGATGGTTATATAACCCGGGCAACATTCCGTCTTAACAGAGTAGCTAAAATTCCATACACCATAGCGACTGAACTGGATATTGCACTCCTCAAGGCCAAAAACGTCAGATACAGAAATTAGCTGGCATTGTGTAGTTGATTTACAAATATGAGTTGTATCAGGCCATACTAGGGCTCTTCTTTCTTTCTTTCTCTTTCTTTTTCTTTCTTTCTTTCTTTCTTTCTTTCTGTCTGTCTGTCTGTCTGTCTGTCTTTCTTTCTTTCCTTCCTTCCTTCTTTCTTTGTCTGTCTGTCTTTCTTTCTTTCCTTCTTTCCTTCCTTCCTTCCTTCTTTCCTTTTGACCTTTATATCCAACTGATAGGTAAAAAAATAGCTTTATTTTTTTAAAAAATAATTGTGTTTTTATTCTTGTTCATTACCCATAGTTCCTTTGGATAGAAAGGCAGTCATATAAATCTGTTTGATAAATCCATAAATTACTCACAGGGTCCCAATCCCACTCAGGTAACTAGGAATTCCCACCTTTTCCGCTCCCAACTTGCAGTTGCCTGCCTGTCTTTCTGCGCTGCCATCTGAAAGTAACACGACCCAGCCCTGTTGCATCCACAGCCATGTCGGGTCGATAAGATGTCTTGTTCCTGCCAATATGAGGAATACTATCTCCATCCTGCAAAGTTTTTCTATAACCCTAAAGGAAGGGTTTTTAAAAAAAAAATTAATTGGCTTTTTTGTTTTTATTGTATTTCTTCATATCTCACCTTTATTATTTATTTTTATAAATAAAGTAGCGAATATATCCAACACTTCTTCCTATTTTCTCCACAACAACTGTGAAGTGGGTTTGGCTGAGATAGAGTTACTGACCAAAATCACCCAGGTGACTTTCATGACTAAAGCAAGACTTGAACTCACAGCCTTTGCTAGGCTGTGGCCTTAATCAGTAGACCATATTGAAACTTAGGGAGAGTTTGAGATAAGGGATGGGACTACTGTAACCTTCCTTCTAATTTCTGCAGAGTGCCCATTCAAATCATTTAACAAAAATTGCAGGGGAAACGAGAGAGGGGGGCAGATTTTTAAGACACTAAATATTTTCAGACGTGGGTAGATTTGGAGCCAGTATTTTTGGAAAGAAAGGATAGTGGAAGTAAGATTTAATAGATAAAGCAAATGTTCAATGTTTAAAGATGGGAGAAATTAATAATGCTATCATCTCTTGATCAGCAAGGCACATGGGATGAGGATAATAGTAGTAACCACTCCAAATTTCGATTGCAGAAAATACGACTTCAGCAACAGAATGGTCAACACCTGGAATGCACTACTGGACTCTATAGTTTCCTCCTCCAACCCTCAAAACTTTAACCTTAATCTGCCTCCCGTTGACCTCAACCCATTCCTAAGAGGTCTGTAAGGGGCGTGCATAAGTGCACCAACATGCCTAACATCCGCGTCCTAATGTCCCCATGTATTTGTAAACATCTGATGTATTCACAATCATGTTTATACTTTTTCTGTACTTATATATGCTTGACTAGATAGATGGATGGATGGATGGATGGATGGATGGATGGATGGATGGATGGATAGATAGATAGATAGATAGATAGATAGATAGATAGATAGATAGATAGATAGATAGATAGATAGTTCAATAGCTGCAGAGGCCAAACTGTAGAAAGTGTTAGGGAATCTGCACTTGCAGGACCAACAGGTAAATTTTTACAACACAAACACAATGCTCTTCCAGGGAGAGGCCTAAATTAAGAGACTGCACAGTCCCAAATAGGATGAGGGCTCTAGAAAAGGAGTCCTAAACTTCTGAGCCACGGCCCTTTGGTAACTCGGCCACGCAATCAGTGGGCAAGTATCTGAAGGTTCATTTGATCATGTTCAGGATTATGTTGCACATGCGAAACACAGACACACATCGCTGCCCCTGGTCTGTGGAGCTGGAAAGGCTGGGGACCACTGCTTTACAATGTCTCATGATAGATCTAGTAGGTTAGAAGGCTACACCTTTAGTTTGCCAAGATTTTGTCTATTAAGTGTAGGCAAGTACAGGATTGGATCTGACTGGACTTCAAAGTGTCATCGCTGGGGTTGGACCTGGCAGAAATCTCCCTTAAAGTGGCTAAGATTAAAAATTAAATTAGGGGGAAGAGAAAATTACAGGTTTCTTTGATTGAAAAACATTTCTTGACTTATTTAAAAAGCATTGTTTTTTAAGAGGGAAGCAAACAAAAATATCTATACCAAGTTAGGCCTGATCCTCTTCTACACAGGAAGCATTAGTGGAAGTCATGCTTTGTTTTCTTCAGGCAGGCATATCACGCAACCGATCCACACACATGTATACAGATATATTTGCATAGTCTGAGAGAGCTAACTCAGTTTAGTGGCTAAGGCATGCTAAAAATCGGGACAGCCTGAGTTCCAGACCCACCTTTCATAGGAAGTCATCTGGATCCCCTTAGGCCAGTCACTTTCTCTCAGCTCCAGGAAGGAGACAATGACAAACCATTTCTGAACATCTGGCTAAGAAAACTGTAGAGACTTAACGAGGCAGTCTCCAAGAATAATCATAATTGAAAAAGAGGGGAGAAATATTTGCACTCCAGCCTAAAAAGGATAGTGAGCCACACATAATGGTAATAATATTATATTAATATGTGATAAACTTCTAACAGGATATTCTTTGGTGAAGAAACTTATATTTCCTCAGCATGGGGAATGCATAATAAATTATGTTCTGCAGGTGCATCACTATCATATTTGCAGTCCATTGTTTTCACTAAAGTTGAATAAAAAAATATTATGGAATAAACTTTATTTTTGTCACGGCTACCCTAATACACAATACCTGGAATGAACTCACCTATCTGCATACATTTAATTTTTGCGTATCTTTTAGCTGAGGTGGTACAGAGCTGAGCTGAGGAGGCACTGTAACCCTCACACACATACAAGCACAAAGGCTGTTACTAGAATTCTATTTATTTCACGCAGACAAACAGCTGTTCTATCACACTTGCACTTTTAATGTGTACACAAACCAAATGTGAAACACAATGGTGTTACAAACCTTCCACTGCAAAGGCTGTTGATAGACAGGTTTCATGCCCAATGTCAGAAGGAAATGTGATCTCCTGGTAAACATAGTACATTAATATGTACTGTATTGTTCTACGCCCGCTACGGAATCAGCCCATCTGCCCATGCCATGCTGAGGCATATCAGCAAGTCTGCGCACACACCGCATGCTCTTTCCCTTCAGGGTTCACTCATTCCCCTTGGAAGATACCTCATTCTTTCCAAAGTCTTCAAGGCTTCCGTTTGCCAAAGGAGGCACGGCCTTCTCTGGCGTTGCTCCCCTCCCCGCCATCTCTCTTTCCAAGCTGTTGCCTCCCCTCCTCTTGCACGCTCACTGGCACACAAGAGGCTGGTGCTGGCTGCGAGATGTGCCCCTAATCACATTAGCAGCGTGTTGGCACAACAGCCGCCCCGGGAGGCTGGCCCATTGTCTGCGCCCTGACGTGCTGAGCCCTGCCAGCCGCCTCCTAATTACACCCTCCGCCAGGCAAGGGTGTGTGGATGAGGGAACCCCATAGAGTCAAAAACCTGCTGCCCCCATACCTGGCCCCTTCTTTCTTGCCAGCAGGAGGGGCCCAGTCTCTGAATGGATGCAGCTGCTGTGCGTGACCCTCCCCTTCCAAAATGCAAATTGAAACACCTGCTGCCCCCCAAAACTTGTTCCCTTCCCTCTACTGCATCCCATGCGTGTCTTCGATCTCTCTGTTCCGCCTTGATTTCTTTTGCTTCTCTATCCCGGGGACCTTCCCTTTTCGTTTTTTCCCACCTCACTCTGGGTTCCTAACTAGGGCCCCACCGGTGCCTGCCTCCCGGGCCTGGATCCCGACCTCCACCCCGATTTTCCAGCTGCACCTCATTGCATGCCTCAGCTCCTCCTTCCCAGGTCCTACCTGCATGCCATGACAGCCCCCTTTCACCAACTCCATCTCCCTTTCCTCCCTCCCTCCCTCCCCCACGAGGATCTTCTCTTTCCAGCCACAGAACCCGTTTCACTTCTCCCCTCCTGCACCTTTCCCCCCTCCCCCTTTCTCTCCATGGCGGAGAAGACCCTCCGTCACCCCGCCTTCACCCATATGCAACCGAGCCCCCACTTTTCCTCCCTTTCCCCCTCCAGCTCAGATCACATCCAGCAGCAGCAGCAGCAGCAGCCTCCCTACTCAGTCGAAAGGCGCAGCAGCAGCAGCCGCTCTCCTCTCTGCCCATATTGCCTGTTCCTTACCTGCAGAAGAGGGAACGCCGGAGAAGCCGACTCTGGGCGAAGGACAACCGGCTGGTTGCACTCCGCGACTGTTGCCTCCCTTGCCGGCTGGCCACGGAAGCTGGTCCTGGGAGCTGAAGTCAGGCCACTAGAGGGCGCTCGCAGAAAGAAGGGATGGAGGAGGGGCGAAGGGGGGCGGTGGAAAACGCGAGCGAGGGAGCTGCGGCAGCCCCTTCGCCGGACTAGATGCGGTGGGTCGGGGGGCGGCACCGCGAGGGTTGGCGGAGGGAGAAGTGGGGTGGGTGGGGGAGAGCCAGGCAAAGCAGTAAGGCGGCGGCGGCGGCGGCACTGGCAGCAGAGTATGTGGTCCCTGCACAATCTGTGTGCAGAGGGATAAAGGATGCATGCACCGGCACACCCAGCGGCTCCCGTGCAGTTTCGTGGCTTTCAGGTTGGGGGGCGGGAGAAGGGCGCCTCTCGTTCGCCCAAGGCTATTCTGGGAGGCTCTCAAGCGGAAGGATGGGAGCCAGAAGGGTGCAGTGTTGTCGCGATGTATTCAGATAGGCAACGCGGTGGCGAACTTTGGAACTTGGTTTAGAAGGCGGCGTCCTTTTTCATGGGCAGGATCTAGCAAGATGACAACCCTCCCAACCTTCCTTCTGCTTGGACGTTGCCCTTTAAAGCACACACCCACGGCCAGCAAATCAAAGAGGACGTGCAGCATCTTCCGCCCCCTCGGCCTGGGGAAGAAGGGATCTCTTTCCTTGCCCCTAGGCACCCCTTTCCCGATGCCCCAACGGCAGCCTTTTAGCAGCCCAGCAGCTTGCCTCTTTCTGCTATCAGGGGATGGTGGGTGGGAAACCATATAGGTTTCAGTTTGTCAGACCGAGCTCAGCCTTCCTCAACTTGGCGTCATCTAGAGGGGTAAATACTTCCCATAATCCCCTGCCAGTGCTCCCCCTAACTGGGCAAGTGGGAGTGGTGGTTTAATAATGCCAAAAATGGGAATGGTTAGCATTGTCTGAAAAGAACTGGCTCTGCCAATTGGTAGATCTCTATGATTTCTTAAAGAAGCTGTGCCGTCTGAACCCAAATCATAATAATTATACAGAATCATAAATTGGAACTGTAAAATAGGCATCAAGATTCTAAACCTGTTTTCTTAAAACTTACTGCCATAAAAATCAATAGGACTAGGCTTTGGGGGAATGTGTCAAGTGTGGCAGCATGGTTACAAATGAAATACAGTATAGTATGCTCTGCTTTTCAACAGAAAATACACGTTATATTGATGTTTCTCATTCATTATACGAGGCATAGCTTACTCTTTTGAAATTCAGTTTCCTTCCCCCCCCCCCCTTGCTGCCTCCTTAAAATAAAATAAAAAATGGGATGATCACATGTACTCATCTATTCTCCATGACTTACAAATGATAGTGGATGATTTAACAGCTAAGTCAAACTAAATAAATCATATTATGGCTTATCAATGACTTAACAACTGAAACTAGGTAATAAAAACTTCATTTAGCATTCCGACCAATTATAATGAGATGCTTAACACCCAGTTGCTGCTTTTTTAAAAAAAAAATGTTATTAAGTGTCATTTATTTTTATTAGAATTAAATCATGTGAAATGTATTTAGTTATGTGGTCGGGATTCTGGTTCTGCAGTTATTCTGTCTATTGAAGCTACCTTTTGCACAAAAATTCTAATTTTCTAGGATACTAGATCTAGGGTGCAAAAATTCAAGTGGCAATAAAAGACACACAACTGTATCTTTTTGTTGCCATATCCAGGTTGTCTGGATTTTTTTTAATACATCTTGGGTCAGAGGAAGAATTGCCATATCTGAACTTCAAAATTTTGGGCCACTACTAGATTTGCCAGTTGTTCTCAACCTGGGGTCCAAGACTCCTTTGGGGGGTCAAACAGCCATTTCACAGGGGTCGCCTAAGACCATGGGAAAAGGCAAATTTCCCATGGTGTTAGGAACTAAAGCTTCTATTCCGGCACCTTGGAACATATTTTTACAATCTGACCAATCAGATATTTACAGTGGGGGTGTCCCTCTGACCTTCTTGCCAATCAACTTAAAGCTCTGTTGAGAGAATTGGTGCTAGACTTATGGTTGGGGGTCATCACAACATGAGGAACTGTATTAAGGGGTGATGACATTAGAAAGATTGAGAACCACTGAGATATGCAATTGGGTTTCTGTGTCTCTTTGCTGCCATCTAGCGATGGCTTAACTATTGCAACACAGAAATCAGCAGAGTACAGTGATCCCTCGATTTTCGCGAAACGCTATATCGCGATTTTTCAAAAAATAATAAATTAAAAATACGTGCGCGGTTTTTTTTCTACACCGCGGTTTTTCCTATCTTGCTTCTTCCTCTCTCACACTCTCTTCCTCCCTCTCTCATCTCTTTCTTTCCTTCTCTCTCTTTCTCTATCTCTCCCCCTCTTGCTCTCGAGCGGCGGGCGGGGCGGGCGAGCAGCGGGCGGGCAGCAGCGAGGAGCCGAAGATCGGGGTTTCCCCTTTGCGTGGGCGGCTGGGAAACCCCAATCTTCGGCTCCTCGCTGCTCCCGCGCTGCCGAGCAGATCAGCTGCTGGGCGGCCGAAGAAACCTTCCCTGGGTCTTCCCCGCCGCCCACGCAAACCCCACCATCTGCGCATGCGCGGCCATGGAAAAAGGGCACGCATGCGCAGATGGTGTTGTTACTTCCGCACCGCTACATCACGAAAAATCGATTATCGCGAGGGGTCTTGGAACGGAACCCTCGCGATACTCGAGGGATCACTGTATACGTAAGAGGTGAAGTCTGTGACATTTCACCATTGTTGCCTCTTTATAGTCAAAAAGAAACACACCCTATGCTTATATGTATTGAACTCATACACATTACTACCTATAATACTGTTTCCTTGGCTCTGACACTAACCACTGTAATTTGTAAACTGTAGTTTATAACTTGCCATTGTGTCAATCTAATCATGTCTTCTAAAGCTAACCTTAGTAGGAAATCCAAATAAATAGCAAGAGAAGCTGGTTACAAGAAGCTGGTAAATCCCTTGACCAAATTAAAATACTTCATTTATTTTTTTAAAAATTTACATTTAAAAATCCTTATTGTACTGCATAAATAATTAAATTGTGAATCACTACAGAATACTGTGGTTCTGCTTAACGGTAATATTTTGTTCATTGAGGTGTTTAAAACTTGAAGTTTCAAGAAATTGTATGTATGCACTTGTCTGTCAAGTAATACTAGACCAGTGATGGACGCGTGCCACAGGTGGCACACAGAGCCATATCTACTGGCATGCAAGCTGTTGTTCCAGCTCAGCTCCAGCACACATGTGTATGCCAGCCAGCTGATTTTCAGCTCATGCAGAGGCTCTGGGAGGGCATTTTAGGTTTCCAGAGGGCCTCTGGGTGTGGGTAGGAGAAGCTTCTGGAGGCTGGAGAGCGCAAAAGATGGGCCTACCAGGCCCACCAGAAGTCAGGAAATGGGCCACTTCCGGCCTACAAATGGCCTTTGCGGGAGTGGGGGAGGCCATTTTCTCCCTCTCCAGGCATTGAATTATGGGTGTGGGCGCTCCCACATGTGTGATAGTGTGCAGGCACGTGCTTTTAGTACACGAGTGAAAAAAGGGGCTTGCCATCACTATGCTAGACAATTCCTGAAAAAAAGAATGTTGGGATCTTTGTGGATCTGAATTAAATGCTCAGTATGGCATTTGATTTTCCACCTTCCTCTCACTGCTGAAAGATAAACACTCCCTGTAATAGATTGGCCAGAATTACTGCAACAGTTTTAATTGGTGTTTGTGTGTGTGTGCGTGTGTGTCTCATACACTAAGGAGAACTATCTGTGCTGACACCACATGCTGCAGTTTAATGGTGCATTGGAAACCACCCGCAAGGTGTTGCCCTAGGCCAGGGGGAGGCAAAGTTGGCTCTTCTATGACTTGTGGACTTCAACTCCCAGAATTCCTCAGGCTATCATGCTAGCTCAGGAATTCTGGATATTGAAGTCCACATAGAAGAGCCAACTTTACCTACCCCTGCCCTTGGCCAGCTCATTTTTGACATTCTGGAGCACCCTCCAGAGGCCGTTTTGCCCTCCTCAGGCTTCAGGAAAGCCACCTAAAGCCTGTGGATGGTGAAAAATGGCCTAACACCCCAGCCGGAAGTTTGGAAATAAACTTCCGGTTGGACTGTTGAGCCCATTTTGTGCTATCCACAGGCTCCCAAGGCTTTCCTGAAGCCTGAGGAGGGCAAAAATGGCCGAACAAAAGTCAAGAGGCTATAGTGAAGTCTGCATGCCTGCATGGAGGGAGTGAAGCATCTGGGGGGGAAGGGCATTGCATTATGGGTGTGGTCTCTTGCACGCATGCTATCACACATGTGTGTGCCCCTTTGGCACCCAAGCAAAAAAAAGGTTTGCCGTCACTGGTGTAGACTAAGCTGGATCTAGTATGTTTTATTTCAGGTGACTACATAGGTTTGATCTCTGTTTTCTCAACCAGCCCACATAGCAAAGGGAAAGGATTGTTGAGTCCATCCTCTAATGCAGTGTTTTTCAACCAGTGTGCCGAGGCACACTAGTGTGCCGCGAGACATGGTCAGGCGTGTCGCGTAGAAGGAAGCTCAGGTTCCAATCTCGCAACTTTTTGCTGAGAGAAAGAGAGAGCGAGAAAGAAAGCAAGAGTGAGAGAGAAAGAAGGCAAGAGAGACAGAGAGAGAGAAAGAGAAAATGAGAGGAAGGGGGAAAGAGCAAGAGAAACGAGCAAAAAAGGGAGGAAAAAAGAGAAATGAGAAAATGATTGAGGCAGAGAATGAGAGGAAAGAGAGAGAAACAAAAGAGAGAGAGAAGTGACTCTTGATTTAAAGCATATGATAAAAATGCACCCAAAGAATAAGAGAGAAAAACCCGTCAGCCCTCACTTAATTTTGGAAACGGTTCAAGAGTGTGTATATACACACACACACTCACACACAATGGGGGAGACAGGGATGGAAAAAGAGAGGAGAGTGTCTTAGAGTGTCATTTTGTGTCATTTTGGTTGGTGGTGTGCCCCAGGATTTTGTAAATGTAAAAAATGTGCCGCGGCTCAAAAAAGGTTGAAAATCACTGCTGCAATGAAGGATTTGGAGAAATGAAATGAAACCGAGAGGAAATGGTATCCCCTCATGAAGTCTATTACACTCCCACTTACAGAAACTTACATCTGAAGAAATATATTTATTTCCTAATAATTTCTGAGTCCTGAGTAATAAAACTATCCTGGAAACTTTCAGAAAGAGAGGAAGCCAGGGTGAAATGCTCCCGTTTTTTTCATGCCTGTCAGTCAACGCAGAGCTAGTCACAAAGGAAGCACGAGGCTCCGCCCACTTGCCCAGATTCCACTGTTTGAGTTCTTTTACCCTCCGTGCATGTCCAAAGTGTTATGTGCATACGCAGAGGGTAAAAGAACCCAAATGGCATCTGGGCGGAGCCTCGTGCTTCTTTTGCGACTGGCTCTCCAGCGACTGAGAGGCCCAAGCGAAACAGGCTTTGGAGATTAGAAGCATTTGAGCACATTGGATTACTTAGGCCTTATTTGAAGAAAAGAATCAGAACCTGCAATTGTTCTGTGGAAGGCCTGATTTCTGTGTAATCTTCCCGACTCCTGCAGAGCCTCTAGGTGAATAGATCTCTCCTCCTGTGAGAGGCATTGTTGGCTCATCTAATCCATGTGACATTTGTGGAGCCCTATGTGCTTTTTTTGGGGGGCAATGAAAAGATGATGTGCTTTTTTTTTCCCAGTCAAGAGCTGGAAGTACACAAAGACTCTTTGTCTTTCCAAAAATATTCTTCTGGTAAATTGAAGTCTCTTCATCATGAGACTTTCTAAATGGCAGAGATTACCATAAGGTCTATAGCCCGCAAATTTGACTGTAGTGGAGTGCTGTCCCCAATAGCAACTGAATCTGGTGATGATTAAATGTAGGTCCTCTTGCCTTTTTTCAGTGGCAGGTCCAATGCTTTCATTACTGAAAGCTTTGGGAAGTAGATTTGTAGGTAATATGAAACTGAACAGGTGGAAGAAATCACTGTGGTATTATGTTTGTTTGTTCATTAGTTAGTTAGTTAGTTAATCCGCTTCGATGACATCATCGTGACATCACAAGTGGGCTGCTACCAGTTCGCGCTAACCGGTCCGAGCCCAGAAGAACCCACCTGCTTGGCCCTGATTTTTCCAATCTAATAAGTCCTTTGGGAGTTGGGCGGCATATAAATTAAATTAACTAATTAACTAATTAACTAATTAACTAATTAACTAATTAACTAATTAACTAATTAACTAATTAACTAATTAACTAATTAACTAATTAACTAATTAACTAATTAACTAATTAACTAATTAACTAATTAACTAATTAACTAATTAACTAATTAACTAATTAACTAATTAACTAATCAACTAATCAACTAATCAACTAATCAACTAATCAACTAATCAACTAATCAACTAATCAACTAATCAACTAATCAACTAATCAACTAATTAACTGGTGGCCGCATGAACAGTGCTGAAAACTTAGCTTCTGCACATGGGCCTCGCCATCTTTTTTTAAAAAAAATCTGATTTTTTCCCTAAATTTTTATTTTTTATTCTGCGCATGTGCAGAAGCTAAGTTTACAGCACTGTTCATGAGGTCACCAATTTGTTTTCAGCATGTTTTTTCCCCCAGGGATTGTTTTGTATTGCGCATGCACCCACCAGGCACGTGTGACCACAAGGCACAGGAGGAAGCAAACCGGCAGCAAGCTAAGTTGAACGCACCCTGATGATGATTGTGTAGTATCAATTGTTTTTTAATGATAGTGGGCTTTTAATTTTAGTTTTAACTATTAGATTTGTGATGTATTGTTATTGTGGTTGTGAGCCGCCCCAAGTCTCGGAGAGGGGCGGCACACAAATCTAATACATTATTAATAATAATTATTATTATTATTGGAACCAAACCCTATAGAGGTGATTGACATGCGTTGGACACAAACTAGATTCATAGGCATGTAATTAAAGTTTGGGCACTTGTAGGATTTTAACTTAAACCTTCCAATATGGGTTCCATTTGGCTATTTGGATTTTGAAAACAATATTTCTGGGTCCCCAGCTCTACCCCACTGAGTAGGGACCCCCCCCACACACAAATTGGAGGGACCAGCCAGCTTGGTCTGACCAGCTTGATTCAGAATCTGACAAAAGAGCAACATACTTTCCAATACTCGTCATCTTCTAGAATCTAAATTATCTGGTTTTCCATTCTAGGAGATCTATGGTGGACAGACCCAGCCAAAAACATAATAAAACCGGGGTCTACTCACTTAATGGCTGCAACGTTTAGTGACAGAAGTTTCAGTTCCAATTGTGGTTGTAAGTTGACTACTATCTATACCAGAAAAGCAGCAATTTATAGGGATCCCTTATATTCTCTGTTTTAATCACCATTTCCAAGTAAAGAAGTATCTATATTATGTGTTATCCTTTTGTACATGTGTGAGCCTGTGTGAATGCTACCTCGTGTAAATTTCTCTGCCTCAATGTAAGGCAGGGAATTGTGACTGTTTTTCGGTAAAAGTCTCTATATTACTCTCATCTCCTGTAGCTGAACCCTGTGTAAAATGGAAGGCTTTTTGAAAAATTTTGCTTCATCTTTATCTTATTGAGTTGAATGCATTATTCTCTATACTCCTTGACTTTTTCTCCTTGAATTAGATAATTAAATTCACTATTGATTAAATGCTGCTTATTTGATTGCCTTGCAGCCAACCTCAACTTTTCTTTGTGCTGCAATACTAAACATTTAAACTGTTTATTATTTGATTATCCTATATACCACTGGACTACAATGTCATTTAATAAATTGTATTATTTCAAAACTTTCAGAAAATGTATACTTCTTTAGTACTTGTAACGTTAACCACTATTTCCAATGATGCAGTAAAAATATCTCAATTCAGAAGAGCATGTTATTAATTCACATACCTGAACCTGGTACAGAATGCTTCACGATCATAGGTAAGTGTATACGCAGTCATGTGAATATTCATATACCTGTAGTCAATCTATTATACACTGTTTTATTACTGTTGTTAGCTGCCCCGAGTCTGCGGAGAGGGGCGGCATACAAATCCAATAAATAGATAGATAGATAGATAGATAGATAGATAGATAGATAGATAGATAGATAAACAAACAAACAAACAAACAAACAAACAAATAAATATATTTTTATTGTGGGAATTTGGGAGGAGGAATTGCATAAGGGCTGTCTGTATAATAAATTATTTCTAGATAGTCAAGGTTGTCCTTTGTCTTCATACTCCTGCACCTGCATGGAAAGAAATAGATGGATTCTGCCAAGTTGGTAGTTGAAGATTGGTCAATGTGATGGATTTGGGGGTGTGGGCACAAGGGCTTGAACTTTCAGCTGAATGGAGAAACCCTGGGACCTTCAGATTCGGGTCCCTCCCAGATGTGCCAAAATGGTTCTGCCAATAAATTGGAACTTTGAGGTATACTTTGCCTCAAACTCTGATATAGTTTTGGATCTATTTGGAACTCTGACATGCATATCATAAAAAGCTGTATAGACCCTGCATTACTAGTGGATCGAATTGCACAATAGGTTAAAAACCAGGCAAATCCCTTTATGGCTTTGCATACAGTCTTTGCAACCACATTTTAATCAAACTTCTCTATAGTTTTCAGGCATGCTGTTGTCATAGAGAAAATGATTATTAAATATATACTTGATACTCAAGGCCAGTTTTGAAAGAAGCATTCTTTTTTTTAATGAACTCAGACACCAGAGCCTATGCTTGTTTTACACATTTCTTATTTTGCATTCATTGCCATCATACTTTGTTGCCCTCTTTAGTTCTTTCTTCTTTCCTGCTTCCATATTCCATAAAACTGAGAATAGACAGACATTCGGTGTATCGAACTGCAGCTCCAGCCTCTCTTTTTCTTGGATCCTGATCTATGTCCTGTGTTCATTTGGGCGAGAATTAGCCTTTTAAATAAATTATCAACAAAAAGAAATCCTGTCCCTTATCCCTAACACTACCACACTTTGGAGGTGGGGTTCATTTGTAGAATCCCACGTAGGTTAGAAAAAATAGTTGATTTCAGTTGTTGGTTGGTCTCTTGAACAAGACATAAAACAATTAAAATTATTAAAACAATTTAAAGAGTAAAGAATAAATATACAGTGGTACCTCATCTTACGAACGCCTCTTCTAACAAACTTTTTGAGATACGAACCCGGTGTTTAAGATTTTTTTGCCTCTTCTTCCAAACTATTTTCACCTTACGAACCCAAGCTGCTGCTGCTGGGATGAAGGGGTTTCTTTCCCCCCCCCTTTTTGAAGAAAGAAAAGGGAGGGGCGGCTTGGAGGGGGAAAGAGTTTGCATTTTAAAAAGTAGGAGAACAGCGTGCTTGCACAGGCACTGAAAGGGTGTCTTTTGAAGAAAGAAAAGGGAGGGGCGGCTTGGAGGGGGAAAGACTTTGCAGAGAACAGCGTGCTTGCAGAGGCAGTGAAAGAGTGTCTTTTGAAGAAAGAAAAGGGAGGGGCGCCCCCCTTGCCTTTCTTCCTTCCCACTCACTCTTTAGCCTAGCCTTGCTTCTTCCACCTGCCCCCTTTAGCTGTTCCTCCCTGCCCTCTGTTCGCCTCCCTTCTAAAGTTTGGGATTTTCCTGAAGGATTTGCAGGCATTATTTGCTTTTACATTGATTCCTATGGGAAACATTGTTTCATCTTACGAACTTTTCACCTTACGAACCTCCTCCTGGAACCAATTAAGTTTGTATCATGAGGTACCACTGTATATGGCACCAAGTAAAGCTGTTACCATGAATGCCCATAAAGCCAGAAAAAGAAGCACTTAACATACATAGAGCCTCAGGCCCAGACATACAACCAAGTCTTCACAGCCTTACTAATGGCCGACAGGTTTGGGCTTATCTGAAGGGAGAATATTCTAGACGACAGGGGCTGTGATAGAGAAGGCATGTCTTCTGCTTCCTGCCAGTCAAGTGGCGGGTTGCATTTACCCGCATACCAGTGTGCTGCATGCACATCCTTCTGATTTGGGCGCACGCACATCCCTCCTGTGATTTTACTTCCGCAGATGCACAGGAAACAAAAACGCACCAAAATCTCATGTGATTTTGGGAATTTTTTGCTTTTGCGCATGCACGGAAGCAAAAAATTGCCAAAATCTCATGCGTATGACCATTCCCTTATGAGATTTTGCTTCTTTTTTTAAAAAAAAATATTTATTGAATATATACAAATATAAAAGACAGTACAGAACAGTCTTGACAAGACAGGGTGTTCGTGTCATGAGCATCTGATCAACGTTTTCAGTAAAATTGAACATGCCACATTCAACAATAACGTCAAACAGCCCTTTTCCCCCCTCCCGCCCCCCCGCTGCCAGTCTGCAGCTATATTTTGTTTTATTTTCACGGTTTTTGCATCAGCGAAATCTTATCTCTTTACGTTTGCTTAATTGTTAATCTCAGATTTCCTTTTCTAAATGTTGTGTTTGGTATTATAATTGTTATATTTATAATTGATTTTAGTCTCTGAGAAGGAGTCAGCGAATAAATAAAGTGTTGCAATTGTTAAATGAACGTCTCTATTCCGTTCTTTGTTTTTGTTTTTTATTTTATTTTATTTTATTTTATTTTTATTTCTTTCCATATCTCTCTCCCTTGCGTTGATCCAGTTGTAGAACTTATCCCATGTGGCTATATGTGCATGCCTAGGAAGCAAAAAAGCCCAAAAATTCAGGAAAAAAAGATGGCGCCGCCCTACAGTCCGGCACCAGAGCAGTCACGCACAAATTGCACAATCGGGCAGTTGCTAAGGGAACTGAATTGCCTAGCGCACTGGTAGGAACCCACCACTGCTGCCAGCTAATGACTCTTAGCTGATAGAACCTGCAGCAATCCCAACTTTTGCGGTCTTTTCAGTATATACAACACAACAGAGTTTTGAGGTGGAGGCAACTTTAAAGACGCAGACATGCGTTCCATCATTTGTCAGCATGTTGGGCCTCATCAGAGATATTTCTCCTGATGCCCATTTTGCTGTCCCTTTTCGTGTGATTTGCTGAGTACAGCAACTGCCCTTGAGCTTTCTGCTGATTTACAGCATAAGGTCTTACTTTTATTTCACCATTTCCCAAAGCCCTGTGCTTTATGACACCCAGAGGACAGCAATTAAAAGAAAGCAGGGTGGCTGGGAAAGGCGGCACTGTGATCAGTTACATCCCCATAGGCAAACTACTTTGTATACGTGTGTGTGTGTGTGTGTGTGTGTGTGTGTCAGAGAGAGAGTGTGTGATTTTGAAAATGCAAGGGACAACAATAGCAAACGCCTGCTTAAAAGCCATCATTTTTAATCTAAAATATCACACACCTAGCATCTCACACCTCAAGAGCCTTGTTATGGCTATTTTATCAAAGCACTGGTTAATGAAAACACCTATTGGTACATATTACCACATCTGGTGGACATGTGAAACCACCCAAAAATATTGGTATAAAATCAAAATTATACTAGAACAAATCACCTCACAGACCATCCATGCAAAACCCAAACTATTTTTATTAGGAATCATAAGACAAAACTTTAATTAAAAAAACAGATATATTATAATTCACATTATTACAGCCGCAAGGATTCTATACGCACAATACTGGAAACAGGAAAAAAACCCAACCGTTTTATCTCTTTTGATTAAAATAATGGAATGTGCAGAAATGTCCAAGCTAACAATGGAACTGCAAAACAAGGATGAGACAGATTTCTATAAAGCATGGGACAAATGGTACCATTGGTTAAAAAAAAGAAATTACTTAAAAATTATACATCAAGAAAAATGTCCAACTAAAACAACATGTAAAACCAGTAAATAACGACATGAATCATAATACCAAATTGAAACAATAAAATGTAAACATCGATCAACACAAATTTTGAACTACAAAGAAACTGAATGAATAAATTTATAAATCGCTGATAAATGATGGCACTAGCAACTACGTCAAATACATATGGATAAAACTTCAGGAAAATCTATACCACCTATATGCTTAAACTATAGGCCGCAAAACATAAAAGCCCCAGCTCTAACGCTGGCCCCCCCCACTCTTCTTACTACTCTTTCCTTGCTTTATTTTTCTATTTGTCCTCCTCTTGTATTTCTTTCCCTTCTTTCTAAATCCCTTTCCCTTTCTTTCCCTCTCCTTCCCCAATCACACATGCTATATAAGTAAACTATAATTGCTAGAATGTACATTATTTATATTCCCTTTATTTTTCTGTACCATTTTTAATGTATATAACCAATAAACATATTTATTTAAAAAAAAGAAAAAAGAAAACACTTATTGGCTGATTTTGCACATTGCATTATGCAATGTTCCTGACTTTATAATTTATTATACTGGCTTGATATCTTTTGCTTTACATTTATCCAATATAATCAGTTATCATAATTTGTAAAACACGATATGTGGTTGAACATAATATGTAAATTTAGTAAATAAATTTGCAGTATTCAATAAACCTGGTTAAAGCAAAACATGGTTAAAAGTGTTGGGCGAACCCAATGAGTCACTGCTGAAAGGGCCCCTTGTGAGTTTCTTAGCTGAGTAAAGATGTGACTTCAACAATACCTTTTCCTAGTTCAAGGGTGTCAAACTCGTATACTCACATCAGCGTCACATAGCATCTCAGGATTTCCAGCAGGACCGGAGTTTGACAGCCCTGGGCCTAGATGAATGGGATGGGATTCTTCTAGAACTACAATTCGCAAAACTGCTAACTTTCACAATCATAACACTAACAAAGACACAAATTTGGAAACTGTTGGCTTATAGGAATGCATGGAAATATTTATACTCCAAACCAATTATACAATAGTAACAAAGAGCCTAGGCTACAACCAATAATTCCTTAACTCCTGCTAGGCTTTTTCTGGCCAGTGATAGACTAGCCATTCTCTCTTGGCCTCATTATACCATCTGTAGTATGGAAGAACTGATAATGGTCTGAGCTACTTTATAGCAAAGCCTCTCAAACTGGGTCATGCCCCTGGGGAGTTGTAAACATCTTTGCCTGTTTTGGAGCTTGTGCATTCAGAGCTGGAGCATTGGCAAAACTTATTCCAGCTTTGCCTGGAAAATTCAGCATGTCCAGACAAAATAGGAAATACAGTAATGCCCAAAGTCAATTCTGTCAGTGCTATTTCTTCCAGAGCCCAGGAGACGATGAACACTATGTCTACTAGTGAGCCTTTGGCAGATATAGTAAAAATGTGCAAAGGCTGGTCTTTTACTTGACCAGAAACATCCCTGGAGATACTGCTGATGTCAGAGTAATTTTATCCAGGGGCTAAACTGCTACTGTAGGACCTCTAGCTCCCCTTGGCCACTCTTAAGAGGTGTGGACTTCAATACCCAGAATTCCCAGTCATCATGCTAGTGTACACACTGATGTAAAGAACCTTCTACAGCAGGGCCCCCCAAACTTGGCAACTTTAAGACTTGTGGACTTCAACTCCAAGCTGGCTGGAGAATTCTGGCAGTTGAAGTCCATACGTCTTTAAATTGCCAAGTTTGGAGACCTTTGTTCTACAGCATAACGAACAGCAAATTTCTTGTGTGGACCAGATGTTGCAATTGCTACCAACAAATATCATCAAGAAACTCAGAGAGAGAAAGGAGATGGGGCCAAGATGACAAGGAAGTCAGATACTTTTTCCTGGGTCTCAAAGCTTTTGGCATCATTGTTAAATGTCAACGATTTCAATGCCAAATTGTTTATTTACAGTCACTGGTTAAGCAAAATAAGATGGATTGACCTTTAATCTTAAACATCATGTTTAAAAATGATTTAGAGAAACTGGTACAAGGCTGTCTATGCAAAACTGAAGAGCTGTCAGAAGTTATGGCTACTTGCTTCCTGCTTTACCTGGATAAAGTAATAACTGGTTCACCCATGCAAAATGGTAATCAAAGCCCCATTAAGGGAAATTTAAACCTACACATGATAAAATGAGCAGCGAATTAAGTGTTGATAGTGCAAATTGATAAGCAAATCCCAAAAGATGTTTGGCTATTGTATATTTCTGCTTTATGTATATACATGCACAACAAAATGGGAATTGTCAAAAATTGTCACAAATTTGTTTAGCCAAGCTTTCAGGAAATGTCATCACGCAAAGACCCCCAGCAAGCACTGAAAGATGGCTAAACCCACAAGTATAGTTATCTATCAAAACATTTGCTGAACATAGCCATTCCATTATTTATGACTCCATTATTTATTTAGTTTTATATATGAATGGGGGCCACCAAATGTACTTATCATTTGGGGATAATGGTATCAGAAAAGTTTGAGAATTTCTGCAGAACTCAGTAAAATGCTTTGAGCCTTCCAAAATGCATTCAAATGCAAAGGGTTATAATTCCTGAAGGACATGGAGCTCACTTCCCTGCGTTTATAGCAAAGACAACCCATTTTAATATGCAAACTGGGTACAGATGATTCAGTCCACAAAGTGCCGTACCTCATGATTCTTGACAAATGTATCTTTTCTATTATGTACACTGAGAGCATATGCACCAACACAAATTCCTTGTGTGTCCAATCATACTTGGCCAATAAAGAATTCTATCTATCTAAGAGCATGTGGATGCTTCCTTCCAAATGTTTAGTTGTAGTTTTTTTAATAGAAGCACAAGAGGAGAGGGGTTTTTTTTCCTAGAGGCACTTCTCTGTCATTCCTGTTGCTGACATGTTGCGGTCTGACATGGCATCAGTACGTAATAGGCTAATCCAGACTGACAATCAGGCCCGAAGGGTGAGGCTGCCATCAGAAAGGGCAATTATTCAGGGCATGAAGGGGAAATCCAGGAGAGGCACAAGAGGACAGTTGAACCAAACTGGTTGTTTTCGGAAAGGTTCTCCCCATCCCTGCTTTAACTGTTGAGGAAAGGTTGGAATTGGACAGAAAAATAAACCCACGTCCCGTTCAATTGGGAAGTAATGCTGTTGAGGCTTGGCAATTTTTAATTTTGTTGAGAGCTATATAAGTAGAATATGGGGGCTATATCCTGAATACCCATCCCACTGTAGGAATTCTTTTTTTAATTTATTTATATCCAGAGATGAAATTCATCAGGTTCTGGCAGGTTCTGGAGAACCAGTAGTGGAAATTTTGAATACCACTTCTGGCTGGCTCCAGAGTAGGATGGGAATGGAGATTTTGCAGTATCCTTCTCCTTACCAGAACTGGTAAGGAAAAAAACTTTGAATTTCACCTGTTTATATCCCATTTATCATTATAAACAAATCAACACAGCAAATATACTTCTATCTCCTTCTGTTTTCTCCACAACAAGAACCTTGTGAGATGAGTTGGGCTGAAATTGACTGGCCCAAAGTCACCCAGTCAGCTTTCATGCCTAAGGCAGACTACAAGCCATCCTTTCCTGGTTTCTAGCTTGGTGCTTTAACCACTAGACCAAACTGTCTCTCTTTCTTATGATTTTCATCATGAGTCTGCCTTCCCCCATCCTCCAATCCACTTATCTAGTTTTGTGTCCCAGGTTTCCCTGCCTTTCTGGAAAGAAAATTTAGGAATTTTGGATTATTTTTTACTCTTCTAATGATCCAGGGCACCATTAGGAACAGGAAGTGCTTTCTTTCCCAATCTCTCATTTGCCCCTCTCCCACCCTTGGGAGACCAAGTCCTTGCTTGAAAGAATTCAGAATTAAGACAGAAGGGCAGGAGTAGGGCCCTTATTTCCACAGCAACCATAACCATGGCAACAGGCCAGCCAATCAGCCACTTCCCCTCCACTTTGGGTAGCTCTTTGGATGGAAAACAGAAAAAAAAAAGGAAAAGTGGCTCTCAATATGTAGGTCTCCCATTTGCAATGGAGAAGGAAGCTTTTCCTTAGACAGTCAGCCCAGACAGTAAACAACGCTTAAGGCATAACTGAGATCAGAGGATTTGCTTTGCAGCCAAAGAAAGTTGGGTAATGACAAAGTTGACTATGGAGGGAAACTCCATAGTTTCCCTCATGGATTAGAAGTAGAAGACTGTATCAAACTAGAAGGCAATTTCATCTGCATGTCCTTTTCACAGTTCTCTGAGCATGAAAACTTTCCAACCCTGCAGCACTTAGATGGGTTTGATTATCCCTTGCAGTCCGGCTTTCTGCATTTCACAATGTGTTTTGTTCACATATACATTTTATAAATGATGACATAGGTTAAGAGGAATGGAACTTTGACATGACTGTTTCAACAATAAATCAAAACTTGCAACTTGGGCGTCCTCCTCGATCCACAGCTCACATTGGAGAAACATCTTTCAGCTCTGGCGAGGGGGGCGTTTGCCCAGGTTCGCCTGGTGCACCAGTTGCGGCCCTATCTGGACCGGGAGTCACTGCTCACAGTCATTCATGCCCTCATCACCTCGAGGTTCGACTATTGTAATGCTCTCTACATGGAGCTACCTTTGAAAAGTGTTCGGAAACTTCAGATCGTGCAGAATGCAGCTGCGAGAGCAATCATGGGCTTCTCTAAGTGTGCCCATGTTACTCCAACACTCCGCAGTCTGCATTGGTTGCCGATCAGTTTCCGGTCACAATTCAAAGTGTTGGTTATGACATATAAAGCCCTTCATGGCATCGGGCCAGAGTACATCCGGGTCCGCCTTCTGCCGCACGAATCCCAGCAACCGGTTAGGTCCCACAGAGTTGGTCTTCTTCGGGTCCCGTCAACTAAACAATATCATCTGGCGGGACCCGGGGGAAAAGCCTTCTCTGTGGTGGGCCCAACCCTCTGGAACCAGCTCCCCCCAGAGATCAGAATTGCCCCCACTCTCCTTGCCTTTCGTAAGCTCCTCAAAACCCACCTCTGTCGTCAGGCTTGGGGGAACTGAACTACCCTTTCCCCCCTAGGCCTATACAATTTATGCATGGTATGTTTGTGTGTATGTTGGTTTTAATAAGGGTTTTTTAAAAATTATTTTAAACATTAGATTTGCTACAATCTGTTTATTAATGTTGTTAACCGCCCTGAGTCTATGGAAAGGGGTGGCATACAAATCTAATAAATAAATAAATAAAATAAATGAAAACCCCCAGCTCCCACTTCTCCATGGGAACAGAGAACACCTCAAAGATGTAATGAGTTCTTCAGAATCAAAGACCCAGTTTCTAGTTCTTCCTGATTCAGCACTTGGGCTTCAGCCTTTTATTATAATGATTTGCAAACCATCATTAAAGCCAGCTCTTAGCTGTAACCAACCAGTCTACTTAGTTTCCATGGAAACATATACATTCTTCCTTACCTGATACCAAGGAGACACTTGCCAGGTCTAGCTAAGGTTAGTAAGGTACTCCTTGGCTAGTACTTATTCTATAATACTAGAGTCTCTGGAAATCATATGATCTATCATCATAGTTACGTGATACTTCTCAGAACTTTCAGAAGCATGTTCATCTGTCTGGTAGAGGAAAAGGACCATGAAAAGATACATGTGGGATGCAAGCTTAATTGTGCGCAAAGTCAGCACCCACCCACCCAAATATTTTGGGAAATATTAAAAAGGCAGAATATTATATTTTCCTAGTGGAGAAACATGTTTTTTCTAAAGGCGGAAACAGACTGATCTTTTTATCTACAGTATATAAGGCTATCTATGCATATATGTACATTACATAAAAGTATCATTAAACCATAGTGTGACCATCTTGGCATTTCATCCGCCATACAAACCAAAGTGAGAGACAAATGACATATATATTACTTACGGTGCTAAGTTATTTTTGACCAATGTATAGATTCTAATGCATATGTAGTATCTCATTTCAGGTCTGCTTAGCCTAATTGTTTCGTGTTCTGACTCCCAGCCTCCGTTTCCAGCCATTGATAAAATCTGTTCCATGTATTATAATATAGTATTCTATCTTGGTCTTTCTAAATGGCCTCCAGCAGAAATGTTGTGCCCACTAATAAAGATAGGGCCAGCCTATTCAGAAACCAGTCCCAGTTTCCCTGACCCAAGCAGAAACTAAGGAGGCCAGTTTTTAGAAATGCAGATTTGGTAATCCATTAAGTTTGGGTCAAGACAGAAACTCAGATAAAAGGTTGACAAACTAGCTCAGACAAGGGTTTGCATTTCCTCTTTTGCTCATAGAGCCAGCTATGACCCTTACATAACCCCAGGAATCTGACAGCAGCCAATAGAATATTAAAGGACATGTTCTTGCACAGGAATAGGAAGCTCACATACAAAGCCCAAAGCAGATATAAAAACCACCCACTCTCAACTCCATTTGGTCAGCTGCCCAGAGCCACAAACCCATGTGGTTCTGCTTCATCAATAAACCACCTTTTCAACCAGCCTTCATGTTTCCAGTGTCTTCCTCCCAGCTTGCAATGAAACCAGAGGGATAGTTCTTCCCACAAATATTTGGGTTGTGACAACACCTTAGTTTTGGTATAACAATGTTCAAGTGCACCCTTAACTGGGCATCAGCTCAGAGATTTGCACCGCCCCCAACCTCCTCGCCTTTCGCAAGAGTCTTAAGACCAGCGGTGAGCTACAATCCAGAACGTCAAATTGCACTCGCCGCCGTGGCTCGTACGTTCTTGTGTGACCAGCGTGATTTTGCTGCTGCACCTGTGGAGGTAAGAAAATTGCGCACGGAGCCACAGGTAAAACCTCGTCGAAACATGGGTGCAATTTTGCTACCTCCACAGGCACAGCAGCAAAATTGCACTGGTCCTGCAACAACTTACAAGCCACAGTGGCGAGCGCAGTTTAGCGTTCAGGCTCGTAGCCCACCGCTGCTTAAGACTCACTTATGCCGCCGGGCTTAGGGTGATTAGACCTCAGTCCCCTGGCTGACGAATGTTTTTGTATGGTTGTTGTTTGAATGGGTATGACTGATTTTTAGTATACCTGGAGATTTTAGATTGTTTAGTTTTTAACCAATTGGATTTAGCTACTGTATCCTGATGTTTTTAGTTGTTGTAAGTCACCCCAAGTCTTCGAAGAGGGGCGGTGTGTAAATCCGATTAATAAATAATAAATAAATCATGAGGAGAAAGGTTAGGGGCAATGAATGAAGCAATATTAGGACATCAGTTCCTATTTTTTGTCCACATACAATCAGTGTTCCCTCTAATTTTTTGGGGGGGTGGGCAGAAAAGTATAGTGTCTGAGCGGCAGTCCCTTTGGGACTGGGCGGCACAGAAATAATAAACAAACAAACAAACAAACAAACAAACAAACAACAAATAAAAAACCCACCCTGTTTTGCCTCAGAGAATTTCAAAATAAAATACTGTACTGTGTGTCTATAACAGTGAGCTCATAATAGGGCAACTCTATCAATATCAAAATGGCACTTAAATAGCTGAGCTAGTTTCAAACTAGATTTTGATTTTCTTTCTCTTTTCCTTCCTCTCTTTTTTCTATCTGTTTCTCTCTCTTCCTCTCTCTCTCCTTCCCTCTCACTCTTTCCCTCTCGGCTTCTGGGCAGGTTTGGAAAACTCTGAGTTGATGATGATTTTTAAGTGAGCGATTGCTCACTGCTCAGCTTAGAGGGAACTATGCATACAATGACATTCTCTGTACATATGAGAAGTCGGAGGTGATGGCAGTGTTAAATCTACCTTTTGACTTCAAGTAACCAAGAATGAAATGAACCTTGGTTTCTAAAAATGAGCTTTTCTTCAATCCCATTTAAAGAAAATCTCAGGTGATGAAAACTCGACTCTGCCATATGCTATTCCACCAAGCATTGTTAGGAATGCAGATTTTACTATTAGATAATTTCCGAACTGCACAAAAAATTCAGGACTTCATAAACAAAGCATGCATTAATTGTATAAAGCAGTTTTCTCCCCAACAGGACATCCTTCAAAAAAAAGGCAAGATGGTGATTGCAAAAAGGCAATCACGGTTTTTGTGCAGTTATCATAGAGCCCATTGCTCTGGGCTGGAACAATCTTGTCTCCTAGATGTGAAAGTAGAACTCATAAAAAAGGGAGAACATGCCATTGGCAATGATTTCAATCTACTGCATCGAAGATATTGGTTGTGGAAGAGAAATGACTAAGTAGATTTTGGTGAATGGTTTTGGACTAGAAGTGACTGAGATAGAAACATTTGCTCTCCCTCTAGGTGAGAGATGGGTAGTGGAAGAGGACAATGGTAACTTTTAATTGTTCCTGACTTCCTGTCCTAGGTCTAGAGCAGTGTTTCCCAACCATGGCAACTTGAAGGTATTTGGACTTCAACTCCCAGAATTCCCCAGCCAGCAAATGCTGGCTGGGGAATTCTGGGAGTTGAAGTCCAAATATCTTCAAGTTGCCAAGGTTGGGAAACACTGGTCTAGAGCAGCCAGTGCTGGCAGAGGAATTCTGGGAGTTGAAGTCCACAAGTCGTAAAGTTGCCAAGGTTGGAGACCACTGGCCTAAAGAATTATTTTTTGCCATAAAAGCTGCCCCAGTGACAGCTGGAATGAATTGAGGCTGTAGAGCAGCAGTTCTAAATTTAGCAATTTCAAGATGTGTGAACTTCAACTCCCAGAAGGCCATACATCTTAAAGTTGCCAAGCTTAATTCCCTCTTGCTGGCTGGGGAATCTTGGGAGTTGAAATACACATGCTTTAAAGTTGCAAGATGTAATACATGTTTTGTATCACTAACTCAGTCTGGGATTACTGAACATTGAGGCAGAAGCAATCTGCAAAGCAGATTGATCAGGAGGTCTTTGTTGAGGAAATGTTATATTGCCACTTGTTTATCTTGCATATGATAGGAACCAGGCCATCTTGTTAATCTGTAATATGATTTATTTGTTCAGGGGTAGGATATTCTGTAAACCTGGCAGCCAGGTAATCATGAGCAAGTGTACTCAGAAATGGAATGCAAAGCGGATTCATTAGTTTTCTCAGATGTCCTAAGAAAAACTCTTAGAGGTCTTTCCTGCAAAAGATTGAGACACTAACTCTATGATGTGGTCCCACAAAACCATTTAAAGTTACTTATTTATTAAAGTTGGCTCTTGATCTAACCTGATAATAAATGGCAAGAGACAGGGGAGTGGTTTAGTCACACATCATTATCATTCTGAGAATGCTTCAAGTTACTCTTGCATTGCGGCAAAGCTACCACTTATTATACCAGGCAAGCTGAGCTGTAGCCAGACAAGAAGAAGACACGGTGCACCATTGATTTCAATCTCCTATGATCTACTGTACAGCTCTAGAAATCCAGAGTAGCTCAGGCTGGATATGTGAGTTGGCTCAGAAGCAGAGGGGTAAGAGACAAAATTTGGCAGCAGGAAAAGCATTCAGTTACAGGAAATAATGCTTCTCCAACAAACAAAATATTGCTTTCTGGAGAATGAAAGAAACAGTTTTATGGAAGGGAGTGTGGTGTGATATATCTCATCCATCCAGAAAAATATTTTCTTCAACTCAGATCTCCCTGGCTGAAATGGGATCTTTTTGCTACCATATTCCCTATCAGTATTCTTGTATTCCAATGTACAGTTATATCTCAAGGCTAAATTCCTAAATACTTTCCCCTGAACTTGAGGAAATAGCAAAAACTCTAGTTAGTTCCCGCCCAAACATCAGAGAGAGAACATCTTCTCATATTCCTGTCTCATAATACTTGCTAAAGAAGCCAACTATCGTAAACATCCAAGATCGACTTAGTTCGACGTTTCCCACAGGGGATAAACTGGGATGAGATGTGAAGGAAGTCATTTGCTTTGATGGATTTTCAAAAGGATTTATGGAGAAATGGATCAGTCCATTAGATAAGCTCGCTTAATAGACCTTCCACTTCTGCAATAGTGAAAGTAAACTCTCAGGTGTCAATCGTTATATATCCATCTTAAATTTTTCAGGGAAAAAAAATACTGGATTTGTGTGTGAAGAAGCTTGAAAAATAGGAAAAGCTTGAAAATAGCCCAGGGGGAAATAAATATGTTCTCTGGTTATTACATGCTATTTGTTGAGAGAAGGAATGGTATGGAGTAGTATCCTAAAAGAAGATAGATTGGCTGAGAGAATAGGTTTGCTCTGTGCAGCAACTCATTTTCAAATATCAGATGCTAGAGATGAATAACAACAGGGTCAAGGCATGATTTTTAAACCCTACATATGAATTAATAAAAATACTTAATGAGCTATAACTGGTTGCTTTGTACCATAAGGGAAAAGCTATTTCTGGCTAGCAGCTGCACTCTTTTGAATTAAACTAAAAAAAAAAATCAACGTTAAAATGCATATGACTATTGATGCAATTATATTGTTGAAATAGGGGACAAATTTTTCACCCATTTATCAAGCTTTTCTTGCTAGGGGCAACTTTGGAGTTTTCAGGTTTGAAAATTGCTGGAAATCTGCTCTGCAATGCTTAAAACATTTTGACTCTTAGATTGAGCATGTTGATCCCATTCCATTTGCAGGTGCAAACAAATGTGAAGGCTGTTATGGCCCAGGAGCTGTCTGTCCTGCCTGATTCTAGTCCATTTATTTGATATACCTTCAGCAGAACTATTACATCAGGCTATAAAAGTCAAGTGCTGAATAGATCCAGAATCCTTTCATTCTGTTTCTACTTAGTAGTTCCTACAATTTGCATGTTGTGGTATCCTCCTACTGGTGCCAGATGTTCAAATCAAGCTTTTACCTAGACTATTATTAGATAATCCTCAATTTACAACATAAATGGAAACAGAATTTCCATTACACAAGAAGATAGTTGATAAGTGAATTGTGCCTGATTTAATGACTATTTTCTCAAGGTTGTTAAGCTAATCATCACAATTATTAAGTGAATCATGTGGTTGTTAAGTTAATTTGGCTTCTGTTGACTTTGTTTGTTAAAAGTTGGGTGAGAAGATTGCACATGAAAATTACATGTCCCTGAGATGCTGTAATTGTAAATATATGCAGGTTGTCAAGGGCCCAAATTTTGATCAAGTGGTCTTCAGGAAGAGGTTTGCAACAGTGATAAATGTGAGGACCATTCATATGCCATTTTTTCAGTGCCAATGTAACTTTGAATGTTTAGCAAACAAATGGTTTTAAGCTGAGGAAACAAATGGTTTTAAGCTGAGGAAACAAATGGTTTTAAGCTGATGGTGAACCTATGGTACGCCTGTTATAAGTGGCACATGGCACCCTATCGGAAGGCTGTGTCAGCTTCAGCGCACATGCGTATGCTGGCCAGCTAATTTTCAATCGTGGGAAAGGCTTTTTCGCCTTCTTTATGATTCAGGGGAGCTTCCCTGAAGCTTTGGGGTTTAAAAAAAAACACCCAATGGACAAACTGGAAGTTTGGAAAATGCACTTCCAGTTTTCCCTTTCGGCTGTTTTTGGCACTCTGGGGCTTCAGGAAGCTTCCCTGAACACTCTGGAGTGCAAAAAGCGGAGAGGGGCAGCATACAAATCTAATTATAATAATAATAATAATAATAATAATCATCATCATCATCATCATCATCATTATTATTATTATTACAACAACAACAACCACAATGGTCAAATTGGAAGTCTGTTTTTTAGAACTTCCAGTTTGCCCATTTGGCTGTACAGTGTTCCCTCGATTTTTGCGGGTTCGAACTTTGCGAATAGTCTATACCATGGTTTTTCAAAAAATATTAATTAAAAAAATACTTGGTGGTTTTTTTCCTATACCAAGGTTTTTCCCACCCAATGACGTCATATATCATCGCCAAACTAATAATTTTTGCAAATAAATAACAAAAAAAATAATTATTGTTAATAAATAATTATGTTTATAAATATCAGGATCACTAAGTGTCTTATTCAGTGGTGAGTACCAGTAATAATGGTGAGTAAATGGTTGTTAAGGGAATGGGAAATGGTAATTTAGGGGTTTAAAGTGTTATGGGAAGGCTTGTGATACTGTCCATAACCAAAAATGGTGTACAGTGATCCCTCGATTTTCGCGATCTTGATCTTCGCGAAACGCTATATCGCGATTTTTCAGAAAATATTAATTAAAAAATACTCCACTCTTCTCTCTCTCTCTTTCTTCCTCTCTCTCACTCTCTTCCTTCCTTTCTCATCTCTTTCTTTCTTTCCTTCTCTCTCTTTCTCTATTTCTCCCCCTCTTGCTCTCCCTCTTTTTCTCACTTTCCCTCTCTCGTGCACCGAGCGGCGGGCAGGCAGGCAGGCGGCGGAGAAGCGGCGGGCGGACAAGCGGTGGGCGGGCGGGCAGGCAGGCGGTGGACAAGCGGCGGGCGGACAAGCGGCGGGCAGGCGGGCAGGCAGGCGGCGGACAAGCAGCGGGCGGACAAGCGGCGGGCGGACAAGTGGCGGGCAGGCGGGCAGGCAGGCGGTGGACAAGCGGCGGGCGGACAAGCGGCGGACAAGTGGCAGGCGGACAAGCGGCGGGCAGGCGGGCAGGCAGGCGGCAGACAAGCGGCGGGCGGACAAGCGGCGGACAAGCGGTGGGCGGACAAGCGGCGGGTGGACAAGCGGCGGGTGGACAAGCGGCGGGTGGACAAGCGGCGGGCGGACAAGTGGCGGGCGCTGCAGCAGCGAAGAGCCAAAGATCGGGGTTTCCCCTTTGTGTGGGCGGCGGGGAAACCCCGATCTTCGGCTCCTCGCTGCTGCGGCGCTGCCAAGCAGATCAGCTGCTGGGCGGTGGAAGGAACCTTCCCTGGGTCTTCCCAGGTGCGGAAGTAAAAACACCATCTGCGCATGCGCGGCCATGGAAAAAGGGGCGCGCATGCGCAGATGGTGTTTTTACTTCCGTATCACTATATTGCGAAAAATCGAGTATCGCGAGGGGTCTTGGAACGTAACCCTCGCAATACTCGAGGGATCACTGTATTTACTTCCGCATCGCTACTTCGCGGAAATTCGACTTTTGCGGGCGGTCTCGGAACGCATCCCCCGCGAAAATTGAGGGAGCACTGTATTTTCACATCCCAGGCTTCAGTGGGGCTTGTGCACATGTGGAGAGACCGGGGGGGGATGGTGCTCACGCATGGGGCAGCTTTTGGGTGTGTGTGCACATACATGGGATAGGAAAAGGGTGTGGGCATTTGCACGCATGCTAGCACACTCTCACACACCCTTTTGGCACGCAAACCAAAAAAGGTTGGCCATAATCGGTTTATACCGAATTCCCATTCCAAAACAGAATGCTTGATTAGTTAAAGGTGAAACCAGAAGTGAGACCATACAAAGAGCCTGTTCTGTTTCCTTGAAGATCTAATAACTGAATCACTGACAGGAAATGGAAACGAGCCTGCAATCTGAGATATCCTTGACCGAAAGTTTATTCCAAGATCAATAGAGTTTATGTCAGAGCAAATATATTTAGGATGGACTCACTACTTATGGCAGCCTGGGTTTGATTGATAGGCTGCTGGTGTTTCACCCAGGTAATCATTCTGTTTCCCAGACACCTGAGTGAAATTCAGTAGCCATTTTGAAGGACTCATTTCAGTTGGTTGCTTGGCATTTTGATCCTTATATTTTGGGGTGGTATAAATTATCAATAACTTTTATTTTAAATCAGGGATAGTCAATCTGCCCTGTATAGCTTCTTCTGATTCTGTAGGCTTCAAAGGCTGTTATTCACAATTTAAGCCTGTATTGTAACTTGAAATTTCAGATGCAGATTAACACTTTTAGTCAACATTTAAAGCATACCAATCGGTTAGGCCTGAATAAATACTCCATTCGCCCAAATAGTTTATGCATTTATCACTACTTGCAGGAGGAACAGAGAAAATATTTCCTTATAATATCTTCATACTGTGGTCCCCAGCAACTTTCACAGCAGTAACAAAAACAATAACAGGAGATTGTCACTTCCATCTCAGTTTAATTAATGAGTTTTTCTAAGTGCCATTTTGAAATCTGTAATGTTTAATGCCTTTTTGATGTGGTCATTTTTAGCAGGTCTTGGCACTTCTAATTATTTGGGCTCAGATAAGTGAGAATCATTGGCAAACCCAGTCACAAATGTTAAAGCGATCTCCAAATGAATCTCTATTTATTTAATAACTCAGCAATGAAAGATGTTGCTAAGCCAGAGCTTTTTTTTTTTTGCCAACTTAATTAAAACATCTGCAGTCTTAGTTCATAGTGGGGCAGGGGAGCAGTTATTGTCTTGGCTGTGGTGCTGCTTGGAATTTATTTGATCTTCATGAATGTTTTCAAAATGAATGGGATGGTGATTTATGCAACCATAAACAGTGACGGCAAATCAAATAATATTTTTATGTGCTACCTTTATATCCCTTCTTTCCACCAGAAGCTCAAAATGTCCCTATAGCTTTATTTCTTCCATGCATTGGATGTAAACATGAATTATTCTGTGCATGTTTTTGTGGAGGAAAATGAGGTTGAATTTGGCTGTCCAGTTCTGAACAAAATCTTAATCTCTATCTGATTTAAAATTTATAGCAAGTAATTTGAAAATTATTAAGCTATTTTCACATATATGCTAATTATTTATAAATTGTGTTAAACCACTTTTGGACAACACACTTCATTGTGTAGCAATGTAGTGTTTTCACGCTAGTCTGGTCAAAAGAGGCACATAAGATGTCTTACACTTGTTCTGTCTGGGTCCCCCCCAGACGCCAACACCAACCAAAAAGAGTAACCAGACACACTGATAAAAAGCAAAGGCAGTTTATATAATTCAAAGCAAACACAGGTAACAAAAACTGTTCTTACAGACAGGAACACTATGAAGCTTCACAGAGGGTTCACGAAGGCCAGGCAATAAAACAGGATTTTTGCTGCCAAAAACAACGCTGAAGATAATAAAACCCACGCCTCCCCCAAGTCTTCCAGACTTCTAGGCCACAAGCCAAGATCAGAGACGCCGAGAATCGAAGCAAGGTCACAGGACTCCTAGTTGATAACTCTCCACAAGACTGTAAGGGCGGGCCTGCCTTTTCAACCCTGCTGAGGAGAACCACACCCAAACCCAGCTGTTGCCAATTCAGGGATGGAAATACCTTTCTAATTGGCCCTGTCTTTGAGCTGCACGTCGCTGCCTCATGTCTATTATAGCCTGTGCGTCTTCATCCAATGAATCTAGGCTACTAGCTGGGGAGAGCCCCCCCCGGGGGGTCTCAGGCTGCTCTCCCTCCTCCTCTTCCTGACGTTCCTCTCCCCCATCTGCCTGGTCCTCCCCCTCCTGTTCACTGTCCTCCTCCTCTGGGCATGGATCCGGCAGAGATCCAGCCGGTCCCTGAGGAGCCGCAGGCTGAATCACAACACTGATGTTGAAAATTATGGGAAACAATCTGTGGTCTATTTAGTCTGTTGATTTGTGCTTACCTATTGGTAGATCACAAACATTATCTTCCTTCTAAGGTCTTTTTCCAATGAGTTCTTGCTGAATTCATGGATACTTACATATAATTTTCTTGATGGTCAGATAGATGTGGTTGACCACTCTTTTTTTAGAATGCATTTTCAACTTTCCTAGAACTGTAGGATTTCTTGAAAATCTCTCATTGAAATATTAACTAGCTTTGACCTTGTTTCCAAGACAAGCTATGTGGTGCCATGCACTCTTCACCCATTTGTCAAGTGTGCATAACAAATGTCACAGGTATCATGACATCATTATGTAAATGATGTAAAATTATATAATGTGTGCCATTAGTACTTGACAGCATGGCAGGTGTGATACAACTGTAATTTACACCCTGGAGGACCATCTTTTATAAAGGAGGAGTCATGGCCACCAAGGTCCAGCAAAATGGAACTTCCCCTCCCAAGAAAGGGGTTCAGAATTCTGGAATCCTGGGATTTGAATGTCCACAGTTAGCTTCCTGGGAAGTTGAATCTCCTGAAACCAGTCTGAGGTAAGATCTGAGGTCTTATGAGGGTTGAATTTGAGTCTGTTGACACCCATCCAGACCCCAACAGCCTCCATGCACCAGCACATCACTTCCACTGCTTCGTTGACTGGACATGGGGTGAAGATGTACAACTGGGTATCATCAGCATACTGATGATACCTCACCCCATGCCCTTGGATGATCTTGCCCAGCAGTTTCATGTAGATATTAAATAGCAGGGGGAAGAGGATCAACCCCTGAGGCACCCCACAAGAGAGCAACCTAGAGGTCGACCTCTGACCCCTCACTGCGACCGATCGGAGAGGTAGAAGGAGAACCACTGAAGGACAGTGCCTCCCACTTCCAGCCGGCACAGAAGGATACCATGGTCAATGGTATTGAAAGCAACTGTGAGGTCAAGAAGCATCAGGACAGAGGATAAACCCCTGTCCCGGTCCCACCAGAGATCATCCATCAATGCGACCAAAGCAGTTTCCGTGCTGTAGCCGGGCCTGAATCCTGACTGCTGAGGGCCTAGATAATCGGCTTTTTCCAAGGACCGTTGGAGCTGGAGCGCCACCACCTTCTCAACAAAGGGAAGGTTGGAGACTGGATGATAGTTGTTAAGAATGGCTGGGTCCAGGGAAGGCTTCTTGAGGAGGGGGTGCACAAGTGCCTCTTTGTAGGGAGCCGGAAAGGATCCCCTTCCCAAAGAAACTTTGACAATCTCCTGGACCCAGCTCCGTGTCACTTACCTGCTGGCTGAGACCAGCCAGGAGGGACACAGATCCAGTAAGCAGGTGGCGGAACTCACAGCTCCAATGGCCTTGTCCACTTCATCAGGTGTCACCACATAAAACTCTTCCCAGACAGATGGACAAGTAAGAGCCCCAGTCACCTCGACTGACTTGTTATCAGTCGACTCTGTTATCCAATTGGAGTCAAGATCCACTCAGATCCGAGCGACTTTATCAGCGAAAAATGTGTTAAAATCCTCAGCACTACTCTGCAAGGGCTTCCAAACTCCCCCCTGTTAAGAAGGGAGTGGGTCACCCTAAACAGAGTAGCCGGGCAAGATTCCGCTGATGCAATCAAGGCAGCATGATACGCGCATCTTGCCGCCTTGAGCACCACTTTGTAAGTTTGAATATGAGCTCTTACAAGTGTTCGATCAGATTCGGACTTACTCTTCCTTCATCGCTTCTCTAGACGCCTTGTTCTGCTGGGCTCTCTGATAGGAGCCTCCTGAAAATACAAATTTCAGACACACACATGTTTGAAAATTCAAAACAATGTTCTTTATCACAAAATGCAAAATAAACAAAGCACTCTTTTTGTATGGCAAAGAGCACTCGTCCCAAAACAATCGCGTAGTCTGTACAATTACCCTTAAGCAGTCATTTAGTACTTAGCTAGCAACTGTGAAGAAACTTCGCACCCCTTCTTCTTCCAACGAAGTGAGACACACACACACGTTGCTCTGCTTTGTTTTCCAAGGCGTGAAAAAGCAACAAAGTCCAGAAGACACAGGATTCCTGACGAACTCTGACGAACTCTGATCAGATATTCTTCCACAATGGCCAAACCCACATGGCCTCACTTATTTCCTGTAATATGTTCTTACTTGGTCTCTTCTACGAATAATTCTGCGCTTGCGTGGGTCCAAAATGTCATCATCTGAATCAAGGGAAGATAAGGGAGATTGACTGCCTGGGCTGTGTGCCAAGCCCTCCTCTGCGGGCAAGTGCATCTGGAATAACCCCAAGCGCCCTTTGAAAGTCCTCTGGGTCCATCAGGCGTTCAGAACCACCTAGTTAGTTCTGCTTCCCTGTGGGGAAGGATTGGAGCCAGGAAGTCGAGCCGAAGTAGAAAATGGACTGACCATGAGAAAGGCAACACTTCTAAACCCCTTAGTCTCAGACCATCACTCAATAGCTCAGAGAGGAATACCATGTTGGGTGCGTGCCCCCCCTCATTAGTCGGACCCTGTACTACTTGAGTCAGGTCCATGGCTGTCATGGTGGCCATGAACTCCTGTGCTAACCCTGAGGTTTCACTGAGCGACAGTAGGTTAAAGTCCCCCAAGATGATAAATCTGGGGAACCCCATCGCCAGCCCGGCTACCTCCTTGAGTAGCACAGGCAGGGCTGTTGACACACAGCTGGGAGGCAGATACATGAGCAACAAGCCCACCTGAAACCCTAGATATTAACTCCAATATTTGCTCAGTGGTTCAGTACCGGTCTCTCAGTTCCCCTCAGTCCAGGCAATCTCTTAAGACAGAGGCAGAGGCAAAGGCGACAGCGGGGGCGGCTCGTAAAAACAGTCGCTATCTTCCACCTTACAGCTGATCTTCTCACTGCGTTTTACTTCTAAATCACCTAAATCCTCTACAACCGCCCGGAATGAAGCCCCTAGTAGCGTGAATACAGCTGTTACTACTCCTCTCAGTTCCCCTCAGCTCCCCTCAGTCCAGGTGATAGTGGGCCACACCCTCCTGTGGGTGTGTGGAACAATCCCAGGGAGGCATGTATGACCCCAGGAAACATGAGTGGTCCCTCTCGATCGATTTCCCTGGATGGGGAGTGTTTTCCCAGTTGCATGCTGCTTTGACTCTGGAAGAGAAGGCAACCAGGCGGGCCAGGGCAACTGTATGGGTTCTTGTTGTTTTCGGCACGGGCCATGGTAGCCATGAACAGAATGGCAAACCTGCTGCTGGACAAGGAGGAGCATCCTCTGCAGCTGGGCAAAAGCTTCAAATGGCACCCTAAAGCCTCCTCCAACCATTCGCTGTGACTCCCCGGCAGGAGCAACATTATGGGCCAGGCTGGTGACCCCAAAACACCAGCTTGATTAATCTGGCCTGGCCCCATGTCAAAAAGAGGGCCCTAACCACGGTAGCCTATGCCTGTCCAACTGAAAATAGGTTCCACTGAGTTCAGTGTGATTTACTCCCAGGTAAGTGGGTAGAGCAGCCTTTCCCTGCCAAAAGTTTGCTTACAGCTTATAATAAGGCAATTAGGTCTCAGCCCCCTGGCCAAAGAAATGAGATATATGTTGTATGATTGAACTGGTATGATTGTTTTTAAATATTGGATTTTTAGATTGTAATTTTAAATTTAATTAGATTTGCCGTTGTACTGTTATATTATGTACTGTGAGCTGCCCCGAGTCCTCGGAGAAGGAGAGCATACAAATCAAATGAATGAATGAATGAATGAATTAATTAATTAATTAGAAAAATAATAATTATTAACATTATTATTAACATTAAAATTCCATTGGGGCTCAGATCGGAGAGTTGGGAGGGCGTGCGGAATATGTACTTCTTCCTAGGAGGGGCGTAACAGCAACTAATTGAGACGCACTGCCTTAATTTAAAGGGTCCAAATCCTTTATTCTACATATAGTATGTTTTTATAGAAATCAACATGCGTGTCCTTTTGCTCAGCTCAGTCTCTCTGGAAACACAAAGATATAAAACGTATTTGTAACACATGCAAGCAAAAATTACAGAAAAAGACAGCAATGCCACGGTTTCTGTCTGCTGAGAGTCAGGGGAGAGAAAGGAGAGAAAAAACGCTATGGGAGGAAGAGAGAAATAAAGTGAAAGAGAGCCAGTGCCAAGAATAAAGAACAGGAGCAAAAGAGCAAGTGTCTGCCTGCCGAGACACTCAGACTGGCTCAGAATGGATTTCTGGCTTATCAGGCAGGGACTGATATTCTTCTCAACAATCTGCTTTCCAAAGTTACTTTAACTGAGGCTGTCAGGGATTGAATCTGGCACCATCTGTGTGCAAATCATGTGCCCAACACTGTAGTGTGATTGCTCTTCTCAGTGGAAGGTTCAGATTAGAAATATATTTTCAATTAAGAGGCAAGGGGATGAAAGTGACTGTGCTGGTTAACTGCAACTATGAAGTCTTTCCAAATACTTTCTTCATTTGTTTTGGGAATGAATAGAAATAGTATGTCATGTTCAACATTATTCCTGCTGAAAAAATGTCTCCCCCCCCCCTCTTTCCAGTCAACTGGAAATGTGTCTGGAATAAAGAATATTTGGTGCATCTGTTTTCTTTTTATGCCCTAAATGGCTTTTCTAGACAATCAGTTCTTATAATTGTAATATTGGAAGTATTAATTATGTGAATCAAAGCTGTCCCCTTGTGTTCTGCCGGACTCTCTGGTAGGAGCCTCCCCAAAATTCAAAGGTACAAATTTCAGACACACACACTTTTGAAAATTCAAAACAATGTTCTTTATCACAAAATTCAAAATAAACTAAGCACTCTTTTTGTATTGCAAAGAGCACTCGTCCCAAAACAACCTGGTAGTTTGTACAAGTCCCTTATCAGTTCGTAAGTACTTAGCTTGCAGCTGTGAAGAAAGTCACAGCCCTTCTTCTTCCACGAAGTGAAACACGCTTTGCTCTGCTTTGGTTTCAAAGTGGTGAAGAGTCAACAAATAAAGGCCGGAGTCAGCAAGACATTCATGAAACACAACGATCAGATAATTCTCCACAACGGCCAAACCCATACGCTGCTATTTATAGCAGCAGCACTAATTACAGCAGCCTCACCCAACCACAGGTGGCTTCATTTTCTCTTGTAATAATCCTTTAGTTGTTGCTTCCTATGCATCACTCTACACATGCGTGGATGTGTAAATTAATTCTTGTTCTGAATCCAGAGATGATACAGATGATTGATCTCCTCCTGGGCTGTCTGCCAAACTCTCCTCCTCCCTGTCACTCAGGCCTCCTTGGTCAGAGGAGACTTCATCGGCAGATTCCACTGGGAGCAAAACAGGCCTGCAGCATGTGGATGTCTCCCCCACATCCACCTGCACATTCCTTGGGGCAGGAGCTGGGCCAGAGCTAACCACAACACCTTGCAAGTCCCTACATTGTATGCACAGTGCGATGACTTTGGATCCAGATCTTGAAGGGAAAAAAAACAAGGGGGAAATATTTTCCTCCCAAGTATAATATATGGCGGCATGTATTCATTTCATATGACAGTTGATTCATGGGCCTTCCCTGCCAACTGATGTGGGGCTGATCTGCAACTAAGATGATTTTCAAAGATGACTCTAGATAATAGCCTTTTATCTTCCTTTTTCGGTGGTAATCGAGGAAAATTCCCACCTCAAGGAATATGAAGAACATGGAAAGATCCTACCTAGTCTAGTAATCCTGTTTCAAAAGGACTAACCAAATTCCATGGGAAACTCACAAGATATTGAGGGTACCAACATCCTCCTGCTATTGTTTGATAACAACTTTATTTAGAGTCCTTTGATCATGAAAATGCAATATTTCTATCAGGTCTGGTAGCCAGCAATCATCATCTTCTTCCTGAATTTGTCTAATGATCCTTGAAGGTCATCTAAGTTGCACAACAGCTCACATCTTTTGGCAGGGAAGTTCATGAATAACTATTACTGTGATGAAAAAAATACAATTTGTTAGAACAAATGAGCAGTTTTACTTCTGAGAGAATCTGAAAAGTGTTATTCCTCTGGGTCTTCCTACTTTGGGGGAGATATCTGAAGTTTGGATCAGGCAATAATGCATCATGTTGTAAGAGGAAGGGAGTAGCCAGAAGTCGAGGTTCAGTTTCACTGTTTTTTTCTACTCAAGAATGCAGGAAGAAGAGAATGAAGGACCCAGATGTCAATCCCGTTCTAGCAGCCAAGGAGAATGTGGTGAGTACCTCTTCGACTCTTGAGGATGTGGAAGGAACTGCAGGTGGCCTGCCCCTCCTCACTTCCATCTCCATCTTTTATTGTGCTAGGCCAGCTAATAACATAATGATCTATTCCACCTTAAAGCTAGAATGGGAGAAAGGCAATCAAAGAATTAGGAGGAGGTAAGCCATGGCTTGGAAGTAGGGAACTAAGGCCTAACCAAGAAATCAGGAGACAGATCAAGCTGATGCTTCATGGTGCTATTGCTAAGACTATGGATAAAATGCAAAGTTACCTGATTCTGTAATGATGGCCAAATGTGGTTCTAAATTCATACCTTGGTATGTTGGACTCCAAATGTTCTTCTATTACTTTTCTATGGGTCAGAAAGTTCCACAAGGTGTATAAACAGTCTATATGTGTCTGTAATGGTGCAGTGGAAGCAATACTACTTTTTATGTGACTTGAGGACAACCCTGCCATTGGTCTTTAAAGTTTGATAACCCATGAGGAACTCGCAAGGGATTGCACCAAATAAGTAAACCAATGCACATGTTGTTAGTTTATTTAGACTCAGTTTAATCATGCTTCCATCATGATAGACATCAACTCATTGTCTATGCTAATACTGTATCATTCATTTAAACCAGGACTGTGACCTAATAGATATATTCATGCAAAATGTGAAGTGTAATTATAGTTGATTTTTACTACTTACTTTTCCTGTGAATGATTCATAAACTGTATCCCCCCAATGGTTTCATTTAGCAACTAAGAATATTGCAGCCATTTATTTGGAATTATGGAAAGTATGCTAAATGTGCTTGGAAACTGAGGGACAGATGTCAGGCTGACTTAATTTATCTGTTTATCTGCCACACTCTGCTTGGCCAGATTCCGTTGACCAGCAGCTCCAATTGTGCTTTAAATTTTTAATTAGCTGCAAGATCATGTGGTTAGTGCATGTTATGTAACTTTTAAAATGGACAGATTTAATAACCAACCTAAGTATATAGTATAGGTGTAGCTGTTTTGCATTCAAAATGGTTAAAACTGCAGCCTTTTGTACACACCTATTGTAGTGTTGGACAGAACAGGTTGAACTTCCAGTAGCACTGGAAAGAATGTGCTGATGGTTAAATGGCTAACACTTGGTGGTCACAACCATGCAGAATATATTGGCACATAGCAAAATCCATAGTGGATCAAGTTCCGATGCCCATGGAAGAAAACACGACCCACCTGGATTCACTTAGATTTCCCCTCTTTTTTCCAAAGGTCTGGATTTTTTTTAAAAAAGGAGCTTGTGTTGCCCCCCTAAGACTTATATTATTTCCAATTAACTATACTTTTCATTTGCCTAATGTTCAGCAGTTTGTTAGAAAGGGTACTGGAACTGTTAAAAAGTGGCAGGTTATTCAGCTTTGCATTAAAGGGAGAAAACAGATATGATTAGAAGGGCTTCTGTGTAGAAAATGGAGTTGACCCTACTTCTGTGATGGAAAAGATGAATTCTCTGTTGCTCTAGGGCACTGGAGCAAATCCAAAGGGGTAGAAATTACAGGGAAAGTTATTTATTATGAAATAAGTCTTCGAAGTAAGATTCATAACAAATCAAATTGGTCACAGAAGCGGTAGGCTATTTCTTATTGGAATTACTTATACAGAGTCTGCCTGTGAGGATTGCTGTAGTTGTAGATTATTAAATATTGAAGACAAGATACAGAATTGAGGATTCAGCTTGACACTTCTGAGTACCCTTCCAACTCTATGTTGTAGCATAGTGCCCACAGAAAATATTTATCCCTGTATACCAGGGGCGTAACATGACAGATTCCCACCAGGGAGAAAAGGAATCCACTTTCTAAACTCTAGGTTGCCAGACCCTGCAGGGCAGCTGTGTAGCTGTCGCTTCCTATATATTTATTTTTCAAATCAGTTTTTTTAATTTAAAATCTACCTGACTCTGATTGACGCAGATGGAGCTGGGATAGGCTTACTATCATTTGGGAAGAAAAGGAGTGAAATATTAAATAAAGGGATTGAGTTCCTAAGACAAGCCTGTTTTTGTAGGTTTGCTAAGGACTTCATATCTGTGCTGGGATTCAGATGAAAGGATTAATCCCAAACTCTACCCAAGAGCTAGTTTGGTCTAGTGATTTAAGATACCAAGCTAGAAACCAGAAGACTGTCATTTCTAGTCCTGTCTTACAGATGAAAGCTGTCTGGATGACTTGGGTCAGTCACTCTCTCTCACTCCAAATTCTCTCACAAGGTTGATGTTGTGGGGGGAAATATGAGGAAGTAGTAGTATTATATTTTTTTCTGCCTTGAGTGATTTATTAAAAAATAATAAAGGTAGGATATAAATAAATAAATAAATAAATAAATAAATAAATAAAATAATCAGCTGGCCTAGTCAACTCAGGGTTATGAAAAACTAGATGAAACTCTCCCTAATCCTACAACTGCCTGGATTTTTCTACCCCACCCTATAACCAGTTAAATATGAGCAAGTAGAATATACTGTTATGTGGGGTTTGTACATGTTGCCAAACCTGAATGTGATTTGGCTTAGCATGTTAGATGAATCCTACCCTTATGGCTCAAGATCTGAGGTTTATGACTTTAGTGCGATTTTTTTATCAGGTCAGCTAAGCTAGAAGTCTCACAAAAGAGACAAAACTTTGATTGAAATTCAGACCCTTTACAGCAGTGGTTCTCAACCTGGGAGTTGGGACCCCTTTAGGGGTCGAATGACCGTTTCACAGGGGTCGCCTGAGACCATGGGAAAAGACAAATTTCCAAAGGTGTTAGGAATTAAAGCTTCTATTCTGGTGCCTTGGAACATATTTTTACAATCCAATCAGGCATTTACGGTAGGGGTGTCCCTCTGACCTTCCTACCCATCAGCTTAAAACTCTGTTGGGAGAATTGGCACTAGACATTTGGTTGGGGGTCACCACAACACGAACTGTATTAAGGGATCACAACCATAGTTCCCTCTAAGCTGAGCAGTGAGCAATCGCTCACTTAAAAATCATCATCAACTCAGAGTTTTCCAAACCTGCCCAGAAGCCGAGAGGGAAAGAGTGAGAGGGAAGGAGAGAGAGAGGAAGAGAGAGAAACAGATAGAAAAAAGAGAGGAAGAAAAAGAAAAAGAATGGGAGTAAGGAAGAGAGAAAGAAAATCAAAGTCTAGTTTGAAACTAGCTCAACTATTTAAGTGGCATTTTGATATTGATAGAGTTGCCCTATTATGAGCTCACTGTTATAGACACACAGTACAGTATTTTATTTTGAAATTCTCTGAGGCAAAACAGGGTGGGTTTTTTATTTGTTTGTTTGTTTGTTTATTTATTTATTATTTCTGTGCCGCCCAGTCCCAAAGGGACTGCCGCTCAGACACTATACTTTTCCACCCACCCCCCCAAAAAATTAGAGGGAACACTGATCACAACATTAGAAAGAACCACTGCTTACAGTAATATTTGTGCAACTGTTTAGATAGTTCCATCCAGAAATACTGTAGCATGTTGTTTTATTTATTAGAATTATGTCCCACTTTCTTTGTTCAGGAACTTAGGTAATACATATTGTGAATTCTACTTCTACTTACCACAAAAAATATAATGGTCCACCATTTTTTGTGTGTGCGTGTAAAATGAAAGTGCAAACCAAAATAACTCATAAATGGTCTTTATCTTCTGTATTTCCCAGGCAGATGGTTCATCAATATGAAAAAAAAACCCATGCTGGTCATGGAGAGCTTTTGATTGGGTTCAGGAGATTCTTTTCATGTTTTGATTTTTTACATGGAAGAACTATGTATTACAGTGTAGACATTAACTAACCATTTTGCTTTCAGTTCCAGAACCTGAGAGTGAAGGGCTATCTTCCCTTTTTCTTGAATTGGAGCAACCTTGCCCACCTCCTCGAAAAACTTCGTGAGTAGGACTTTGAAATGATAAGGAGTCAACATTAGGGAGAAAAAGATTATTAGAGGCAGAGGCTGAATTGCAGCACCGTATCCCTTGTTCCTTCTCCTACGAAGGGTACATTCTTTATCCTGCTGCAGTCCTTCAAAGCCCCTGAAGATTTATCATTAGTCTGTAAAATATAATGCAATTTCCTGAGCAGCGGCATTATCAAGAGAGCAATGTCTCAGTATGACAGGATATTAGTAGCGATACTAAGATATTAGAGTAGGATCTCATATTTCCTCCCAAGTATGGAGAGGGAGTCTCTTTGAAAATTGACACTAAATCCTGAAATATTTAATGGGACGGAAGAGAAAATGATTAAATACAGGTAATTAATGTATGACAGTAATAAAGCCTGCCCCAGTCATAAGTAGTGGCAGTTTTTTAAATGAAGCACTCATGTGATTGCCTCGCTTAACAATTACAATTACAGTGTTCCCTCGCTTTTCGTGGGGGATGCGTTCTGAGACCTCCCGCGAAAGTTGAATTTTTGCGAAGTAGAGATGCGGAAGTAAATACACTATTTTTGGCTATGAACAGTATCACAAGCCTTCCCTTAACATTTTAAACCCCTAAATTGCAATTTCCCATTCCCTTAGCAACCATTCAGATTATTACTCACCATGTTTATTTATTAAAGTTTATTTAAAAAAATATTTATTAAATGCAGACCAAAGTTTGCCATTGTCATATGACGTCATTGGGTGGGAAAAACCGTGGTATAGGGAAAAAAACTGCAAAGTATTTTTTAATTAATATTTTTGAAAAACCGTGGTATAGACTTTTCGCGAATTTCAAACCCGCGAAAATCGAGGGAACACTGTACTTCTCTCCCAGTTGCAGTTGTTAAGCGGAACATGGACTTGAGTGCCTTGGGAGGCCTGTTGCAGGCCCAAGTCCAATCCAGCATGGCAGTATCTCTTCACAAGTGACCTGTTGCTGACTTCTGAAGTTCCCCCTCCCCCTTCTGAGGCCCCCCACGCCCTATTTCCCATCCCACTGGACTTTACAGTCTTGGGTTTCCACCCCACACCTTCCAATCCGATCTCAGTTCCCTTTTCTGAAGATCACCTTTGGGAAGGAGAAGTAGCTTTCCTATATGGAGGCCTTATAGTTCTGTTCTGGAAGTGGGGGGCCATTTTGTATTTCCAAAATGCCTCTTGGTCAAAACAGAGGCTATACCAGGTGAGCATGAAAAAAATAACAATACCCATACTGGTTCACTATAATATTGTCCATTTCCCTAGATTTAGGAAGTCTGGTGGGGCAAGTAAAGGCCTATCTAGATCAACGTCTGTTAGCGGCAATGGCCAACTGGAGGCCTCTGAAAAGAGCACAAGCAGACCAATGAGAATAAGAGCTGAAATTCTATGCCAAACTGCCTCTGACATAGGAACGAGTCCTTCTGCTTTGCCAGAAAGTACTTTCTCAGCTTCTGATGAGAGAGGCCAGATCAAAACAGACGACTCCGAGGCCTAACACTCTGTCCTATTAATGGAGGCTGGGCATGGCCTTCACCTTTCTTTGTTTCCACTTAGGCGTCAGTATCTGAAGAAGATCATTGCCGAATATGAAGCCTTGGACATGGAAATGCCTTGCATCCGCAAGTTTCCTCGGCCGCCTGCTGCCCGACCCCTTTGCCTTTGTTTGGAAAATCCGGTTAGTCTAACTTCACTGGGAGAAAGAGTTTCAGGGCCCTTTTAAGATGTCTGAAAAGAGCTAAGCTCTCAGAGAGAAAAACAGTTGCTATTTATTTTTTTTCCCCATGTCCCAAAGAGAAGTTAGATAAATTCATCTTTTGTGTGCTGGGTTAGAGCAGATTAATTTGTTTTTTTTTTAAATAAGAGAAATCCCAGACAGATCTCATTGTTGTGCACAGAAGTGTGTGAGGCCTGAGAGCAACACACAGGCCCATCTAGAAATGCTGTAATTTAAAAAATGATCAATCCCCCCCATTCACTTGTATACTTAATTCACTTGTATACAAATGATCAATCCCCCCCCCCATTCACTTGTATACTTAATTATTCACATCTATAACATGCATTTGTGAAAGTATAATTGTGATCACAGCAACCATAATGTCACAGTCAATAGTGTCTGAAGGTACATTAGAAACTGTGGCATTTTAAGTGACAATATATCTGGGCAAAAATATGCTATGGCTTAGCTGTACTAATGAAAATATTTTAGAAAGGACAACACTTGTGGATATCCTGAATTGTTCACCCAGAAAATTTAATTATTCAGAGTGAATGGAGTTTATTAGCTGTCCATAATGCACTCATGGGCAATTTAGCCTTAACTTTGGAATTTTTTTCAAATAAATAATAAAATAATGATGATGATGATGTAAATAAAAAATAAAAATGGCAGCAGTAGTAACATTTTTATACCATTCCAGAGTGGTACAGCACTTTCTAAATGGCTTAAAAATGTCAGCATATTGCTCCTAAAAATCAAAATAACAATTTTACTGACCTTGGAAGAATGTAAGGCTGAGTCAACCATGAATCAGTCAGGATTGAACTCCTGACTTTGGGGGGTGAGCCTGCAATACGGCATTCTATCCAGTGTACCACCACAGTTCAATTTCATATATTCATTATGATGTTGGTTGAGAGCTTGGCTGGCTTAGAAAAGAAAAAGGAGATAGGATGGAGAGGAGAAAGTAGACTGATTTGTGGGAATAAGCCTGAACAACCCAATGAAGAAATTAGTGAAATTTCCATATTCAAACATACAGGTAGTCCTCCACTTACATTTCCAGTTTCCATCATTTTTATTTATTGTTTCCATTTTTCATTTATTTATTTATTGTATTTATTCATTGCCCATTTCATAGCAAACAACTCTGGGTGGCTTCCAGCATTCAAATATTAAAAATCTAACAAATAAATATATTTAGAAGAATAAAAATAGATATTCCAATCAAGATATTGATAAAAGACAATGAGAAGAGAATAGGATGCATGGCGGAGCTGTGGGAGGTGGGATTTGCTCTTAATTCAACAATCACCTCCATGTGATGTTTCCCCATTAGGGCCCCAGGCCATCTGGCATAACCAGGTCCTCAGGCTCTTGCAGATGTACAGAAGGGTGGGAGCCAATCTCACCTCAGGGAGTAAGATGTTCCACAGGGTAGAAACCATGACAAAGAAAGGCCCTTTCTCTGCACCCCACCAGCTGGAATTCCTTGAGCAATGGAGCCTGCAACATGCCTCCTCTGCTGACGCAGGTGGAGCAAACCAGTCCCAGTGGGTGAAACAGTTCCTCAACTAACCTAGACCCATGCCATACAGGGCTTTAAAGATAATAACCAACACTTTGAATTGCATCTGGAAGGAGACTGGCAGCCAGTACAGTTTGCAGAGCAATTATAATATAGGTCATCTTAGGGAACCCAGGAACTGATTATGCTGCCACACTGCACTAATTGAAGGTTCCAAATATTCCTCAAGAATAGTCCCATATAGAGTGTATTGCAGTAATCCAGACATGAGATGGATGGCTTGACTGATTGAGCTCAGGGATTCCTGATCCAAGAAAGGCCACAACTGGTGCAACAAACAAAGTTGTGAAAAGGCTGTCCTAGCCGTGACTTCCAAGTGCTCTTCGAGCTGACCAGAACCATCAAGTTGTGAACTGGGTCTGTCTGGAGTCGTGCAACCCCATCCAGAATTAAGTTGGGTAAAGCTCCGTATCTTAAAGCTCTATGCACCCAAAGTAATCTGTTGTTCCCCACCCAGTCCCCCACAGCTTCCAGAAATTGCAATGGTATCACTTGGATCACCAGGGGTAAATATATAAATTTGAGAATCATTAGTATATTGATGATACCTTAACCTGTTGGCAAATGATCTCAACCGGCATTTCATAGAGATGTTAAAAAGGAGTAGAGAGAGTGTAGAGCCCTATGGTACAGCAGAGGAGTGATTGTGGGCTGAACCTCACTTCCTAGCAACACTGATTAGGACCAACCTTAAAGAAGGGAGCCAAAGCAGCACAAAACTGTGTCACCCAGCCTCAAACCCAGCAGCTGGCACAAAAGGGTACCATGGTCAATGATCTTGAAGGCTGCTGAGAGATCAAGAAGAGCAAGGATAGTTGCAGTATCCTTCTATCCCGCTAAGTGTGACCAATGCTGTTTCTGTCCCACCATCGAATCATAAATCAGTTTGTAAAACTTGTCATCATGTGACCAATTTTATAACCAGTTTTACCATAGTTGCTAAGTAACTCTGACTTCCCCAATTGATTTAGATCCATAAATCATGATCATATGATCGCAAGATGCTACCCAGTCATACATACAAGCCAGCTGCCAAGCACGCAATTGTGATTACTTGATAGTGGAAATTGTGTGACAGTCATAACTTTGAGGATGAGTTGTAATTTTTTTTTTTGAGGCTGTTGTAACTTCTAAACATTGTTAAATGAATGGTTGTAAGTCAAGGACTATCTGTAGTATGAAACATAGAGGATGATAAAGCAGTTAGCCATGTTTTCTGGGAATCCTGAGAGTGGTATTAGTTTCACATAAGTGAAAAATGCTAACTATGATTCTGACTCTGTGATCTTGAGTGATTCCAGTCTCTCAGCTTAACCTACCTTATAAGATGTTAGGAAGGGAAAATGTGGGAATAGCAGAAAATCAGAAGTCCAATAATAAAGATAGGGTAGAACTATAACACACAAGACATAACAACTTAAAAGGTTCTTAGCGGGTGTTGGAAGAGGGAGAGGTGATGGGCTTCAATGGTTGAGCATCCCTTCTGACTTTTAGCCTGAAAAGGAAATGAAGCATGCTGATATCCTAGCAGCCATAGAAGCTGTCATTCCCAATGCCTTTGAAGCAGGTCTACTACACAGCATCCAATTTGAAAACATCAACGTAATCTGTGGAACTGCTGGGCGGAAGAACAGGTTGGTATAGATATTCAACTACTCTATCCCCCAATCCTCTGGACTAAGGGAAATCTGTTTGGCCATTCAGCTTTACTTGACTTGCTTGTCTCATGAGATCATTAAAAAAACATTTGGCTGAGACAATATGTAGTTTCCTTCACTGACCAGCAGGCTAATCAGTGTTTCTTATCTTTGATAACTTTAAGATGTATAGACTTCAACTCCCATAATTCTCTCCCCCTCCCTCTTTTTCCCTCTCTCTTCAATCTAATCTAATCTAATCTATTATCTATCTAATCAGTCAATCAGTGTCTGTCTGTCTACCTATCTATCATATGGTCGTCCATCTCTAGTGCAGTGGTCCTCAATCTTTCTAATGCCGCAACCCCTTAATACCTCATGTTATGGTGACCCCCAACCATAAGTCTAGCACCAATTCTCCCAACAGATCTCTAAGATGATTGGCAGAAAGTCAGAGGGACACCCCACTGTAAATGCCTGATTGGTCGGATTGTAAAAATATGTTCCAAGGTGCCAGAATAGAAGCTTTAGTTCCTAACACAATGGGAAATTTGTCTTTTTTCATGGTCTTAGGCAACCACTATGAAATAGTTGTTCGACCCCCAAAGGGGTCCTGACCCCCAGGTTGAGAACCACTGGTCTAGTGACTCTAAACAGCTAACTGCATAAAACATGGAATCTATCATTTGATCTCCCTTCTTCTCCTGACTCGTATGAGACACACTGTTTAGGGCCCCGTTTTAGCTGTGTTTGCACAACATTTCTGGGCAGACCAGCAAAGCTTTGGTGAATGCATTAAAAAAACATAATAAGCTTGCTTAACTTTAATTTTTTTTAAAAAAAAAATACTGCATTATATGAACCAGTATTGTCTGATTAATCTATAATCCAATATATTGTGTAAATTGGAAAAACAAGTTAAGTGAGTAACAAAACTAAATGTATGTTATACTAACCCAGTGTTGGGTTCTTGAGAAGTTACTTTAGTTGGATAAATCTTGATGAGTTCATTTATGCTCCTTACAATTATGCATTCAATTAAAGGCAGGAAAGTTCAGGACACAATTTAGCTCAGCATTCTGCAAACTTCACAGCTTTAAGAAGTATGGACTTCAACTCCCAGAATTCTCGAGCCACTGGGGATTTCTGAGAGATAAAGCCACATGCCATAATGTTACCAAGTTTTTAAAATACTGATCTAGCAGATGAATAATGCATAATCTGGGCCAGGCCAGGCCAGTTACCATTTTTCTTGATGTATTTAAGAGTTTCACTTTTCTGTTGCATTAAACATGCCAGTTGAATGGCAGCTATGGGTAGGTCAGTGTAAATTATGCAGCCCTGCCATAAAAAAGAAAATTTATAATCTAGGCAAAGGACACAGGAGGCCTCCTGGACATACAGCCTTTCGCTCCAAAAGGCAGCCCTTGGGATGGGATGTAAAATTGTGCACTATAAAAGCTGAATATTCAACCCAGAAGCATACTGAGTTTATGAAATGAGAAATCTAAATGCTTTTGCTTAACTGGGGAAGTTAGCCTTCAATAATTTGGGGATTTTGTTCAACTCTTTTTCTGAGAAAAGCAAAATCTGCTGTAGACACACTCCATTGTTTGTCTCTGTGTCATCTATGCCACTGACTCCTGCCATTTTTGCCTATTGCACTGATCTTGTCAAAGGGGTCATTCTGAAATTTTAAAGGGATTATTCTGAACCTATTGAACCATGAGGTCTTGGGGAAGGAGCAGAGGAAACTTCTCCATCATAATGGAGTTTGATGAAACCATCTTCTTTTTCTTGTCTTCCTATACAGGTGGCTGATCACAGTATCAGATTTCCGAACTCGGAATCAGCTGTTATGTTGCGGATTAACCTTGGATGGAAACCATTTTGTGCTGCGACGCTGGGATAACCTGGTGATGGAGGACTATCGCATGCACCTTCGAAGGTCCTTAGCCCGCCAGCGTCTGCTGGACACACTCAGTGACTCCTGGGAAGCCAGTCACTTGGATGGCATCTGACATCCTCCATAAAGGATATGAATCCAAAGCCAAGCAAAACATGATGATGTCCTGCTTGTGGATCTATCTAATTCCCCCCCCCCCCCCTTTTTCTTAAATTAGGAGAATGTTTCCCCTGAAAGCTTACATTCCTGGCTTTTATTCTTGGGCTTTTCTAATCACACATTTGAAAAGAGGGGGCCCCCTAGAGGACCTCTGAAGTACATATTTTCGGCTTTGCCTATCTCCAAAGTATGCAACCTTGGAAGAACTGTCACACCTTTGTGGGTGAAGTTTGTCAGATTTATTTTCCAAAATCTGTTACTATTTTCCAATGAAACTGAGAAACAAGACAGTCCTTCTAACTGTATGAAAAGCAGAAAAGTCTAGGACAATGTTTCTCAACCTTGCCAATTTAAGGACATGTGGATTTCAGCTGGGAATTGTAAGTCCATGTATCTTAAGAGTTATCAAGGTTAAGAAATACTGCTCTAGAAAGACCATACATTGATTTCTTGCAACGTAATTTATTTCTCGCAGTTTAAATTCCCAATTGTTGCCAAGTTTGCTTTAGTCCACTTTCTTTTGTTATGGCGAATTTGTATAGATTGAAACATCATTGCTTCATTTCTGCTTGTTTGATATAGTTTTTATTTATTTTTAATTTTTTTAAAAAACCACCCAATCCTTTCATGCATGCAAATTGCTGGAAAAATTGAAACAGGTTATGTTTTCTCCCTCCCATCCACCCCCTGGTGCCTGACCTATTCTGAGTAAATGTTAACATCTGAAATTTATCAGAGGACCTTTAATTTTAGAATCTTAATAGAAAGTTATATTGCTGAATGTTCTGATTTACAATTTGCATATAGCTTCCCCAAGTCACGTCTGCTCCCCTCCCCCCAACTCTCCTTATCCAGTTGTATGATTCAGCTGTTACTGGGCAAGAAGTTCATGGCTGCAACACAGGCAGCTAAATAATTTTAGACACAAATGTAATTATAATGTTAATAGTAGATTGCTTTAGGCAATCATATATCTTACTTCAGAATAAGCACCATTTGGTTTCAGAAATAAATTACATTTTAAAGTAAAAATTACAACACAAGTGTCTTAACTGTACAACTGTGTACTATGTATAATAAATTTAAAATACTATAATAAACTATAGTCAATAATGGTATGGATGTTGTATTGGCCTCTGGCATCTGCTATATTCTGAATGCCCCCCACCCTTGCGATCGGCAATGGAGCCAACAACCTCAACCTTGATGTTCACCTGCTTCGGAGTTCCCAGAGCTACATTGAGCGTAGTATAATTAATGGCTATGGGAGCAATAGTCCAACCCATTTATACCTTCTACAGTTGTAACTGGGGAAATCAGACAGAGCTGAAATGTTTGGCGCTGTGTTCTGCTGTTTCTTCTTCCAAAATGTTATTATTAAAAATAATGCTTTCCCACTGGAGTCATGATTACATGTTCCTTCTATATCAGAATAGTTATGCTCTGATTGATTGAAAGGGGGTCAGCTGTAGGGAATGGCAGCTTCTAACCTAGAACTGGACAATGGAAATGGAGTGTCCTCTCTGGGTGCCTCCAAGCCTATATTGGCAATGGGAAATAGCACCCCCAAAGTACAGTAGTCAAGTAATTAGTGTACCAGGACAGTGGGATACTTTTACTGCTCTTGGGATTTTTCCAAATGCCCTACTTTACTAGCTCTGTATTAGGCCAAAATAGTCCAAGGATCATACCAAAATTACCACAGGGCCACACTGCTTGGAACTACTAGCTCACCTATTGTAGGCATGTTGTCCATCTTACCAAGCTAGGTGATTCTTGTGGGTTGTCTTCTTGCTCCTGGGCTAAATTTCTGAGTCTGAAGAACAGTAATCCCCAGCCATGAACTCTTCTGCAGTGATATTATCTGCATGGGATTTGTTATAAAAGATATTTCATTCACTGTTCCACCCAATCTTTTCTTCTGTATTCAAATTCAGTCTATATTGTATTTCAGTAATTCTCATTCAGAACACTAGACAGTTCCTAATGTTTAATGTGAACAGGTTACTACAGGTAGTCTTCGACTTACAAACATTTGTTCAGTGTCCAAAGTTGCAGTGGCACTGAAAAAAATGGGTTTTTCACACATTACAACTGCTGTAGCATCCCCATGATTATGTGATCAAAATTGGACCCTGGGATCCCGGCATGTATTTATAAGGGTTGCAGTATTCAGGACTCATTAGATCACTTTTTGCAACCTTTTAAAAGCAAAGTCAATAGGGAAGTCAGATTCACTTAACAACTGCACTTCTACTTACCAATTGCAGGGATTCTCTTTAACAACTATGGCAAGAAAGGTCATAAAATGGGGCAAAAGTAACTTAACAACTATCTCGGTTAGCAATGGAAATTTTGAGCTCAATTGTGGTTGTAAGTCAAGGACTACCTGCACATCTAATGACTTCCAGTGTTGATAAGGGATATTACTAATGAGGATGGTGGAGACTTTGAACGGCAAAATCTGGCAAGGATCAATAGAGCCTTTGATAGAAGTGGACTATCCCATAAAGCATTGGGGGAAGGAACACTAAGCTCTGCAATCTAATTGGTGAGTTCCTTAACAAGTGTTCTTTGAGTAATGATCTGATCATATCTGCTGCCTGGTGCCTTAGCAGGCCACTGGGAGGACATCTTATGAGCTCCCTAAATCAAGCATAGCCAGGTTTCTGGCAAAAGAGCTTATTTGTTCCTAGCACAGCCCAGAGGTTCAGTAACTTGGTGTAAAACACTGGCATGGCAACAGAACCAATTAACTTCACTGGATAAGCTAGAAAGATTGAAAGCTTCATCTCAATTGCAAGCAGAACTGCTTAATTGGGGTGGCGGAGAGACCACACCACTCCCGCTCTGCTTGGTCTGATTTAACTATTCTAAGCCAGAATTTCTTGTAAATCTGCTGCAAATAATCCAGGACATCAAAGATTTAGAAGTGGGTTCATATTTAAAAACAGCCTGACCAAATTGGCCACTGGTTGCTTTCCCCCTACACTGACTTTATCAATGGCAAAAAACTATAAGCTGCTTTTTCCTATTTTCTGCAATGGTCTGTAGTGATCCCAAACTCAGAAAAGTTGGAGCATGGAGGGAAAATTATGACTGCAAGCCAGAAACCAGAGTCAAACATCAGGGCAAGCAGACACTGGGAATTACTAAAGAGAATGTAGTATGAAAGCTCAACATACAGCAAACCATTTGCTTATCCCCAGGGACCTGGTCTGCCTCTGCTATCCCCTTCTCCTCCACTCATGGATGGGGTGGTATTACTTTATTTATTTTTTTAAAAAAAATCAAAATAGTGACTCTATCCATGCAATCAGAACCCCTCCCACTTTTTTAACAGATGTGTTTAAAAAGGTCAGGGCATTGATCACATGATTATGGCTACCATTTTGACTTTTCTTTTTACTCCTCTGCAAACAGGCCTGCAAGATTAAAGAGAATAACTCTACTTTTTTTAGAGAGAAAGTCCTCTACTTCTTTTTTTCCACGAGTGAGAGAAGACCCATCTTTGAACAAGAGGAATTCTACCAAGATACTTAGGTTTTGAGAAAGTTTACAATGTGGCTTTGTGAGTTTTGCTTTCAAGTCCGGTATTAGTGCTGCTACTGAACTAAAGTGGTGAATGAGTTGCCAGCACTAAAATACATTCAAAGGGTGAGCAGAACCACCCCCACTGTTCCTCTTCTTCACTGCAGCATTCAGAAGCTGTAACCAAACTACCAGGAGAACCAATTGGCAAAACTCTGCCATTGTCTCCCCAAATTCCCAACTCAGGGCATTGCTTTTTATCTCTGCCTGGTTTTCTGTGTTACTGTTCCAAGTATCGATAGTGAAGAACGTTGCAAATCCTTGGTTAGAGCCAAGGGTCTTGCCTCAAAACACACATTAATGGATGCAAACACACCTACAGAGAACCTCTGTATCCCATAAAGTTTATATTTGTAAATAAAACCAGTAAATTACATTAGTTGCTCTGCACAGGCATTGAAGGCAGAGTCAAGACCTCCAGCCCAGGATAACGGATTTGGTAGAGGAAGGTGTATAGGAAGTGTGTGCGTGTGTGTGTGAGAGAGATAGACAGACAGATATAGAACATGTGAGGCAGATCTGCCTGAATGCCATAAGGTAATCTTAGGCAGAACAGGATTAAATACATTCATTTCAAAAGATTCTGCCCATAACATGAGGTACAGTTCCTTTGGGGGTAGGAAGGTACCAAAGAGGAAGAAAGTCTAGGAATCCTGGGTTCAAAAGACATCTGGAGATAGAATGAGGATGGCACAAAATGCCATTTTCCCAGGGTAGGTGGAATTAAGTCAAAACAAACATCAAATGTCAACCCAAGCTAGATTCTAGGAGTATGAATCTAAGACGGCCGTGATGGAGGACTCAAGAGAAGCATCTAGCAGGACAGGAATTCATCCTCCCAGCATCGGAAGAGAGGTGAACAGGTTCAATGGAGATGAGGAACCTTTAGAATAGGTGTTGGCCATGGGTGCCCCCTCTCCCCCTCACAACCACTTCTCCAGACTTGGGAACCGAGCTGAACTTTGTAAAGTAGAGCCCAGCAGGAATCTCAAGCATGCAGTGGAATCCTAGTAGGATTGGAAGCCACCCCTCTGCACTCAGGAGCCAAAATTGGTTCTTACCAACATTCTTGTAAGCTGAAGTTGAATAATTGACTCTGGAATATGTGGCCTCTCTCCAGCAATAACAAAAAATGAAGATGTGCTATGTATATATAATATATATATATATATATTTGCATGTGTGTAGAGATGGATAGTATGTTGGTGTAATCCTATTATACATTGCACCTGGATGCTACAGGGCCAGGTGTTGGTTTTGGGGAGGACAGAATGATCACCTTGGAGATTTACAGGAGAAGATTAGGAGATGGAGGGGAACATACCGACTCTCTTCTCCACAGCCTCTGTCTCCACCCAGCAATCACAATAAAATTCAAAACACAACCCTGTCAAATGCAGGCATTACCACCACTCCCACCCCCACCCCCATTCCCAATAATCATCCCAGGGAATGGATCCCTGAATCACAAAGTCAACATCACATACTTCATTTCAATACATTAAGGCAAAAGGACTCAATGCTGTAGTTCTCAATGCTTCTAGGATCAGTCCAACAGCCCCTTCTTCACTCCATCTCAGAGAACCAGACGTCCTGCTGCCCCCACACACCCCCACAGCCAAATCCAAGTCACATTTGGAGGAAATACAAAAATTCCTAGGCAGTCCCTCAACGAAGTTTTTCAAAGGTGTGAGGCATCACTTGGTATTCATATGAGGACTAGAATCTTGACTAGTATTGTCTTAATGAAGTAGCCAGACTTTTCAAAATCTGAGAAAGCTTGATCTATGCCCCCTAAAAGAACCCCACCTCCCACTTTCAGGAATACTTCATGTTTTAAACTATTGTCTCTGTAAGTGAGATGAGCGGCATCTTTTATGAAGCTCCAGTGATTCCAGAGAAATTAAAAAAACAACCTGGAAACTGTAGTCAACCTTAAGACTTTAGCCAAAGATGCCCCTGCATCACAAATAAGCTGGGCCTGAAATTCTTTCTGCTTCTTTTTAGGCAACGCAGAAAATTCCTCATTTTCCAAGAAGACAAGGCTGGCTACTTCATCCTTTCTACAACCGAAGTCCTCTGATCCCAAGTTTAGCCCATTCAAATACTCCAGAGTAGATGCCTTTCTCTAGCTTCACCCCATCTTTAGAATTCTTGTACACTAGACATCTATTCCCCCACATCACCCAGTGTTCGTTTTCCTACCAAACCACCTGCTCCGCATTTCGTTACCAGCTCTTTTCCAAGGATCTGAGAAGTTTGACCTTTCCTCAGATTCCTCACCCCTTTCCCATTCTTAGAAAACCCAAGGACCTTGTCCCCAAACCACTCTCCTACAATTCCACCCCTTCCAAAGTCTAACTCTCTTTCAGAGAGCTGGACTGTGAGCCCACGAGGGCTGTCCATGCAAGAAGCTGAGAAAACGCAGCATAAACTCCTCGCCTGAAGTTGAAGAGACCAGTGCTTTCCTGTCTCTCAATAGCATCATTTATGGAAGACATTCTAAAGTTTGTTTCATTTTGCTCCCTCACTGGGGCCTGTGGATGAGAAGGGCCGGTGCGACCAGTCCGACAAGACAAGAGCCCTTAACTTTTTGAGAAGAGTAAGAAGAAAAGATGGCCGCATAAAGGTGCAATGCCGGCAGCACGTCATTAGCCACACAGTGGGGGAGGGAAGAGGGAGCTATCACCACGTGGCACTAAAGTGTAGCATCAGTGGCTGCTGGGCTGTGGAGGGGGCAGGCAACCAAATGCCTGGACCCAAGCGATGACGCCACAAGGTATGGAGCTGTGGCTTTTGGAGGCACAATAGAAATAGCCACATGGCATGTTCAAAATGTGGCAGCAAAAGGGTGACCCACAGGTGCATGTGGGTGGGACAGTGATGTGGCAAGAGGCATCCTGAGGAGGCACAAAGAGCTACAGGGCAGTGCCCTGGCATCGTAAGGGTTAACCCAGCCATGCAAATTGGTTGATGCCTCCACTCAAAATATCCTGCAGACCAGGCCAACATCACCAACATCTTGTTACATATCTTTGCCATTACTTTGTCGGTATGAGTTCCAACCCTTTCACCTTCTTTCATATCAACATGGCGGCTGGCTCCTTCCTACCTACCTCATTCCACGGTCTAGCTATTCCTATTGGCGATTTCTAGTCTTTCTAGAAATTTCCACTACCCCTCTCCATACATTTGAGGCTTTCAGAAACCAGGCCCAGCCTCCTTCTCTTTTAGGCCGCAGGGAGCCACACAGTATCTCAGAAAAAAAATTGCTCATATAGATTTCGTGATCCTGTATTTTCCCCAAGCTAGGCACAGGGCAAGAGTGCTTGCTGAAAACAGGCGCTTCCTCCTGGAGATACAAGCACTTGCAACCTTGGCCACACCTCTTAAGCATCATCCTTGCCCTGCACTTTCCAACAAGGACCACAAGTTCCCCTTGTTTAATAAAAGCAAAGCTGAAACTTTTTAAAGGTTTGGTGAATATCCTGGCTGCCCACGTAAAAGTTTATTTGCAGAGGGGGCCTACCACCAGTTGATATATATATACATATATATATATATTTCTTTATTTATATATATATATGTATAATTTTTTTTTGCATGCCTGGGTTGTGTGATCATGAACAGAAAAGGGTACGCTGCTGGTCTCAACAGGTGTCACAAATGCAAGTTACCCAACATGATGTAAATGGGTATGTATGTGTCAAGATCCACGTTACACAAATAGGGCGTGGCTACGCCATGTTCTTAATGACTGTGGAAAGAGGACTTTGCTGTCTGACACAAAAATAGTTTTTGAGGAGCAAGAATAGGCCAGCTACAGGCCCCCGATGTGACAGAGTGGTAGTGGTGGCAGCGAGTGGTAGAGTCACAGCATTAGTGAAGTGCTGAAATGGGGCCGCCACAAGGCCTACAGCCATGGAATGAGTCCTGCAGACTTCTCCATAGCTCACAATATCTGGTATAAAGATTGGGAAGATAAAGCAAGTGAAGAGGTACACCTGCTCCCACTAAGCAACCTACTGAGGATCCCAGCAAAGAGCAGGAGCAAGAACACCCTTTATCTGAACCATATATTTCAAAAAAGCTGCCCATTGCTGGGTCCTGGCATTGGCTCTCTGTGTATGGAGGGAAGGGGGGGGGGACAATTATGGAGCAGCTCCCCTCCCCCCACACATTGGAGTCTTTTTCTTTGGCAGCTCAGCATATGGGAGGGGGAAAAGGATATTCCCACCACAGCACATGTGGTCAATATCTAAGATCCCCACCACCCTCCCACTCCACGTTTGGGCTAGTAGTAGGAAAAACATGATAATACGGAAGGAGACCAGAGTGGGAGAATTTACCCCTATCCTACATTCTGTCCCTTTCCAGCTTCTTTTCTTTGCTACAATCTGGAGCTAGAATGTTGCCACAGATACTCCATAGGTAGAAGAGCATAAGAGACCTTCCCCTTCAAACCTTGTTGGGGAAAATAGTCAAATGCACATCTCCGTATTTGGAAGTAGAGAAACATGAGTCATGTGCAAATGGAAGCGGTTCTGAAATGAAAGTAATATGAAGCCTGCTGCTGAACCTGAGAATGCAAGGAGTTGGAGCAGGAGCACAAGAGCGTGGAATTACAACATGCATGGACCAAACCACAAGATATATGAAGGAACAGTATTTGCACATTGCTATGGCCAGGATTGTGTGTACTCTGTGATAGAAAGAGATGGGGCTGGGAAGATCCATTCATTTAGTTCAATATTATGCACTGAGTGTCCTAGATTTGTCCATTAATAAGCCCTACAACACAAAAAGCATCAAATACAATCAAATTTCCCAAGGATAAAGATTTGAGATTTAATTGGTCTTTGTGAAAAGTATTAATCAAATTAACAAGAAGTGACTGGTAGCATCTGAAATTATTGTAGGCAAGCCAGCGCCGCTGAATAGTCACCACCACACCAAATATCAAGAATGGTTCAAAAGGCAGACTATATCCCATTTTTATACTGTAGCGAAGATCTAGGATACTGTCCTTCACCTGAAACATAGCTGGGCCTACATGTAGGTCATTTAAATGCACAACATTTTATGGGAACCAGCCCACCTTCTTTGGCCCAATTATAGGATTAAGCTATGCACAATCCATTCCTTAAGTTGGTTGTCTAATCAGAATCATTATAGCAAAAAAGTAATTTCACAAGGTTTTGGCCATATTAGCAGCGCAATGTGCAGTTTCCTTTTCTGTAGCTTTTACCCACAAGCCTTTTCACAGGATCAGCACATTCAATCTCTTCCCAACAGGGTCAGAATACAAAGAACCACTGAACCCATTTGAAGTGTTTTGCAAATGGCCCTGTTTGTGGAATATTAACATGTCCAGTTTCCTGACTGCTTTTCTTACCCTACTGAAATTACTTGGGACAGGTGGATCATAGGGCCTACCCCATGCACTAGTGTTGCTCTGATCCTTCCTTCACAATAATGCTGGCATTAGTCCCTGCAATACTAAGCAATCCTAGTTTACAGAATTTCTCCAGTACTGATCTAGGGCACAGCCTCTCAAAAAGGACAAACCCACTTTCGTCAGCATGGTGATAGCTTTGATTTATAGACTCTGTATGTCTAGCAGGTAACAGCTATATTGTTATGCCTGGGTTTAGTACTATCAAACATGTTTCCTGTCTTCCTAAAAAGGTCATATGCAATGGGAGTCAGAACTGTGTGGCCCTGGAGTGCAAGACATGCCATGGATCAGATGCAGGCGTGTCAAACCCTGATAGCATGTATCATTATGTTTTTTGCCTTTGAGGAGCAGTGGTGGGGGTAGCCTGTGGGGCCAGATATTTGACAGGCCTGGATTAGAGTCACAGCAGTGAGCCCACTTTAAACAAGTTTATCATCTATTTTTAAGTCAAGCTTGATTCTTGGTGACTTCTTGGACATTGTCTATGCCAGTGATGGTGAACTATTTTTTCCTCAGGTGCTGAAAGAGTGTGTGCATGCATGAGTGCCCACACCATAATTCAATGCCTGGAGAGGGCGAAAACAACTTCCCCCATCCCCCGAAGGCACCCTGGAGGCCAGAAACGGTCTATTTCCCAACTTCTGGTGGGCCCAGTAGGCTTGTGATTCACCCTCCCCAGGCCCCAAAGGCTTCCCTGGAGCCCGGGGAAGGTAAAAACGCCTTTCCCCATCTCCCCGGAGGCTCTCTGAAAGCCAAAAACGCCCTCCCAGAGCCTCTGTGCAAGCCAAAAATCAGCTGGCCGGCACATACATGCACGTTGGAGCTGAGCTAGGGTAATGGCCTGTGTGCTAGCAGATATGGCTCCGCATGCCACCTGTAGCACCCGTGCCATAGGTTCACCATCACTGGTCTATGCCATTTTCTTGGCAACAGTAACATTGTGAAATTGCTTTCTTCTGGGATGGGTGATGTCCCAGTGTAGCCTACTACCTTGATATGTGGGTTATCTCCCTACTCCAAAATTAGCCAGGTGTTACTATTAAGGCCTATAATCCTGCATCCCTTCTCTATTTTCCCTGAAAATTCAGAAAGCAGGTTTCCAGCAGTTAATAATTATACTATTTATCAAAAAAGAAGATATTAAATTTAAGACATCCTTTCTGGACAAAAGGTAGCTAGGTAGACAGGTAGGGGAGGGGAAGGGAGAGAAAACCCTGTGCAATGCCCACCTTCCCCTTCTTGTCAATCTAGGCTGTTCTCCCTATCCATCAATAAATGCTTCCATATGACAAATCTGCATATGCAGGCATGAAGGTGGAGGTTATATAAATATCTACAGAAGCCACCCCCCCAAAATGACCAACATAGGACACAACACCACCTCTTAACTTACATTCAATTTGCATAAACCAACTATTTTCACACAGCAACACAGATTCTCTTTCCTTCTTCCAGCAGAAACAGCCCAAACAAAAATAACAGTAACATAGAAGAGGATAAAAATATACTTGGGAGAAGGCAAAAGAGGAACAGATAACTAAACAAGAAAAAGAATGAAAAGTAGGAACAAATGGAAATAAGGCAATAACTGAACAGAGATGGAAAGAGAGAAAAGCCCAAATTAGGCATCACTAATAAGGTTGAAGCTCACCCGATGAACACAAGTGATGGCTTATCTTCCAAGGCACCCATGCTTTTCAGTAGCTATTTCTAGAAATTCTTTTTAGCTAATATGAAGAGCCCATTCCAATTCACGGGTAATTATCAGAAGGAGGAACCCAATCTTCCTACCAAGTAAGTATGGCACTTGAATGATCTGAAGTCCTCCCCAGAGAATGTTTGGCAAAGTAAGGAAATATATGCAAATTTCATTCTCTCGTAGGCCTCCCCTCCCCCCTTTTAACGGCAGAGTACTTAACAATCCTGGTAATTGTGGAGATGTACAGAGCAAGCTGTTACATGGCTGAATGAATTGATGTGCAAATAGCAGTTGCTACGTTAAGGGCCATCAGCAAGAACGGAAAGGATGAGGATGGGCGCAGGTAGAAGCTGTTGCACTACTGGATGGTTAGTACCAGCCATCCGATTGTGGCAAAGCCGGCGGCTATGCTGATGGAGAATGAAGAGCAAGTGTATGTGTACAATGATAAACAAACACATACACACCTGGGGGAGGTGATGATACACAGGTTAAGGGTTCATACACTCATATCAGTGCTGTTGGGCTGGATATATGAAATGGATAAATTGCTACATGGCAACGCAACAGAGAAAAGTGCACACCCATGAGGGTGCCCAGGCAGGCTTTGGTGAGCTTCTCCAAGATCCCCCACTCTACCCTCACCCCCACAGGGTCTCTCTTCACCGCTTTCCCTGTGCCCGGCCCCGTAGCTGCAATCCCTCCACCTCTTTGTTCTCCCCATGGTGGAGGTCCATTGTACATTCAGGCAAGAGGCACCCCGGGGCAGGGCAATTTCCCCCATCACCTCTCCAGAAAGAACTTGAGAGCACGGGCGATGTTCATGCGATGCCCAACTCGCGTCACGCCCAGGTCAATGAAATCTTCCTTAGTGAGGGAAGGCAGATGAGATCCATCAATTTCGTTGTCCAGGAATCGATCGCGGTGTTCCCCCAGCTTCAGGTACTCCAGCCAGTCAGCCACATCGTATTTAGTCCAGAAAGGCAAAGGCTTGGAGCCAAACGGCTTGTCCGTGGCTGGAGGCAGGAAATGGGTTGGGGACAGAGAACGGCTGCCTGAAGGGAAGCTAGGGAAGGGATGCTCACCCCCAGAAGTGGGTGAACCACGGAGGTCAAAGACGCCAGTATAGATGGGCACAGAAGGCAGGATGGGAAGAGAGGAAGGCCTTGGGGTGGGGCTAATCTTGTGCTCACTGGGCAGGGCAGCTGGACTTGGGGCCCGCCGCAGGGCAGGACGGATGTCAAAGTCCACACTTTTGGGATGCTTGCCCTGGGGGGACTTAGGCCAGTTGTGGAAAAGGCTGCTTACAGGCTTGGAGGGAATCAGTGATGGGGATGTCTCATCTGGGAGCCTGCAGGGAAAGAAGACAAGGAAGGTGAAATGGTTATCATCTACCATGTTCCCTGTTGGGAGAGACTAGGAATCCTGAGTCTAGCAGGATTTTCCAATTAACATACTTCTATGATCTTTAACTAACATATTTATCCAAGGTAGACTTCAGGTTATAGTAGACATAATGTATAAACGCATTAATATTCAATAACAGTAATAGATCCATTAATATTGCTCTTTTAAAAATATTATCTGAAAGATAGGGCACTCAGTTCTGATGTGGGAATTACTACTGAAGAAATTTAAGTCAACTGTTTAGGGATTCTAGGAATCAAATTCCAGCACAACAGAAAGGTGCCATTATGAAGAAACCCTTCCTTGTTATTAAACTTGGGAGAAATCTTTGGAAACATTTGGAATCAATGGCAGGTACAGAGCACTGCCGCAATGAAAATGTAACATGATCATATAATTACTGGAATAAGTGCTTTATAGTCATTGATGGACTAAAAGAATACAAGTACAATGGAAAAGGAATTGCCTGAGGCAAGACACTCATGCCAAGCATGCCTCAACTGTGATATAGGAAATAGTATGGCACTGGATGGATTCCATTGTATTTTCCCACCATTGATGTGATTGTGGATGAATGAAATAATGGAGCAAATGAGATTTTATGATATAATTGTGTTGAATGGAAATGAGAAATACTACAGATCCCCAGTGTCCACATCAACCATGTGTGTTGATAGGTGTATGGATGCATGCAGTGGTTTTTCAACAATGGCAGCTTTCCGATATGTAGACTTCCAACTCTCAGAATTCTCCAGCCAGCATTTACCAGGGAATCCTGGGAGTTTATCTGAAAGCTGCCATAGTGGAGAAACACTGGCCTACAGCATAACAGCATCTACTTTAAATAAATAAAATAGATTAATTAGCGATGGGAAATTCCATGATACCAAACAACAAAGATTTAAGGATAAGCCCATAATCAGCAAATGTCTATATAGAAAAATTGGTTACTGGATCTCTTCATTCCTTTTCTAAAAAAACCAAAAAGGTCAAGAACTTGACTTTTCAAAATGCATTAGGATTTATAATTCTGAGGCTGTGCAGTGAAGAACAAAAGCCTGCTATTTCTTACCAGTCGAGGATAACAACAGTTATCATCCTTCCTTGGAAATGGGAGGTAATATCAGGTACCACCAGGCTGGGCCCCACCTTTCTTCCTAGGAATCCTTCAACTGAAACATCTATTATGCTGGCTTGCATCTTATTTGTCTTTCCCTAAGCTTTAGTTTCAGTTCAGAAAGAGAGTTGATTTTTTTAAAAAAAATCCCCCTAAAATCAATTTGATTTGGTTAAGAACCTTTCCTTTTGTATTTATGCACAATACTTTGGCTCCCCCAACTGTTAGGCTGACTGAGACTACAGAAGTATCTCTCTTCTCCTCCACCCTTCGCTGTGGATTATTGGGCTGATTGAGTAGTTCAAGTAAAGAAAAAGGCGAAAGTAAAATATCTTGCATGAAACACTGAGTTGGGTATGATGGCAATGCTTGGCCCAATTCAGACCTTGAATTGATGGAAGTACAAGTTTAGAACGTGGTCTAATCCTTTGCAATGCAAGCTTCATGGCAAGCGCATAAGGATTCAGCAGGCATATGTGATGGAATGGAGTTTGGCAGACTTGTAAAATTCCGCTAGAGCAAAAGGTATCTATTTGAACTGCCTTAAAAGGCATTGGGCAAATCCCAAAAATGTAAGGTTAGAAAAGACTAGGGGTCACACTGGCTAAACAAGCACTAAATATCAATTACTGGGGAATGGAAGTGGGGAGAGATAGTATCCTCATATCCTATCTAACAGCATTTTCCAATCTTGACAACTTTAGTCTAGGTGGACTTCCAGAATTTTGGGAGTTAAACTTAAACTTCCCAACTTAATTGAACTCCATTCCACTAGATGAACTAAATAAATATCTGTTTTTACAAGTTAATATTCCTTCCTAATGTGAAAACCACTACACTGGAAATCATCTTCTGATACAGACTTTCACATCTAAGTGGGAAACTTTGCCACTAGTAACACATGCATGCAAATATTTGTTTGTAGCACACAGCTCACATATTTTCTGTTCCGCTACAACTAATGCAGCTATAAATAAAATTGATTAGAATTGCAATATGTTGTCTAAGTTAGATATATGCAGAAAACAGAGAGGTGACTTGTGAGACAAGGGATTACTTTCAGTTTTGGTGCTCAAAAAGCTGCAAATTCTGGCATATCTGGCCAATCTTTCAAGAAACCAGGAATTTGGAAAAAAGACTTTGCATATTATCACAAGGTTATGGTGGCACGAGGAGCTGCCTTTAATATGAAAATCCCAAAGTCTTTGGAGAGGGGTGGCATACAAATCTAATAAATTATTATAATTATAATTATTTTCCATTTATATCTTCGGTACAAAATGACTTTCATAAGAAATCTTCCAAAGGAGTTACAGGTTGTCCCCACTTAGCAATTGTTTGAAATTATGACAGCTTCCCCCTCCGAAAAAAAAGTATTACAACCCAGTGCTAAGTTCTGATGTCCACCATCCACTTTTCTGCAGACACACCATCACATTTTGGGGACTTGATAAATGGCCTGCATTTACAGCTGTCTGTAGCATCTAATGGTCATATGACTGTCTTTTATGATTTATTTATTTATTTGCCACAATTCAGTATTTACTTCTGACAAAAAATGCCCATGGTGAACAATCACATTTGTTTAATGATTGCTGTAAAAAAATAATCATAGAATCAGGTTGATCAAGTGATTATCAGCTTAACCACTGGCATTATTTGATTGTAATTCCAGGCTCAATTACTGTACAAATAAGTCAAGGACTACCGGTACCAGGCATAATAAATTTCTTCCTTTCACTAATGTAAATGACTAAGCCTTGGAATTGATAGTACTTTTAAAAAGCTATACACATACAAAAATAATTTCTACTTAACTGCAAGATTCCTGGAACATCTGTTCATATCAAGAGGGTTTATTTTATTCCACATAACTAGAGATTTTTTTAAGGGTATGCCATAGAATTTGTGTCTTCATTATCTGTAAAGTTAGCACATTGCAAATTCCAAAACCTAACATTTGGGTAGAATCTTTGATTATCGTCAGTCAGAAGACACCCTTGCCTAAATATGTCCATGTGCAGACAATAAATGATATATTTCAATAAAAAAAGCTGTGAACACATACATAGAGGGAGACTTTATAAATACATGCATGCATTTGTAATCAAGCCATTTTGGACATGAATACTTGATTGTGCACAGAATGGCCATGTGAACTCGAAATCAATACTGCCTGTGCATAAGAGCAAACAGAGGAATGCACAAATTGTTCAGCATGTGCACAAAGTTGTAAGCCAGAGTTGTACAGCAAACATATGTACAAGGTACTGTTAAGTATGCACTGCTATTTGGACATGATGAATTGCTTTGTGTGTGGCACAACCTTGCCTTGTGCTGCCAGCGTATCAAATGATGTAATGGTAGTAAAAAAAAAAAAAGCAAACAGAAAACAAGAAAAATCATAATTAAGCAAGCACTGACGGGAGAATGAGAAAAGGAGACAAACCCAACTGAAACACGAGATGCAGCATGCACGGGGTTGGCTTCCAGCTTCCTGTTCCTCCTCCTCCTCCTCCTGCTCCAGTCGACTAATACCTTTGCCTCTGCAGGGAGCTGGGTCTCTCGGAACCAAAGGGAGCCACAGCATCAGGTGGCCGCGACCACGACACCCCGCCCATCTGCTGCAGCTTGGTGCTCAGCTCACTAATGATGCTAGCTTTCACGGTGGACATGGCCGATGCCTTAGATTCTTCCCACGGCAGTGGAGATTTCTGAGGCAGTTCTTTGCCAGGCTCAACAGCTGCTGGTTGCTGGTGGTATGGAGGAGCAGGTGTGAGGGCAAACATGTTCTCAGTACAGGCTGAAACTGAGATGGTGGAGCTGGTAGGGGTAGCCACTGGCAAGCGGCCTGGAAATGGCCGGGAGCGCAGTTTGGTCTGCAACGGACTCTTGTCTATGCTGCCACCACCACCACTGCCACCTCCTACTCCAGCGCCACCAGTGCTGCTCCCCCCAAAAGCCTGGCCGTCCAAGTAGGTGATGTAAGTGTCCAAGAGTTCTGTACCCTCCCCAGACATGCTGGACAGCGTTGAGACGCTGCTGATAGTCTCTAAGTGATGATCACTGCTACTTCGACTGTCCACCTCCTCGATTCCTGAATCAGTTACAGCTTCAGGTGCTTCTGCCGCTGGGATGGCAATGGATGAGACAACAGAAGAAAAGTTGACGTGAGGAGATTCCTTGGTTTCTGCTGTACCGGCTTGGGTCAAGGTGGCCACCTCACTGTCATAGGAGGTCAGGCTGGATGCCGTAGAATCTAAGGTGGCAGGCGCAGGTGGAGCGGCCGGAGGAGCTACTGCTGGGGGCAATTCACTAGCAGCTTTGGGTGGAGATTCAGGTTTATCAAAGCTATTGGAGAACTCAATGGGTGGAGGAAGTGGCTCTGAGAAAACGAATTCATCATCCACGTCAATGGAAGGGGCAGGCGGGGGCAGCACCAACAGCGGGAGTCCATTTTCTTCTGCTGCTGCTCGCTCCATTGGGGGAGCAGCCACTTCGGCTTTCCCACTCTCCTGGCTGCTCTCCTCCTCCTCCTCTTCCTCCTCCTCCGTTGGGCGACAGTTCTCTACAAAACGCACATGGAGCTCCAGCTTCTCTCCTTCTTCGGGCCGCTTTTCCCATGGAGTTGCTCTAGCTGAGATGGGAGGCAGCTGATGCTCGGGCTGGTGGCCTTCCTGCTCCTTCCGGGATGATGCAGACAGTTGGTGGTGAGTCTGCTGCTCTGATGTCTCCCAAAGGCGCAGGATGGAACTGCCGGGAGACTCGGGAGTTTTTGGAGTCTCCCCAAACCGGGGAGAAGATGGGCGTGAGTGCCTCTCTTCTCGGCTCTCTTGCTGAGACTGGGACTCCTTTAAAGCCCGCTCACGTGCGACTAATGCAAGCCCCAAGGGGGATCCAGGGTCTAAAATCTTGCCAGTCAGTGGGTGAATGAGAGGAGTTGAATGGGACTGGAGTTGTGGCAAGAAACTTGAACACACAGAAGTGAAGGCACTGGTAGTGCTGGCTCCATATGTTTTACCGCTGCGAGATTGAAGATAACTAGGGCTGCTCCCACCACCACTGCTACCACTAAAGCCAGAAGCCATGTTTAGCTGAATGTATGGCTCACTGGAAAACATACCTTCGTCAATGGATTTGGAATGGCGGAGACGGGGAACCGGCATCTGCTGGGACTCGTCATCTGGCTGCTCAGTGGAGAGAAAGAGTGCAGACTTGCGACGCGCCTCGCTGTACCATTCACGGTCTCGCCGGGCTGCCCCAACGAGGGCAGCCCCAAACTGACTGGTGAAATCCATGCTGTTGTGCAACTGGAGTGATGGGACAGGCACCACAGGCTCTGGTTGGGTCTCTGCTTCCATGCTGCTTCCCTGGCTACTACGCCCACTGCTGCTGGTTGAAGGGGCTTTAATTATGATGGTGGGTATTGGGATGGAGCTTTTCTCAGACTGTGTGGATGACTGAGATGGCAAAGACGATGCTTGCATCTGGGAAGAGGGGGCACCCTGCTGCTGGCGCTGTTCGTCTTCCACTTTGGTCTGCTTGACCAATGGACCTTTGCGGCGCATGGGCTTGGTGGGAACGTACATGGCGGTGCTGGTTGCCCGAGGGGGCAAATTATAGTATCGCAGGTCAGGGGTGTGGCCTCTCCATCCACGTGCTGTGGACCCTTCAGCTCCTTGCTCCGACTCTTGGCGGTAAAGAGACATTTTGTCACGGACACGAGAAGGTGGCTCGTAGGGTGGATCCTGATGAAGAGAAGTGGAATACAGCTTGGCCTCCGTGCTGGGATTGAAGGTTGAACGGGCTGAGGGAGTAACTCGGCCAGATGCAGAGGGTGACGTACTGCTGTACGGTGGGTCAGGAGGGGAGGTGGTCGGAGGTGGGGGAATATCTTCAGAACCGGGGACCGAAAGGCTGCGGCTGAATTTCATAACAGGGGGAGAAAGGTAGGGCTTTTCATCCTCAGCTGCTCCTGTGGATGGAAGGAAGGTTAGCATCACTGATTCCAGCTAGCAGATATTATTTCTTCCCTCCCTTCTCAGCTCTTCCTTATTTATTTGGATTTCATGTTGCCATATTTCATATTTACTATAACCTAATCTCATATGGAGGTTTTCTTTTACTGTTATTGTCCCCAAGCCATAAAAGGGATTTTCACAACAACCCACCATATGATAAATGCTTCAAGTTGTTAGACTATTCTGTGAAAATTTCTGTTTCGTGGATAAAAGGTTATGCTTCATTGGCTTGGAAATAGCAGCATATTTTTTGGTTCACTATGGCTACAGATGGGAAATGGTTGATGAGTTTCTGTCCAACATATGCACAACTTACACATATACATTATCTATGTACACCTGTGCATGAATTCGTAGGCTCATACAAAAAAAATCTCCCTTTCTCCTCTTCTGTGGTGATATCAGTGTTTCTGAAGAAAATGACTACTGATTTAACAAAGTTGGAACTACTGAGCTAGAAAGCCCAGTTCCTGCAAGGCCAGTGACCAGATTTCCTTCATTATCAAAACCAATGTCATATGGTCTAGCTTCTGTCTGAGAGGGCTCCATGGACACCAAACCTTTAGGAAGAGACTAATTTCCTGAGTTCTGGGTTCCTGCAAAGCCTAATAAGCACATAGCTCAGTACAAATAAACCCACTCATTACAAAGGGAAGAATATCAGGCATCTGTCCTCCATACTGAGAGGACTCTGGCTACTAAATTTCACCCCACCAACCGCTACCCGAATAGGAAGTTCCAGGAAATTGGCAGCAGATGAAATACTGTTAATGCAGACAAATAAGAAAGGGAGAAAGACCAAGGTGTCTTGGACAAGTAAAAAGACTTAGAGATCTTCTTAAAAATTTTTTCCAGGCTCAAATGTAGTTCCTAAACCCAATCTCACCAATAGATTTCTGGCGAAGCATCATGCCAGGGGGATGACTACTTGGTAAGTATGATGGACGCTCATAACTGGCCTGACCAAGACGGTGTTGTTCAAAACTGGGCTGAAAGAAAAGAAAAGGGAAAAAAACCAAGAGAAAAGAAAACCAAGAACTGGTAAGATGAAATGATAAAATATTTATGGGAATTAGGATACACCACGCTCATACTTTCTTTTACTAGTAATGAATTTAGTTGGGCAATGTTGCAGACATAATCCTTGCCCCCTCCCTGGATGTGGAAATAATGGCTAAAATCTTCAGAATGCTGTCATTAGGAGAATTAATGTAGTGCAATGTTTTCTTATACATCCCCAATATAAAATAATTGCAAGAAATGATTTCAAATCATATGTCAATGATTCTTACTTTATTGGCATTGCTTATTAGCATGAACAGTTTATTTACATATTTATAACATCTTTTCCAAGATGTCAGGAGCTTTATATATTGTTCTCTTATTTTTATAGCAGGTTGTTGAAGTAGATTTGACCAAGAGAATATGAGTAACAGAGGTCAGTCGTTACCAAATGCATTTTATGATAGAATAGAGATCTGAACTCAGATTCTCTACAACAAAGATAGTTCAACAGGCTAACAGTGACTGAATTCAAACTCTCTATCTCATTCCCTCTCTCCATTCCCTCTTTCTGTGTCTGTTGCTAAATAGTCAATCTTCAATATAAAAGATATTCTAATTTGGAGAATTGAACTAGATCTCCCAATTTCCTCATGAATACACCTGCATTACCTTCTGTACCAAACAATCTCTTTAAAAAAATTAAATGGAATTTTGATACTTTTTTGGCATAATCTGAACAACTAACAGAAGCCCCAAGTTGAAATACTTTCAGATGAACAAGATTTTGGACTTGAACAATTAAAAGCAATGAACCCTATCCTTTCAATGCTTCCCCCCTTCGTTCTTGCAGATATTGTACAACATGGACTTACATGCACATTATCTCTGGCTCTCTCTAACACCAATTTCTCACGTACCTTTCCAATTATAGTCAATTTAACGTCTGAAGTAATCCATGTTAGAAATACAAACTGTATGTTCAATGGAGTCCAGCCAAGGTTTCTTCAACCCAGCATAGATCCTAAATACCTTTTCAGATACCCAATGACATCATAGCATTTGCAAATAAAGAATTCCTCAAAATGTACAGTAAGTATTAAATAGCAGCAACTAATCACATGTTGCTTCCAAGGCATTCAAACAATAATGACAGTGGATGGCAATGGGCAGACTTTCTGTTGCTCATTAGGCATGTATCCACAAAGCTTTATCAGGTTGCCAGGTGCATTTAGTTTGAGGAATTATTTATTTAGTCCTACATGTATATAAGAAAATATATTTAAATGATTTGAAGTATCTACACTTGTGCCAAGATCAGAATGATGCAAGCCATGATATTTCCTATGATACTCTATGGATGCAAAAATTGGCCTTTGAAGAAAGAGGACAGAAAGAATACAGACTTTTTTGAAATTTGCTACTGGAGAGAACACGAAGGACTGCCAAGAAGTTAAGACAAACAGATCATCAAGCAAATCAACCCAGTATTCTCACTCGAGGTACAAACGGTCAGGCTCAAGTCATTCTATTTCAAACATATTATGTAAAGTTTTAGTTCCCCGGAGAAGGTTCTAATGCTGGGAAAGGTGAAAAGAAAGAGAAAAAGTACATAGTCAGCAGCATAGTTCCCTCTAAGCTGAGCAGTGAGCAATCGCTCACTTAAAAATCATCATCAACTCAGAGTTTTCCAAACCTGCCCAGAAGCCGAGAGGGAAATTTTATTATTATTTCTGTGCCGCCCAGTCCCGAAGGGACTGCCGCTCAGACACTATACTTTTCCACTCACCCCCAAAAAAATTTAGAGAGAACACTGGTCAGCAGCAAGGTGAATGGAATAATGGCAGTGGAAATGGATGCATTTTTGCAAGACATAAAAAACCAGATTGAAGGCACACTGCTATGGAGAAAAAAACTATCTCTATGGTTATTAAGAACTGACTGATTTGCCACATAATGTCAATTTATGCATATCTATGTACTTAGGCATATACATATAAATCTCAATGCTCAGAAAGTAGAGGTGTTTCTTGAAAAAACTGCAACAGCAAAACATTTTAAAGAAATGTTTTTCTTTAAAGAAAGAAAAAAAATTAAAGAAAGAACTTCTCAAAATAAGGGTCAGCAAGCTGAACTAATCTTTATGGGTACATACCTAGGAAGGCAACTTGAAAAATCACTGCCCTGCCCTGTTGTCAAACAACACCTCCTTTGGTTGAGTGCCCTCAAGAGATATTACTTGATGGTTCAGTGCCTGGAGCTTATAATTTGAAGATATATTTTTAACATGGTATATGCTTCTGCTCCTGATTTTTAATCAAGGTATTGACAAAAGGAGAATAAAGAGGGGACAAGCCATGGTAGATGGTTTATGCTGCGGCAGCAGCAGAACAGGAAGTAGTAGATGGCAGTGCTGCCAAATAAAAATGTGAGTATTGGAGAAAAAAATGCCTAAGGAACAAACTGATAGTCGTCTCAAATCTCACAGGGCTGTTGTCTATGTTATATTAAAAATGTATTTTTAAAAAAAATCAAAAGTTTTTGATTTGAACTTTGCTCTGAAGAAACCTTTGTTCTGAAGTAAAGAAAAATATTAGCAACTGCATTAAAAGTGATATGTCTTAACTCTATTTCTGTCACTCGTAGCAGAATTTCAAAGCAATAAAAAAACAACACACACAACATGAAATCTCATCTTCTTCATGTTCTTGAGTAAGACAGGCAGCAGATAATTAAATGTTTGAAATGTGATTCAGGATTGTTTTGGCCTTCACATGTACAAATAACTTGCTCCTATTTTTTTAAGCATGCATAGTTTTTTTCAGCTACTAAGAGTCTGCTGCATTAAATTATATTAAAGATGTGCTGCTTAAATATAAAGCAACCCTCTGAACCATTTTCAAAATGTGCATAACCATTTCCACCCCAACCTTCTAATAGAAAACTCCTCACGGCCTAGTGAAACTCCAGTATCCTCCAGTGTAGCGCTTGAGTGTCCATCTTACCTCAGAGGAGAAATAATTCTTCGTAGTGCCCCGTGTTTTCACCAAGGAAGGAAGCCCTCCACTTCCACACCCATCCCCAACACTTATTGTCTGTTGAGCTGCTGCCAAAATCTCATCCAATTTATCTGTAAAAAAGAAAAGAGGGGAAAAAGATAAAAGTCATCATAAAAGTGGCATTCATCATTCCTCCTTTTAAAAACTGTTACTTAACAGAATCTATAGAACTTTAGTTCCTTTTCTCTATCTAAAAATCTAAATCTATGCTGAAGTAAACAGACTTCACTCACATGTGATCTGTTATTATTTATAATTATTAGAAACACCCTCCCCCCCCCAGTTCCTATTGATGTATTTTAAATGTTGAACGAAAAAGTACATATTCAAGATCTGAATAAGTTAAAAAAAATCTGGCTAAATTTATAATAGGGGCCAAACAAACAGTACTGTTTGTCTCAACTGTTTAGTAAAATTAGGGCTATGAGTGGCTCCTAACTATGGAGCTCTACTTATATTCCTTTGCTAACCAAATGATAGCTGTCAGGTAGGTACCAGAGGAACAAATCACAGCTTCCTGGGGCCTTCAAGGATTCATAGAAGAAGACTCTTTGCATTCAGCTCTGAATACTTGCAGAAAAAATAGCTGTTTCCTAACAGCTATTAGCAGTAGAGAACATGGTGATCCTACAGTTGGGAAGTGAAGGAAGGAAGCTGGAGGATAAGGTTAAAAGCTTTCTGTTCTCTTCAGCAATCCCACATTGTATGTACAAAAGCATACAACAGAATGGATGTACAAGAATGAAAGAGAACTCTCAAGGACATTTAAGGTAGAAGATGTTGGGGGAAGAGGTGCCCCAGACTCATTCACCTTTTTTGGTTCCTGAAATGTTAATGGGAAAATGGTATGGCCTCCAACATGCCACCCATCCCTGGTATAAATAAAAAGGATTACAGTATTAGAAATCTAGTTTGTAATCCAAATGAATAGTTAAAAATAGATCATAAATATTCCTAGTACAAGATGACAGATATTACATGGATACAATTGACATATCTGATTAAAAAAACATGGCCAAATCATTGTAACATCTTGCTAAATAAGGCTTCCAAATTGAAAGTGGTTACACAAGAAAGAATTGTGCCTGATATATAAAATACTGTGTTCTAGAAAGCTCCAGTGATCAACACATTTCCTGTCAGCCTGCTTTGTAATTGTGGTATTTTTTAACACCAACACCCCCACCCCCACTGGAGTCCTCTCTGGGAATCTTTGAAAAAAAATATGCATTTTTACCTACAGTTCTCAAATGCGCTTGTAGTGTTGCCATATCATGGAAAGCTCCCTGCTTGGTCCCCATTGTTATTTTTCAAAGTTGTTCTTGGGAAATGGCAAGCAATGCAGGGGACTGCTTGCAGCGGTGGTGTAGGTGTTGCCATTGGAGTTCAGATATTTTGGGCTGCACTTTTGTATAGAAAATGTAATACTGCAATCCCTGGGAAATAAGAGCTCCAAACAGTTCTTAACTCCATGGATTGAACCGAAGGGTGTACGCTCTCTACCATTATTACAGTCCATATGAACATCTAAGCTAGTAATAAATCAAACTTAAGCTATGTCCTGAATTGACCTGCTTTTTCGGCATGTTAACTCTTAGGCAATCTACTCCAAAGCCAAATGTAGCCTTGATTCATAGCTTAGATGTAGCCTTAGATTCATTATTTAACAGACAATGGCTTACTACAACACATGAACCCGCCACATCATCTTAATCTTCTTCTTTTTCCCCCCAGCCAGAAGACTACTTGCAGTATCAGAGAGAGGGCAGTGGATTATACATGCGTGCATGGAATTGATATCACTAGGAACTAGTGTCTCTTTTCTTCCCTTGAGCAAGGATAACCGAAACAGATGTTAATGACCATTCCAACTGTACTTGAGATAGCTGCAAAGAGAACAGTAAAGCTCTCCCAGCAAGACAATAATAAGGATCATTGAAGGAAGGGGAGAGGAATTAACTGTTTTCTGTTCTCCAGAGATCTGGATGAAAGCTGTGCTGGGGAAGAAGACATACAGATATTTCAGTCCTTATGGATTCTCTTCTTTAACCACAAAAGAGGCAATTGTGACATCAAATTGTTTGTTCCACGCAGGCATCTTCGATCTACCATCTGACCTATAATGCCTTGAAGTGTGTTTATTGTACCTTAACAGACAGATGGTGCCAATGACAGCACTACAAGGGACTGACTTTGAAAATGAATTATTTAAAAAATAAAAACTGCTAAACGCTTACAAGACAGCTTAATCTTGAAAAATCTCATACAAAATCTTTTTAGATTTAGGGTGGTATTTTGGCCCTTGTGACACTGCAAGGCACCAACACAGGGATGGCTCATGTTTTGCTTGGGCTGCAATACTATAACTGAATATGAATGGTTACCAAATACTAAAGTGGCATGTACATCTAATATCAGTAAACAGATTGTATGAAGGTTTTTTTGAGCACCACCCCAGATTCTAAAGAAGAGTTCCCCAAGAAGAGCACTAGAGATATCCCTTCCCCCTCCCTTTCCATTGACAGGTTACTGTGGTCAGGTATGTTTGCGACTCACTCAAAGCCATCTGATAGACAGTCCGCTTCTTATCAGTGCCCATCGCTGGCTCGTAATCTGTAGAGACGACAGGAGGGAAGGATAGTGGGAGTGCGAGATGCAGACTGGTGATGACGTGTCACAGAAAACTGGCTTCTGGAGTTGAGTGCATGGAAGTGGGTGGCGGCAATGGATAAGAGCATGGGGCAAGGGAAGTGTACAGAGCAGGGTTGGGTGTAGGAGTTAATGAGAGAGAGGCAGGGTGTGTGTGTGGAGGGGTGGGGAATGTATGACACTCACCTGTTTTCTTCTTCCAAGGGGAAACTGAATGTCAGGAGGGAGATAGCAAGAGGGGAAAAAAATTAGCACCTTCACTTGGGCAGGCCAGATAACTGGGAAGGAGGTCTGAAAGCTCCATTACATTTTGATAGTATTGACAGAAATTTCCTGACAGCAGGAAGAATATGTGGGGGAGAGATGGAACTAAAGTTTTAAGTGGGTCTGCTGATGAGGAAGGAGGTTAGGATTCCTGCTATTCAGGATTGTAGTCAGAAGTCTAGTTTTAATTAAAAATAAAACCAAGTACAGAAAAAGAAACATTCTTAGCCACTTGAGGAGAGGAAGTTGGAAAAAATAAAAGCTTCTACAGTCTACCAAATAAGGAATAAAAGGTAAAACCTTTATATAATTGTAAATGTATTAGACTGTCTACCTAGACATATGTTTTGATTTGTTTGTAATGTTTCTCTACCACTTTTAGATGTCCTCACTACAAACTTCCTGCGGGCTATCTTCTGACTGTTTCTTTTTCCCAAGCCAAAAACATTAATGATGGCAATGGGTGAACCAAGATGTGATTAAACGGAAAGATAATAATGTTTCAAAAGTGACAGGCCTAAGTATGTTACTAGGTATGTAATATGTACATGTATAGTCCACTTAATATCCCTGCTATGACTGCAGCAAAATTTTGGAGGGAAAGGGGGCAGGAGCTCACCTTTCTCCACTGTGACAGACAGACCAAGATTTTGGAAGTTCCAGGCAGCAGTGAATGAACAAAAAAAAAAGACGAAGGTGATAAAAGAGAAGCAAAAAATACTGCTCCTGTTCTGCTCACAGCATGACCCTCTGTGTGGAAGATCTACCAGGATAGTCTACATGTTTTTAAGAAAGAAATCTCAGTTTTCATCTCTTTCTCTCTCTGCCCTCACAATTTCCCTTCCGCACCTAATAACTTTAAATGTGTCAAAACAAACTCCTACTGCAGATAATGGTTGAATGCCTGTCCAGCATGTGGGAAAAAGCTGGCTAAACACTTACACAGGAGAGCCTTCAAACAGTCCCTGCAGGACTCTAAGTGAGATTTATATATTAAAAAACTATAGTATGAAAGAAATTGTGTGAATCTTCTCAAAACGATATTATGGTATAATATATTCCCCAAATGACAAAGAAGGTTTTCCTAGAGGCCTAGATTGGCTTGTTTATTGATTTGTCCAATTACTTTTATTCTATACTTTTTGTTATCTTAACAGACTTAATTCCTATGAACATTTTCAGGTTACCACACCTGTCCTCTTGAATGCTCTGAGGCATCTGTTCTCTATGAAAAATGTTTAGGTGGCAACAGCATGTATAGAAACAACACCCATGAACTTTTGAACCATGCTAAATTTCTCCTAGAATTTGAATATAAAATGTTGTGATTCAATGCCCACCAAAACTCAGTAGAAAGCCCACTGTGAATCTTCCCTAGGTCCCCTACCTTGCTAATTTCTCTCTCTCTCTCTCTCTGTGTGTGTGTATGCACTGTATATGTAACATATTTTTGCTGATAATGAAAAGGAAGAACGACTATTTGCTCCATTATTCTGGCCAGTTTTGCAAGGTTAATCTGTACTTAACCTGTAGTGAAAGGGCTCAAGAAAAATATGGGCATTTTCCCAAGGGAGGTGGCACTGAATGTCTGAGTAAAGATATACTGTAGATATGGAATACAAGTTCACAGATTATATTGTACAGTATTTCCAATATGATGCACCTTCCCCTCCCATAATGGGCATATATGTATCATCAATTTGGGACTGAAAACACTAGAAGACAATCACCTCCCACCCCATACTTTTGGTACAGAAAATGACAATTCACTGGCATCCTTACCCATTTCCTCCAACTCCGATGTCATAGATTTGGAACGCAAGGAGATGGCTGGAGGGGGCAATCGTCTTGTCTGCTGTGGTGCAGCTAAAGTAACAAAACAAAGCAGTAGGTCTGGGATTTTGCCCGATGATCCAAACTTATTCCAACTCCCACCACTAATTCCCCCTCCCCTCCAAATCACTTGCCTCCGTTGAAAAGAATTCTTGACTCAGTTCATAAAGCTTGCTTAAACTGGTTCTTGAATACATTTATTTGGGGAGTTTACACAATATATTTAAACCACCAAAGGGTCTTAATTCACACGACATGGCTTAGTCATTAGAGCAAAAAAGTTTTGCATGTGGTGTGAATGCATATACTTGATTTACTTTGTTGTGTGAATATGAATCCATGTTTTTACCTCAGCATTCTTCTTAAAGGTAATGCAGTCTACTCATCTCTCAAAGAATGCAGATACTACCTGCTAGCAAACTATAATCCAGGAAGAAAGGCAGCGTAAAATCAAAACAGGAATATTAATTCCTGGAATAGCAGTAAGGCAGTGCTTCTTATCCATTTAAAGATGTAGCTTCTTGCTTCTAAAGAAATGTTTTTTTTTATTTATTTGTATCCTGCCTTTATTATTTTTACAAATAACTCAAGATGATGAACATATCCGACTTATCTTCCTTTTCCTGTTTTCCCCACAACAAAAACTGTGTTAGGTGAATTGGGATGAGAAAAAGTGATTTGCGCAAGATCACCATGCTGGCTTTCATGGCTAAGGAGTAAAGGCACTAAAGAGTTAAATGTCTACAATATCCTGGAGCAGTGCACTACTTAAAAGCCTCTAAAAGTTCTAAAGCAGATTCAATGAATTAACCAATGGCCTTTCAGTTGGGACTGAAGTTGAATTTAAAGCAGCTTCAACCACATGGGTCAATAATAAAGGATAAAGGTATTGTAGTAAAAATCCACAGGATCCCCATCCCTGCGTACTGTCTATCCCTTTCTGAAGACATATTAACACCCTCCCAGTAAAACCATTAACTTTAATGCTTGAGGTAGTAAATATTAACAGAAAAACATCCTTACTGCTTAAGCCCATTGACTATGTAGAAAATCTCAAACATATATAGGAATTTGCCATATAAATAGTTGTATGTTGTGAGCCACCCCGAGTCCTCGGAGAGAGGTAGCATAAAAGTCCAATAAATAAATAAAATAAATAAATAAATAAATAAATAAACAAATAACCCACCCCCTACTTGTTATTTATTGATTAAATTTATTTGCCACCTCTCTTGCTGTGGCCTACTCTAGGCTACTCTACTATTTCCATTGGCTCTTCCAGCTAAGAATTTTTTCCCAATTAAGACTATATTGCAAGATGTCATAGTTAATCCTTTCTGCATGCGTAGCAGCTCTCTCCCCTGCTTCCAAATCCAACCTCCCCCCCCCCCCCCGGATAACACACACCTATTAAGTCACTTTTCCCGAAGACAACAAGGATAATCTCAGAATGGTACCTTTCTTCCTCATGGCCTCCTCCATCTCAGGATTCCGTGTTACCATGACAACTTTCACCATCAAGTTGTTGCCCCCTTGTCGAATCATATTGACAACTTGCCTGTGACCAACTTTTACCACATTTTGTCCATTTACCTGAAACAAAAACTGACATTATCCATGTGGGTGTGGAGTTTTGGGGATGGCAGGGAATACCTCAATATTGTCATTTTTGAATCATGAGCCTTTGTTATCTCATTTCTCTTTGCACTTACTAGTTCCTTGCCATGTATTCTAATGACTCTGCACAGAACAAAGTGAATTATTCTGTGCAACCTCTTCACCCAATGTGCAATTAATTGAAAGGATTAATTTAACAAAACCACCAGCAGTTACTTTTGGTTTAGGTTATGTTAAATAAGGCTGATTCACCAAAGGAAAATCCATCAAAAGATGTTATTTATCCTTTCGAAACTTCCACATTACAGGGTAGTCTATTGCTAGCACTGCCTCCTAATGGAAGAAGGATAAATGGCTTTACATTGTGAGAAAATAAAGGTCTGGAAGTAGATAGAATGAAATTCTATGTCTGATCCAACATTCGTTTTCTTTATATCAATTCTTGTTGGTGAGAGGATCATGCATGAGTGTGTAGAAAGGACGTAATGAAAAACATGAATTTTCAGAATCCATAGATTAATTCATATCCCTTATGAAGCATTATAACCCTACACAAAAGGCACCTCACTAGTAGCTATTGCCAATTGTATACTTTCAGGGAGGTAAACAGAAACCACACCAGGGAAATAGTAACCAAAGAGTGGCGGGATTCTTTTTAAAATTTGGGATCTGATACAGCTGATCAAATAAGCAATGATATATGTCCACATATTTGTGTCAATACATATAACACTATTGTACTAAAAGCTGGAAAGCACCTGCATTATTCTTTTTTATATAGAGCAGCTTTTCTTAACCTTAGGAACTCTAAGATACAAGGATTTCAGCTCCCAGAATTCCCCAGTCAGCATGTCTATATTTAGTCACAAAGAAACAAATGTGTGTGTGTAACTTCATTTGCTATACGTTTACACAGCTATGCAAAGTAGTCAGGTGCGAATTTGAGAGAAATTGAGGTAGGATTCCCGTGTGGTATCTCCTGCCTTTATTTTATTTTATTTATTTATTGGATTTGTATGCCGCCCCTCTCTATGGACACCTTGTGATGCTCCAAATGATTACATTTCCCACACCTTCAAATATTATTTGATCAGTTATACCTTTCAACAGTACTTGACCAAACCATCAAAACTTAGCCAATCTCATCTTTTCTCAAATATTAGTTTAGTTTAGTTTTATTGCATTTATATGCCGCCCATCTCCGAAAACTCGGGGTGGCTAACAACAATCATGAAAATATACAATAAAATCCAATACTAAAAGCAAATTAAAACTCCTTAATATATAAAAACCAAACATACATACAAACATACCATGTATACAGTTGTAACGGCCTAGGGAGAGAAAAAAGTCTTAATTCCCCCATGCCTGGCGGCAGAGGTGGGTTTTAAGTAGCTTTCGAAAGGCAAGGAGGCTGGGGGCAATTCTAATCTCTGGGGGGAGTTGGTTCCAGAGGGCCAGGGCCGCCACAGAGAAGGCTCTTCTCCTGGGTCCCGCCAAGCGGCATTGCTTAGTTGACGGGACCCGGGGAAGACCCACTCTGTGGGACCTAACTGGCCACTGGGATTCGTGCGGCAGAAGGCGGTCCCTGAGGTAATCTGGTCCGATGCCATGAAGGGCTTTATAGGTCATAACCAACACTTTGAATTGTGACCGGAAACTGATCAGCAACCAATGCAGACTGCGGAGTGTTGGTGTGACATGGGCATATTTTCTCCCAGTGTGTTACTTCCTCATCCATTTCATATGAGAACCATCTGTTGTTTGGGGAATTATCTTTTGTTATGAGATCCACATTTTGTTGTCTCTTCCAAATTCTGGGACAATTCCAAATGCTTTGTAAGCTTAACCAGAACAAACCTTTCTGCGGGTTTTTTTTAAAATTCACATCCACTCCATCACAGAGAATAAAACTGTATGATACTTTATATCAAACAGCAACCACATTCTGACATTATCTTACTGAAAATCCATAGTTTATTTTCTAATACAGTGTTCCCTCGATTTTCGCGGGTTCAAACTTCGCGAATAGCCTATACCACGGTTTTTCAAAAAATATTAATTAAAAAACACTTTGCGGCTTTCTTCCCTATACCACGGTTTTTCCCACCCAATGACGTCATATGTCATCGGCAAACTAATAATTTTTGCAAATACTGTAAATAACAATTTTTTTTATTGTTAATAAATAATTATGTTTATAAATATCAGGATCACTAAGTGTCTTATTCAATGGTGAGTACCAGTAATAATGGTGAGTAAATGGTTGTTAAGGGAATGGGAAATGGTAATTTAGGGGGTTAAAGTGTTAAGGGATGGTTTGTGATACTGTCCATAGCCAAAAATGGTATATTTACTTTCGCATCTCTACTTTGCGGAAATTCGACTTTCGCAGGCGGTCTCAGAACGTATCCCCCGCGGAAATCGAGGGAACACTGTAATACTAAAATTTTGTACAAAGAAGTCCAAAGAGGAGTATCAGCATTGTGCCAAGCCATTACCTCAATGAGAAAATCACCCATGCGGAGACCAGCTCGCCACGCCACACCTCCTTCATCCACTGATTCCAGGTACTGTAGAGCAGGAAAAGCAGGTGTGGGAGTGAACTCCTCAATTGGGGTCTGCGCTGTAAAGAGAGAGAGGTGTGAAAGGCTGCATCTGGAAATGAGTCCTTGGGAAGCTGGGAAAACGTACAGCCAATAGAAAGTGCATAGTTTTGGAATCTGGCTTTGGAATTCTGTCATACCAACCTTCTAGGAAATGGAATCAAATTTGTGTCAAGCATACAAATCTGTTTCTACTGCCTCAGAGCACATGCACAAAACCTTTGTCCCCTCATTTTGAGTATCCAACATGGAACTCCACATGTTATCTGGGAGAAAAGGAAAGGTTCTAGCCAACCACCAATTTGGACACCTTTGTTAGAAAACCATGCAGTCACATTTTGCACCCATTTCTGTTGATCCAGACGCATCTGCTGATAGCTCCACAACATCTAGGGGGAAAGGACATGGTTCCAATGGGAACTATTTATTCTTTATCGGCTCTACCTAGAGACATACAAAATTGCTGTTAAGCTTTTAGGTTGGTGGGGAACAGCTGTGGAAACATGTCCCTCTGCATGATCAGTCAAAACAGCTAGGGACAACCCTAGTTACCAAGGATGACCTTAAGCCCCCCTCTCACCCTTCGCCCCTCTTAGCACAAAGCCAAATCCTTCGTTGTCCTTCTTCTGAAGCAGCACTGTCTTCTCTTTAATGATGTAATCACTGTGAAAGAAAGAAATGATATGACAGGTTAGGAGTCACATAAAGGGAATTCTCAATTCAGACTTTCCCAGCGTACAAAGAATCAGAATAATATAATATATGGGTCCTGTGTCACTCACAGGTTGCCAACATAGATAGCATCATTTGTGCAGGTAATTTTTGGTGTACCAGGTCTGCACAGCTTGCAGGCTCTAAATCTCTCTTCTTCCTCTTCCCTATACTAAGCCCTGACAGTGCAAACATAGCAGCCGCCTGCTCTCTGTAACAATAGCATCTGTGGGCCAGAGCCAATGAAGACAGCATTGCTTTGGCCAGAATTCCAAAGACACGGTAAGAATTTTGGCTGCATTAAGCCCCACACTGCAAGTAAAAATACTCTACTTGCTCATTACCCAGGGAGGAAACACTGGAAGTCTTAAAGAGTCTCCCCAAAACAAGATGCAAGCATTATACCCTCATTGCAAAAACAGCTATCATCATACAGGAGTGTCTGCTTACTGCCTACTTGAGAAATACTGTGCAAGGTGTATAACATATAGCTTTAGTAATACATACATAACAAGTAACCACAATCTTACTTCAAATATATTATATATTGCATAAGACTTTACTACTAAAGTAAGTAGGGTGTCTAATATAAAAATTGTAATATAATGCATTTATAATGTGATGTCGCTGAATACAGGAAATCTAGTTTGCTGCTCCAGGAAACAATTGTAAAACACAGAATATAGTAGTGTATATTTTTGGTATTGCACTTCCCTTTACATCTCCTACTCTCAATTATGCAAAAGCAATGCAATCAGTTCAGACAGCCACTTGCTCTGGTTGCAGATATAGCTTTTACGAACAGTGCACATCCCCTACTCTTTTACAGGGCTCCAAACTTTCAAATATAATGTGCATCACTCCATGTAAAAGCATAAAGTACAGCAAAAAAAAAAAAAGCTTTAAGTCACTGATGAAATCCACAGCACAGAAAAAAAAGCATGGTACTTAGTTGCCTCACTGTGTGATCAAAGTTGGTATTCTCTCAAAGAACAGACAAATAGTTTTCAGCATAGAACAGATTGACCGGAATCCAGGGGCACTAGTTGTTTAAGTGCCATTCTACAATTGGAGTGGCAACGATCAGCACTGCAAGTTTTTTCAAGGCATCAGATTTCGTTCCAGGTCCATAAAGTTTCCCTTTGCTAGCGTGAATTCCAGCTGCTAGTCATCTTATATATGCTACATTGTTTTTTTATAAACAACTATGTCTGAAAACCCCTATGTTGTACCAGAATGTCACCCACTAAACTATACAAAATCTACAATCCATATAAAATAACTTTTTAGTATTTTTGCTTTTGCTTCTTCCTTCTTCTTCTTCGGCCTACCTGATGTTATCCAAAAGAATAACATCAACAATTTTGCAGGCTATAACAGCTAGTAGGCTTGTGAATTACCCATGCTATACTTATTTCTGCTCATATTTATTTGTATAATTAATGCATTATTTTTTCAAATTATTAAAAATTTAAAAATCAGATATTCATAAACTGTTAATAATATAATAATCTAAATGAATTCACTCTGTGCAGGTGGTTGTCAACTTACAAGAGTTCACTTAGTGACCATTTAAAATTGCAATGGCACTAAAAAAAGTGACTTGTCACCATTTTTCACTTGTGACCATTGTACATCCGGTCACATGATCAAAATCCAGACACCTAGCAAACAAATCATATTTATAATGGTTGTAATATCCTACAGTCATGTGATCACCTTTTGCTACACAACAACAACAACAACAACAGAGTTGGAAGGGACCTTGGAGGTCTTCTAGTCCAACCCACTGCTTAGGCAGGAAGCCCTACACTACTTCTGACAGATGGTTATCCAACATCTGCTTAAAAACCTCCAGTGTTGGAGCATTCACAACTTCTGGAGGCAAGCTGTTCCACTGATCAACCGTTCTGACTGTCAGGAAATTCCTCCTTAGTTCTAAGTTACTTCTCTCCTTGTTTAATTTCCACCCATTGCTTCTTGTTCTACCCTCAGGTGCTTTGGAGAATAGATTGACTCCTTCTTTGTGGCAACCCTGAAATACTGGAAGACTGCTCTCATGTCTCCCCTGGTCCTACTTTTCATTAAACTAGCCATGCCCAGTTCCTGCAACCGTTCTTCATATGTTTTAGCCTCCAGTCCCCTAATCATCTTTGTTGTTCTTCTGTGCACTTTTTCTAGAGTCTCAATATTCTTTTTTGCATTGTGGCAACCAAAACTGAATGCAGTATTCCAAGTGTGGCCTTACTAAGGCCTTATAAAGTGGTATTAACACTTCACGTGATCTTTTATTCTATCCCTCTGTTAATGCAGCCTAGAACTGTGTTGGCTTTTTTGACAGCTGCTGCACACTGTTGGCTCATATTTAAATGGACAACCTTCAGACTAACGAAGTCAATGGGTAAGCCGGATTCACTTAAAACTGAAGAAAAGTCATAAAGTGGGGCAAAATTCACTTAACAAATGTTTTCACAGAAATTTTAGCCTCAATTGTGGTCATAACTTTAGGATACCTATACATGATTTCTGAAACAACTTAAATGTAATACAAGCATGGAAGGTAAGAAATTGTATAGATTCTAGAACAGGCAAGACAAAGATGACAGAAATCTAAAAAAAACCCCAAATTGTGAATAAATAGGATTAACTTGAAAAGTAAGAAGGAACTTCAAGCTGCCAAGTAGTAAGTAGTTAAAGAATGAATGAAATATGTACATGTGTTGAAAGTTAGAAAAGACTAAGTAGCAACTGAATTAAATCTCAGGAGAAGATAATCAACACCAGATTTAAATCACCAAACCCCTGATTTCTTAAAAAATTACTCTTATGAAAAGCTTCTTTTGCTCTACTGATGCATTTTGATTGTGTGTATCAATAGGGAATTTTACTAAATCTCTTTAATACCTATTACTTATACAGTAAGTTGTATTAAACTTAAATGATGGTCTTAAGACTTAGATTGGTCAATAACTCTCTTAAGATCCTATACTGAAGGACTAATTATTCTGGTCTATAAAGGGGAGTTAGGGTCAATTAAACATAATTTCTCAACGTTATGCATAACAAATCCATACCCACCAGACTATATTTGCTTAGTAGATAACAAGTTTGCAGTCATCTTATAAATATTTTCTTGAATCTGCATCAAAACATAGTATTGGGGCAAACAACAGATTCAAAAAGCTAGTATATGAAGTGAATAAGAAATGGAAGGATGCAGACTTCCTAATTTATGCAGATATGCACATATGTCCTCCTTCTCAGATATATTTCACTTACAGAGATATTTCTATAAAGGGCCTAACACTGTCTCACATAGGCAGGAACTGTTGCAAAGAAATGAGATTTCCTGGACAGAGAGCATGATTAGTTGTAGTGAACGGAACAACTCTTAACTCTCCCAATCTGGCATCTCCAGAAATCTCCAGATTATAACTCCTAGAGTTTTCAATGGTATCAGGTTGAAGAAAACTAATATATTATCCAGTGAGTCCACTAGAGAAGGGTGGACTATACATTTGGTTAAATAAATAAATAAATAAAGCGACATACACAACAGCATAACTACTATGTTCAGAAGTGAACAAACATGTGATTTGTCAAGTGTCTTAAAACCTCACCCAATATCAACTAATGCTTAACATGCCCCAAGAATTTCCGAAATTTAACAAGAAACAAACAATAATTCCAATCTCTACTTCTTTATGGGTTTCCATGAGATATCTCTGGGAAATCCTTTGGATCTTTCTTACAGTGATGGCTTCTATAAAAACAGGAGGAAAAAGCAAGCGACTATGAAATTCTGGTGATATACATGGAACATGAGTACCAAGGCAAGTTTTTTTTCCCTTTTGCACCACAATCAATTTTGTAATGGGGAATTTTAGGACTTTCTGGTGTCTCTGAATCATAATTCACTGTATCCTCACTGCAGGTCTGATAGCTCAAAGTTGATGGGATCTAAAGTCAGCAACTTCTTCAACCTCGGCAACCTCTGGAGAATCATGGTTTGAAGGGGGTGTATCATGGAACTAGAGAAGTTTTGCAAATAGGTTGGTGAGTTTTCATTAAAAAGTCCTCCAGGCCGCATGTATTTAGACACATCACCTCAGTATCCTGATGTAGCACCGCAAACTGCAACTGATAGGCTAGCTTTCCATTTCTGATGGAGTCATATGCAGTGAATCCTTGTTGAACAAGGCCTTAGAAACTCTCCATTCTCAAGGGTCCAATCTAGGATACAACCAGATGAGCTTCCTGCCGCTGCAGTCTTCAACAATGCAGTCTAAGTGTAAAAGGATCTGGAATCTCGACCTTCTAATTAAAATGGAAAAGTGCTATCTTCCATCATTAGATGAAAAATGTGAAGAGGTTGGTTTATGTATTCAAAGATAACATTAATGTACTATAAATCTGAGCATGTATGGATTGTGTCATATTCAAATGTCAATGCAGGCCTGCATAAAGTTGCATATTAAGTTATGTGGGGGTTAGGGGAAAGAAATTCACATTTAAAATATACATGCAAGAATCAGCACATGACATCTGATTGAATACAACAAAGTACCAGAAAGGTATCGTCCAAATATATATATATCTGTGTACTGTATATAATTTCATTATCAGCAAAAATATGTTACACACACACACACACAAACACAATCACTAAGCACATCTTCAGATGCCCACAGACATAGATGAGAACATACACATAGAACTGTATATAAGCACACAGAAACATGATATCTTGCATGATGATATAGAAAGTTTATGGAAACGTGCTGCCTTTATGCACACATATGCACAATAAAAAACATATTTTAATACATTTATAGCATTGAGCATATCATGCTTTACAGACTTGCTGTTCAAGCTTTTATGTCCCACTACAAAGGTTAAAACAATACAGAGAGTATGCAGAGAGGATGTAATGCATGAATATCAGATAGGTACAGGCATATTTTCATTTCTTGTTCACAATAGTCTCAGAATATTAAATAGTTTAGACAACAGCATTAATCAACAGCAAACCTGCATACAGCGAATGGCACCCATACATGCCCAGCTGCAGATACACACCCACAGATGTTCATACACACACACACACAAAGCCTTCACAGGCATATATGGATGCATGGCCACACCACAGCAAACACCCAGAATCGATTATTAGATTGCTTTCCGCCTTTCTAAGTCTTCATGCAAAAAGCACACCTCCATATAGACACCATGCCAGCCATTCCCATACATTTTCAAACCTCCTCTACAGAGGCAAAAATTCTAAGGCTCCGAAAACACCCAACAATCCTGATCCATATGCAGAGCTGCATCTGTACATGCAAGCATCCTTACTGACGCACACCCAGAACACACGGACTCCTTTCCAGAAGAGGCATATTAATACCCACCCCCACCCCATCCCCCAACCACAATATGAACGCGCGCTCACATACCTAACATCTCTGGCAAGCACCTTCAACCCATCACACACCGCCAGCATCTCTCCTGCACCCCCACCCCGCGTATCCCACTCGCTATCCATCCATCCATCCGGGCGGGCACGCGCAGGTTGAATGGCCGGATGCATAGAGTAGGTTGGGGAAGGGGGGGGGGGAGTGCTCTGCGTGGAGGGCGCGAGCTGGGAGCCGAGCCGGCAGCTGCGCTGGATGGTTGACTGAATGGCTGCATGAATGGCGGGCGCGCGGGCGGTGAATGGGCTGCGGAGGGCGGGCGCGAGGCGAAGGGATGAATGGGGCGCAGGCGAGGGGCCCGCGAAGCGTGAATGACAACTGGCTTGGGGAGGGGAGACCGAGCATTCGCCGCCGCAGCAGCCGCGCGAGCCGGGCCCCCACGGCCGGATGCTTGCCGATCGGCGTGCTCCTCCATCTCCCACCGTACCTGTAGATGTACCAGACGCTCCGGCGCCGGGGCCCCAAGGCCGGCCAACTCGACGAGAGGGCCGGCTGTTGCTGCTGGTTCCCGCCGCCGTCGTAGCGGGCCATGGCTCTGCTGCTGCCGCCGCGATCCCAGGCTCCCAGCCGCTGCCGCCGCCGCCGTGGGGCCCAGCCACATTCTAGGGGCGCGCGGTGGAATGGGGAGGCGGGCGGGGGGCGCAATAGCAGCAGTAGCAGCGGCGGCGGGAGGGCTGCACCATACTCACATCATGGCACCGCGGGGAAGAGGACGAGGCGGCGACGACGGAGAAGAGTAGGGGGACAGGCAGGCCAACCGGCCGGCCTTGTTCGTTGGCAGCAGAAACCTACTCCAACGCCGCCACCGGAGCGAGCGGGAGAGCGCACGCCGACTAGCCGGCACGCTTGCTTAACCCCTTGCGCACAAGGAGCACCCGGCGACGCCACGGCACTGCAGGAAGCGGGCGGGCAGGCCAGCCAGCTCAGCTCGGCTGTGAGAAAGAGGGTGTGAGTTCCTCGGAGCACGAGCAGAGCGCTTCTTTCGGAAGAGTCGCGTGTGCACAGCCCCCAACTCTTGTTCCACACTACTGTGTAACTTGCAGGCAAGAATTGATTTCCACCATAAGTCATTCACCTTTGCCATAGGTTAGAAAAAGACAAATAAATGCAGTCTCCTTTCCTACATTCAGGTTTACACTAAGCTAGGTAAATGTTCCTAAAATAAAATAAGTTTTGTTTCCTAGTCGTTTTGATAATATTTCATTACAAAGGTGGAATAGGACAGACAAATGAAGAAATTCAGGTGGCACAGAATTGATAGATATACGTACTGTATTTTCTGTATCTGCTACTCATGCAATAAAATAACTTATCCTGGGTCCTAGACATGCTGAACTATACTCTCCCCATTTTGTTCAATCAGTGAGGGCAACATCTGGCTGAAAAAAACTGCTCCGGCTATGCTTGCAACTAACTGCCCTGCTGTGGATTTCTCAGAAGCATCTATTGGGCAGTTTGCACAGCCAGAATACTAATCTACCCTTTTCTGCCTTAATTCATCACAAAACCAGAGATCAACCAATCATATGCCTCCCACAAAGCTGCTCCCTGCAAAGAAAAAGTTCAAGAGTCTTTTAATGTATCTCCTTTGGGTCATTCAATTGGTAACAACCACCTCCATTTTCCAGCCTGCATGCCTATACAGTAATCATTCAACCAAAGACTCCCCAACCTTGACCTTGCCAAGCATCTGAACCGAGTAAGGTCAAATGCAACCCCCTGTTGAGGTTCTGCCTAAATTCTGTGGGAAAATAAACCATCCCTCCAGCTCTAGGAATTTTACATCACACAGGGAGAGAGTTTTAGTTTTAAAGGCTCTTTTTATGAACAACCATCTCAGGAACTGTGGTTGTCTGACTTCTGTTGAGAGACCTAAATCTAGTCTAGCAGTCAAGGCTCTTTCCTGCGAAGCAACTGTGCCAATTCTGGCAGCAGATCCATCCAGATGGATAGCTAGCATCTTGTACTACTGACTGAAAGACATTGTGAATGTATTTCATCTTTTCCTTCTTAATGGGTTTTTTTCCCTTTCCTGGTAAGAGAAAAATCAAAGAAGGTTATAAATGAAAGTGCTGTCACCCAGACACCTTATAAAATTTTGTTAATGAGGCAGAGTGATAAAAGTCTAGCTTTTCTTGGAGCTAAGGGAGTTAGTATCAAAAATCTCCACTGAATGCAATAAAGGCCAGCTTGTGAACGGTCTTATTCTACTTTACTATTTTCAGAATAAGGTCTGATAATAGCTTAGCATTATCTAGGGCAGTGTTTTTCAACCAGTGTGCCGTGGCACACTAGTGTGCCGTGAGACATGGTCAGGTGTGCCGCGAAGCTCAGAGAGAAAGAAAGCAAGAGAGAAAGAAAGCAAGAGAGAAAGAAAGCAAGAGAGAGAGAAAGCAAGAGAGAAAGAAAGCAAGAGAGAGAGAAAGCAAGAGAGAAAGAAAGCAAGAGAGAGAGAAAGCAAGAGAGAAAGAAAAAGAAAGCAAGAGAGAGAAAGAGCGAGAGAGAGAAAGAACAAGAGAGAAAGAAAGCAAGAGAGACAGAAAGAAGAGAAAGAGAGAGAGAGAGAGAGAAAGAGAAAGAGAGAGAGGGAGGGAAGGAGAGAGAAAGACATAGAGGGACGTAGGGAGGGAGAGAAAGAGAGCAAAAAAGAGAGGAAGGAAGGGAGAGAAAGAAAGAGGGATGGAGAGAGAGAGAAAGAGGAAGGAAGGGAGAGAAAGATGGAGGGAGAAAGAAATAGAGCGAAGGGGAGGAAGAGAGAAAAAGAATTTTTTTGTCCAAACGTTTTTTAGCTTTTCCCCCCCCCCTCAATATGCCCCCGGGTTTCGTAAATGTAAAAAATGTGCTGCGGCTCAAAAAAGGTTGAAAATCACTGATCTAGGGAATCTTGTTGCACTTCTTATATCTTGACAGATTCTGTGGTAGACGCTTTCTGCAAAGATCATGGCACATAGGTCAGGAATGACACTGGCCTTATTTTTGAGCAACGGGTTTTATAGTTATATTGCCTACATAGTGCTATAGCCTAGCTCTAAATGTTTGATTTCAGAAGTTGATAGCAGGTTTCTGGAATGAGATTTATCTTCAAACAGAAAGGCACATTAAATTGTTATCCTGAGTTATAGTTCTGTGGAGATATATTTGGGAGTAAACTATCCTGAAGTTGGTAGGGTTTATGAACCATTCCTATTAGTAAAAATCTTACTTTCCTTTATCTTACATTACTCTTCTTCTCAGAGAACAATCTTCAGACACAATTTCACATACCCAAAACATGTAATTCTTACTCCTGTAAAGATGTCTTCCCATAAAGTTTTTAATTTCCCCCCCTCCATACATCAAATGTTTATATCACCATAAACAAAGCGTAGTAAAAAAAATCACACAAAATACCTTGCTTTGAGTTCAGTCTAAATCATTTCTTATCAGTGTCTGCCAGTCTGAACTTCCTTTATCTTTTCACTCAACCCTCCTTTCCTTCCCTCTTTTCCTATCCCATCTAGTTTCTTTCTCTCCCCCTTCTCCACCCTCTATCTCCTACCTTCCTATTTCATCTTATTTCTTTACCCTTCCCTGAGTGAAATGTCTCTAATCCTAATAGTTGGTTATTGAAACAGACTGGCAGTTTCTTTCTGCATTCTTACAGTTTTGCCAAAGCTCATGTTATTATTTTCAATCTAACATTAGAATTAATCTTGGACCTTTATCAGTGCTGCCTCCCTAATATTCTCGTAACCTGGGTTAATCATAATACTTCTGATCCCCCCTTTTCTTTTTAATCTTTGTTCAATCTCTTTTCTAATTAAATTTCTTATCTAACCACACAAAATTTCATCCGTATTTTATAATATTCAGAATCTTTTTTATCTTTAATCTTCATTGTCAATCTATTCATTTCTGCACAATCGAGAATCTTCTTTAGCACTTCTCCTTCCGTTGGAACCACGTTCAATTTCTACTTTGGGGCTAAATATATATCTATGCACATTATTCATACATATAAACAACCAGATTCCTAAGAGAATTTTTCCTCATCTGAATGGATTTTTTTCTGGAAATCTTGATGCAAGGATGTTTTTGGATTTTTTTAAGGAATGACATTTTGGCAAAGTCATAGAATGCTAACCTACCAGAAAGTATATCGGCTGAGATGAGGAAAACATTAAGTGATTGGCGAGCTGATGACTTAAAACAAACTTCCTTGTAAGGCTACCAAAGAATAATCTAGTTCTTGATTTGTGGTTACAGAACCAAATGAGAGAAGATGCCTTCAAAATATACTACATTCTTGGAGACAGAATAGAAAAGATAATTCAGATACCCTAGTCCTAAATGCAAGCATTTGAAATAAAACCTCTCTAAAATGCTTTATACAGATGTTTTAGAAGCAGCTGCAGATCTGATAAATTAAAACAGCTTTCACCAGAAAAGGGTTCGGAGAGCTAAAGCTAACAATGCATTTGCTTGGAGAAAGGAACAATGTACATTTTTTATAAATCAATGAGGAAATATACCTTATCATTTCTACAATACTGCAAGCATGAATGTCCATGGATGAGCAATGAAATGTATATAACATTTACATACAGTAATGTGTACATAATCTTATGTACAATCTTTGTCTATATATTGTGTGTATGGGGATACATACGATATATAGACAAAGTGAACTCATCAAAAGAACTATGATATGTTTATTAACAATGATAATTATCATTCAGGCTACGCAAAAACTTCACATTTCATACAAATGTAGATAACGAAGCTCTAATAATTAAGAAATAACAGAACTTGAGAAAGAGAGCTTGTTGTGCCTAATAATAGAGCCAGCATTGGCTTAATACATTCTTCTCTGGACAATTTTCTGCTAGTACACCATCCCAAATGTTTTTCCTCTGCAGCATTTCAGGTAAATGTTTATCCTCACAAAGCCAGGGCTTATCTCTAAACAGCAGCAAGTGTGATTCACAAAAAAAAAAACAGCTAGAAACATTTCAGGAAGAGAACAAATGAAAGCAAATGTGTATACTGATTAAAATGCTGGAGTAAGAAGGGACAAAGGTTCAAGTCTACTCTCAACCTCAGATGCTCCTGAGGTGACCCTGGGTCAGTCACCATCTCTCAGATTGCTTTACTGGGCTACTGTTGTGTGAAAACTGGAGGAGTTGCCAGCTATATATCACCCTCGACTGTTAGAATATATGCTAGACAAATAATCTAATTAATAAAAGTGAATTGATACCTGCATCTGACATAGCAATTGAACTGATGCATGGGACAAAACAAAAAATGCATTGTATTTGCATTCATCATACTGGCATAATGCTCAGTAATCTCTCTTGCATTGTGAAGAATTAATGCACAGTCCTTACTAATATAAGATGCACAAGCTGTCAAAAAATGTTCATTCTCACCTTTTCCTCTTTCCCACACACAAGCAACTTTCCTGATTTCCTAATTTGCCCTTATTACATTTTTTAGTTTCAACTCTTCTCATTTCCAGATTACTGTACTATCCTCTTCCCTTACATGCAAGTCCTCCCTCCACCCGCCTTTCCTTCCAATTTTGTTCATACTGTTTACAGTATAAGATAAGAACACTTAAGAAAAATTAGTCAATACTGTTGAAAGGGGAAATGTCTCCCGCTACTTTGCCCCTTCTCCAAAGCACTTATTGTAGACCTCTCTCCCTCCCCACCCCATACTCTTGCATTTTCCCCTCCCCACTGGCTTCAAACCCTGCCCACTCACCCAGGATCCTCTGGCCTCATGGTGCTGCCCAAATGGCTCAAGTGGCTGCTGGCCCCCTGGTATGTTCCATCTTCAATGTTTGGCTGAGAGCAAAGGTTGCTGCTGCCTTGGAAAGTTCTGGGATTACTTGGCCCTGGTAGGTAACCCTCCAGGCAGCAATCATGCAAGCCCTGTGTTGAAAAGCTGGAGGGGTGTGGTTGCATAGGATATGCAGACCCTGAAGCATCGCAACTGAGAGCTCTGGCTGAAGTGATCCTGCTTTCAGATTGAAAGCCAGCTGAGTCTGGGACATACTTCCTGCTTGCAGAGCTCAAGGACATTTGCCAAAAGGAGAGAATTGCAGCACAGCCAAATTGGAGCATCAGAGACTTAGAGGCTCGGAATAACTGAGTTCACTAGGGAGCAAGAGCAGAACAGAAGGACCCAGCAGGACAGGAAGGGTGGGAGTGTAGTGGTGGAGTCCAAACTGAACTGTGGAAGACTGTGAATTGAAACAGAGTCACAGTTGGGAATCAAGGGCTGTTAAAAGGGGGGGGGGGGAAGAGATGCTGGTGATAGAAAACGGCACCAGAACATCTTTCTAACAGCATGTGGTCACAAAGGAAGATACGAGTGACAATAGGCTAGATGGGCATTAGCACCAGAGTTTCCTAGTCAAGTATGAAATATGGGGTAGAGATGGGAACCTTTTGGGGGGGCTGAAGGCTGCTAAGAAGAGAATTAGTGCTGGGTGGGCAGAATTTCTCGAGACAGACAGACAGATGTGGGGAATTGGGAGAAATTTTACATTTGTTTTAATTACTGTATTTACCCAAAATATTTAATCACTCGGCTGTTTCAAATCTTATTTGGGTTAAAGTGACATATAAATTACATGGTAAATAAATTACAGTAAATAAAAGGAAGACAGGGTTTCTCCTATTCAGTTATCTCTGAAGTGGGAATAATTGTTTTGTATTTGGAGAAATGAGGCACTCTTTAGTTTTTAACTAAAAACTAGCAGACTAGAAAAATTAAGGCCATGGATTTGGGGGGAGGTGGAGATAAGTCTATTAACGGCAGTGAGAGATTGTCTTATACACAATTCTAATCAATTACTAACCAAATTAATATTAATTTATCAAGTTGGAATATGGCTTTTGACCAGTGTTTATCCATGAATATGCTTGCATATGTGTATGTACATATAGATAAATACTGTATATCCCATTATATACACACACACCTACAGTTATTCATCATGTTTGGGAATCACAAATCCTTGTTGATTTACTGCAGATCAGTGCTGTATTACCAACAGAATTAAATAATTTGTCTTCCTCTGGTTAGCATGTAGGACAATAGAATAAGGGAAGAATATAAAATGGCAATCTTCCCTAAGATACTATGGTAATTTAATTTAAATAGGTAAATATCTTGATCCTGTTTCTAATATAGCTTGCATGACTTTTAAAAATGAGCATTAAATCTTAGGTAGATGCCTCAGTGTATTTGAAGACAAACAATACTTTATACAAAAAGTTATAATACTTCTCGGAGGATTGTTATTAGGGGAAAACAACATGAAGCCTTTTTTTAATTATTTGTTTCCTTAGCTCAAATTCTCATTTTTCTCCCCATACCTGCCCAAGATGCATCCTTGCCCATGTAAAATATAAGATTCCTTGTGAAAAGCTGTGTGGCCAGTTAAACCAGTTAAAGTTTGTCAGATAAATACAGATTTGGATTTGGGTCACTTCAACCTTTGGAGGTTCTGGCTCTACTGCTTGATTCTTATCATTTGTGGGCTGGCGTAAAGTCTATAAACTTAGATTGGAGCGTTTCTACAGGACTTTTAGTTTAGGTTAGTTGAAAACAATCTACAACAATCTTTTCAAGTAAGAGGGACAATAAAATTAGCATCATTTGCTCCACTGTGGAAGCAGTTTCAAGTTTAAAGGAGCCTTTTGTGTTCAGTACTGCCTTATTTATTTGTTTGTTTGTTCATTTGTTTATTTATTTAATTAATTTATATGCTGCTCACTCCAAATGGACTCTGAATGGATAACAACAGGTATAAAAACAATCTAAGTAAAAAAACAATTTAAAAACATCACTAAAATCACACGTTTTGTTGTGAGCCGCCCTGAGTCTTCGGAGAGGGGCGGCATACAAATCTAATAAATTATTATTATTATTATCATTATTATTATTATTATTATTTATTATAAAACCATACTTGCAACAATCAGTCTTAATTCCAGGCCTGCCGGAAAAGCCAGGTTTTAACAGTTTTACGGTAGGGAGGAGATAATGCAAATCTCTGGGGGCAGTTGATTCCATAGGGTCGGAGTGGCCACAGAGAAGGCTCTTCCCTGAGGTCCCACCAACTGACATTGTTTGGCAGACAGGACCTGGAGAAGGCCGACTCTGTGGGCCCTTACTGGCCGCAATGAAGTATGAGGGAGGAGGCAGTCCCGTAAATAGTCTATGTTTTCTAATGCAGGAGTCACCAAACTTTTGGATCTCAACGACCACAAAATTCATAATTTTAAATCCCACGGATCACTAATATAATCTGCCTAATGACCAGCTGGATGAGCATAGCTAGATGGTCATGGGACTGGGTGGGCGTGGTCAAATCAATGTCACTCACATCAAGGGACACCTTGCCAGCCTCTACTCTCCCCTTCACTCCACTCCTTGCCTACCCACTAGGGCTCCTTAGGGTCATAATAGGAAGCAGTTGCTGGAGCTAAGCAACCACCATGAGAGTTGGCCAAACAGCTGGCTCAGTTCAAATTGGATCTGACCAAGAAGGAGATTCAACAGAATCATCTTATTGAAGACTACAAGCATAGGCTTTCCAAGCAAAGGGAAGACCTGCAGAAGTGCAAGGTTAGGTACCGGCACCTGCAGGCTTAGTGGGCTGAGGTGGTCAGCCAGTTCCAGGCCATGAAGCAGTCCCACTGGAACAAGGCCCTCTGGCTCTTGGCCAATAGCAGCACTTCCCCCCAGCCTTCACCCAAAGTCCCACACCAGGAGGCTGAAACAGACACCAAGTCATAATTTCTGCCCCCCTCTGTGCAAAAAGACCCCAATGGGGCAGACTCTGCAGCAACATAAACATTCATTGCAAGTATCCAGCCCAGGGGCTGTAGTCTGAGGACCCCTGATTTAGTGCAATATAAAAAATGCAAATAATTTTTCTGCAGACCATCAAAATTTTCTCAAGGCATTCAGTGGTCCACGGACCACTGGTTGGAGACTGCTGCTCTAATGAAGTGGCGCCAATTTTAACCAATTATTATTATTTTATTATTATTTATTAGATTTGTATGTCGCCCTTCTCCGAAGGCTCACAACACAAAACATTACAAATCCAATGATTAAAACAATTTAAAACCCTTAGTATAAAAAACAACCATACATCTCATACAAACCATACATAAAACCGAAACGGCCCAGGGGAATCAATTTCCCCATGCCTGATGACAGAGGTGGGTTTTAAGGAGTTTACGAAAGGCAAGGAGGGTGGGGGCAATCCTGATCTCTGGGGAGAGTTAATTCCAGAGGGTCAGGGCTGCCACAGAGAAGGCTCTTCCCCTGGGTCCCACCAGACGACATTGTTTGGTCGACGGGACCCGAAGAAGGCCAACTCTTTGGGACCTAACCGGTCACTGGGATTTGTGCAGCAGAAGGCGGTCCCGGAGATATTCTGGTCCGATGCCATGAAGGGCTTTATAGGTCATAACCAACACTTTGAATTGTGACTGGAAACTGATTGGCAACCAATGCAGACTGTGGAGTGTTGGTGTAACATGCGCATACCTAGGGAAGCCCATGATTGCTCTCGCAGCTGCATTCTGCATGATCTGAAGTTTACGAACACTCTTCAAAGGTAGCCCCATGTAGAAAGCATTACAGTAGTCGAACCTCAAGGTGATGAGGGCATGACTGACTGTAAGCAGTGACTCCCGGTCCAGTTAGGGCCGCAACTGGTGCACCAGGCGAACCTGGGCAACGCCCTCCTTGCCACAGCGGAAAGATGGTTTTCTAATGTAAGCTGTGGCTCGAGGAGGACGCTCAAGTTGCGGACCCTCTCTGAGGGGATCAATAATTCCCCCCCCAGGGTTACGGATGGACAGATGGAATTGTCCTTGGGAGGCAAAACCCACAGCCACTCCATCTTATCAGGGTTGAGTTTGAGTCTGTTGACACCCATCCAGACCCTAACAGCCTCCAGGCACCGGCACATCACTTCTACTGCTTCGCTGACTGGACATGGGCTGGAGATGTACAACTGGGTATCATCAGCCTACTGATGATACCTCACCCCATGCCCCTGGATGATCTCACCCAGCGGTTTCATGTAGATATTAAATAGCAGGGGGGAGAGGACCGACCACTGTGGCACCCCACAAGGGAGAAACCTAGAGGGTGACCTCTGACCCCCGACTAACACCGACTGCAACTGACCAGAGATGTAGGAGGAGAACCACTGAAGAATAGTGCCTCCCACTCCCAACCCCTCCAGCCGGTGCAGAAGGATACCATGGTCGATGGTATTGAAAGCCGCTGAGAGGTCAAGAAGCTCCAGGACAGAGGATAAACCCCTGTCCCGGGTCCGCTGGAGATCATCCATTGTTGTGACCAAAGCAGTTTCCGTGCTGTAGCAGGGCCTGAAACCCGACTGTTGAGGGACTAGATAATCAGCTTCTTCCAAGGACCGCTGGAGCTGGAGTGCCACCACCTTCTCAACAACCTTCCCCATAAAGGGAAGGTTGAAGACTGGACTGATAGATGTTGAGAATGGCTGGGTCCAGGGAAGGCTTCTTGAGGAGGGTGTACACAAGTGCCTCCTTGTAGGGAGCCGGGAAGGACCCCCTCCCCAAAGAAGCATTGACAATCTCCTGGATCCAGCTCCGTGTCACCTCCCTGCTGGCCGAAACCAGCCAGGAGGGACATGGATCCAGTAAACAGGTGATGGAAGTCACAGCTCCAATGTCCTTGTCCACTTCATCAGGTGTCACCAGATCACACTCTTCCCAGACAGATGGACAAGTACAGGCCCCAGTCACCTCGACTGACTCATTGTCAGTCGACTCTGTTATCCAATCGGAGTCGAGGTCCGCCCGGATCCGAGCGACTTTATCAGCGAAAAATGTGTTAAAATCCTCGGCACTGCCCTGCAAGGGCTCCCCTACTCCCCTATGGTTAAGAAGGGAGCAGGTCACCCTAAACAGAGCGGCCGGGCGAGATTCCGCTGATGCAATCAAGGTGGCATGATACGCGCATCTTGCCACCTTGAGAGCCACTTTGTAAGTCTTAATATGAGCTCTTAAAGGTGTTCGATTGGATTTGGACTTACTCTTCCTCCATCGCTTCTCTAGACGTCTGTTCTGGCGTTTCAACTCCCGGAGCTCCTCGGTAAACCAAGGAGCTCTCCGGGGTCGACTCTAGTGCCACAGAGAGGTCACAATGGCGCAATCCGGTCAAGAGCCTCCGCTGCAGCCTTATTCCAGGCTACTGCGAGAGACTCTGCCGAACTGTGGACAAGTGCATCTGGAATAACCCCAAGCGCCCTTTGAAAGCCCTCTGGGTCCATCAGGCGTCTGGGGCGGAACCACCTAGTCCGTTCCGCCTCCCTGCAGGGAAGAATTGGGGTGCTGTAAGGAATTTAGATTGCTGCATGGGAGGCAGGAAGAAAATCAGTCATTATCCAGAATTCTCAAAACTTTGCCATTATCTGAGGATGCCCATCACTGATCCTATCCCTCTACAACAGCAACAGCATTGTTGAACATGGTGGAATAAGTTGTATGAATCCAGCTTGCAGGTATGCAGAATCACTTTCCTGAGTGTTGTTCAAATCTAGTACCCTTCATATGTGTTGGGTATACTGAAAGTTATAATGCCAGCACATTTGAAAGACATGAGGGGAAGCTATTTCTTCCTTTCTTAATTAATTAATTGAATTGGGTTTGTTGGTTGGTGTCAAGGACACTGGTATAGGGCAGATGAAAAGAGCATAGTCTTTTATGGGTCAGAGAGGGTCCACCCCAAAGTGCTTTCTGCTAACATCCCAGCTATGAATTTAACTTAGTAACAGCATCTGATTTACTGGGTCAACATTTTAAGCATCCCTGGGTGCCCTAAAACACCTGATATAGCATTGTTCCTGGGAAATTTGAAATAAAGAGCTGCCGAGTCAGCAGTTTAGACGGGAGAGATTAGCGCAGAAATATTGATGCTGGGTCTGTGTTTTTGGTTCTTTGGCATTTGAAAAGGGGAAAGAATCTAAAGCCAGAATTTTTTAAACACCTGGAAACAAAATGACACTGTCTTTGCTTAGGCAAGTGAGCAGGCAAACCTCTGGGGCTGTTTGGGAAAGCAACAGATTCCCGAATGATGAAATCAGAAATCCATGAATATCTGGATTAGGAACAGATCAATGAAGAATTTTTATGGAAGGTATCTATGATTTTTGGATTGTTTCACAATGGAAGATGAGTTTAGTTAGTAGCCCTTAGGGTTGAAGTGAGCAGGTTTTCCCCCCACAATATATAAAATTATTAATAGGAATCCTCTTCCCTCCTAATTTTTTTTGCCCCTTTTTCTAAGGTGAGCGGTCCACCTGGGAAATATTAAAAGCCTAGCCATAGAGTGGCAGAACAACTACCAAACCCAACACGCAGGCTTGCAGGATGCTGAAGATGGAGTGGGGAGGCTCACACTCAAATGCTGAGCCAGAAGCTTCTCGTGAGACTAATCAAGGTACAAAATAATAAAGCACTTTGTAAACTACAAATGCTGTGTCAACGATTCATAGAACTCAATCTGGAAGTAGTGGGCGCTCTTGTAATTAGTCCAATAACAGAAATTAAAAAATTGGCTGCCTCCTCCATATGTAAGTGAAAACAGAGCAGATACTATTTTGTTAGTCTTCTTTTGAAGCAAAGAAAGTGTTCCTTTTGCATTTTCTGAAACTACAGATGGGGAAGGAGAATAATTTTCCACTGCTATTACCAAAACTTTGTCTGAATTATTATTAGCTGTGGTCATAAATTAATAGATGGGCCAAAAACAAAAAAGGAAATGGTTAATACAAGACAATGATACCTGTAACTCTCGCAAATACATTTGAGTAGCAATTTTGGACCTGGCAAAATTTAAGCAGGAAGAGATAGAAAAAACTCAAGATAATAACTATGAATATGCAATTCAAAGCTGGATGCTTTTAAAAAAAACAAAAACAAATATCACCTATATACTGCATCACTTTATACATTCACACAGCACAGTGTAACTTGTGCTGTGATTCCCATATTTTAAGTAATCTTTTAATTACCCCATCAACTGCCATCTAATCCTTTGAGAAGCTACCGAAAAACTAGTGAAGTTAGCAATAAGATTTCTACTACCCCATTTTCCCCTGATACTAATCCCAATCGGGATTTTGAATGCATGGCAATAATAAGCCAAGTACTTATTTCAGGGTTCAAAAAAAATATAAGACAAGGTGTTATTTTCAGTGAAACACTGTGTTAGCAATAGCTAGTCTTGAATGCATTTACTTGCATTCTAACTTATTTCATAGGGTTTTGGGGAGGGTAAAAAAGTGAATATCTATTTGTGAAGAGCTCTGTTGCTTTGATCAGTTTAGGAGAAAGAGGAAATGGAAACTGGACCATGATCATTGTTCAGAAATGTTACTTATTTTTAGTTATTCTTCATTATAGCGTAAGATGTTTTAAGGAAAGGGAGCTGAAAGAAAAATAACCTTTCTCAGGAAACCAAAAAAAAAAAGCCTTACAATTCTATAGGCTTTAACTCATATGATAGGGTGAGCTCCGAACATTAGACCAATGTTAGACGAGATGGACCATGAGGTCTTTTTCTGCCGTCAATCTTCTATGTTTCTATGTTAAATTCATTATGTTTAAGACACTAGCCCGAGACTGCCATTTCACAGTAATAGTTAACTCACTAGTATTTAGGCTTTGAAAGAGATACATGTTTCTACTTTTTAAAATATTATTCATAATTAAATTTACGATACTTTTGAAGATTTAATATACCATAATCACCAGATTAGAAAGGATCTGAACCATACTGTGCAGTCCTATTTCGCAATATATATTTCCTTTCCGACCCCCTTCCCATGTTCACACAATTCACACTACCAGAGCAAACTAGATACATCACTCTATTACTCATGCAAACAGATCACATGAGATGACTCACAGGAGTGACCAAACTACATTCTCCAGGACTACAAGTAAGTGACCAGTTTCTCTAAATCCTTATTATAGGGTTATTTTTCAAGCATAAATCATCCTGCCAGAGAAATCCTACGCAAAGGTATTAAGCACAGTCCTGCTTTGCTCAGTGGGGGCATTCTGACAAGGAAATAGGTGTAGGCTTACAAACTTTCTTGAACATTGTATAGAAGTGTATCAACTCCATGGAATATCCCGATTCAACCTGTGGCTGTTTCAGATTTACTGAATTACTAAAATATACAAACAAATAGTAATTCCTGAACCTACTACACCAGGGGTGTCAAACTTAAGGGCTGGGGCCCAGATCTGGCTCACAGCTGCTTAGATCTGGCCTGTGGGGATGCCCTGAAAACAGCAAATGACTGGCCCACAGTGCCTCTGCAGGAAAACGGAGCTCAGGAGGGTTGCAGTAGGCCATTGTAAGGGCCGTGCATAGAGCTCGGTTTTCACTGGCAGAGGGTTGCAGGAGTCCGTCGAAGCTGGAAACAAAGCTTGAGAACCTGTTTTCATTGGCAGAGTGCTTGGGCCACTACAGGCACCACCAACACGAGTGACTTTGAGCTGACTGTGTCTATCCTGGCCACACCCACCCTGGCCCTCTGAGGTCAAACACAGCCCTCAAAGAAATCAAGTTTGACACCCCTGCAAAGACCTCCAGAATAAAAATCACACAATAGCTTTAAAATGCATTGGATAATGGGAACTGAAGTCCTACATATTTAGACGACACCATAGCAGGAAAAATACACTGCTCAAAAAAATAAATGGAACACTTAAACAACAGAATATAACTCCAAGTATTCAAAGAGAATATTTCATTCATTTAGATCTAGGATGTGTTATTTGAGTGTTCCCTTTATTTTTTTTAACCATATATATTAAAAGGAGTCTGAAGTTCAATACAAAAGAACTAATGGGGTCTGGATATGTGTATAATGGTATCATAAGAAAATAGTGACCTTTATGATATGCCATGCTAGCCTTCTTCAACGTGGTTCTCTTTAGAGATGTTGGAAGTGCAAATATCTAGAATTTGTCAGCGAGCATTCTGAAAGTTATAGTTCCAAAACATCAAGTTGGGGAAGGTGTCACAATTAACATTTACCATTTTTTTCCTGAATTATCAGCTGCATATCCACACATTTGTACTTTGCATACCACCCCAGATGGTCTAACTTTTGTGGATCATTCACTCACCTAGGGGCATCAAAGCTGTCATAGGAACCAACTGTGTAATGTCTGAAGAGTCGTTTGGCTTTATCGCTGCGGCTCTCTGAAAAGCAAAGTGGAGAGGAGTGGGATTAGAGCAGAGGGGCATAAAAAACCAAAGTAGCATTTTCTCTGGGTTCAGGACACTTTTCCTCCAGTAGCTGCTCACAGGCAGCACAGATTTAGGGCAGCTAATAGTGGCATAGTGAAAAAAGATGTCCATGGAAAAAGGTCATGTTAAAGAAAAGGAACAAAAGGAAATCAAATGCATACTTTCCAACTTTCCTGTAAGCTGCTGCATTTTCTCCCTAATAGTTATACAGTATTAGTTACCAGCACACATCTATATTTTGTAAGACATCATGGATGATTAGTATTAATGATAATGCATACTTGAATTTAAGCCAAAGTTCTTTTCTTGGGCTTTCTAAACCCTCTCCCATTGCATTGCTAATTTGCAGTTTCCTGCTAAAGTAGAAAACATAGGAAAATCATTATATAACTTCCAATACACTTAATATAATTTAATTCCTACACCCCTTTACACCAAAACCCTGCATGCTATGGTGTTGTACCACATGATTTTTGACAAACGTATATTTTTCTTTGATGTACGTTGAGAGCATATGCACCAAGACAAATTCCTTGTGTGTCCAATCACACTTGGCCAATAAAATTCTATTCTATTCTATATTCTATTGTATTCTATATTCTATTCTATTCTATTCTATTCTAACAATTCTGGACTTTGACTCTTGTCTATTCTTTTCAGAGTTCTCACTAACAGCTATTATTTATGATAAGAAAGTGTGTTCGGGTCTAAAATATGGAAGAACATATTCCCTGTGTTTTTAATCCACCAAAGAAAAGGAAAGAACCTAACACCAGCAAGAATAAAACTCCAAAAGGAGGACAAAAAGAGACACTGATTGATTGACATTGATTTATTTATGCACCTGTTGAGATAATGGCTATAAATTTAAAGAGAAATCTCTTTAAATTACTCAAGACAATGTGTTTAATTATATGTAGAAAACTACTCTTCTGGTTTTAAGTTAGCCTTCCCTGATCCCCCTTTTAAAATACTTTTTAAAAAATTCCAGCTTTATTTTATTTTTTATAAATATCTCGAGGTAGTAAACATACCTAATTCTTTTTCCCCCTTTTATTTTCCTCACAACAATTACTCTGTGAATTCAAATGGTCTTAGAGAATAATTGGGCTGACGTTAACTAGTGCTAAATTGGGACAAGAAATTCCTAAGTAGCATAATCATAGTCCCTGTTGACCAAGGATTGAAATCCCAACACATCCAGAGATGGCCACAAAGATCTATAAAAAGTGATCATGCAGAACTTTGAGGTCCCTAATTCTCCTCTTGCCTTCAGTTTCTTGATCCTTTAACTAGTCATTGAATGAGCACATCTCAAAATAGGGCAAGAACGGTAAGCCTATAACTTTCCAGATATTTTTATATAGAAGTTTCCATCACCAATAGCGTCTTGCTGGTCTGCTGAAAATTATGGTTCATGACACTGGAAGGGTCACAATTTCTCAACTTATCAAATAGAAGTTTATATAAATCACTCCCCCCTGCTACTATTAGTAATGCTTCATATGCATGTCTGAAATTATCCAGCTATGAAACGGCATCCTTTCTATAGTGAACCTTAAGGCACAATCTGTGTATAGGCTGTCATTTCACACACTGCAGCTGGTGTAGCTCAAGTGTTAAGTGTAATCACATATTGGACAAATACTGTGTATTTAGTATAACACCTTTTTTGTGGTTTTAAGTATTATCAGCAGATCCAGGCTGTGAAAATTCACTAATAAAATTACCATTGTCTGGATTACAATGAAATTTTATGAATGGGGAACAACAACTATATAGTAAAATAGTAAAATAATAAAAAATAGTAAATTATTTTTTATTAGATTTAAAAACAAAACTGAAGAAATATTTTGGTAGTATGAAGTGTTATGTATTGGAAGCTGATGTGGTTGTATGTGTTCTTATATTCGTAAAATGTTTGGGTGCATCTGACTGACAGAAACAATACTACTTTGTACTACAATAAGTAGGGCAGCATTCTTCAAGCAGAATGCAACACCACAAAAGATGTCCAATTGAAACCAATTTTTGTTCCTGTCTTCTTTCTTTTCACCAAGCTGCTATTATGGAAAAAAAGGAATCAGTTTCCGTTCTGTTAGGAACTGCTCATGTCAAATAACTCCTTTTATTTATTTATTTATTTATTTTTAAACAAAACCCAGCATTTTGAAAGCGAATCTATAGTGGAAAGATAAATAGATCTGAGCCAAACTACATTTTGCACATGTGTATTTCAGCATATTATAATGTACCCGTATGCTTTTCAGGTATCAGAAAGACATGTAACATCATAAATTCTGAAGGCTTTGGAGGGAATTAAATATTATTTTTGATTGGGTATTAGTGTTAATGCTAATTTAAGGTAACGGGTGGAGGGGAGGAGAGAAAGAATTAAATTAACAAAAAGAGGCCCTACTATGCAGCCTGGAGAATTCTGGGAGCTGAAGTCCACGGATCCATAACTGCCAGGGTTGAAAAATACTAATGTAATACCTTGCAATAAAGGCTGTTTTGCCATTTCTCTTCCCCCCATTTCTTTTTCTCCCCCACCCCCAAAATTGAAATATTCTGAGACACTTTCCTAACATAATACTTCCATGAAATGCAGCTCCGTTTTGATGTGTTATATTTTCAAAGGTATAAACCCGTTATGTAATAGATGCCCATTTTCCCCTACCACTGCCAAAGAAGTAAGCTATGTCAGGCATTTTCATTTTCTCCTTGAGATGGAATCTACTGGAAAAAAACCAAAACAAAACCAATCCCAGAATCTCTGATCAAGAGCCAAAGAAAATAAACATAATTGAGCAAACCTTTAAAAAAAAAAGTCTTTGCGACAACCCTCAAATTCTCATAGAAATGTGGAGTTGTGAGGAACACAGTTTGAAATTTCCAGGCTATGTTCTGATGTAATATTCATCACAAAAATATTTACAGAGGGGGGTGGCAAAATATATATTTTTCAGAGTGTATAAGACACACCCTCCCCCCTAAAAGTGGGTAGGAAAGTTGGTGCATCTTATACACCAAGTACAGCCATTTTTGGCCTTCCGAAGCCCCACCCCATGTCCCATTTTTGCAAAAAATGGGCCCGTTTTTCACAAAAATGGGTTGCACCAAGGGTTTGGAAGGTCTGCAGAATGTTCCTGGGGGCTAGCGTTTTTGCCTTTCCCCAGTCTGCAGGCTTCCCAAACTCTCTATGTGCCCTGTTTTTCACAAAAACGGGTGAAAAATGGGTCCATGTTTGTGAAAAGCGAGGTATAGAGTGCTCCTGGGGGCTGGGGAGGATAGTTTTTTTCCTATTTACCTCTTTGAAATCTTGGTGTGCCTTATACACTTTACAATTTTATAATCCAAAAAATATGGCAGTTCCAGAGTGGCAATGAGCGTGGGGAGGGGGGGAGGAGTGGGAGAGAAAAGGCTCCCTTTTCTATGAGTATTAAACCTAATCATAATCGAAGCAATTTCTAGGAATTGTGCTAATCTGCTTTCTCAAAATGATGAAAGTGTGTCTCCCTGTCATAGGTAAGAAATGGAGCAGTACTGGCAAAATGGCCTTTTGTACAAATAAAAAGTGAAAGTTCCAAGAGGCTATTATGTTCTTTTCTAAGTTACTCCATTCCACAACTTTAAATTATTAAAATCAATAGTCAGTGCCCACCAGACTTGTTAATTCACTTTTTCTTAGATTTTTCTTTCTTAAAAGCTTCTTATACGTTTACAAACTATGAGATTTTCCCTATTCTGTTGCTAGCTGCCCTTGGTACATGGGTGGTATATTCTTCCGACTATACAAAGGTTCCCTCTTGAATAATGTGAACTTGTCATTATGTCTAGTAAAAATGCCAAAAAAGTGTCATTGGAATGATAGGAAACTATTTAGCATAATAATGTTTTTGGATGGAACAAAGATTTATTCCATTTCATGAAAGGGAAACATATTTTCATTCATTGAAGAATTCAGAAACAGCAGAAAGTGAATTGCCATGGTTCTATGTGTGTGTGTGTGTGTCTGTGTGTGTGTGTCTGTGTGCGTGTGTGTGAGAGAGAGAGTGAGGGAGGGAGAGGGAGAGGGAGAGAGAGAGAGAAGGAGCATGAGAGAGAGAGAGAACAGTATACAAACAAAGGAATAGTTCAGGCTGCTGGTGATCACCTCCAAAATACTACATAGCTTGATCTTTACTGAAATCACATACTCCAGGCAGAACCTGCCCATTCAAACAATGCCTGTACAGAAAGATTGTTGAGAGTCATCATTCCTTGCAGAGTGTATGGGATTCAGAGGCAGGCATTCTCTGTGGAAGGTCCGTTCCTGTAGAACATCCTCCCATCAGACATGAGAACTAAACCTCCAATTTTAATATTCAGTTTTTTTAAAGAGTTTTTTCCCCCACCAGGGAATGAGGTGAGAGCAGATAAAACCACCTGAGTTTGTGATGAGTCTTTGTTGCCTTATATTGTATACTGGTATGACATTATGTAATACTTTAATTGCTGATTGGTTTTGTTTCTGACATATTAGTAAATTCTGATCATGTAGACGCAACATATTTCTATCTTCTGACTTAAGAGTCAGGTGACTGAAGCTGCATAAAAGAACCTGTAACAAATAAATAAAGGCATCATCTGGAATACCTACCTTGCTTCCCTTCCTGGGACTTGTTGGGCACTTCCTCCACGCAGTCTGAGGGGAACCAGCCTACACGACCCTTTACCTGTCCCTCCCAGAAGCCGCCTTCCCCAACACTCAGCACTGCAAAGGAGATAGGCATTGTTAGGGGCATAAAGAAACTAGGGATTGTATGAGGGTAGGCCAGCGGTTTTGTCATTTCCCTGTAGTCAGTTTGGTGCAAGAGCCTAGCCCAAATCTACACCTGGCAACATCTATCATCCTTAGATGAGCCACAGTCTTTTGGCTTAGATTTCCCTAGAAGATTATGTGCAGAATAACCAACTGAATTTAATTTGCTGCTTTTTTATTTTTTGTTAAGCACGGATTATTTTTGAAGCCTATACTAAAATCTTGCTTTGAGATTTCCCAGAGGTTTTCATATTCCAGCACTCTTTGTTGAACAACAATTCAACTGTGTTGAATCTTACTTGCCTCTTGATATAAGGATGCAGTCTCCCTCCATAACATAGAAAATCAAACCTTTAGTGGGTCAACGACCCATTAGCTCCATTTGCCAAGAAAAGGAAATGACTGATGAACTCAGCAGGTATGGCTGAGTGGTGGGAAGAGGATAGCATTGTGGCTCTTTCTCCTATTTGCTTTTTCAGATATTGTAGACATCCATCATCTTCCCCTTGCATTTTTAATTTTATTCTACAAAATAGCATAGGGGACTTGCAATAGTTTGCACTCGCGGGAGGGAAGAATGAGGAAAGGGTTAATTGCAACTAAAGCCTTCTGGTATTAAACTCACTCGTATATGGTCACTGCCATAATTGTATGATTCTAAATCTTTGTTTACATTTCCCTCAATTGGAAATAAATCAGGCAACAAAGAAAAGAACATCTCATGACACAAAACTATACCTGTTAAGATTCCTCCTTCTGTATATTACACCTGCAGGAAGCCTTTGGTCTTCGCATCTGATCATAACTCTATTTATTCTAGTGTACACGAAAACCTGAAATCAGGCCTCTTATTTTAGGACGTGTGGTATCCCGCTGCTCCAGTAATTTCATAGATTATCTGCATAACCATCAATTTAGGGACGAGCAAAGAGCACCAAATGGCTCTTAGCTAAACAAGAGAAGAAGCTGAATATTTGTAAAGGCAATCTGGCAGCTTACTAAGCAAAGAGCAGGAAAAAGAAAGGAGCTGAGAAAGATAAATAAATTTAGTTTCTGTAATATCTATTTTGGGTTTGATCCTCATCGTTACTATCATGTCAGCTTTTGTATCTGAAGAAACGCAATCATTCATAGAAAGCAAGTCTTCCATTCCTGATCTAGAGCAGTAGATTTCTGGCTTATATTTTTTAGTGTTCCATTCCTGATTTAGAGCAGTAGATTTCTGGCTTATATTTTTTTAATTGGAACCTCAGATTTACTGGACTTCACTGCAAAAGCCACAATCTTAAAATGAAAAAAGAGATATTCAATGAGCATAGATATTCAACTGGAACACAAATAAAAATGGAGCATGATTTTTCGGGGGATGGGGTAGCACTAGGCATGAGAAGTGCAACAAATATGATAAGCAATATATAGATATTTTTTAAAAAAAGAAAAGATATAAAGTGAAGTTGCTACATACTTTAGAGGCAGTATTCAAAGAATCAGTATATCAGAATTGGGGTTCATTATGCCATATTTAAGAATACCTTTCATTGAACATCAGTCTCTGCAAGTGAAAAGGCTGCCTTTTAATTTTTACTTTCAATGTTAAAGGCTAAAAAGAACCATGAAATTATTTTACCAGCCAAAACCTCAAGATTCAATTTTTGCATCACTATCTAAGTGATCAAGATTATGCAAAAACCCTCTGGTCTAAGACTCTAGAGATCTATTTTCAATTAGGTTAGAAAGTTCTGGGTTAAGAGGACAAATAATATGAGTTTGGATAACACAACTTCTCATATTTCATTAGAATAATGCAGATTATCCTTTTTTTCTATATCAAACACTTCCTCATTTTACAAAATTCTAATCCTGCTACTATTCTCTAGACACAGATACACACAAAGAAAAAAGCCATGAACCACTCACATGTAGCTGGCTGATACACACCAAGACATTGTAGACACCAACAAGGAACCATGTACACAAACACAAGCCAAGCCTCACAAATAGCCTGGCTTTTAAGCTGAGCCAAACACAAGGTTCTCAAAGCATGAAGTAGGAGGCAACCCCCCACCCAATTTAGAGAGGTCTAAAGTCCTTCCTCCCCTCAATCCCACCTCCATTTGTGTGTGTGTGTATCACTCTTTGTTTCCATGTTCTGTAAAGGATTAGGTATAGTTTTCCTTACATGGGTGGGATGAATTGTATGCATGTTTATCAAATGTGGAGCAACTTGTTTTTTGAATGTCCTCACTTTTATCTCCATTAAGTCACCTGACCTATTTCCCTTGGCAGAACATTTCTAGATGGTGAAAATCAATAAGGTTTGAAGGATTCAAAACAACTGAAAGGAATGGATTAAATATTCTTTCCTGCTGCCCTTCTCCGCACTTTAAAAAAAGTGAAGGAGATTTTGAGAGGTCAAGTCAAAGTGTCCTGGACACAGGAATCTTGCCCAGACATCACCCATCAGGTGATTCTCAAGAATCAGGTCTCCTAATTTTTTTAAAAAGGATCTTTCTTGGAGAGGACCAGGTTTCTTACTCCTTCAGTTCAAGAAGGCTCACTACAACAGAGTTTGAGAACCTCTGTGCTAAGCCGAATGATTTCTCCAAAGAAGCTGAACAATACTGTAGACTCATGAAGAATCCCTGGACAATCCAAGGGTGTGCACAAAGATCAACATACCCTTGATCTTCTCGCCCTTGCTGATGGAGAGCTCACCCTCACTCTGGGCCTGGTAGGGTTTCACAGCCATGAATGTGCGGCCAGGCACAGCCGAATAAAGTTTCCGTTTCACACCTCGACTACTCAGTGTATTGCTTCCAGCAGATTCTTTCTGGTAGCCACTGGAACTGCCAGGAGATGGAGGGAAAAAGAAGCCAATATAAAAACAATTACTGTATAATATAATGAATTACTTTGGACTCCTTTTCACTTTTACAGAGAAACTATATTTTCTGGCTTATTTTATTCTGTTCTTTTTCCTAATAGTTCTAATAGATGAAAAATTACATGTTAAATGAAAAAGGATGCAATTTTCATCTTTCCCTTAGTCTAAAATAAGTGCATTTTGAGTACCAGAATTGGGATTATGGTCTCTTTCCACATCTACTGTCAAAAAGACAAGGTGGTGGTTGCAGCAGGACAATGAACCCTTAGGTTTTTTTTGTAAATGATGATGATGATGTTCTGCCCCTCAGATAGGTGCATTTTTCTATTGATGAAGAATAGCAATAATACATATACTTAGATAGCACCCACAGTGTTTTACAGCACTTTCTGGGCAGTTCTTAATGTTAGCATATTTTCCCCAACATTCTGGGTCCTCATTTTACTAACCTTGAAAGGATGAAAGGCTGAGCCAACCTTGAGTTTCACCAGGATCGAGCTCCAGGCAGAAGGCAGGGTTTGCCTGCAATACTGTATTCTAATCACTGTATCACCAGGGTGTGTTCTGCACCTAAGTTCCTTGAAATGTTGCTGCACTACAACTCCTAGTAGACTTAGTCAACTTAGGAAGTAGTGAAAGATGTTAGAAATATAGTTCAGCAACATCTGGTGAGCTATATACAAGTAGTCCTTGATGGTTACATGGCCTAGAATTTTTTTTGTATTTTTTTTTATTTTATTAAAAAAAATAAATATAAAACTACAAAAGATTTTAAAAAAAACACGCAACAGCAAGGAAGATATTAAAATGCAAGATAAAAGAAAATGCAAGAACTAAACTAGACTATATACATATTATCACATCATTGCAATATTAATTTCCTATTCTTTACAAAACAGGGCAAAATATTTTTAAATTACTAAATATATTTTTAAATTACTAATCTATCAACTATATATTATATTAATGACAAAACATTTTATAGAAAAAACAATAATGATAAAAAAGACAAAGTGAAGTTTCAAAATCCTCTATTAAGAAACTATTGTAATCAGTTCATGGGAAATTTTCCATGGCATCTCAAATTATCCCAAAAATTAATATTCAAAGGCAACTGAAATAATCAAATAAATTAGTAACAAATATAAATAAGTTTTAGCTCAAGATGCTCTCTCTATTAAGAATTCAGGATCTTGGCTCTATGATAATTCTTTAATTTTTCTCTTGCAACACAACCTCTGAGAACAGTAAAAAAAATAAATTACATCACAACTTTTCCAAAGCAGCAGAGTTTTTTTGGTCACACTTCATCTTAGAGAATCTTTAGATTCCAATATTTGTGCATTTAACTTTCTTCAGACCAAGTCTTAAAGTCATGTGCTGGGTCCTCACTCTAAAAACTAGATGGAAAGAACCTATGAAAAATGTAGCTGGACCCAGAACTAAAAAGAATTCTCATTTTATTTCATTTCAATTCAATTAAGCAACTTTAAGTTGAATACTGTATACAGGTTCCCTTTTACTTAATAATTTCTTCCATTTGCCACATCAGTATTAACAATTTATGCTTCTCAGGGTGTTTAGGTGGAACATTTTGGTTTGGAACCCAGTTCCCTCCCCTTCTCCCCCCCAAATATCCTAAGAGCTGGCATTACCACTGTGGAAATGGTTCAGGAAAAAAAATCAGTCTTTCATTAGCAAAATAAGCAGGAAGAAATGAAACAGCTTAACACATTTTGAAGTAAATAATTACATGAAACAGGGATAAGCAAATGTTTTACAGAAAGAGAATACACTTTTTAAAAGCTATCTTATTTAGAAGTTTGAGATTTGTATTTTGTTTTAATTTTTATTGGGGGGGGGGATGTTGCACTTTTGAGGCAGTGAAATCCCAGGAAGTTAGGCTAGAATTTAGCTTTATTTTTATTGTTTGGGTCCCTCATTCAGCACAATAGGTATTGGAAGGTTATCATTGGTATTTGAGAATAAGGGCAAATCTGAATATAATTGGTATGATTTTTTAGGACATTTTTTTTTTGGTGGGGGGGAAGGTTTGCAGCAAAAGATGAGGCTGAGAAACAATGGCTTATGCTCCATGAATTTCCCACTCCCAATCGCTCTCTCTTAGAGGCAAGTACCACTTAAGATGATAAGCCCATGGTGAGTGGGTGATCTAATGTTTAATCCTTCTCTTCTTCTACCAGACCTATCAGATCATATCTGAAGCTTCCAAAATGGACCTCCAGTCTTACCTGGGTCGACCGCGCTGTTTTTTGGCCTCATCTGTGTGGCGTCCCCGTGATGGCGAGCGACTGCGAGCACCACGGGGACTGCTGGAGCTGCGCAGTGTTCCTGTGGTGATCTTCTGGCCCTGGACTGCTACTGTGGCAGGTGGGATAGATGGCTGGGCATAAAGCATCCAGTCTGGGAGGTTCATGCTGGTATCACTGTTGGCTCGCAGCAAAGTATGTGGCACTGTAAGGTTCTGAGGACCATCCCGGCGCCGGCTGGCATATTGGGGAGTCTCCTGGAACGGGACTAAAATGTACAGTAATGTTAGTAAAAAGTTAAACAGGAAAAACAGGGAGTGTAGATGATGGAGAATGATGATATTGTACTTTAAAATATGCAGAAAAATCCTCCTTTGAATCTGAGGAATCAAAGCAGGGCTTGAAAAGATTTCTGTTTTCATAGCTCAGGCTAAACTGCCTACCCTGATCCTTGCCTACCTGCTGATGAAGATATATGATACCCATTGGTTCAATTTGAATCCTTAGATACTTCTGGTTCTTGGCTTTGCTGAGAGAAGAAAGAAGGGGGCATTAGAGAAGAGTGTACAGTGGTTAGAATGCAGTACTGCAGGCGACTTCAGCAGACTGCTAGCTGCAGTTCAGCAGTTCAAATATCACCAGGCTCAAGGTTGACTCAGCCTTCCTTCCTTCTGAGGTGGGTAAAATGAGGATCCAGATTGTTGAGGGCAATATGCTGATGCGGTAAACTACTTAGAGAGGGATGTAAAGTACTGTGAAGTGGTATTTAAGTCTAAGTGGCATTGCTATTATAAAGGTAGCGCCTGACTTACAAATATGAAAGTGCTGAAAGTGGGAAACTTAAAGAATGTAAAAGGAAGACAAGCCAAGGGTAAAGGAGCCAAGGTGGCATAGCAGGTAGAGTGCAGTACTGCAGGCCACTAAAGCTGACTGTAGATCTGCAGGTCAGCAGTTCAAATCTCATCACCGGCTCAAGGTTAACTCAGCCTTCCCTCCTTCCGAGGTGGGTAAAATGAGGACCCGGATTGTGGGGGCAATATGCTGGCTCTGTTAAAAAGTGCTATTGCTATCATGTTGTAAGCCGCTCTGAGTCTAAGGAGAAGGGCGGCATAAAAATCAAATAAATAAATAAATAAATACAAAAATAAATAAATGTGTGATGTACTGCTTGCATAGTGTTGCCAGTCACAGGAGGAGGAACTGGTTAAATTCCAGCAGGAGGAGTTGACTGGAGGTTATGGATCTGGTAAATGTTTGAATAGGGTGTAGAATCCTCTTAAAGGGACCCAAAGCAGAGAAGAATTAATGCTAATTGGCTCTGATGTTGCATGTTGACAGTTCGGGTCGCCAGGGTGCTGAACCTTGGTTCTACAAGAAGCTAGGGAAAAAACGCTCAAAGACACTTTGAATTATTTGCTTGAGGAAAAAATGTCAGGAACAACAGTGCAGCAACTAGGAAGAAAGAGCTTTGGACTGAAACAATGCACCTTCTGAAATAAAAGCAGACTTTCTGTCACAGAGTCCAAAACATGTCAAATTCCTGTCAGCAAGAAGAGCTAAGTCACATACTAAAACCCCAGCAATACAAAACCCCGGTAATAAGTGAAATTCCTGGCTGCAGCCATCACATTTCTTATTATTCTCGTCTCCCTAGAGATAAGGCAGCAAAAGAAAGGAATGGTACAATCCATATTCCATTGTATTCATAAGAGCTTTTTAATTGTGTTTATTTATTGTGTTTCTTGCCTACTTTATTAACAAAAATAATCCAAACATTGCCATTTGGAATGAGACAATAATTTTTACAGGAAAAAAAGCAAAAAGCAAGCTAAACATCACTGGTACAAAATGCTTTAAGCTACGTTTAAATTGTTTCAGTTCTCAGGGTGACTTTCCCCATATCTATCCACAAAGAATTTGGAAATTATTAGTTTTGTCTAAATTCTGAAATGTTCGCTAGTAATCCTCAGCTTCTCTGGAGAACTACATGTTCAGGGTTTTTATTTGTATATGTAAGTTTGGAGATGTGATGGATCAATAGCTGTGATATGTACAAAAAGCAGGTAATTCTTGTTTAGCAACCACAATTGGAACCAGCAACTCAGTTGTTAGGCGAAGCAATCACTAAGTGAAACCACAACTGCATTTACGATCTCACTACAACTTTCAGAGACTGGATGTGAGGATTCTGTCAAATTACTTTTTCATCACTCTCATAAGTTGCTAAACAAGACTACCTGTACTTTTGTAGAGTGTTAGCATCAGTCTCCTTTCCTTAAATCAAACTTACCTACATCTGAATCTCGATGGCTTTTGATCAGCTCCCCCAACTCAAAATTTCCTGCAATGACTGCAACCTAAGATAGAAAGAAAATGTAACCGTGTCAACATAATCTTTCTTGCTCTACCTCTTTTTATATTTATTGGTAATGTGGAACTTGAAGTGCCAAGATGACTACCAACCTCCCTCCACAAACAGTACAATTTTTAAATCTCCTGAAATCTTGTTAGATTTCAATATTCTTGCCCAGGTATGAAAAGTGGCCTGAAAATGCTGCTGTCTTATCTCTACATACAGATAGTCCTTGATTTGTAACCACAATTGAACCGGAATATGCTTGTAAAGTCAGGTGACCATCTTGTTTAGCAACAGCAATCCCAACATCCCCTGTTGCTGTCATTAAGCAAATTCCATTGCCCATTAGACAAGGACACTCCCCAATCTAAGCCATTTTGAGTTTGGTTCCAACCAACTCAACATTTGGTAAGATAAGGGACTGCCTCCAACTCCCCCCATCTTCCTATCTTCCCCTCACCCCTGCTTCTTTTGGCCACCCTGCACTCTACCTTGGGGCTTCTTGGTGTGTTGTGACTGTAGGATTACAAGAAACCTGAGCACAATGCAAAGCCACATCCGCCTCTTGAAGTCTCAGCCACCCCAAGCAGTGAGATGCAAAGCCACTGTGCCCTGAGAAGCTCCAAAAGCCCTGTGCAAGTCCGCAGTAGCCTGGGAAGCTCCAACAGCCGCGGCCTGGGAAGCCAGCCAAAAACAAAGCAGCCCAGAAAGCTCCAGCAATATGGTGCAAAGCCATAGATATGCCAGGAAGACCCAGCCACCCCAGGCCAGAGACCCTTGTTGCTCTTCATTTTGAGATGCCGGCTAACCTTCTCTGTCTTCTTATTCCCACTGCAGATGAGGTGTGGAAAAGGTTTTGAATCTATACCTGGCAGCTGCTGGCCACATGCAGCCACGTTTTCCAGGTCTCACGAGGAAGCATCTGTATCTGATCTTGGGGAGAAAGCCTCATGTAACCAGCAGCTGCCTTGTGAAGAGCACAGGCTGGGCATGCTCACTCAGCACTGGGAGCAAGAAGATGGCAAAGGGCAGCTAGGGCAACAGGGTTCTAGAGTGCAGGGAGCCCAAATGGCATAGATGGGGGAAGAGATAAGTGGACAGGGAGAATTGAAGCCCAACTATGATCATAAGTGTGAGCAGACTATCAAGCATCTGAATTTTGATCACGTGACTCGAGGGTGTGTGTACGTAAATTCAGGGACCAGCCATAAAGTCCCTTTGTTCAGTGCTGGAATAACTTTGAATGGTTGTTGAAAGAATGTAACTCAAGGACTACCTGTATGAGAAATAGGTACTGAGAAATCCCTAAGAAACTGGGTATTTCTCAAAAGTGATCTTTAATTCAAGCTGGGAAAGATGACCATTCTGCTTCAACACATCTGACTAATACCAGATTGGCAAAGGCTGGCAAAATCAACATCCATGCTTACAAGGAAAGACTATATGCAGAATCTACCTTCTGATGTCTTCAATACCTTATTTTATTCCAATATCATCTGAGTCCGATGTTGAGCCAATGCTAGGGGGACATGAGTCGTTCTCAGTTTTGAAGATTTGAGACAAGGAGAGGATAGGGCTCTACTCCCTCCTCCCAATTATCTCCTATGTCATATAGGTGACGATACCCTGGGACTGCAGTACTAGTGACAACTTGGGGAGTTTAGTGCCAAGATCAAGAATTTATAGAAATTGGCAAGATATATGTTACAAATGTACCAATTTCCTCGAGAAAAAAATATGAACCAAAAATTGTACTGTGATGTCTGCAAAATTGAGACATAGGAGTCATGACACAATTACTCCTTTTCCTAAAGTATCAAATTAAATCTACAAACACCCACATTTAGAGGCTCTAATGCAGAAGCACTAGAAAAGAGGGAAGGTCAGGGGCTCTGCCCTATGATGCCTGGGATCAAACTGCCAACATGCTCTGCTCTTAATTCTCTCTTGGACTCAGCTCACTGCACACCTGGAAGGCAGTTTGACCATGGTTGTTCTTGATCTCTTTGTTAGCTCCTCGGTATAACAGGATTCGGGCACAGCTTTCCTGGGAAATAGAGAGGGGAGAAGAGAGAGGAAGAGAGCCCAAGAAGAAATACATAAGAGACAGCTTCCATGATTAGCAATTTCAGTGGACAGAGGGGAGAGTACAGTGTTCCCTTGATTTTCACGGGTTCGAACTTCGCAAATAGCCTATACCACAGTTTTTCAAAAAAGTATTAATTAAAAAATACTTTACGGGTTTTTTCCTATGCCATGGTTTTTTTCCATCCGATGATGTCATACGTCATTGCCAAACTAATAATTTTTGCAAATAAATAACAAAAAAAAAATATTGTTAACAAATAATTATGTTTATAAATATCAGGATCACTATTCAATGGTGAGTTCCAGTAATAATGGTGAGTAAATGGTTATTAAGGGAATGAGAAATAGTAATTTAGGGGTTTAAAGTGTTAAGGGATGGCTTGTGATACTGTCCATAGCCAAAAATGGTGTATTTACTTCCGCATCTCTACTTCGTGGAAATTCGACTTTCGCGGGCGGTCTCGGAATGCATCCCCCGCGGAAATTGAGGGAACACTGTATTATGAATGGATTTTTTAGAAATGGGGCTGACTTTGGGTGTTTTAAAATATTTCAGTGCAGATTAAGCCTGTACTTCTTAAATGTATATTACAATGATGGCGAACTTATGGCACTCATGCACAAATGGCATTTGGAGCCGTATTTGCCCATTGCACTAGCTTAGTTCCAGCACGCATGTACACTCTGGTCAGCTGATTTTCAGCTCATATAGAGGCCCTGGGAAAGTGTCTTCAGCTTCTACAGGGCCTCCAGTGGGAGGAACGGCATTTTCACTCTCCCTATGCTCTAGGGAAGCCCCTGGAGCATGGAGAGAGTGAAAAATGGGGCTACTGGGCCCACTGGAAGTCAGGAAATGAGCCCTTTCCAGCCTCCAATGGGCTTCAGGAGGGGCAAGCGAAGCCACTTTTACTCTCCCCAGACACTGGGTTAGGGTGTCGGTACTCACACAAGTGCAATAGTGTGTGCACACGCACTTTTGGCACCTGAGGGAAAAAAGGTTCGCCATCACTGATATATTATATGTATATTATGTTTCACTATACGTATATACTGTATAATATATTTTAATATAACACTATATTATACTATGCACTATACCAGGGATAGGCAAAGTTGGCTCTCCTATGACTTGTGGACTTCAACCCCCAGAATTCCTGAGGCAATGATGCTAGCTCAGGAATTCTGGGAGTTGAAGTCCACACATCATAGAAGAGTGAACTTTGCTTACCCCTGCACTACACTATACTATACTATATTAAACCATACCATACCACACATCCCCACCCCATCCCACCCTATACCATACATTATATACATCATACCACACCATTTTTCTCAGAACAAATTTTGAAGTTTGAATTTTTGGGGCCGCATTTGGTATTTTGAGAAAAATAAATGGCTGCCATGAGGAGGAATCACCCGTCACAAAATGGTTGCCATGGGGAGTGGTGCATAGCTCATCACAGTAGATTCAGTTCACAGAAAATAACAGTTAGGAAGCTGAAGGCACTGATTTCTGGTCAGACCCTATATTTTACTTCCTAAAAATGTCTCTTAGTCCATGTGGGTCCAAAGTTATTCAAGAAAAAACTCAGGAGGGAGTTGGGTTCCAATGCTTGTATGAATTAGTCCCCATTTAATGGAAATTAAAATTTAAAATGAGGCTGGCCAAATGAGAAGCTGAGCGTAAATGAAGTAGATTGATGATTTTGCCCCTTTTAACAATGGTAAATCCAAACAGATCAAATTATTCTTTTCTACCCCTCTTCCCTATTACACACCTTCAACCCCTGCAATATATGAGAATCTCTCATTATATATATAGGGCACAATATGACTTGAGCATTAAGATGATATTTGATCAAGATGTGCAAGATTTTGAAAGACACTGAAAATCACCTGTGTGTGAGCTGGGCAACTATAGATTTATTTATTAAATAAATAAATAAACACAATGTAAACAAGCAAAATGGTGGCTGTGCACATACAAAAAATAGGCATGATTTTCTTCTTATAATTGTGGCTTTCTTATTAACTTATTTGACAGTCCTTGTGAACAGCTCTCCCGGATTACAATTCTGGGCAGATCAGTATTTTTCAAAGCTGAAATCTGGAAAGAAAAGCTTCATTTGGGTGGAATGCAGTATTAATACTAATATTACTGGAATGCTTCCAAATTGACCTGGTGATCTTCAAGTTGCTTTCAATATCCTCACCTTCACAAATTGTAATGAAATATAGGAAGTGGAGTAGGGCAGAATCCTCTTTTTTATGTTCCTCTAAACCAGGGGTGTCAAACTCAACCATGCCATAGGCCGGATTGTGAAATATCTCACTGTTTTTTACATTTGCAGAACCAGGGTGGTGTGTGGCCTGTGTGTGATGTATGCAGCCCGCTAGTTTGAGAGGCCTGCTCTAAATAGTGCTTCTCAACTTGGCAGTTTTAACATTAGTGGACTTCAACTCCCAGCATCCCCCAGCAAGCATACCACATATCTTAAAGTTTCTCATATCTTAACGTTGCCAAATTGAGAAACACAGCCCTAAAACATAATTGTAAATCGCTCTTTCCTGTTTAGTTAAAGGAAATTTCTCATGTTATCAAATTCCAGAATAAACCATTTCTACAGGAATAGATTCTTGGCTTTACTGGCATGACTTTTTAATATTTGAAGATGTTTTGCAAATTTGGGGTTTGTACACATTTAAAATGGGATCTATTCGGTGTAGTGGTTAAGGCTGAGTGAGGTTAAGGTTGACTCAGTCTTCCGAGGTGGATAAAATGAGGACCCCGATTGTTGGGGGCAAAATGCTGACTTTGTAAACTGCTTAGAGAGGGCTGCAAAAGCACTATCAAATGATTTATTTATTTTTATTTATTTTATTGATTGATTAATTTTCTCCAATACACAATGAGGGTTTTAGTGGGTATGCACATGGTAAAATACATAATGAAGGTTATAGAGAATATACTCATAGTAAAATATATCTAAGAAAGAAGAGAAGAGAAGATATAGGAATAAAACATATCAATGAAAGAATAGAAGAAGAGATATACATGTATATATATATGTATAGAATAGAAGAAGAGAATAGAAGAAGATATATATATGTATGTATCACATATATATATCTTCTTCTATTCTTTCATTGATATGTTTTATTCCTATATCTTCTCTTCTATTCTTTCTTATATATATATTACTATGAGTATATCCTCTATAACCTTCATTATGTATTTTACCATGTGTATACCCACTAAAACCCTCATTGTGTATTATTGCTAAGGCACTGGACTAGAAACCAGAACACTGTGAGTTCTATCCTGCCTTAGCCACAAAGCCAACTTAGACCAGTTAGTTCCACTTAGCCTACGAAAGAGGCAATGACCATCTCCTTGCCAATAAACTATAGGGATTGTCCAAACAAACTCTGAGAATTGGATACAACTAAATGGAAGATAGATAGATAGATAGATAGATAGATAGATAGATAGATAGATAGATAGACGGATAGATAGATAGATAGATAGATAAATTAATATACTTTTCCATCTAACAGCAAAAAATCCCAAAGAAAGCAAATTGAGATTTCTAACCTAGGCCCAGATAAATCATGTTCTTTAGATCAGTGGCCTACAACCTTAAACATTCAAAGAGTCATTTGGACCCATTTTGCACAGAAAAAAAAGGAACATCGGGAATCCAATAATTTAACAACCAGTGTGATTGCCTGGGTGTGCCTAACCCGATGTCATTTATTCCCCCCCAGTCACGATCCCCCCAGCCATGCCTATTCAGCCTCCCCCCCCCCTGTCTTGCTCTGTGTTTCTATCTCTCACTCTCACTCTCTGTCTCTTATTTCTCTTTGTCTCTCTGATGCTGCTGCTATTGCCAGGGGCAAATGAGGCAGGGTTGCATTGTGGTTCTGTGTTGTAATTGGCTCCAGGAAGAAGAGAGGACCCCATCTCCCCCAATGTAAAAAGAACTAAATTTCACTGTGCTGTGCAAGCTGCTACGAGAGCAGTGGGCAGGCCATAGAGGAAGCTCTGAGCCCAAAGCAGCGGTAGGCGAGGGCTACCTTGAGCACAAACGTACCACAACGAAAGCAGAATGCTGTTGTCACACAAGTACAGGGGTGCTTCGCTCCCACTGTGGAATACGGAGGGAGCCTCCCTTCCCCGCTGTCATCTTTACCTTCTCAGGCCAGGTGAGGAAAGACTGGGAGAGGAGAGGCTGGCCAGTTGTGGGATCAGCCACCAGGGAACCACAGCAGAGGGCCAAAGAGACACGTGGCTCTGGAGCTGCGGGTTGGTGACTCTTGCTTTAGATTAGTGATGGCGAACATTTTCCCCCTTGGATGCCGAAAGCATGTGCATACATGCACACGCTCATTATTCAATTTCCCCACATGCCCCACACCCTTGCACATGTATGCATGAACCCCCTGGGGCTGCCCCACTTGCTGCGCATGTGTGGACAACCACCCCTCTTCCCTGCTCCCCCGGTAGGCCTGTTTTTTAACCCTCCCCAGGCTCCAGAGGTTTCCCTAGAACCTGAGGAGGGCAAAAATAACTTCCATGCCCCCCTTGGAAGCCCTCCGGAGGCAAAAAAAAACTCCCTCCCAGAGCCTCCGCATGAGCCGAAAATCAGCTGGCCAGCACGCACATACGCGCTGTAGCTGAGCTCGGGCAATGGCTCGCGTGCTGGCAGATATGGCTCCGTGTGCCACCTGTGGCACACGTGCCATAGGTTTGCCATCATGGCTTTAGATGATGAATGGAAGATGCTGGTGGCTAGAAAAGAAATTCACATAGTTTCTGCCATCTGTCTGATAAATTAACTAATTAAAATATTTCTAAAACTTTGGAATAAAGAAAATGGTATGCCATGAACTGCACTGCTAATGATATCAACATCTATCATGAAAGTTCCTGTATTGTTATTTTTATAACTATGTGCTATGTGAAATGCTGCCCTGATACAAATGATAATACCTAACTATAAGAGGACATATATTATAACCATTCTTTATAAACTATGCCTAGAATGAAAGGGTGGCTTAATTCTATACTGTCTGACATATAAAAACCTCCAGTTTAGCACATTTATTTGGAAGGAAAAGGAAGCAAATGAGAGGAGGGAGGAGAGGAGGAGGAGAAACAGATTTTCAAATAACGGTAATAAAGTCAATCTAATTTAGTTGGTTGCACTTCACAATATATGAAGAGTTATTTGCAAAAAAGATGGGCTACAGGAATGCTAGTTTCTTGCAAAATAGTTCTGGTCACCTTTTGTATAATTCCAAAGACAATGGACCAGCGATGGCGAACCTTTTTTTGGTTCGCATACCAAAAGGGATGTGTGGGAAGGCTAACATGCGTGCACATGTCCACACCCCTGTCCTCCACATGCATGTGCATCAGCCATGTGCTGCCCTTACACATGTGCACAGCCCCCACCCCTGTGCATGTGCACAGGCCTCACTGAAGCCTGGGATGTGAAAAAATAGACAAATGAGAAAGCTAAAAGTTTGGAAAATACACCTCCGGTTTGCCTATTGTGCTGGGTTTTTTGCACTCTGGAGGGTTCAGAGAAGCTTCCTGAAGCCCTAGACTGCAAAGAACAGCCCAACAGGCAAACCAGAAGTTCAGAAAGCACACTTCTAGTTTGCCTTTGCACTGTTTTTTGCACTCCAGGGCTTCAGAGAGCTTCCCTGAACTCTCCAGAGTGCAAAAAACAGTCCAACAGACAAACCACAAGTTTGGAAAATTCACTTCCGGTTTGCCTGTTGGGCTGTTTTCTGCACTCTGGGGCTTCAGGAAGGTTCTTTAAGCCCTCCAGAGGATAAAAACAGCACAATGGGCAAACCGGAAGTGCGTTTTCCAAACTTCCGGTTTGTTCACTGGGCGTTGTTTTTTTTTTTGCATTCTGGGGCTTCGGGCAACCTTCAATGAAGTGTCCGGAGGATGAAATGGCCTTTCCTAAGGCCAAAAATCAGCTGGCCAGTGTGCATATGCAACCTCTCGCATGGTCTCTGATATGGCTATGCGTCCCAGCTGATGCATGCGTGCCATAGGTTCACCATCATGGCAATAGACTAAGTGAATCTAGAAATTTATGGGGGTTTGAGGACAACGACAGCTAGCCTTCTACCCGAGATAAAATGTAGGCTGGATCCATAGTAAAAATAAGCTATCTATTTGATACAGGTGGTCACCTAGCCTTTCAAATTTTAAACAAAATAAAGGGTTTCAACTTCACAATAGTTTTAATCTTCCATGAGATAAAATTGTCTCAGACAATTAGATAACCATTTGTGTGAAATGATTTACTAGCTAAAGCGTAAGCAGGGTTTTGGACTAGAAGATCTCCAATGTCCCTTCTAACTCTAGTATTCTGTTTATTTGGGGCAGGATGTAGGAGATTTTCCTAGCACCATGATGGCGAATCTCTGACACATGTGCCACAGTTGGCACACAGAGAGCCCTATCGGAGGGCACGAGAGACTTTGCCATGTTTCAGCTCCAGCGCATGTTGATTTTCGACCTTGGGAAAGGCAAAATAAATCCCCCTACAGACAAACCGGAAGTTCGGAAAAATGCACTTCCGGTTTGCTGTTGTGCTGCTTTTTGCACTCTGGAGGGTTCGGGGAAGTGTGGGTATGTCTGTGGCTCGAATGGGAATGAGTGATTTTTAAATGTTATTAGGATTTTTATAGCAATTAGTTAAATTAATTGGATTTTAGATATTTATATTGTATTTTGCCTTTTGATATGTTGTAAGCCGCTCCGAGTCTTTGGAGAGGGGCGGCATATAAATTCAATTAATAAATAAATAATAAATAAGTTGTACAATTGGGGAAATGTGTGTGTGTGTGTCTCTCTGTGTGTAACATATTTCTGCTGATAATGAAAATGAAGGGAGACAGGTATAGGTTGATTTCAAGCTATTTAGCTCTCATCAGCTAGCCATACCCTTACTGGGATTTGAACCTCTAAACCACAGGTTCTCCTCCCATATCAGCTTGTACCAGGGAAGAGTTATATATGGTGCCTTTTTTATTTATTTTTATTTTTTAATGCATTTTCCATGATTTGCAGTTTCAGAATACTCTTCAAAGGTAGTCCCATGTAGAGAGCATTGCAGTAGTCGAACCCCATGGTGATAAGGGCATGAGTGAATTTATCTACCATGTTTCCCTGAAAATAAGACCCTGTTTTACTTTTTGTTGAAGCCTGAAATAAGCGCTTGGCCTTATTGCCATGCACACAAAAGCCCGATTGGCCTTATTATCAGGGGATGTCTTATTTTGGGGAAAACAGGGTACTATTCACAGCCACATTTTTGCAATTTGGTGACAGAGCATATATATATTTAAACCAACTGAAATATTAAACCCATTATTAGTTTAGATATAAGGAATTAAATTGGCAAAGTGAAGTGCAAATATATACCTAGGGTAATGAACGATGCGGGTATCAGTACCACTAGAAACACTGGGAAATATACGAAGGCTAAAAATACTTGTATCGAGAACAGCAGAATCTTGCAAATTTACTTCTATTTTTCCTTTCCCATTTCTTATACCCTCTGAATTAGGGAGACAATAACATTGGAGACACTGACATTAGGACGACCTACTTGTCAATATTATCTCCAGAACATTGCTTTAGCCATTTTTGCCTAGATAATGGTTCTATCATATATCACTGTCAAGATCATCATCCTTACGCTCTACAACAGGAGTCCTCAGCAGGAGTCCAGACTTCCAGATGCTTTAAATCACTTTATTGATTAATGTTGGAGTGTAAAAATTAATCATTCTTACCTTGTTGTAGAGTGCACAGATGTGCAATGCTGTATTCCCGGACGCGTTCTGTGCACCTGGCTCAGCACCGTAAAAGAGCAGGTGTTCCAAATGCTGGGAGTTTCCATGTTGGCAGGCCTGGTACGTGGAGAAGCAGAGGTCAGGAATGGAGGGTAGGGCTAGATGGATAGGTGCAAGTCACAGCCACCCCCCTCAATCTTTAGACTTCAAGACAACCCTAGCAGGAAATGGCATAAGATGGGTGGCTAGTTCCCTTGCCCACACAATTGAGTCACCACGCATAGAGATTTGGGATGGACGGATTTTGACTGGTATGAAGGACCTCACCTGGTGTATTTCTTGCCAGCCATTCTCATCAGTGGTGCCAATGTAGGCTCGATTATACAGCAGAAGTTCACAGCAGTGTGGGTCACCACCAACCATAGCTGTATGGTAGAGTGGGGTCAGCCCACGACGGTCCTTATAATTGGGGGAGCCACCCAGGTCCAAGAGCGCCTGTATAAGCCAGAGAGAAAAATATAGCTGAGCAATGGCAGCATAAGTCCAACATTACTCCCTATCCTAGTGAAATCAAACTTGCTCTATGGTAATTTTGGAGGCATCAAGTAACATTAGTGGTAACAAATAGACCCAGCCATGTTTCTCTTACTTTTATTTTTAAAATCTGTTATTTCAGATGCCTTCAGAAATTCTGGGTGCTTCAACATTAAGAAAAGATTGGACAACAGTTTATCCGAAATGGTACAATATTTCCTGTTTGAGCAGGGGTGTGTGCTTGTGTATGTGAACTAGAAGACCTCCAACACCCCTTTCAACTCTGTAATTCTATTAACTCTTTTTTCTTTTGTGAAGGACACCTGGATGTAATCAAAAGTTTGCTTCCTAGGGTGCCTTTTGAAAAATGAGTTATTATCTCAGCTATAGGCTTCTCTATCATTTCTCCAAAATTGCAATACATAGTTTCCTCTTCCCCAAGTATATTAAACCCAGAACTTCTTGAATATTATCTCAGGCATTCTGAAATTCTTGCCAAATATGTTCTATGAATGTATTGATGAAAAAATTACACACCCCTTCTCTGTATTAGAAGATCCCATTACCCTGGATGATTAATATTTGTTTTTTATCTTTATTTTGGGTGTTATCATAGAGAAATTGGTAGGTAAGTAGGTAGGTAGATAAAAAGAATGATGGATAGATAGATAGATAGATAGATAGATAGATAGATAGATAGATAGATAGATAGATTAGATAGACAGACAGACAGACAGACAGACAGATTAGATTAGATAGATAGGGATAGAGATTATAAAATGTCAATAGGCAGAAAAAGGCTGGTTTGGAACTTTATGTGCTCCTTTCAACCTTGCCATATGTGTGTGTATATGTGGGCTATCTATCTATCTATCTATCTATCTATCTATCTATCTATCTATCTATCTATCTATCTATCTATCTAATAAAATGTACACTATTAGTCAACTATGCCAGAAGGCAGAAGGCTGGTTTGGATCTCTATGTGCTCCTTTCACCCTTGCCATATGTGTGTGTATATGTGTGCTATCTATCTATCTATCTATCTATCTATCTATCTATCTATCTATCTATCTATCTATCTAATAAAATGTACACTATTAGTCAACTATGCCAGAAGTCAGAAGGCTGGTTTGGATCTCTATGTGCTCCTTTCACCCTTGCCATATGTGTGTGTATATGTGTGCTATCTATCTATCTATCTATCTATCTATCTATCTATCTATCTATCTATCTATCTATCTATCTATCTATCTATCTATCTATCATAATCTCCAAGCACAAGCTAGCATCTGACTTTACCATGAGGGCCGAATAGTGGTGAGAACAGACAGCTCTGTGAAGTGCTGTGGCTCCATCTCTTGCCCGGAAATCTATGTGGGCACCGCCAAGGCACAGTAGCCGGATCACGTCAATGGTCCCATCTAATTGGGCAGCCAATGTCAAAGGTGTTTCTGCGGAGAAAACCTTGCATTATTACTATTACAACATATTACATATGTTGTGTAGTGGGCATCCAAAGTTATTCTTCCCTCCCTCTTTGTGTCTCCCAGATGGCACTTACCACCAGTATCAGAATCATGATAGTTTGGATCCAGCCCTTTGTCCAAGAGCCGTGCCACTTTTTCAGCTGCTCCATGTTGTACATATTCCAGGAACTTCTTCAAACCCGTCTGGGGAAAGATTTGTCAAGGGTAACCAAGGAGGATTGAGGAAGAGATGGGATAGAAAAAGTGCAGTGTAGGTTTAAAAGAGGACTAAACCTGAGCTTGACCAAAATCTCAAGCCATTCATAACTTCTTGATGCTGAATGAATTTTAGTTCAAACAAAGAACTCACCCACCCACCCATGTTACAGCAATTGTCTTCAATTATTGTCTTCATTTTACCTTTTACACTAATTATGTGTTTATTCATTTGCCTCCAAAATTTACTTACTAACGTATTAAAATTTGCCTTAAAATTACTAAAGGTTGAGCTGTCCCTGGTGCTCTCTGAGTTTGCTTGTTATTTTGCAGACCTTTCATTAAACTAACTAGGTAACATTTTTGTTCTCTTTTGGACCAGCTGATTGCCTATTTCGCATTGTCTATAGATGTTGTTAATGTCTATAGGTCTATTGATTTCCTGCCATTTTTGGACTTGGCCTGGTCTAGGATAGTCACATTTTCTCAATTGTAACTATGGTTTAAGGTTTAACTCCTTTATTTTGGAATGTTCTAAGATGGTGCATCTTAGAACATCTGCCAGCTGGTTTTCTTCTTTTTTTTAAGTCTTATTAATGCAAGCATGTCAATAAGGTGACCAAGCAACCAGCCTGATCTTTTATTCTGATTAGTCTGCTAGGAGGTTAGTACCTCTTAAAAGGAATAGGGAAGATTAAAAGGAGTAGTGGAGCTCTTATACTTTGTCTTATTTACATGATAGGGACCTAAAACGGCAGGTCAACTCTGTATATTGGATGATAATACAAAAAATTGGGATTTTCACAGCCAGTTTAGATTCTTTCCACAGACTGAATTTTTTATTCTTTCCATAGAGCTTTAGAAAATTATTTTCTCTCTTTTCTCACCTTCGTGTGGAGTTTTGCTAGCTGCTTCTCATCAAGGTTGGTTTGCTTGTATACTCGTGTCTTGTAGCGGAACTGCAAAAAAAAGATGGCAATAACAGAGAATGGGGAAGTGGGGCATTGACTGCAGCTGTATATAGCACATACATTTGGAGCCTCAGGAAAAACATGAATGAACATAAATAAACATAAATAAAGTGACGGTTTCTTTCTCCCACACAGATGCTACCCATTCAGGGCTTGTTTGAAGGCTAGTATCTAATTCTAGTATCTAATTCAACTGAATGGCATAATTCTGCAAATTTAAAACAAATAATGGATTCCCTCTTTGGCACCCTACAGCATCACTTTTTTTACAAGACAGCAGATGCAAAAAGCTTGATGCATTGTTTACAGGTGTGTAATCACAGTCGTTGCCTAAACATTTCCAGAATCCCCGTAAGCATCTGTTTGACTTGGGCAGTTGCCACTCTTCTTCCCTACCCTGACGCTCTCCCTCCATACATTAATTTTCTTGGAGTGACACACTTAATTGGCATCAAATCATCAGGTCCATTTTCTAATTGTCAGTGATACCCAATAATTAGTACTACCCTGAGGCAAAAAAATCAAAGGCACAGTTGGATCCAGCAGGTTTGAGCTATTGGCTACAGATCCCTCCAGTATTTCTTGACAATATGAAATAGTGCAGAGGACTCTTCATTCATAGCTCTACCTAAATCTGAAGCCATTCTTGGTTCTTTTAGTTCATAGTTGCACTACTTGTAGGTTGCATATAACTTCCGGTACATGTTTTGCAGTCCCCTAAATTACCTCTACCACATTAATCCCAGAACTAGCCTGCTTTTGGGATTGGCGGGGAGGGAAGAAATTGAATAGTTTTTGTTATTGATTCCTTAAGCTTTTTCAATCTATTTCATCCCTTTAGCCATCAGTGATAACCTCCCATCCAATAAAATTATTTTTTCAGTTATGGGGTTTACCCACCAGAAAGAGGCATCTGCAGGGAAGGTCAAGAGTGGGCAAATGACAAAAGGAACGTCGTACTAATCTGATGCAAGTTGCACTGCACCCCTGTGATTTAGTTAAAACTTAAACAAAATTAATGACTGCATGTTGCTGAATGCTGCAGGATGAAATGTGTGAGAAATACTGAATTCAGAACACTATATGGGCTTTTAGCATTTATGCACACATTTCCGTGAGTGCCTATGGATATTTATTTTTTATTTTATTTGTTTATTTGTCCAATACACAATACATATAGAGGAGAATAGACATTGATAAGACGGAGTGGCTGTGGGTTTTGCCTCCCAAGGACAATTCCATCTGTCCATCCATTACTCTGGGGGAGGGGGAATCACTGACCCCCTCAGAGAGGGTCCGCAACTTGGGAGTCCTCCTCAATCCACAGCTCACATTAGAGAAACATCTTTCAGCTGTGGCGAGGGGGGCGTTTGCCCAGGTTCGGCTGGTGCATCAGTTGTGGCCCTATTTGGATTGGGAATCGCTGCTCACAGTCACTCATGCCCTCATCACTTCGAGGTTCGACTACTGTAATGCTCTCTACATGGGGCTACCTTTGAAAAGCGTTCGGAAACTTCAGATCGTGCAGAATGCAGCTGCGAGAGCAACCATGGGCTTTCCCAAATATGTCCATTTACACCAACACTCTGCAGTCTGCATTGGTTGCCGATCAGTTTCCAGTCACAATTCAAAGTGTTGGTTATGACCTATAAAGCCCTTCATGGCACCGGACCAGATTATCTCCGGGACCGCCTTCTGCTGCACGAATCCCAGTGACCAGTTAGGTCCCACAGAGTGGGCCTTCTCCGGGTCCCGTCAACTAAACAATGTCATTTGGCAGGACCAGGGAAAGAGCCTTCTCTGTGGTGGCCCTGGCCCTCTGGAACCAACTCCCCACCCTCCTCGCCTTTCATAAGCTTCTTAAAACCCATCTTTGCTGTCAGGCATGGAGGAACTGAGATACTCTTTCCCCCTAGGTCTTTACAATTTATGCATGGTATGTTTGTATGTATGTTTGGTTTTATAATAAGGGTTTTTTTAGTTGTTTTAATATTGGATTGTTACATGCTGTTTTTTATCACTGTTGTTAGCTGCCCCGAGTCTACGGAGAGGGGCGGCATACAAATCCAATAAATAATAATAATAATAATAATAATAATAATAATAATAATAATGAGGTAATATATATAAAGAAAAATATAAAATAGAGGAGAAGATATATGAAAGGAAGAAAATATATATGATATATGAGATAAAGGAAAGACAATTGGACAGGGGACGAAAGGCACACTAGTGCACTTATGTACGCCCCTTACTGACCTCTTAGCAACCTGGAGAGGTCAATTGTGGATAGTCTAAGGGAGAAATGTTGGGGGTTAGGGGTTGACACTATTGAGTCTGGTAATGAGTTCCACGCTTCGACAACTCGATTGTTAAAGTCATATTTTTTACAGGATAGGAAAAAGAATGTCCAGTTTCACATCCTCCGAGCATTACAGCTTTAATTTCCATAGATCTGAAAGAAATGCATCATCTTTGAATATTCATATGATTCAGTACCTCCCACTCTTCAAGAAATGACTCAAGACAAATCTGCATTTCCAGACGTTAGCTAATTTATCATTTTTCCTCTGTTGCCTTACCTTATCCTTCCCACTTTCCTGCACTTCATGCATCTGATTAATCATATTGCAAGTTTACGGGCAAGGCTTCCTTACCGTTAATCTGATTATTACCAGCCCTTCAATCTCATTGAAGGTTTTAACTGGACTTAAGCATGACTAACTTCTAGATTCAAACTGTTATAGGCTGTATTTCACTGTAGCTTAATAGAAGGCAGTTACAGTTCTGGAAAGAAACACATCCAACTTTCATCATTCCCCTATAATTCCATAATTTTTCAAAACCCACATTGTAGGATCAGTTTCTTTGTGGACCCAAGGATTGTTAGGAAAATGGACACATAATCTTAGAAGTCTAACAAAACTTAGATATATTTAATGCATTCTTTAATCTTGAGAAAACTCTATTCCTATTATGAATCCAAAGGATATAGATAAATGTTTAACAGCATTATGTTTTAGTTACTGTAATTTATATATATATAAAACAAGTGACTGACATTAGGCTTGTAAAGCAACTGATGAGCAAGAGAAAATTTGCACATACAGATAGTCCTCAATTTACAGCAGTGCATTTTATGACCATTTGAAGTTACAACATTGGTGAAGTGATCCCTAAATGAAACATCACCCTTTTACAATTTTGCTTCAGCTTTTCTTTGCCACACATTTGTGAAGGTTGTAAATGTGAGGACTTTTTCATCACCACCATAACTGGAAACATGTACTAAACAAGGCATTCCTTAAAGTAAGTCTCTCTGTATTTATGTCCTTATGAAAAGAATGGATAAATTGAAATTTGCACTATAGCCAAAGTGTAAATTTGTGGCGTCTGCAAATCATACCAAATTTCAGCAATTATTTTCACATCAATTTTTGGTAAAAATGGAAAAAGTATAGTTCTTTATTTAGATTATATAGATAAATTCTTCTCAAATATCCCTTCCCCCAAACACACACACTAAGTCCCAGAAAATACAAGTCCTGTCCATTTTGATGAGAGTAACATATTGTTGCCACAACTATTAACCATCATTTATTTTATTGACATAATGGCCATGGCTACTAAAAACATTTCCCCAGGCTCGAAAGTTCTTAGTCTGTGGTTTTGGCCAATTTATCACTCTCCCCAAGAATTGGTGAATAAAGAAACCTCTAATGATGAGCAAAAAATGAGTTTGGCCTCCAGGATAGGCCTTCCACAAAAGAAAGATATGAGTTAGGTAGCTGTTAGAGGTTCTGCTATGCTCCATTTAAAAGCATAATACATTAATTCCCTTACATAAAAGCAAACAGGACCAACTACCCATTATCTTGGAGATGCATAGGCAGCAGGAACAGTGGAACACAGTGACTTGTCCCACATTGGCTTCAGTCACATTGGTTCAGTTCACTAGGAAAGGAAATATTTGGTGCTTTAAAATCAAGTTGGCTGGACAGCACAGTACTTTTATTTTATATGCAATTATTGACTAGCAAGCAACAAGGTGAAGAAGAAAAAATAGTAGGTTTGCTCCTAGTAGTAGTAGTAGTAGAAATAATAGGAAACAAAGGTGAGTCAAAAGTGATAAAAGCCTTGAGAGGAAGGAAACCAGAGCCAAAAATATCACCTTGCCTAGGAACCATTAGATTAGAAATGCTTCTCAAATTAGTGATGATTTAAGTAGTCTTCCCTAAATTCCTAATTGGAGTTTTTGCAAATAGTGGACAACTGTATGCACATACTGTTATTTGGTGTTTAAAAATAAAATAAAAATAAACTAGCAGTGTTCTCCCATAATGCTCATCCCTCTCTGACCCAAGAGTGCCATTAGATAAGTAGCAACCTTACCTCAAGATAGGGTACCCCCTTTTCAAAACTCTGTGGGTACTCGCGCAAGAGTCGCTCTTCATCTAGGAATTTCGCATCCCGGCCATTGGTGGCTGGCTGGAAGAGTCCATAATTTAGAACATCCTTGAGGCTTTCGTTGAGGGTGCAGAGAATTTGTTGTTTTGCCACCCAAATGGCTGCATCAGGGTTGAAACGTAGGCATTTCTAAAGCAGAAACAGGCCATGCAAGAGAAGGGTGTGGATAGAAAGCAAAACAATCCCATCAAATTGGCCCCAAATAATAGCACGATTCTTCCCCAAGGGCGCACTCTGTGTTCTATAATAATGCTTTTTAGCTTTGCATATGCTGTTGTTTTTTCTGTGATAGCAAACCTTGGTTAATCTGAAATAGCTAAGATGGGTCAATCTAGTTAGTAGGGCCATGGAGAGTTTTGGGTATGATTTCAAAAAGGCATTTTGGAGCATGCAGGAGCATAAAAATAGAACCCATCTGCTGCACACAATCTAGGGAAAAAACCCAGCTGCTTAAAACAGCTTGTGTTCCTGAACACTTTGAAGCACCTTTCTGAAACTCAGCCTAAAGCACAAACAGCCTTAGCGGTTTGTTAGATGGAAGACCTCTAGGCAATATCAACATTAAAGGCTAGACTCTTGGAAGACAGTGGTGGCAAAACACTTCTATATTCTTGCCAAGAAAGCTATCGATGCGTTCATGAAATTACTAGGAATCCATCTCAACCTGGAGAAAACTTACTTTAATATCAGAGGGAGGTTGGGGAGGCAACACAGTCTCATTGATACAAAGAATTTCTGGATTCAATTAAGCCATTTTTAATGAGAAGAGCACCAGGTAAGAGAGATCTTAATCTTGGCATGCCTCTGTCTATAGCCAGAAATGTTCCAATAAGGAGTCTGGGAATACTGTATTGTGATAGAAAATGTGAGCTGTGGCTTAAAAGTAGCTTACATTTATATTTATTTAGGTGCATTAAATACGTTTTAATGCAATGTTATTTTAATACTAGCACTCTTCAGTTACTCTACTGCCTTTGAATTCAACCTTTGGTTTGGCCATTTTGCAGAATCTAAACTTTTCCCCATATGTCCACAAATGAAACAGAGGAATTTGCATTCTTCACTGAAACTCAAGTTCAAGTAAGACAGTTACTGACTTTCCCAAGAAGCCCAACTTTTACAGACCTTCTAAAACCTATGGCAGCTCAAGCTATCATTTTATTTTATTTTTAATATACTGTTTAACGCTGAGTGAGTAGTAGTGCAGAGGTGGTACTATTGAAAGTGTTTACAGTGATCCCCCGATTATCGCGAGGGTTCTGTTCCAAGACCCCTCACGATAATCGATTTTTCGCGATGTAGTGGTGCGGAAGTAAAAACACCATCTGCGCATGCGCGCCCCTTTTTCCATGGCCGCGCATGCGCAGATGGTGTTTTTACTTCCGCACCTGGGAAGACCCAGCAGCTGAGGAGCCGCCTGCCTGCCCGCTTGTCTACCGCTTTTCCGCTTGTCCGGCCGCTTGTCCGGCCGCCGCTTGTCCGCCGCTCTGGGAGTTGAAGACCCAGGGAAGATTCCTTCGGCTGCCCACCAGCTGATCTGCTCGGCAGCACAGTAGCAGCGAGGAGCCGAAGATGGGGTTTCCCCGTTGCCCACGCAAAGGGGAAACCCCATCTTCGGCTCCTCGCTGCTACTGCGCTGCCGAGCAGATCAGCTGGTGGGCGGCCGAAGGAACCTTCCCTGGGTGCCGCCCGCCGCTCGAGAGCAAGAGGAGGAGAGATAGAGAAAGAGAGAGAAGGAAAGAAAGAGATGAGAGAGGGAGGAAGAGAGTGTGAGAGAGGAAGAAGCAAGATAGAGAAAGAGAGAGAGAAAGAAAGATGAGAAAGGAAGGGAGTGACGTCATTGGGTGGAAAAATTGCGATATAGCGTTTCGCAAAGATCGAGATCGCGAAACTCGGGGGATCGCTGTATTCAGAAATAAATGACAGCATTTGTTCAGAAATAAATATTTTATTTATTTTATTGTATTGTATTTATATGCGGCTCGCTCCAAAATTGCGATCACGAGTGTGTGTGTGTGTGTGAGACATATTTTGCTAATATGTTTTTTTTAAAGGAAGCTGTATGTTCCTCCCATATACCAGTGTGACTTGACTAAATCTCTCTCTCTCTCTCTCTCTCTCTCTCTCTCTCTCTCTCTCTCTCACACACACACACATACTGGATTTCCTTCAGATGTATTCCTTTTCATGGAAGTTGTACCCCAATGTATAAAGAAAGGATGCTGCAAACAGTGGAATTTTAGACTTTAGATATAATGAAAATAGTAACTGTGTCTTTAAATAGATGTTTTAATGTTGCTTAAATCAAAATATGAGCAATTGCAAGGCCTTTCAATTCATTTTGGGCACCAAGATTCTGTTCATATTTTTCCATAATTTCCTCTCACAGATCTGTTGTATCTGTGTTAATGTTTCCTATGTGATCCATCATTTGTTTATTGCTCATAGGAGATGCGAAAATGTGATAGTAGCAGTATGCTATGTAAGGGAAACAATGTTGGATCTACTTATCCCATCATCATAGTTCCCTCTAAGCTGAGCAGTGAGCAATCGCTCACTTAAAAATCATCATCAACTCAGAGTTTTCCAAACCTGCCCAGAAGCCGAGAGGGAAAGAGTGAGAGGGAAGGAGAGAGAGAGGAAGAGAGAGAAACAGATAGAAAAAAGAGAGGAAGGAAAAGAGAAAGAAAAAGAATGGGAGTAAGGAAGAGAGAAAGAAAACCAAAATCTAGTTTGAAACTAGCTCAACTATTTAAGTGGCATTTTGATATTGATAGAGTTGCCCTATTATGAGCTCACTGTTATAGACACACAGTACAGTATTTTATTTTGAAATTCTCTGAGGCAAAACAGGGTGGGTTTTTTATTTGTTTGTTTGTTTGTTTGCTTATTTATTTATTATTTCTGTGCCACCCAGTCCCGAAAGGACTGCCGCTCAGACACTATACTTTTCCACCACCCCCCAAAAAATTAGAGGGAACACTGCCCATCATAACTGGCAAGAGAGGCATGTTGCAGGTCCCATTTATGAAAGAGTATCACCTAGTGCATGGGTATCAAACTCAATTTCACTGAGGGCCACATCAGGGTTTTGTTTGACCTTGGGAGAGGCAGTGGGTGTGTCCAGGTGGGTGTGACCATGGTGGGCATGGCCAGCTCAACATCACTTGTGTCAGAGGCACTTGTGGTGGTCCAGGCGGAAATGAGGGGAGAAATTGAGTTCGGGAGGCCCCGTGTGCCCCTCCCTGGGCTCCATTTTCTGCTGCAATGGCCTCCTGCAGTCCTCTGCCAGTGAAAAGGGCCACTGTGCTGCTTTCCCATGCTCCGTTTTTGCTGGCAGAGGCCCCACAGGCCGGTCCTTAGATCTACCTTGCAGGGCCACCCTGGAAACAACAAATGACTGGCCCATGGTGTTTCTGACGTTTTCACTGGCAGAGAGCTGCAAGAGGCTATTGTGGGCAAAAATGGAGCCTGGGCAGGGCACATGCAGATACCCTGACCTCCATTTTTTCTGGCAGAGGGTTGCAGGAGGCTGTCGTAGCCGAAAACGGAGCTTCAACTAATGACGTCGGGCTGGCCATGCCCACCCCCAGCCACCCCCACGTCCTCCCTGAGGTCAAACACAACCCTGATGTGGCCCGCAATGAAACTGAGTTTGATACCCTCGTGCTAGGGGCTGCCGAGAGTCACTTAGATAAGACGGGCAGTCATAAAAATTGAATGAATAAAGCAGGGAAGTCTGAAGAATTCAGTCCTTCTGTCAAATGAGTGAGCCATCCCCACAAGGTCCCCACCTTTTGTACATACATGCAGTGTCTTGGAGCACCGCCGTGGTGGTACAATACTGCTCCCATCACTTGTGCCACCCCAACACCCCCACACGTTCCCCCCCTTTTATGGATGCTTTCTAATTTAATTATGGCAGGAAAAATAAGGGAACTCTTATGAATGCATCCCTTACTTCAGGTACAAAACTTAGCTGCTATATTGCAGTCCTACACAATCTTCCTCAAAAATGGCGCTTTCCTTATGTTTGGATGACAAACAGATCTCAGCAAAGATCTGCCTGTGGACGATTGATCTTTTGATGGCTTTGTACATCCAGAAGGTGCCTGATTGGGAAAACCTGGTATGTATTATGAATTACAGGATTTTGGCAAAAATATATACTTGAACGAAACAGGCCTGGACATTCCTGCCTTTTGCTCCTTTTGCTCCTTATGCATTTTATCCTTTCTGCTGATTTCTTGATGCACCATAGTATCAAGATGGGGTTTCTCTTTCCAACTTTCCTTGCAATTTACATCTCTTTCTCTCAGTCTTCAGACATCCAGGGTCAGAACTGGGGAGCAGGGGAAGGTAAGAAAGGACAATCAGCAAGACACACGCTGGCAACTCTATCCTTGTTTCCATGGCCACGACAATTTGTGATCTCTAGCAACGGTTTCCATGGTTGCCCCATGAATAGAAGTGGGGCCCAAATTGAACATTGGCAGGGCATGGGTTTAAAGAGACACTAAACATTTCTGGATGGGTAGAGAGAATATAACCAGTGGGTCTGTCTTCTCCAAAGTGATACTGACCAATGTACTTGGCATTTCTTTGTGGCCACAACCTGATGGAGGTGCTTATATTTTACTTACACACACACACACACACACACACACACACACACACACACACACACAGAGCTATATACTAGAATAGGTAAGCACCCTGCATGTGCAAACTATTGAAGTCTATTTAGAACACAGTGTTAAAGAACAAAGAAATTAATTGGGTTAAATGAAAGAGAACATAGATTACTTTACACAGCTATTAATAAATTACAGAATAGAAGTCACAAATCTTCCACTTGTACAATGGTTGATAGATTCTGTACTCTCTGAAACCAACCTGTATGTTCTTGGTGTGCTGAGGAAAATGACAGTCTTTAATTACTAAGTTTATATGGCATGTTTGATAAATAGCAGTGGTGTATAACTTTCTCCCCTGGTTTCATGTGTATCTACTAGTAACTAGATGGACCCTCTTCGATGTTGGGTCTCCAATTATGGTGGCTAGCAGCAGCTGTGAATGACTGGGGATGATAGCTATCTTATAACTTTTCCAAACATCTCAAAGTGGTGTTGCAGGAAATAAAAATAGCAGCTCTTAAAACTCAATTATGTTTATGAAGAAAAGCGAATGTGCTAAGGTCTGCTGGATAATTAGCATCCTGATAGCCGTCCAAGTTCTCTATCCAAAATAGCTGTCCAGCCATGTGTTTCTTGTGCTTTTTTCCAAAAGAGAAGTCCAGGTAATACTCTCTGGGTTATATTTGCAAAGATAATCTTCCAACTTCAATTACAAGAGAAAATTTACTAAGTTTACTCTATGGTCAGAAAGGCATCAAAAGGAATCCTCAATCTGAGTATTGTATTGGCAGTTCTGTGTTAGCAAATACTTCAGAAGAAAAGGATTTAGGGGTAGTGATTTCTGACAGTCTCAAAATGGGTGAGCAGTGCAGTCAGGCGGTAGGGAAAGCAAGTAGGATGCTTGGCTGCATAGCTAGAGGTATAACAAGCAGGAAGAGGGAGATTGTGATCCCGCTATATAGAATGCTGGTGAGACCCCATTTGGAATACTGTGTTCAGTTCTGGAGACCTCACCTACAAAAAGATATTGACAAAATTGAACGGGTCCAAAGACGGGCTACAAGAATGGTGGAAGGTCTTAAGCATAAAACGTATCAGGAAAGACTTAATGAACTCAATCTGTATAGTCTGGAGGACAGAAGGAAAAGGGGGGACATGATCGAAACATTTAAATATATTAAAGGGTTAAATAAGGTTCAGGAGGGAAGTGTTTTTAATAGGAAAGTGAACACAAGAACAAGGGGACACAATCTGAAGTTAGTTGGGGGAAAGATCAAAAGCAACATGAGAAAATATTATTTTACTGAAAGAGTAGTAGATCCTTGGAACAAACTTCCAGCAGACGTGGTAGATAAATCCACAGTAACTGAATTTAAACATGCCTGGGATAAACATATATCCATCCTAAGATAAAATACAGAAAATAGTATAAGGGCAGACTAGATGGACCATGAGGTCTTTTTCTGCCGTCAGACTTCTATGTTTCTATGTTTCTATGTGCTTAGGCAGTTCTTATTTCTCATTATCTTAATTTTGGCATTATACCTTTTGGGATTGAGTCTTAGTTTAGATTCAAGACCCAATGCATATGGATCTTTACACTGAGATTGAGGACATAGAGAGGTTAGAATTGATAGTAAATTTGGCTGAACGAGAAGATAGACTGAGAAAATGGACTGCAATATAATAGAGACAGACATAAGGTTATCTAAAGATTATGTGATCAACTCATTACAATAAACAGGGAGTCCAGGGGGAAAGCATTTTGAAATTTCCTGATATTTCCCTGACATTTCCCTGTAACTTGTGATCTAGTTAAGGCGCAGTCGCAGATGATGTCATACCAAACAGCTAAGCAAATATCAGTAGCCGAGGAAGCAAGTTGTTGCCACAGTTAGGGTAATTTTTGCTTGACACTGCTAGGCAGCGCGATCTGGGGTTTTCTTTTTTTGCATGATTTTTCCCTGACTTTTAAACATTTTAATACAATTTGGTTTTTTCCCTGATTTGTTCTTTTTTCCCCACAAATTCCCTGATAATTCCCTGATATTTCCTGAACCGCCGATTTCCCTGATTATTCCCTGATTTCCCTGTTTTCCAGGTTTGCTGGACACCCTGAATAAATTCCTTCTGAAAGTAATGAACATCAGAGGTTCTTATAAAGTCTTCTCCAACATAAACTCCTAATTCTGACTACAGTAATTTACAATTTCTGGAATTCAAATCAAACATATGCAGAAAGCCATATACTGGGTAAAAAATCTCTAGTGTATAATTATATTTTTAAATTCTAAAAAAAAACCCCATACTGTACTTGAAAAAAGAGGAAATGATCATCAGGATCTAATTGTCTCCTATTATAATTTTTTTCCACTAATTTCACTCAGCTAGCTTTTCTTGGGATTTGTACCACCAGTTTACAATCTCATAGAAGAAGATGGGATAATCTAGGACAGTGATGACAAACCTATGGCACGGGTGCCACAGATGGCACGCAGAGCCATATCTACTGGCATGCCAGCCATTGCCCTAACTCAGCTCCAACTTGCATATGTGTGCCAGCCAGCTGTTTTTTGGCTTGCACAGAGGTTCTGGGAGGGCGTTTTTGGCTTCCAGAGAGCCTCCAGGGGGATGGAGGAGGGTGTTTTTACAATCTCCCAGCTCCAGGAAAGCCTTTGGAGTCTGGGGAAGCTGAAAACATGAGCCTACTGGGCCCACGAGAAGTTGGGAAACAGGCTGTTTCTGGCCTCCAGAGGGCCTCCGGGGGGATGGGGGAAGCTGTTTTCACTCTCCCGAGGCATTGAATTATGGGGGGTACTCACGCATACATGATAACGTGCGCGCAAGCTCTTTCAGCACCCAAGGGAATAAAGGTTCGCCATCACTGATCTAGGATGTATATATGGATTTCTATGGAGAATTTCACAGCAGCTCATATCAACACATGCAGTTGCACATAATGAAGGCAAAGCATTTCTCAGATGCTCAGAGATGCTAAGGGCAGTTGTGCAAAAAAAAAAACTGGAAGGGAAGAGGAGGAAAAGGGAAGCATGCTTTGCCTAGGTCTGCAGTTGTCTCTCCATATCAAAGGACTGTTGGATGAAAGTACAAGCAGTTGTAGCAGTGTCCTTGTTTTATTGCTAATGAAGCAAAAAAGTAATATGTTCGTTTTATTGCTGAGCTCAGGGTGAACTCAGTTCTGCATTAATTACTTCTCAAAGGACAGCAGTGGACTTGGTGAGGGACTAAAAATGGAAGTTTAATCTTCTTTTGTCGGTCCATATTTCTCGTGCCACCCTTCCCTATAGCAGAAACAATGATTTAAAGACAAGGTCACCTGATGCTACACACATTCCTGCCCCCAAACCTACAGCAGATTTTACCCGCCCTTAATAAGCTCATGCTGTGTGCAGCAGCACTCTGAAAGACGAAGAAATATAGTGAGCAAGACGTCCTGATTTAAAAGGGATGCATTTGATTCAAGGAATAATTCCGTAAAAAACGGCACAATTGCGTAACATCATGAGTACTGGAATAAAAATTAGTTTCGGTAATCTGAAACAAAAATAGAGTCCTCCTTCCACTTACACTCCCCTGTGAATAGCAAAACCTTTGGGTCAGGGACCTGTTACTTTTATATTCCAAAGAGTGCCTCTAAATGACATGAAGATAATAAATGGTTGTAATATTCCAAGTGGCTTAAGAAGTAGAAAAACTACATATAATTTGAAATAGGTTTGATTCAAGTGGCTTGCAATTGCCTTCTTCCTTTTTAAAAAAAAATATCCGCAATTTAATCTACAGCTTGGTATCTATCCCCTACTTTCATAGTTCCGACCCAAATACCCATTGTGCTTGATCTTGTTTAGTTGTGAGACAGATTAAAATGATCAAAAGGTCATAAATTACTGGGGGAAAAGCAACAAATAAAAATTTCCACCACACCTTCAAAGCTCAGGGTGCCTCCTACAGTGTTTCAGCTTTCGCCCTACCCTCCCTCCTCTCCCTATGGTTCCTTACCGTCTGGTGCAAATCAGGAATACCAATTCGGAAGACCATCATACTGAAGTGAGCGTCCTCAGGTACTGACATGGAGCGATTGTGGGCAGGGTTAGCAGGACTGGCGGGGGGGCTGGGCCCCTCGTGGGAGCTGTCCGAGCCCGACTCCCCCTCGGGGCACTGGGAGAAGTGCTCCTCCTCCTCCGCGCTTGATTCGGGGCTCTGGGGCATCGTCAGAGGTGCTGGGCACCATCACTGGCTGCACTGCAAAAATTAGGAGAGAAGAAAGATACAAAGATTTTTCCATGGAGGAGAGCGACAAGGGATATATTACGAACAGCAGGTGGGACCTAAGAACATATGCAATGATAGCCTCCCTATCCAAGACCTAAACGATGCATTCTTCTAAAATACACCTGTTTGCATTTACTTGTGACATCTTCACAGACTGCAATACTAATAAGGCATTTAAATCAAATAGTCCCACATCAAAACACCCATTCACACCCAAATAAAATCTTGGACAAGTCTAGTACAAAGTCATCCTTTATGCTTCCATAAATAAGCACAAATACTAAAGATTATGTCGATTTAAAAATAAAGGCACAGCAAGGTCACCCATGCTGTTTTGCTGGCTTGGGGTGAATGCTAATTGTGTCACCCACCCACATCTTACTCTGTGTAGGAGGCAGATTGGGTTTCCTCCTTAAGGAGTTTCCTAGATTATGACTGTCTTTTCTCTGATGAGTACCAGGGAATGGGAATTTCTAATTTTTACAAATATGCAACAATGAGAGAAAAAGAATCCGAGATCAGTAAACTTAGCTTCTTCATTAATTGAGATAATGCCTAGTAACTAAATCAGCTTTTCACAGTCTGGTGCTTTCCAGGTATAACATACTACAACGCCCATCAAATTCAGCGAACTAAGAAGAACATGACTGGGAGAAGGCTGACAAACATGATGTGCTGAACACAGGAAAAGTCTCGAGGGGATGGTAGCAACTGCTACTTCAATATAGCAAGCTGTCAACATATGTGTGCATATAATGAGCCTTTCACACTGTGCAAGGTATGACTATCAGCCACCTGGTCTCACGGTAATGGATTCACACAACCATATAGGAGAAACAAAAAGCAGTTTGCATGTATTCAAGGATGCTTTCCAAGCAGTTTATAGAAAACTTGTTTAGACACATAGCGCTATAAACATCATTCTGAAAAACATATATAAAATCTCATTTGTCAGTCTAGCACATCTCAGATTTAGTTATTTTTCTATTTATACTTTGGAAACAAATCATTCTGCCCTTCCATTCCCTTTTGTCTTTTAGGTTACTTCCTTTTGTTGTTATTGTGCCTCTGTTTTGTTCTATGTCCTTCAACTTTTTCCTCTCCTCTGCTCTCCCATAAAGGTGGCAGGTATAAAAGCCCCATTCCAAGCTCACCCCAGTCACATGCCAATCAGTTTCCCTCTCATCTCTCCCACCTCCATCCCACTCTCCTTCTCTGACTTTTTCATGCTCTATGTCCCAGTTCCAGCTGGCCCCAAGGCCCATGTAATCTGGAAGCAAGCAGCACGTAATGTCCCAGAAAGTGTAACAGGACCTGGAATGACTGCCCTACTTTTGATACTAGCCCGAAAGGCTATTAATTAGCCCAAAAGGAGATGATTTGCCCTATGTTGTCACTCCTTTAATTTCAGACAGACAAATACTCTATGAGGTGGAGGGAAACATAGCTCAAAGGATGAACATACAGTTTGAGAAAGTTCCAATTTCAAGTATTTCCAGCCAACTTGCTTAAGACGATGGAGAAGTGTTGTCAATTGTAAAGGAAAATTTGAGACTAAATGGGCAAGTAAATCTGAGTTAGAATAAGTCAATTTTGATATCTGTATTTCCCAGGAAAGCGTTCCTTGTTTGATATTGCATACCAGATCATGCCCTCTTGACCAAGATATTAGAGACTCATAGATTACTAGGTTTTTTTTCTGAGACACCAGAGATTGCCATGATTGAATACAACACATCAAGAAAGAACAAAGATAATAACAAAGAGAACTGATGGTCAAAGGAAAAAAACCCTCTCCATGAAGCCAAGTGGACAAAAACAGATGATTCAACAATGTAAGTCATAGAAACATAGAAACATAGTGTCCAGTGTTTCCTATACTTTACACACTGTTGCTGGTAGCTTTAATGTCATAAAAGCTTTTGAGTATTAGTAATAGTGATGACACATGATATCAGCACAAGAATAGTAAACAATGTATTTTAATAGCACATGTAGGTCAGTGTTTCTCAACATGTCACTTTTTGGTTCTGCAACCCAACAAGACAGGCACAGACTTCAGAGGAGAATCAGAACTGCAGAAAAAACAATTACCTGCCTTCCATTGAGGACCTGTATACTGCACGAGTCAAAAAGAGGGCCAGGAAAATACTTACTGACCCCTCATATCCTCAAAATTGTTTCAACTCCTACCCTCAAAATGACTCTATACAGCACTGCACACCAAGACAACTAGACACAAGAACAGTTTTTCCCTGAACGCCATCACTCTGCCAAAGAAATAATTCCTCTACCACCCTCAAACTATTCACTAAAGCTGCATTACTACTACTATTAGTCTTCTCTTCGTTCCTACCACCCATCTCCTCCCACATGACTGTATGACTGTAATTTGTTGCTTGTATCCTTATGGTTTATATTAATATTGATTGTTTCCTGATTGCTTATTTGTACCCAACGAGAATCATTAAGTGTTGTACCTCATGATTTTTGACAAATCTATCTTTTCTTTTATGTACACTGTGTTAATGTATGAGCAGAGTAATCCTTGTTTACCAAGGTTGTGCACACATAGAAATGTCTAGATTGAGATTAGTTGTGAATAACTACTCAGCCACACACAGATATACTAACTTGAATTAAAGTTTACTTTGAGAAATAACATATTCAGATAAATAGTCTACTCTAAAGTCATACACACAATAGTCAGTATTACCAAGTACATAGTCTTTCTTACCAGTTGTCTTTATCATAATCAGCAAACAAATATTTAACCACATTTAAGATGTAATACATAACTACAATACAGAGAGATTGCAGAGAAAATGCAGAGCAAACCTAACAATGAGTAGCCATAAACAGTGAGTAGCCAGACAAAGAGACAGAGAGGGTTACTCAGAGAAATAAGCTATAAACTCTAGTTCCCTCTTGTGGCAGTCTGCAACACCTCCAGCCAATATATTACCAACCCAACAGTTATGGACAGAGTCCTAACACACTGAGAGCATATGCACCAATGACAAATTCCTTGTGTGTCCAATCACACTTGGTCAATAAAGAATTCTATTATCTATTCTATTCTATCAGATATGTAGAGTGCAACACCCAGAATTCCCCAACTAGCACTAGATGGAGAATTATCAGAATTGAAGTCCACATATTCTAAGGTGGCTGATATTGAAAAACGTTGAGGTGGAGAAAGTCTCAAATTTGTTCTGTTACTGGTAGATACGGAACAAAAATGCGCATAAATATCAGACTCTCTTGGGAAGAAGTTAAGCGATTATCTAGCCCAAGGAAAGGAACTGTACTGTTGCCTTTCCACTGAAGAAAAGGAAAAATGTATCCATGGCTTCCACATTCATATAAATTGAATGAATGTATAAATAAATACATTTTTAGAAGACATTTTAGAATTTCTTTTTTAATATGCTTTCACTGAACAAGGGCCATATTGCAAGAAGATACTTTTTGGCAGAAGCTGTCATTTTAGCTGTGAACAGTCACAGTATGATAGTAGAGAAAGATCCGAATAGCTATCATATTACACAAAAAAATAACAAAAAAGAAGACTTAAAGTACTTCTCTCTCTGCATGCAGTAACCATAGAAAGCTTTAGCACGTGATGAAACACACACACACACACACACACACACAGAGAGCGAGAGAGCTATGTGTATTTAAAGAGCCATGCATTATAAAAGGAGCATTTAACATCATGCTTAGTTAGATTTTGCCCATTCTGATATTTATCTGGCTTTCAACCCCCATTAAACTGGTCAGTTCATACCAGTCACCGGTTAACAGATAAATACAAAGAAAAATAGAATCCTAAAATGAATTCACAAAGTATGCTCTTATGAGATTTATTTCTGGTTTAGTGTAAGAGTTGTCAAATTGCATGGAGATACAGTATTACCCCTTAATAAAACTGATTCCATTGTGTTAGGGTTGGGCAAAAAAGATACCACGTATTATTACTAAATTGTCAAATTTATAAAACAAAACAACAATAGAACTCACAACTTTCTTAGGCACAATGCCACCAACCTTTTATTTTATTTTTGAGACCTTCTTTTCACTTTTTTTCTTTTTTTACATTTAATTTGGGTTGGTGCCAGCTATTTAAAACACCACCAATCTACAGAAAATCCTGGCTTGGCTGTCAGTTATTCTAGGCAGCAGGCAAAATCATAGTTGTATTAGAACTCAATGTAAATTTGCTTGGATTAGCCTTCTATTGGTACATCCAGGCAGAGCAGAATTTCTAATAACATTACCAATTTGTGTGTACTGTACAACATATCACTTTCTGCTCTTCTGAAATGTATTGATGATTACTTAGAAGGTTGCAAATCTGTGTGTAAGAACACATGGTGTCTTGTCAGCCCCGCTATTGTAGTTCAGCATTTATGAAAACCATTCCTCAGTCAATAAACCACGGATAAAAAGCTGCAACTTAAAGAGCGCTTTATGAATGCATCTTAGGACAATCATTTAAATCTGTATTTTTATACTTCTATCCCTACAAAGAATTGCTTATGGAAACAGCTTAGGTCCAAGCTATCTGTGGAATTTTTTATCCATGGTTTTTTTTTGAATATCAGCATTTTTAGATTTTAATTACAATTTTGCTTAGCATATCTCTGCAAGCCAATTTTTTTTTTAACACAACACATTTCTACTAGAAAATACTTTTCTGCACTTTTTCTTATTGTTTTACTGAAATGCGTTCCATGATCTGTAAACCAGATCCTGCACCTGCAAAAACAATATAGGAAAATGTTTTCTTACTGTTTTCCTTTTTGTATACCTCTTATTTAATGAACTGCATCACAAAAATCTCAGAAGTGCAATCAGTGAATGAGAAGTGAAATTACTGAGGAAGAATTGCGCTCCTCGTTGCATATTTATTTGGGAACAGCTAAATTCATAAGTTCCTGCCAAAATGCACTCTGAATCAAATTCTGTCTCATGTTCGAGGTTAGTAATAGACAGGTACTAAAATATTAAAGAGAAACAAGTTTCTCTTTCCGGAATGCCATTTTTCTTATGAAAAATTCCACTGACTTATAGAAGAGTGCATTTTTTAAAGAAATCACTGAACAATGAGTGGTTTAAGCAATATTTTCGGGAGATGCTGATGATACCCAGATGTACAACTCCACCCCATATTCAGTCAACAAAGCAGTGGAAGTGATGTGCGGGTGCCTGGAAGCTGTTAGGATCTGGATGGCTGTCAACAGACTCAAACTCAACCCTGATAAGACGGAGTGGCTGTGGGTTTTGCCCCCCAAGGACAATTCCATCTGTCCGTCTATTACCCTGGGGGGGATTATTGACCCCCTCAGAGAGAGTCCGCAACTTGGGCGTCCTCCTCAATCCACAGCTTACATTAGAGGACCATCTTTCGGCTGTGGCGAGGGAAGTGTTTGTCCAGGTTTGCCTGGTGCACCAGTTGCGGCCCTACTTGGACTGGGAGTCACTGCTCACAGTCACTCATGCCCTCATCACCTCGAGGTTTGACTACTGTAATGCTCTCTACATGTGGCTACCTTTGAGGAGTGTTCAGAAACTTCAGTTCGTGCAGAATGCAGCTGCGAGAGCAATCATGGGCTTTCCCAGATATGGCCATGTCACACCAACACTCCGCAGTCTGCATTGGTTGCCGATCAGTTTTTGGTCACAATTCAAAGTATTGGTTATGACCTATAAAGCCCTTCATGGCATTGGACCAGAATATCTCCGGGACCGCCTTCTGCCGCACGAATCCCAGCGACCGATTAGGTCCCACAGAGTTGGCCTTCTCCGGATCCCATCGACGAAACAATGTCGTCTGGCGGGTCCCAGGGGAAGAGCCTTCTCTGTGGTGGCCCCAACCCTCTGGAATCAACTCCGCCCGGAGATCAGGACTGCCCCCACAGTCCTTGCCTTTTACAAACTCCTTAAAATCCCCTGGGCCATTTCCGTTTTATGTATGGTTTGTCTGAGATGTATGACTTTTTTATATTAAGGGTTTTAAATTGTTTTTAACTATTGGATTTGAATTGTGTTTCGTTATGAGCCGCTCCAAGTCTCCGGAGAGGGTCGGCATACAAATTTAATTAATAATAATGATAATAATAATAATAATAATAATAACATGCAAAGATAGTAATTCCTTTCCATCATCCATCTCTCGGTATTGTCCTATTTATATGACAAGTTACTTTATTCCCACAAGGTATTTTACTCCTGGCTCTCTTACATCAGTTTAGCCCATTCTGTGGCATGCAATCTTCACATGTAGAGAATGCTTGTAAACCATGATTTACATGCGAATGGAAAATACTCATGACTCAACTGAGCAAAAACTCTTTGGCCCAATCGGTTCTCATACTGCAGCCATTATTAGTACCCTATGGAACCAATGAATACAGTGCAGTGTTTTTCCAAATCTGCTCTGAAGAACTTAAACTTCTGTGAGATCCTGATAGAAGAGCACGAACTGTTCAGGACAAAAATGTTTACTTGAGCAAGGTATTTCTATATAATTCAAGGTGTTGGTTATTACCTTTAAAGGCTTAAATGGCTCAGGGCCAGATTACTTACGGGACCGCCTCCTCCTTCATAACTCGCTGCGGCCTGCAAGGGCCCAAAGAGTTGGCCTTCTCCAGGTCCCATCCGCCAAACAATGTCACTTCACGGGACCTGTGGTGGCTCCGACCCTATGGAATCAACTGCCCCAGAGATTTGCATTATTTCCTCCCTAACGGTCTTCCAGAAAGTCATCAAAACCTGGCTTTTCTGGCAGGCTTGGAATTAGGTTTGACGGTTAGTACTCATGTTTTTTTTAAATGATATTGTAGTTTTTATGATATTGTAGATTATATCGATTTTTAATTGCTCTTTTTACTTGTATTGTATTTATAACTGTTGTTAGCCACTCAAAATCTGTTTTGGAGTGAGCGGCATATAAAATAAATAAATAAATAAACAAACAAACAAACAAACAAATAAATAAATCATTAAAACTTTGCTTTTTTAACATGGATTCTGATGGGTTGTTGTTTTTTTTGTTTAAATGAACAGACCTCAAAGTCTGAAACGTTTATTATATTATTTCAGATATTGCATATTATATTAGTACATTATTTCAAGTATTGTTTCTCTTTCATATTTTAGTACTTTAATATTGGGCTTTAATTAACATGGGATTATGATTTAGCATAGTGCATGAATCTGTTCTCTCAGTGTGTAGAAATGCAGATGATTTTTTTGACCTAATCTGTAATTCCATTATCATAAGCGAAAATCCTTAGGCTAAAACAAAGCATTATGATTTCTATGAGCATTTATTTCCTTTTATCTATCTTTATCTAGGCTGCTTGCAGGATTTATTGAAGCCAATCAAAAACTGGGCAGTATAGGAGAGATTTTACCCTTGTGTCCTTAAATCACACTTTGCTATTTAAGAGATAAAATCTCTGCTTTCCAAAATAACATGTCTTCTAAAAAACAATATTTTCCTAGAGTTGTTTTTTTAATGCCGTAATGGTATACGGTACTCAATTATTGGATATTGTAGTACAGAGTGCAAAGGTTTTGTTGGTGACTTAATTTTATGGGGTGACTCTATTCCTATCGAAGTTGCATGTATTAGAGCTCTATCAGAAATATGGTGTAACTTTCAGTGGTAGGGATGTTGTGAAATTACTATATGCAGATTCTGCTTGGGCTAAATCTTGGGCCATTTATTGACACTTTCCAGACAGACTAACATTAATTCTCAAGGCTAACAGAAATCAGGGATATTGGCAGTAACTGCAGATCCAAAACACACACACAAAATAATGGATCTATATATTGTTGTAAGGTATGCTTTCTTTAACCATTAAATAAATATAAATAAAAGCAGAGGTCATAGAACAGGTTTACCACATTTGACCTTTCTAAGCAGAAAATGCCCTAGAATGGTGATTGCATCATGAAATGTTCAGGGAAGGGGATTTATTTTGCACTCACGTCCTACTTTTTTTTTTCTTGAGAAGCCAACACTGAAATGCAATCTTCACAAAAATTACAAGACTGGGCTGAATATATTACCCAGAAAACTCTATGATCAAGAGTAGATAGGCAGTGAAGGGAATTTGGGTAAGAGCAATGCCTGTATATAGGAAGGGGAAGGGGGTGGACTAAATCTATAGACATAAAGAGAGGGTAAGAAGCAGTGATAGGCTCCTATGGGTATGGTCAGGTATGCAGAACCAGTAAAAAAAGTTTGATTTTTTTTCTTTTTTTCCCTTCTGGGCTCTGGCTATATTTTTCCTATTGCAGTAAATTAGGGTGAATGTGTATAATTTTAGAAGAGCTGTGCGTGTGTGCATGTGTGTAGATATACATACAGTTTATATAGTAGATAATGTATATTTTTGTGTGCCTGTGTGTAATATGTACACATATGGCATATATACATAGAATTAAATAGTATATTTTGGATGTTCAATAATAGTAAATAGATAGGGAAATTGTATCTCTTTGAGATGAGGAGAGGCCAGGCACTCTAACCCAAATCCTTGACGTGAGTGATATCAAGTGGGTCACCTTTAAGCCAGTCACATGACCTTTAAGCCACCTCCGGTCACATGATCATCCAGCCACTCCCACCTGGTCACATGGCTGGCAAGCCACACCCACAAAATAAGCCACGTCCACAGTGTGTTAGTAAATTTTTTTTGCAGCCCTTCACTGCTGAGAAGGCAGAAATGGAGAATAAGCAGGGGGTAATAAGAGCAGAGCGAGTATGTGGGAGAAGGAGATGAATAGTCAGACAGGAAAAGAAACAGTGTTAAGATGAACACGGAAAGAGGCATAAAACTGAAGCTTAATTTTCTCAATTCTCTTTCAGAAACAACTGAGCAAATCTAGCCGCTCTATTGCCTTTTAGGGAGTCTCAAAAGGACTGACATTCAAAGCTTTAAGAGCAGACCTATCTAGGCAATAGTGAATACAGTGGAACCCCGACATAAGAGCTGCTCTACTTAAGAGCAACTCGAGATAAGAGCTGGGAGGGGAGAGATATTTTTGTTCTACTTACAAGCCCAAATTCGAGATACAAGCGCCAAGGAGCTGTCTCCTGAAGCCAAACGCTAACTTCCGCGTTCGGCTTCAGGAGACAGCTGCGAAGCGGCGCGCGTGTTTTAAAAGGTTGCAGCCGGCCTGGGGGGCTCGGGGGGGTGCTTGCAGCTTTCTTTCTTGCTCTTTTTCTTTCTCTCTTTTACCTTCCATTCCTCTATTTCTTCTTTTCTTTCTCCTTCCCACCTTCTTCCCTCCCTCCCTACCTTCACTCATTCCTCTCTTACTCTCCCCTTTCATAAGTTTCCTTGCTTCCTTCCTCTGTTCCTGTCCCTTCCCCCTTTCTTTCTTTCTTTCTTTCTTTCTTTCTTTCTTTCTTTCTTTCTTTCTTTCCTTCTTGCTTGCTTGCTTGCTTGCTTGCTTGCTTGCTTTCTTGCTCTTTTTCTTTCTCTCTTTTACCTTCCCTTCCTCTATTTCTTCTTTTCTTTCTCCTTCCCACCTTCTTCCCTCCCTCCCTCCCTTCACTCATTCCTCTCTTACTCTCCCCTTTCATAAGTTTCCTTGCTTCCTTCCTCTGTTCCTGTCCCTTCCCTCTTTCCTTCCTTCCTTCCCACCCTCCGTCCATTCATTCACCCATTCCTCTCTTGATCGCTTAAAGCCGGTCCCTGGTGCAAAAAGGGTTGGGGACCTCTGTCCTACAGGATTGGGTGGCAGAGAAGTTGAACATATGTAAATTTAAAAGTTTAAGAAAGTTTACAAGTTAAGTGAAAGAAACTTCATTATTCATTTATATGTACATGTACATTTCTTCATTAAAAACATGTCTTTCTGCATAATTTAGACTAACTTTGTGAGTTTTTTGAGGGCTGGAACCAATTAAAATTATTTACATTAATTCCTATGGGGAAAAGTCGTTCGAGATAAGAGCTGCTCGACTTAAGAGCCCAGGTCCGGAACGAATTAAACTCGTATCTCGAGGTACCACTGTATATGAAAACTTGCTAAACTAAACAAAATATAGCCCATTATAATATATGAAGCAAACAAGAGGATGGTATTGCTGTGTTGGGACAAGGGTGTGTGTATGTGTGTGTAGAAAGACTCATATATCCAATAATGGGGCTTTGATATAAATGTGGCTTCTTACTAAAAACCCTTTTGGTTCCTTACTGAAATTTGAAATGATCCCTTGAAAATTCTACCTAAATCTAGAAATCAGGCCAGGCTAGCATAAGTATAAGGGATACATATTACCAACTTCTTTTTGTCTAGGATGATCTACTAAGACGAAAGTTTTCAATTTTGTCTAACCTGAAAAACAAGGGCTGTCGGCTTAAGAACATGTTGTGCTCCTAAAACATTACAGTTCCAAATTGGTTATAGATACTGTTTTGCCTCTAACTGGTTAACCAGAATAACAATATTCTTGAATAAACCAGATGAGCCCACTTCCTCTATAGAATTGCCTCCCTCCTATGTACTGTATATCACAGATGGTTCATTAAAACTGATCTGATGATGAGTGAAGCTAGAACTGGATAGAATCTGCAGCATTTCCTTTCTCTCTCTCTCTCTCTCTCTCTCTCTCTCTCTCTCTCTCTGCCAATTTCGCTCCCTTTTCTCCGTTTTTGTTTCTCTTTTTCTCCCACTGCTGCCCTACCAGCTCCAGTATAGAAGGGGTATTGGTCTTACCTGATATGCCTCTTTTCATCAGGTGGAGCCATTAGGAGTTGTGGGCCGAGTCTGTTACTTTTTGGCTGGATCTGCCCTGCTAGGATCCAGCTTCGACCAAACCGAAGAAACAGACTGGACGTGGCTAACAACAGTCTTCCCTTCCTAAAACTGCCAAAAGGGCCAGATGCCGGCAAGCAAAACGTCAGTTCCAGGAAATTGAAACAACCACATGTCAATAACACCAGTTCAAGAAAATGGGGAATATATAGGAACGGACCCGTCAAGGGTGAGACTGAATAATGGCTCCACCGGATTAGAAGAGGCGTATCAGGTAAGACCAACACCTCTTCTTCATTGTGGGTGGAGCCATCATTCAGGATGGGACCTACCAAATCCCAAAAGTCTCCAGGTTGGGCCAAGACCAGGTCTGATTCAGTGTGACTCTTTGTGGACCCTTTGTAGGATCCTACGGCCAATGGTCACGTCCATCAATGCAAACTTTGCTGATCTTGTAGAGGCAGATGAACTGAGAAGGAGAAATCCATATCACTGCTTGACAAACTACCACCAGCAGCGCTGGGTTACCCAGCTGCTGATGTTACTGTGCTATGCATGGAGTGGGCAGAGCAGAGATGTTGTATGCCTTAGCAATAATCCTGAAAATCCAACTGCCAATAATTGTGGACACCTTCTGACCTGATGAATGAGGTAAGGAGGCCACCAGAAGCATCTCAGTCTTGTGGAAATGGCGTGTCCTATCAATATATATGCCTAGAGTTCTACAGGTGTCCAGCATATGACAAAGTCTCTCAAATGCATGAGACGGGTTTGAGCAAAAATTGGAACAGTTCCTGCCCTATGAAAGGTGGAATTAATCTTTGGAATGAATGAAGGATCAAACCTGAGAACAACACGGTCCAAATGAAGGATACAAAAGTCCTTATGGATGGAAAACACAAAAGGCTCGGAGACTGTGCGAGCTGACGTGATAGCCACTAGAAAGGCAACCTTGTAGGAGAGATACTGGAGAGCAGTCAACCAAGCAACTCACAAGGAGGCTCTGTCAGAGACTGCAATTCCTTGGGAAGGTCCCAGATTGGATAGTGGTGAATAACCTGAGAGCAAAAGTTGGAAGACACACATACTCCGCAAAAATCAACGTACCATGGGAAATTGTGCCAGAGAGTCCACCTGGTCACAGGAGAGAACAGAGGATAGGGCCACCACCAGACTGTAAGGGGAGAGACTCATGACCATTCCTCGCTGAAGGAATTTCAGCACCTTTGAAAAAGGAATGTTCATGGGCGAAAAACCCTCTGATGCTTGCCAGGAGCAGAAGGATTTCCATGTCCTTCCAAGATATTGACAAAATTGAATGGGTCCAAAGATGGGCTACAAGAATGGTGGAAGGTCTTAAGCATAAAACATATCAGGAAAGACTTAATGAACTCAATCTGTATAGTCTGGAGGACAGAAGGAAAAGGGGGGACATGATCAAAATATTTAAATATGTTAAAGGGTTAAATAAGGTTCAGGAGGGAAGTGTTTTTAATAGGAAAGTGAACACAAGAACAAGGGGACACAAACTGAAGTTAGTTGGGGGAAAGATCAAAAGCAACATGAGAAAATATTATTTTACTGAAAGAGTAGTAGATCCTTGGAACAAACTTCCAGCAGACGTGGTTGGTAAATCCACAGTAACTGAATTTAAACATGCCTGGGATAAACATATATCCATCCTAAGATAAAATACAGGAAATAGTATAAGGGCAGACTAGATGGACCATGAGGTTTTTTTCTGCCGTCAGTCTTCTATGTTTCTATGTCGCAGCATAGATCTTCTCTGTGGAGGGCTGAGGAGACACCTGGATGATGAGAATAACATTGGGGTTGTAGTCCTGCCACCTCATAGTGTGCCATTCAAACACCAGTGGTCAGTTGGTACCACTGGGTATCTGGGTGTACCAATGCTCCCTGACTGAATAACAACTCGTTCACTGGTATCCGCCATTGTGGAGACACAGACAGGACCTTCAGCTCTGCTCATGCCTCCATGGCCAATGAGATGCTACCAGGATTACCTCTGCTAGCTGCTCCAACAGCTTCTGTATCATATGAGGCAGGATCGGCAAGGGGGGATGTAGGATCGGCAAGGGGGAGGGGATACATAGAGAAGGCCCAACAGCCACTGTCCCTGGAGGGCGTTCAACCCTCGAACGAACTCCCTTGGCTCGAAACCAAGAGAAGAATCTTGGGAGATGGGAATTCTCTGAGGTCGTGAACAAGTCGACCTGTGGTAGGCTGAAGCAGCTTGTGATGTCGCAAAAGAGGGACAGGTGTAGGCACCACTCTGCCTGGTCCACCTTGTCCGATTAAGCCAATTGCTTGGGTATTGGAAACCCCAGAGATATGGTCTGCTGAAAGGGAGAGAAGGTGGCCCTCTGCTCACAGCCCCAGTTTGAGCACTTCTTGCATCAGAGTCCATGAGCAGGTACCGCCCTGCCAATTGACATGGATTTTGGTGGTGGTATTGTCCGTGAGGACTAGGACATGACACCTTAACAGCCTCTTGAAGTGCTTAAGGGCCAAAATGATTCTCCAAAGCTCTAGCCAGTTGACTGAGGATGTGGACTCCAGCTACGAATAGCAGCCCTGAACAATCTGTCCTTGCGAATGGGCACCCCAGCTGGACAGGCTTTTGTCTGTTGTGACAATCAGAAGTCTAGCACCTGTTGAACACCTGTGCCGTCCAGCATGTCCCTCTGGATCAGCAGGACAGGGCTACTATTCAGTACTCTTTGTAGTCCCCAAAGCCTTGGGGGGGATGGAGGGCAATTCTAGACCTCAAGCGTCTGACTTGATATATTAAATATAGATGGTTCAAGATGCACTCCTTGCAGTCTATCCTGGAGTGTGTAAGACAGGGCGATTCCTGGCCTCCCTGGACCTGACTAAGGCTGTGCTGAGTCTTCGGAGAGGGGCGGCATACAATAATAATAATAATAATAATAATAATAATAATAATAATAATAATAATAATAATAATAATAATAATAATACGAAATACGAAGATCTAAAAATCTAGCTGCAACGACTCTGGCATAAGCCAGTGAAAGTGGTCCCAGTGGTACTTGGCACGCTGGGCGCAGTACCAAAGGATCTCAGCGGACATTTGAAAACCATCGGAATTGACAAAATCTCCATCTGTCAATTGCAAAAGGCCGCTTTACTGGGATCGGCAAACATAATTCGTCGCTACATCACGCAGTCCTAGGTGCTTGAGAAGTGCCCGACTGGTGATGAAATACGAAATCCAGCATAGTGATCTCGTTTGCTGTGTTGTACTGACATAATAATAATAATAATAATAATAATAATAATAATAATAATAATAGACCCTGGGATCAAGAGAAGCCTCCAGGTTTGAAGGAATGGAGAGCCTGAAGAGGCCAGCTGACCCCCAAGGTACTATAGAGCCCAAATATAGAGTGGATTGTCCAGAGATAGAAGGTCTGATGATGTACAATAGGCTACCTGGTGAGCTCCAGGGCCCCTAGAGGGAAGCCTTGTGTGTAGTCCTGTTGCAAAGCTTCTTCAGGACCTTGTCCCAGCAATGCTCCACCCTCTCTGTGGCCTTGGAATTGTGGATTTTTTGTGAGGAGGACTCCCCTAGATGGCTGGAAGTAGTGGGGGGATCCTCCTATGGGATGGGGCAGTTGGTTGTGTGCCGCCACTTGCTCGCAGATTTGTCAGAGGGATTTCTCTGGTGGTGTTGAAAACAAATGCCTCCGAATGGACCCAAAATGGCCACTGTAACAGTGCTCAGATGAGAAGAGGAACCAAAATGGCCACCACAATATTCTCAGGCGAAAGGAGGACCCAAAATGGCCACTACAACTATGCTTTATGCAAAGGAGTTCAAAATGGCCACCGCTATTGAGTGAGGCAGAAATGGCGGGCTGTAGAGGAGCCAAAAGCTGCCAGTGCCAATCAGGGCAAGCCATTTGCGATCAAGGCACTTGAAACTGTCCAGAGACATAAAGCAAAACTCCCCTGCTCCTGGGCCAGGTAATTGAGGTTGTGCAAGCCGAGACTCCAGCGCCTCTAGGCAACTGATACTGGAAAATGGTGCCAGGCCAAACAATGTCAGGGCTGCATGAGCAAGAGCTCCAGCATCTACTCCGGTGCCTCGGAATTAGCCAAAATTGGTGGGAATGGACCATCCATCCCATCAGCGGCAAGGTAGGTGATGGAAAAGCCCCAGCATCTCATATAACAAAGAAAAATCACTCACAGTCAAAAACAGTTCAAAGTCAAGCAAGGAAATCCAAACAATAACCAGCATTCAGGAAGGAAGTTGGATAGCTACATCTATCCAGACTGAGGGCCGAGTCAAAGAGCGGATCCAGCAAAAAGTAACAGACTCAGTCATCATTCTGAGTGTTCAAGGACAACCTATCCTGAATGATGGCTCCATCCACGATGGAGAAAAGCTCAAAAGAAATAGCGCAAGATTGGAAGATGTGGAGAGACATGACCCATACAATCGCCACAAGTCAGACTCCACTGAGTGGATAACATCATCATTATGGCTGTGGTACACCTACCCCTAATTAACTGTTTAGTCACAGTTTGGCCAGTCAACTAAATTACCTGGGTGTCCTAAGAACAACCTCTATAAATAGGTTCCTGTAAGATGGTAAGGGCAGTGCTGAAATTCAAGCATGAACTCTTTTCCATGCCTGTCAGTCTCGATCCTGCAGAGTTTGACGACTCCACTGATTAATTGTTCCTGCTGTCAGAAAAAAATTTCCCTTCGTTCTAGGTTAGATCTTTCTTTAATGATCAATCATCTGTTACTTTTTGTCCTGCCCTCTGGTGAGTTGGAGAATAGGTCAACCTCCTCTTCTCTGTGACAGCCCCTAAAGTACTGGAAGATAATTATCGTATCTCTCTGGTCCTTCTTTGTTAGGACTAGACTGCGCTCTTCTTCTCAGCATGGCTTCAAGGAGATCGAAACATCCCATTTCTCTTTCACAGTTTCGTGTTATGTCTCCACTCTAGACTAGAGCTTCCATATCTGGGTGTGAAAATTGGGCCAATCATTAAATAGTATTGTAGCCAAAGGTTTTAGGAACTGTCAATTTAGCGACCATCTGAATGTTAGCAGCTGAGATTTGAGCATCTTCAACTATGGTTATTCAGCTATGTGCTCTCTGAGCACAAGAGGGCCCCAAGGACAAAGAAATCGAGGCAACTTGGGATTTATACTTTTGCTCAAGGAAAGGTAACGCTGTCCATTTATTTTATTACGTTTTATATCTTGACATTGCTTGCTAGGAACTGAATCTCATGAGGTCAGTCCCTAAAGAAAATGTTCAACGCACAAGCTAAATTCTAAATGTGACAATCCTGCAGAAACTTACAAGTTTTGTTCTTCCGTTTTAGTGGGAGAGTCAGGAGGTACTAAAAAATAGAATCTAAGTAGAAAATAAGACAAAAATGAAATTGTGAGCAGAAAGTAAGACATTGGTTCCAAAAATCACATTGAGAAATGAATTCAGGGGATCATCTCCCCTTTCTCTCCCCCTACGCTTATAAAATGTATTCATGGTATGTTAGTATGTATGATTGGTTTCTAAATTGGGGTTTTAAATTAACTTAAATATTAGATTTGTTTACATTGTATTATTATTGCTGTTAGCCGCCCCGAGTCTGTGGAGAGGGGCGGCATACAAATCTGATAAATAAATAAATAAATAAATAAATAAATAAATAAATAAATAAATAAATAAATAAATAAATAAATAAATAAATAAATAATTGAGGCTACTGTGGCTGCAAGAGGAAGGATAGGAAATTTTTTTTCCCATTCAATGATTTTCTTCTTAAAATATAGAAATTTGACATATCATACTTTCAACGAACAACCATTTTACAGAAAAAGCAGAGACAAAAATAAAATTCACCAATAAATTAAAGGGGGGGGGAAGCATTTTATAAAAAAGATAAGCAGCAATCTTCAGATAGACAAAACTCTATATTTTTATCGATCAATTGCTATAGTATAATACTTTTTACAAACATGTATACATGTACTTTTTACAACCATGTGCACTTTTTACAAACTTTAAGATTTGTGGACTTCAACTCCCATTCCTGAGCTAGCATGACTGCTAGCTCAGGAATGGGAGTCCATAAGTTTTAAACCTGCCAAGTTTGAATACCCGGGGGTCTTCAAACTTGACAGCTTGAAGACTAGTGGACTCCAACTCCCAGAATTCCTCCTCCAGTCATGCTAGACGTGGTAATGAGAAGGCAAAAAAAATAACCCAATTTTTGTGAAAAACGGGCCATTTTCCACCCGTTTTTTCACAAAGATGAGGTGAGGAGAAGCTCTGGATATCTTGTAGAGCAGTGTTTCCCAACCTTGGCAACTTGAAACTATCTGGACTTCAACTCCCAGAATTCCCCAGCCAGCATTCTCTGGCTGGGGAATTCTGGGAGTTGAAGTCCAAATAGCTTCAAGTTGCCAAGGTTGGGAAACACTGTTGTAGAGAATTCCTGGGTGATGGGGATGGCAAAAATGCCCCCATTTTTATAAAAAATGGGCTGTATTTCACCCGTTTCTCCCCCACAATGGGCCATATTTGCCATCCCCCAACACTCAGGAGTTCCTACATGGCTTCCCAGATAAATGGCTGTATTCGGTGTATAAGATGCACCAACATTTCCACCCTCTTTTAAGGGGCAAAAAGGTGTGTCTTATACTCTGAAAAATACGGTATATAGTGGTACCTCATCTTACGAACGCCTCTTCTAATGAACTTTTCAAGATACGAACCCGGTGTTTAAGATTTTTTTGCCTCTCCTTCCGAACTATTTTCACCTTACGAACCCAAGCAGCTGCTGCTGGGATGAAGGGGTTTCTTTCCCCCCCCTTTTTTGAAGAAAGAAAAGGGAGGGGCAGCTTGGAGGAGTAAAGATTTTGCATGCTTGCAAAGGCACTGAAACGGTGTCTTTTTAAGAAAGAAAAGGGAGGGGCAGCTTGGAGGAGTAAAGATTTTGCATGCTTGCAAAGGCACTGAAATGGTGTCTTTTTAAGAAAGAAAAGGTAGGGGCGCCCCCCTTGCCTTTCTTCCTTCCCACTCACCCTTTAGCCTAGCCTTGCTTCTTCCACCCGCCCCCTTTAGCTGCTCCTCCCTTCCCTCTGTTCGCCTCCCTTCTAAAGTTTGGGATTTTCCTGAAGGATTTGCAGGCATTATTTGCTTTTTCATTGATTCCTATAGGAAACATTGCTTCATCTTACAAACTTTTCACCTTACGAACCTCCTCCTGGAACCAATTAAGTTTGTATGATGAGGTACCACTGTATATCCAATAAGTATATCATTTAAAGCATTTAATGTGGAAGAAATAGTAGGAATAAATGTTTAGAAGATAAAACTACATACAGTGGTTCCCTGGCTTCGGTATTAAAAGCCGCCAACAGTAGGCGCAATTGCTTATCTGGACAGCATCTGAAAGACAATTTTTTTCTTCTGCCCAGGGGAAACCAATTGTTTGTGGGCACTAAAGTGAGGAAGTTCTGCAGTTACATAGCATTAACGTCTTTTGCTAAATATCAGAGAATTGCAGAAATCTCATGGACTTCCATGTCCATTCTCATGTATTTCAATCAATTAAAAAAGTACATTTAAGTTTGGTGAGATACCACAGATTGCTTGTCCCTTTAAATCAGTGACGGCATCATTCTGAAAGCTTGAGATGTTTAGAAATGATTCAGGCTAACCACTGATTTCCCCCCATTGTGGTGTCAGAAGAGCTATATGTTTGGGTGTGTGTGGGTGAGCAAATCAGCATGCCCTGTGAATCTGTAGGAACAGGTGGGTCTTCCAAATACAAGTTGGGCTGGTTTGGATGCAGGTGACTAGATGGAAAAATGAAGATGCTGAAGGAGGCAGCTGAGAGCAAGGAAGTGATTTGAAAAAAAACAGCAGTAAGGAAGTGAAAGTTGATCTCTCTGATTTACTGTGTGCTGGTTAAGTGAGAGAGATTGAAAGACACTGTAGGTAGGTGTTAGGTGTCTGATCTTGACAGACAAACAACTGAGTCAGTTGAGGTGACTGTAACATTTATATTACTGGGGAGGACCAGAATATCTCCGGGACCGCCTTCTACCGCACGAATCCCAGCGACCGGTTAGGTCCCACAGAGTTGGCCTTCTCCGGATCCTGTCGACTAAACAATGTCGTTTGGCGGGACACAGGAGAAGAGCCTTCTCTGTGGCAGCCCCGACCCTCTGGAACCAGCTCCCCCCGGAGATTAGAACTGCCTCCACCCTCCTCGCCTTTCGTAAAGTTCTTAAGACCCATCTCTGCCGTCAGGCATGGGGGAACTGAGACATTTCCCCCGGGCCTATACAGTTTATACATGGTATGTTTGTATGTATGTTTGCTTTCAATAATGGGTTTTTTAATGTTTTTTAAATTATTAGATTTGTTCTTACATTGTCTTTGTTATTGTTGTGAGCCGCCCCGACTCTATGGAGAGGGGCGGCATACAAATCTAAGTAGTAGTAATAGTAGTAGTAGTAGTAGTAGTAGTAATAATAATAATAATAATAATAATAATAATAATAATAATAATAATAATAATCCAGTTTGATTAAAACACCTAGAAACTGCATTTGCACAGCATATGAAATTTGACTAATTATTCACCATGACTACTTTGTTGAGGTTTAGCATGTTTTTTCAATCCACTCTATTTTGGCCATGTCTCACTGGATGAATATTAATACTGGATCATTTGATAAAGTTACACAAGCTTTGGATTTAAAAAAAAACATAAAACGGCAGCAGAGATTTTCTTTAGAGAATTTCACTGTGTTCTGTCTTTAAGGTTGTTATATTTCTGTTGTATTATTGTGGTTCTCCAGTTACGGCCACAACTGGGATCAGAGGTTTCGTTGCTAAGAAAGGCAGTTGTTAAGTGAATCACGTTTGATTTTACCACCTTTTTGTCTTGGCTGTTAAGTGAATCACTGCAGTTAAGTGAATTATGCAGTTGTTAAGCTAATTAAGCTTCCCCCATTGACTTTTTCTTTTTGGAAGCTGGCTGGAAAGATTACAGATGTTAATCATGTAATGTGGAGATCCTAAGTACAAGGGCTGGTCACGACTCACCTTTTTCAATTCAGCTGTAATTTTGAGCAGTCGCTAAATGAACGGTTGTAAATTGAGGACTACCTGTATCTAGAGAAATTGCTTGGAATCTTGGGGATGAGGTAAGTTTTGAGTTTTGTTAAATAAATACATTTCACAAATGTTATGTCCAACAGCCATAACAGCCCAACAGCAACCTTGAGAGATGTGGTCCTGAAACAAGGATTAAAATTGGGGAATTGTTTTTGCTTTCATTCAAGTTATTTGCCTTTTATTTTCATTATTTGTGGGGTGGGTTTCCCTGAGATGGGCTTGCCTTTTAGAATGCAGTACTGCAGCCTAATCCTGCTGACTACCGGCTGCCAGAAGTTTGGCAGTTCGATTCTCACCAGCTCAAGGTTGACTCAGCTTTCCAAGGTTGGTAAAATGAGGACCCAAATTGTTGGGGGCAATATGCTGACTCTGTAAACCGCTTAGAGAGGGCTGAAAAGCGGTATATAAGTCAGCTATTGCTAATAGCCCTGTAGGATTCCGTATAAAATAGTACTTTTCAGTGGCAGTAATTTTGTTATACCAATAATATAGTTATTGTAATATAATATAAAAGTGGTCCATACCAGTGGTGAAATTCAAATTTTTTAACTACAGGTTCTCTGTGTGTGGCGTGGCGGGCGTGGCAGGGGAAGGATACTATAAAATCTCCATTCCCACCCCACTCCAGGGAAAGGTTTTTGCAAAATCTACATTTCCTCCAGATCAGCTGGGACTCGGGAGGCAGAGAATAGATGGGGGTGGGACCAGTCAAAGGTGGTATTTACCAGTTCTGTGAACTACTCAAAATTTCCCCTACAGATTCTCTAGAACTGAATATCCTGAAACCCACCCCTCAACCATAAATTGGCTTTAAAAGTAGATAATCTTGATCTAAAGTGATTAGTGCTCAATCCAATTTTAGCCCATCTCTGAAATTCTATATCTTATTTTCTTCTCTTCTTCTTCTCCTCCTTCTCCTCCTCCTTTTTCTCCTCCTCCTTCTAATGACCCCATAATCCTTTATGGGGTGGAGCTGGATATCCTTCCTGTCATCAATGCGGAGTTTTTTTCAGTAGATATCTTCACAGTGTGCCCAGAGAGAGAAATACCTGCCCCTACCTAGGATTGAACACATAGCTTCCTAAGTGTGAGGCTAGAGCTCCACCTCTAGGCTCTAAGCCAGTGTTTCCCAACCTTGGCAACTTGAAGATATCTGGACTTCAACTCCCAGAATTCGCCAGCCAGCATTCACTGGCTGGGGAATTGTGGGAGTTGAAGTCCAAATATCTGCAAGTTGCCAAGGTTGGGAAACACTGCTCTAAGCAACTCCGAGCTTCTGTATCTGGGCTGCAAAACTTTGGAGAACCACTAGATAGCAGCAAAGAGTGTTTTCTATATCTCTTGGCTGTCATCTAATGGTCATCCACAGGTTTGCAGGCCACATGTGGTACTCCTATCCTAAAAATAAATACATAGTCCCCATAGCCATAATGCTATATCCAGAAGCTTTGGTTTCTCTGCTTTCTAGAATATAAGAAAACTGAGTAAAAGATCTCATGCCAACTCTTGAAGCTATTCAAGCTCTGTATTGTTCACTCAGAAAATTAAAATGTTGCTTTCGAAGCAGGGTGCCAAACAATTCAATAGACATTTATTGGCTTTCCTGACATAATTTTGCTCTGCTTGCATTATGGGTTCCAAATCAGACATCAAACGCTCCCCACCGCCCATCTGGATTTGTAATGGAATGATTAAATAGTTGGGAAAAAGAAGGTTGGGCAGGCAAGTGTTTGTAAAGATGTGTGTGGAAACTGCAAAGAAAAAAATTGGCCAATCCCAATACAGAATGCTCTCCTAAAGAGTGACTGTGTTATTATGTGCCATTTACTACTCAGAAGCTTTTAAGATTACATAGAAACATAGAAGTCTGACGGCAGAAAAAGACCTCATGGTCCATCTAGTCTGCCCTTATACTATTTTCTGTATTTTATCTTAGGATGGATATATGTTTATCCCAGGCATGTTTAAATTCAGTTACTGTGGATTTATCTACCACGTCTGCTGGAAGTTTGTTCCAAGGATCTACTACTCTTTCAGTAAAATAATATTTTCTCATGTTGCTTTTGATCTTTCCCCCAACTAACTTCAGATTGTGTCCCCTTGTTCTTGTGTTCACTTTCCTATTAAAAACACTTCCCTCCTGAACCTTATTTAACCCTTTAATATATTTAAATGTTTCGATCATGTCCCCCCTTTTCCTTCTGTCCTCCAGACTATACAGATTGAGTTCATGAAGTCTTTCCTGATACGTTTTATGCTTAAGACCTTCCACCATTCTTGTAGCCCATCTTTGGACCCGTTCAATTTTGTCAATATCTTTTTGTAGGTGAGGTCTCCAGAACTGAACACAGTATTCCAAATGTGGTCTCACCAGCATTCTATATATTACACCAGAAATAGATATACCAACCCTGTGAAGTAGGCCAATAGTGTTATTGTAATTGTCTCTCTGGGAGACGCATTGGAGAGGGGCGGCATAGAAATCCAATAAATAATTTAAGTAGAAACCGAGTTCACAAAATTATGCTTAACTAGGTGAAGGGAAGAGCCACCAGTTGTGTCCACAGAAGACTGTTTTTCAAACTGGACAACTTTAAGATGAATTGACTTCAACTCCCAGAATTTAGACAAGTAGCATTCTTAAACCTGTCTAAATTTTAAAGTTGTCCAGTTTGAAAAACACTGACTTTTTTTCAAGCTTGATTTCTTGGCTATAGCTTATTACAGGGTTGTCAAACCCGTACCGGGATATATCAGGATGTTTTTTGCTTTTGCACAGCCAGGGTGGGAGTAGCCTGCACGCAGGGGTGGGTTGCTAGCCGGAACATCTAATTGGGCTTGCCTTGGTGGCTCTGGAGGTACCATGCTTTCGGTCAGAATTGTGCTTCTGTGCCGGCGCAGGTAGCAAAATAGCGCATGGAGACGCAGGTGTGCCCATGTTTCGGCAAGGTTTCTTGCATGCGTGGAAGCAAAAAAACTCACCAGAACACAGGCAAACCTGCGTCTCCGTGCTCGATTTTGCTACCTGCACGGGCACAGAAGCACAATTCTGCTCGAACACATGGTACCTCCAGAGCCACGGAGGCGAACCCAATTAGGCGTTCCCCTGCCTGCACGGGCCTTATCCAGACGACGGGCTGCCAGTTTCTCAAGCCTAGCTTAATACGCTGGGTACAGCCACCTCCTTTGATTTCAGGTAGTCTTAAACTTACAACACTTCATTTAGTGACCATTCAAAGTTACAAGGACAATGAAAAAAGTGAGTTATGACCATTTTTCACATTTATAACCTTGGCAGCATACCCATGGCCATGTGATTTTTATTTGGATGCTTGACAACCAGTTCATATTTATGACAGAGTCACACAATCATCTTTTGGGATCTTTTGACAAGCAAATTCAATGGGAAGCCAGATTTCACTTAACAAAGGTGTTACTAATTTAAGAATTGCAGTGATTCACGTGGCAAGCAAAATTGTAAAATGGGGGCAAAACTCACTTAACAAATTTCTCACTTAGCAACATAAATTCTAGCCTCAATTGTGGTCATAAGAAAAGGACTACCTGTACTATGTTTAATAGTTCAATTATTATTGCAAACATAGAGTGTGGGTTAATTCAATAAACAGATTATACATATTCTGTGCTGCATTGGGTTATTCATATCTTCCGCATTCTGTTTGACAGTACACATTCCCCGTCTCTTATCTGAACAAAGCCAAACAGGGTCTGTCAAATTCACAGTGGGTCAGTCTCTATCCATGTGCTCACACTAACATTTGGGGAATAAGATCACACTCTGCACTTTAGGGACGCTAAAATCTACAATGAATGGAGCAAGGATGTAAAATGCACTGAACTATATTACGCATAGGCTGGAGGTGTTTTCTCCTATATTATGTTAAGCCTGTTTTAGAACATCTATTAAAACCTTTGTGTATTTCTCAAAAATTGTCCCTTCTTGGTATTTCAAGAACAAATGCTGCACTTTCTCAGCAAATGCTAAGCCATAGGACGTATCATGAATGTCTTTGTTGTTTCATGTTTATTTATTTAGTTATTTATTTAGTCCAATACACAATTAGAGTTTTAGTGTGTGTGTGTGTGTGTGTGTATATGTATGTATGTATGTATGTGTATATATATAAACACACACACACACACACACACACACACAGTAAAATACATGATGAAGATTATAGAGGAGATACTCATAGCAAAATATATCTAAGAAAGAATAGAAAAGAAGGTATAGTAATAGAACATACCAATGAAAGAATAGAAGAAGAGATATAGGAATAGAAGAAAGGTAAAGGAGATATAGGAGAGCAGTAAGACAGGGGACAGAAGGCACTCTAGTGCACTTGTACTCGCCCCTTACTGACCTCTTAGGAGCAGCTCAGTTTGTTTACTCGGAGCAGCTCAGTTTTTAAAAAAACACAAACATTTGGGTTAACTGTTTCCCACAGCTCCTATATCTTGAATACATGTTTAATCTCTTTGTGGCCAATATAATCAGGGATGGCATAATCTAGAATAATTAGGTTTGTAGGTGTGCTCAGGAGACCTCAGAAGGATTATCAAATCCACAGATAGTGGCTATTGTTTGAGATAGTATTGTAATTAGGTTTAATATGAAGTCAAACCATGGTTCAGTTAGATTGGATGTATGGTTTGCTCAAACAATGCAAGGCAGGATGAGAAGTGTTCCAATCTGTAACTTATTCCTAGTTTCTTAAATCAGTTCCAAGCAGTCCTCAGGTTATGACCATTGTTCAGTGACTGTTCAAAGTTACGATGGTGCTTAAGGAAGGGGACTTAGCATAGACATTGCAGCCATCACAGAATCATAAGATCATAGTTCGGGTGCTTGGCAACCAGCTCTCAAATACAACAGTTGCAGTGTCCTGCAGTTACGATAGTCGTTTGCAATCTTCCCCCGCTGACTCTCCGCAAGCAAAGTCAATGGGGAAGCCAGCAGGAGGTCGCAAGTTGTTCCTGCTGCTGCCGTTTTTTCGCCCACTCACGCCCGCTTGCAGTATCTGCCTGGACTCTAGCATGTGCCAGCTTGCCAGGTCTTTCCACTCACTTTGTGTAGTTTCCGTCTGTAACTCTCATCCGTCTGCGATACCTCTAGCACCTGTCCTCATGTTGATCTCACGTGCCAGCCCGCTTGCCTGCTACTCCTGCCTCTCCCCATGTCATGTCATGTCATGCAAGGTCCTGGCTTAATGAACCACACAGTCCTGGGATTATAAGAGCAACCAGAACTGCCATCTCTAACCAATGCAATCACACAATATTAAGCTTAAACAGCCACATTGTTTAGCAACAGAAATTCTAGCCCCAATTTCCATTGTAACCCGAAGATGACCTATAATCCCATGGCTATAATCATGCATATTTTAAATGGAAGCCCCTGTTCTTTTGCTCAGCTGTGATACACTTTCTGAATATCTCTCAGACAGGGACAATATCCCCAAATTTGGTTTTAATGAAAGCACTATGCTCAACTTGCTTAGGTGGCAGAAATGAGCCCTCGCATACTGGACATAAACTGTTTCAACTCCTACCCTCAAAACATCCCTATGGAGCACTGCACAGCAAGACAACTAGACACAAGAACAGTTTTTGCCCGAATGCCATCACTCTGCTAAACAAATAATTCTCTTAACACTGTCAAACTATTTACCAAGTCTTCACTACTATTACTACTAATTTTTCTCATCATTCCTATCACCCATTTCTTCCCACTTATGACTGTATGACTGTAACTTGTTGCTTGTATCCTTAAGATTTTTATTGATATTGATTGTTTCCTCATTGCTTATTTGACCCCTATGACAAACATTAAGTGTTGTACCCAGTGAAGGGCTACCAAAATTTTTATGACCACACTGTACAGGTCTATGCAGGACGCCCTGCATTTTCTTTCAACATTTTTCAGTGTAAATTGGGTGCTCTGGGGTGGAGCTCCATTTTCGCTACTCTACTGTGTTCTACACCCACCCCTGTCCGGGCAGTAGCCCACCCTGGTTGTACCTTATGATTCTTGAGAAACATATATTTTCTCTAATGTACAATGAGAGCTTATGCACCAAAGACAAATTCCTTTGTGTCCAATCACACTTGGCCAATAACAAATTTTATTCTATTCTATTCTATTCTACTCCATTCCATGTAATGCTTCCAAACAAATCTGATGGACAAGTGGTACAGCCAATAAATGCATGGTAAACCCCTCATCAAAATGAAGCTTAATAGTAAACGTATTCCAGGAATGAGCAAATACAGATTGGACATTCCCCTTGAAGAGCTAAATCTGTTCCTTATCCAATGGTAAGATATGGAGCTCTGCCATCAACCATGATTGAAATTTGAAATGGTGAAAGAATTAGTCCTAACTACTTGCTTGAAAAATAGATTCATATTTAATAAGCCTAGAATGGCTGGGTGGATGGTACATGACACAGAAAATTGTCACATGTTATAAAGCCTGTACATCCGGCAATAACCAAATCCAAGTCATCTTCCTCCCTCCACACATTTGTACTTAATGTTAACGCATGTGCATCATATGCAAACACTCCTACACTGCCCAAACTACCACAGGGAAGGTTTCTTAAGAAAGTACAGTACTTTTGAAATGGCTGGAAGAAGCTGAGTTCCCATTTTCTGCAAACGGATTTATAAAGAACGTTCCTGATTAGGACCTGGACAATAGTCTGACTTTGGACAGCCACTGGTTTCTTTGGATAACTGCTAAATCCCATCCTCCAGCTGCAGATGTCTGATCAAATGGATAACAGTCCATTCTGATATCCACCCAGCAGATGCTAATGTTTCTTTTCTTTTTATACTCCCCCCCCAAAAAAAATCAGTCTCCCAATTAGAACCAGCCCCACTATGGATGGAACTAGAAAGCCTCCCTTTTCGATCATTTCCCTGTACTACAACTCGGGATACAAAAATCCATTTCCTCTGCTACCTAGTCCATAAAAATCCATACCATTGATAGGCAGCAGGAAAAGGTACAGATAACGGTAATTCTTTGCTCCCATCTAGTGGCTGTTTTGATTTTTACAGTCTGGTTCTACAGGCTGTAAAACAGGGGTCCCCAAACTTTTTACACAGGGGGCCAGTTCACTGTCCCTCGGACAGTTGGAGGGCCGGACTATATAAAAAAACTATGAACAAATCCCTATGCACACTGCACATACCTTGTTTTAAAGTAAAAAACAAAATGGGAACGTACTATTTAGAGGGGGGAGAAGATCTGAAATTCATATATGTTTATGTTTTGTTTTTAATTTTCTTTTGTTAACATCTTATTGGCTATACAAGGTTTTCTTGGCTTATGAAAAATGTATAAAGAAAGAAGGAAGCACTTTGGCATAATGGTTAATAAGTTGGAAATATAACTGGTGTTGCACTTTTTGAAGGAACATTAAGGAGGGAATTTAATTAAAAGAAAATGAATGTAACTGGATGACAAAAGTAGAAAAAAACCCTTTTGCAACTTTTTTGATGATTGATATTAGTTACTAACAAAATACCGCATTTTATTCATGGAAAATTAGATGGTACACTGTGTTGTTTGAATGTATGTTGAGAGAAAAATTTAAAAAAATTATCCCCCCCCAAACAGTCCTTCCTTCCTCTGTCCCTCCATTCATTTCATTCTTCCTTCCTTCCTTCCTTTCTTCCTTGTTCCCTCCATTTCTCCTTCCTTCCTTCTTTCCTTCTTTCCTTCCCTCCTTCATTCCTCTCCACTTCTCATTCCCTCCCTCTCTTTCCCTTTTCTTTCATTCTCTCTCTCTTTTCCCTGTGCTCTTGTCACTCACTGGCGGGCCGGATAAATGGCCTCAGTGGGCCGAATGTGGCCCGCGGGCCGTAGTTTGGGGACCGCTGCTGTAAAATAACTTAGACAAATGGATTTCCTAGAGCAGCTGTGAACTTTTTTTTTGCCAGATAGACCAAAGCTAATATCTCCCATTTCCCAATGGTTTTATAAATTCCTTCAAAGTAGAGTTACATCCCCCCATGTTTGGTGAATGAAGCCCAAATAAACTGGAATTTCATAGCAGAGAGTCATAAATTATGATTTAGGAGACATAATGACTAAGCCGAAATTAAACAGATCACATTATGGGCTAGCCTATTATGTTCATCAGGCCACCCTCAAGAATAGAGGTGTGTTTTTTTCTCTCCACATGTGTGACTTACTCATACTGAAAACCTTCTCACAATGACAGTGCAAATCTAGATTAGGATACCGAACCCTTAGTAAAACAAGAAGGCCATGTGCTGAGTGAAGTTCAGTCAGTCAATGTCTCTTAGGGATACAGTGAGGGGAGGAGCTTTGATAGTCCTGTATGTAGGTAAAATACAGACAGGTAGTAAGTAGCAGTCAATGTTCTCTGTAAATTTTCATGCATTCAATTTATAATTTTCTATTTCAAGGGTGTAGCCCTCAAGGTGTTAATGCACAGCGTTTCTTTTTAAAGGCTGCTTAGTAATCCCAGTAATCTCTCACAGGATGATCGGAAAGATGTCGAGAGTCTTTGACTTACAACTGCTCATTTAGCGATCATACATTGCACTGAAAATGGTATAAATAACAGTTATAGAGTCCAGCAAAATCAGTGGGGAAGCCAGATTCACTTAATAACCATGCCACTAACATAACAACTAATGATTTACTTAACAAATGTGGCAAGGAAGGTAATCAAATGGGGCAAAGTTCACTTAACGACTGTCTCACTTAGTAACAGAAATGTTGGACTTGTTGCAATCATAAGTCAAGGATTATCTGTATTTTGGCCATTTGTAGTCATAAGTCAAGGAATAGCTGTTATTCAGCTTTATTCTATTTGATAAGTTAGGCCAGTGATGGCGAACCTTTTTTTCCACGGCTGCTGAAAGCGCTGTACTGCAGGCCGCTGAAAGCGCTGTACTGCAGGCCGCTGAAAGCGCTGTACTGCAGGCCGCTGAAAGCGCTGTACTGCAGGCCGCTGAAGCTGACTGTAGATCTATAGGTCAGCGGTTCAAATCTCATCAACAGCTCAAGGTTGACTCAGCCTTCCATCCTTCCGAGGTGGATAAAATGAGGATCCGGATTGTGGGGGCAATATGCTGGCTCTGTTAAAAAGTGCTATTGCTAACATGTTGTAAGCCGCTCTGTTAAAAAGTGCTATTGCTAACATGTTGTAAGCCGCCCTGAGTCTAAGGAGAAGGGCGGCATAAAAACCGAATAAATAAAAAAATAAAAATGTATGTGCTATTGTGCATGCGTGAGTGCCCACACCAATATTTCAATGCCTAGGGATGGCAAAAATGGCCTCCCATGCCCCCCCCCCCTTGCAGGCTTTCTGGAGGCCTGAAACAGCCCATTTCCCAAACTCTGGTGGGTCTAATAGGCCTGTTTTTCACCCTCCCCAGGCTCCAGAGGCAAAAATGCCCTCCCCCATCCCTCCGGAGACCTTCCAGAAGCTTAAAATGCCCTCTGAGAGCCTCTGGGCAAGTCAAAAATCAGTAGCTGGCATGCCCATGCACATTAGAACTGAACTAGGGTAACAGCTTACGTGCCAGCAGATATGGCTCCGCGTGCCACCTGTGGCACCCGTGCCATAGGTTCGCTATCACTGGATTAGACAGTTCTGTATTTGAGGAGCTACCAATCCGATACCATTTAAAAAAGAGTAAAACCATGACAAGGATTAGGGCCAAACTATCTTTGGCCTGAGTTAGTGAACAGATGGACTTCCTAATCAAGGTCTTTCCAATAGGAGTGAGATGTCTGTATTTTTTATTTACACCAAGACTTACTTCTCAATTTGTATTTGGGTAACTTGCTTTTCAGCGATATGTGATCATATATTTTTGAACATGTACACATTCACATAAGTGAAATTTATGCATTCTTACACAATTCTACATTCTCCATGGAATTCTTTGGGGGTTTTTTTTCTTAATTTTAGCTAAAAAATATACAGTATGTACAGCACAAGCCCAGCACAGTACCATGTGGCATATCCAGGCAAATTTTAGGGTCTTAGCATGACCTACTATTGGAACCCCTTTTTTCAATTTCCTCCAAAGCAAAAGTGGACGTTTTCATTTTCTCCCTTCCTCAATCATTTAACTCTCTCGCAAAATGAGATTGTTTATTTTTGGTAGGAACCTGCTAAAACTGTGCTATTACTGAGAAACAGGGAAATCTTGTTCTTTTTCTAAAATTTGATGTATCTTTAATGTTACTACATTACTTGTATATTTAATTCCCAAAAAACTGTACATACTTTTTTGTGAATTTCTATCTGTGCATTTTTTCTAAATAACTGTCCCTAACTGACTGTCTTCCTTATACTATTCTCAGATATTTGTATTTGCTCTAAGTGTTTAATAGATACTTTACAATAATAAAACTTTTCGAAAATTCTTGCGTTTTGAAGGTAAAATGTGTTTCATATAAATGATTTGACATCATAGGAAAAATCTGTGTTCAAATGCAAATAGAACTAATTTCTCTCTATTTATAGCAGTCACATGAATTCTGGCATGCTGGAAAGAGCAGATGCAAAAGCTCTTTATATTAGTTATGGTGTTGTTTTGTTTTTAATTTTTGTGTTCATATGTTATGCATATTCCCAAATAGATAGGTGCAGACCAGCTCTAAACTAATGACTCTTATTCACATGTTGGTTGCAGTGCACCAATAATTCAAGTGACTCTAGTGTCATAAATCCCCCATTGCCCCTGAAAGAAATATGCATACGTAAATAGTTTTTCAACAATTATACCTTTTCATTCTATACTGGGGCATAAAAGTATATTTCTGTCATTATGCATGCCATGCATTAGGCCCAAGCAAGTTTGCACACCAAATAAGGCAAGAGAAACAAAAGGAATACAAAGCAGAAATATACTTCACCTGAAGGTATGTTTTATCTTAAGCATGCCTGCATGTATGCTCATTTACAGCCTCATAGGTTTGCATTTGCAAGTCTGCACAGACAGACATTATTGCATGCACTGAGCTGGGCATGTGCAGCCCTTTCCTCCACCCCACCCCACTCCACTGCCTCACACACCGCAGTAGCTGTTCTCTCTGCACACCCAAATGAAATACTCTCAGAAGCATGAATCAAAGACTTGGGAGCTAAGAATAGCCAAGCCCAGCTGGGGGGGGGGGGATGCGAGAGGCAGCGCACGCGCTGTTTGGAGCATAGCCAGCCTGAGAATGGTGAGATAGAAAAAGGATGGCCTTCTTTTACAAAGACTCCATCTATGCTGGCACAAGGGGCATTTGGGAAAGGAGAAGACGCACTGCTCAACAAGGAGCTCCATCCAAGGAGTATTTAAAAAAAGAGAGGGCAGATGAATAGACCTGGCAAACAAAGACTTGGAAGCTAATGAAGACAAAGCCGAGGATGACTGAAAAGATAAAGGGAGAGAGGAAATCTTGTCATTTTCTTTCATCTTATTATAATACAAATGCTGCCTCCTCTTCCATCGCCACTGCCAAAAATCCTTGCTTGTGGGATATTCTTTGCAGATAGGTTACATCCATGCACCAGTGTACGCCTTTGCATAGCAAACACACAAACAAAAATCTGGTGCATGAGGAGAGAATGTTATCTATATAGACTGCAGCAGTCAGCTATTTTGGGAATAAAAGCCCAGATTTCTTTCAAAGCTTCATGCGTGCTTCAATGTGTACGTTGCTTTCTCAGGCTTTTTCACTCCCCACTCCACCCCCTCCCCCGTTGGTGTCACGTGCAATATGTGAGAAAAAGGGGCAAGTGAGGGCAATTCTTCTTAAGATACATATCTAACCCAGGGGACTTTCATCTCCTTGGAGCATAAATACTTTTATCCTTTGCTATGTTGTAATGGTGTATTTATCCTTTTACTTATGCCTGTCTGTCTTTTCCTCGCTTTTCTCTTATGCAATCATCTAGGCACATACTGGTTCACGTGAAATATCATCCTATGAAGCAGCCTGGTCAACTCAAGACAAACCTTCCAAGTTTAGTCCTTAGAAAGAACCTTCTCTTACAAGAACATGGGCTGTTTTTACCAGTCAGATCTATTTGGGTGAGCCTTGGGTGAGTCACTCTCCTTGTTTCTCTAAGTCCTAGTTCCCTTATCAATTAAATAAAAATAGGACAAAACAGTGTGTTACAAGGCAACTGTGTGGTTCGCAATCCTGTATTTTCCAGGCAACATCAATATTACACAGAATGGATCCAAAACAAATAGGGGTGCTGCATCCTTTCCACACGCCCAATGTAGAAGAACTGGTCTGGAAGATACATACACGGGGAAATTGGGATGGGGGAAGAGGAAAGCTTGGGTCTCTTCCACTTGTGGCTTTTCTTCTTATAATGCGTATATGTAAATCTCTGATTGTGCTTTCTGAGCATGTGGCTTCTGCCCTTCACCTTGGCCAGGTAGAACGGACCACCCTCTGCAGTCTTGTGAGGGTGATGTAAAAACATTCCACTTAAGCAGCATTTGTATCCATGTGCAGATAGCTCTATGGCAGTGATGGCGAACCTTTTTTTCCTTGGGGGCCAAAAGAGTGTGCGCGCACGTTGTTGTGCATGTGCGAGTGCCCAAACCCATAATTCAATGCTTGGGGAGCGAGAAAACATCTTTCCCTGCCCCCCGGAGGCCGTCTGGAGGCCAGAAACGCCCGGTTTCCCAATTTCTGGTAGGTCCAGTTGGCCCATGTTTTGCCCTCCCCAGGCTCCAAAGGCTTTCCTGGAGCCAGGGGAGGATAAACCCCCACCCCCATTCCCCTGGAGGCTCCCTGGAAGCTAAAAACGCCCTCCCAGAGCCTCTGTGCAAGCCAAAAATCAGCTGTCCAGCACACACATGAACATTAGAGTTGAGCTAGGGCAGTGGCTTGTGTGCCAGCAGATATGACTCCGCATGCCACCTATGGAACCTGTGCCATAGGTTCGCCATCATTGCTCTATGGAGTCCCTAAGTCAAATGTTGCTCACTTCACAGGGAATCTAAGAAACACCATTATTCCATTTTAAAGAACTGCCATGGAAGAGAACGAGATGTTTATCAGTCACTTCTTCTGTCTGACTGATATGTCTTTCCATGCTACCCAACATGGTGTCACTATTGGTTCTAACCGTCCAACCTACTGTTGAAGACTTTTACAAATCTGGGTGATTTCAACCATTATCTGTAGCACTGCTATTAAATTAATTTATGTGCATGTAATTTTATTGTATTTTATGCCTGCTCTTCAGTTTTGATAATTATTATAGGTGTGTATTTTTTTTTTTGTCCTAAAGGCCTAACTAAAAGTTTTGATGGAATATGTGGCTTTGGGAAACAAGCTTGCTGAACTGTATCATTTACTTTCTCATGATTGTTAGGGTAATAAATAAGAAAACATCAATAATGCCCCCCTCGAATCTCTATATTCTACAGCTAATCCTGCCACATATCCATCCATTTGTAGAATTCTCAAATGAAACAAATCATATTCTCTTGCCAGTATAGCTATGCAATTTATATGTAACTTAAGAAAGAAATCCGAGGACACCTATGGGTTCCCCTGGAGGCTAAACCATTTTCTGCATAAAGAAAAATATCTTGCCAAAAGGGTATTTCCACTGAAATGATCATTTAGAACAGCCATCCCCATAGGAAACTCTAGATCAGTGTTTCCCAATCTTGGCAACTTGAAGATATTTGGACTTCAACTCCCAGAATTCCCCAGCCAGCAAATGCTGGCTGGGGAATTCTGGGAGTTGAAGTCCAAATATCTTCAAGTTGCCAAGGTTGGGAAACACTGCTCTAGATATCCAGGTAGTCTTCGACTTACAATAGTTCATTTTCACTCAACCAGTGCATCAGACACTTGGCAACTGCCTCATATTTATGATGCAGCGTGTTGGGATCATCTGATGACCTTTTGTGACCTTCTAATAAGTAAAGTCAATGGGGAAGCCAGACTCACTTAACAACCATGTTACTAATTGAACAACTGCAGTGATTCAGTTGACAATTGTGCAAAATGCAGCAAAACTCATTTAGCAACACAAATTTTGGGCTTATATGTGATGCAAAATTGATGAGTACCTGTGCAACAACCTGCAATTCCCAATCACCACAATTATGTGAGATTGGAATTTTAAGAGTGGAAGTACGATCACATCTGGAGAGGGATATGCTTAGGAAGTTGCTCTACTACATAAAGTTACGCACCCACATGGTCCAGGTCAATTAGCAAATTGTAAAGTTATCTCAATGTTGTTGTAATATCTTGGCATGGACCTGAAGATAAAGAGCTTTCACAGTACTGTGGCAGCAGGTCAAGTCCAGCAAAGAGTTAAAAGTACATGAGCCTCTTACAAGTATCTCAGAGGAAACTATAGATAATTGATTCTTAAATAAGAGATGTAATTTGCAGAGATACCTGCAAAAGAGACATGCCATATATGTCAGGGCATGTTTGTATGCTTAATCCTGCAAGTATTTTTGAAATCTATGTCTTTTCAAGAATCACATGGGATTATACATGAAAGCAGATATATTCTCTGCAATGGCCCAAGAGAGCAACATAAAGCCATCTTAACCAATTTCAAAGAAGCTGAGCTGTTATGAGAAAAAGATCTTTGAAGTTTGTCAATGCAATTACAAGCTGGTTTGCTCACCATGAAGCCCTACTAAGGTTAATGGAGCTGTTTTCTATGGATTAAGAGCATTAACCCATCTTTCCCAATGTTGCTTTCATTAATTGGGAGAAAACCCTTCAAGGTTAATGGCAGGGGAACATTTTTCTGGTGTACCTTCAGATGCCAGGAATCCAACCAAGCTCCATCAGCAGCCAAAGCAAGTGGACTAGCTTAAGCTATAATAATCCTGTTCACAATGGATGCTGAGAAAGGCAGACCAAGAGTCAAGCCTATTGAATCCCATTTTGTTTAGGGAGCCACATTGCCAAAGAACATTGGCACAGGTTTGCAGTCAAACATTTCTTTTATATTTACTTTCCATAAGGACAAAAGTCCATTAAAAACCACCAGATTTATTCCTGGATCAATGAACAAAGGTTTGGGTTGTTAAATGTTACAAATTGTGAAAAGGCTTACATAATTGTGCAATTTAAAAGAGAATTTTATCTCCATGCAAGTGCATGCATATATACCAAGATATAACATGCATCTCTCTCTCCCCCCTCCCTCTTTCTCTCTCCCTCCCTGTGTCCCCCCTCCCTCTCCCTTCATCCCTCTCCCCACCATACAATCATTGCTGTGGTCCTCTTAGGCTTATATTCTGCACTGCACCTCTATTATATGTAACAATGCCTGGCATTCTATGGGACCTAAGCTCTTAGATTTATAGACATTGGAAATGAGCAAGTGTATCAGAAGCAACAGAATGAGAGAAAAAAAATCCAGCTAAGAGTTTTCTACTATGCCTGGAACCATGGTGCACGATACACAGGCAAACTCTACAAATAAATGTAGTACAAGCTATATTTGTACAACGATCCATCATGGGGATGCTATTGTACGGAACCTTGTACTCATTAAAGACCAAGCAAGTGCACTATGGAAATTCTGTATGCACGCAGACATGTGCACACACAACATGTGCTCTTGCACCCAAGAAGCCAGAGGGAGGCAATGCTAGCTTGCATGAGCTTTGCAGCAAATGAGAGCTTAGCCAGATGGGGCAAGTGGCTCTGAGAATCAAATGAGTGCTTGCTCTCAAAGAGCTTATGACAGTCACTGCTCATATGTAGGTGAAGGGGATGGCGGACCTCAAGACTACACCCATTCAGCAATAGGCAGGCATACTGCAAATTTGGGCTTGTGCAAAAGCTATGCCAGCACACACACACACACACACACACACACACAAATGGGCGATTCCAATTCGTAATGCCATAGGCAGGATAGAAAGACAGAAATATAACACCTTCTCTGTTACTATATCTGCTGCTTCTGAAATAATTATTTTTTTAAGAAAAACTGATTGATTTGTGTATTTTAAAAGGATAATTAAAAGAGGTGAAAGAAGGGCAGAAATATGAAGGGGGACAAATCAGAGGAAATAATAAATAAGGGGCACAGAAGCGACTGAAGACCCAACTATACATCTGAAGATTGACACATATTCTGCTTTATTACCCAGAGGACTAGGAACCTGCATTCCTATTTTGTATGAAAACTGAGATTACTAGGATACAAGTGTGTGCCCTTGCACAGTGAAATTAGAAATGCACACATTGAGATACAGAAAAGTATAGCTCCATCTGTAAGGATATAAATATGTGGACTCGCAGTTTTACAAACTCATTTATTCATATGCACATTAAGGTGGTATTCAAATACATTTCAACTGCTGCCACCCCTTCATGCAAATCAGTTTAGCCTACAAAACTCTTACCGCCTCTGGGTCTATTCACAACCTCCAGTGCGTAAGGCAGAGAGAGAAAAATAGCCCCACAAAAATTGGATCATTGAAAGTCTGCAAAACATGCATGCACGAGTGCTAAAAAAAAAAGGTATCTGGACACATACATGGGTGGTGCAGGAAAAGCCATTTGCACACATCAGGCAAAAAGGAGGCAGGCACTGTCACACTTACTGATTAAAGCTTCTATGGAGGAGAGCTCACATAATGATACCCAGAATGATATACAGAAATATAGACACACACACAAACCAGGATGCATGCACATCGCAAAATCTCTTCTTCAGGTGTCCTTTCTCAGTGTCGGGTCTCAAGCACATTACTACGGACACACCAAAATGTGTGCATGCTCACACACTGAGGCTCCAAAGCCCAGCCTGCGCACGTGCACCTGTGCATTTCCACATGCCTGTGCAAACATTACACATATGGAGAACACGTCCACTACATACCCCGATATGCAGGAAGCTCCAACAACCTTACCCTTTGGCGACCCCATTGCAAAAGTAAGGTTGTAAAAAAAAAAAAAACCCTTCGTGCCGCTGTCATTTAGGCAAACCCCCCTTTTCTCCTTTACCGGGATCCCGTAGAAGGTTTCCCGCTGTAAAAGTTCACCACGGGAGCCCCCACCTTGCTAGGAAGGGGGCGTGGCAGGGGCCACGGCGGTGGCCCACGCGGTGGCTCCGGTGTCACCTCCAGCCACGACCGCACCTTCCCTGCCCGAGTCACGATCAGGCGGCATGTTTCCGTCGTGGGAACTCCGAGCTCCTCTTCCAACCACTAGGGTTTGCTGACATTTTGGGCACCTCCGCAGGAAAAACCGACTCCTCCACCCAGCCTCCGCATGCACCTCCCAGAGCAAGCCCCGCGCCTCCCTGGCCCTAAGCGCTCCCATTACCTGCCACGAAAAGAAGCCGCTCAGCACATGTTCTTCTCCGGGGGGGACCCACCGGCTGGTCCCCCCCCCGCCCTTTATTCCACCCCCCCCCTTCTCTCTTCGCCCGATGGTGTCCTTGCGGCGGTCCTGTACGGAGGCAGGTGGGCGGGGAGGGAGCGGAGGTCCAGTGGCTTCCTCTGGGAAAGAAGGGGCGGAGGCGCAGCCACGCTAAAGGAGGAGGAGGGGGCGCGCGTCAGGCTTCCATGGCGGCGCCCCTTAGCCGTGGACGAGCAGCTCAGTCTCCTAGGGCTGCGATGCTGCCAGCCGCTCCCTCCCTCCCTCCAAGCCCGCCTCCCCTCCTAGCCCGGGAAGAAGCTTCTCCGCTCAATCGCTCGCTCGCCCGCCCGCCCCGCCGCGCCCCCTCCTGCTCACTCGCTCGCTTTCTGCTGTTCAGGAATGCAGCGCTTCGCCCAGCCCCCTGCCCAGACTCATTCATAGCGTCACATGGATCCGAGGGTGGGTGGGGTGGGTGGAGGAAGGCCCACTCATGGTTCGGACACCTGCCCGGACCCCGCCTCAACCCCCCCTCCCATCTCCTCCTGCGCTGCGACCGAGCGACCGGCCCCTTTTCTTGCTCTACCTTAGCTCTTCGCTTCTCCCCTCCCCTTCTTTTGAAGCCCGGCCGTTGCCCTTCTTCACTGTCCCCTTTCCTTTGCGCCCTCGAGAACGATCAACTTCGTTTACGCCTCTGGCCGTTTTGCGCTCTCTTCAGATTCTTGACACGGCGGTTTCCCAAAAAAAAAAAAAAAAAAAAAAATCCACCCAAAGGAATTTTCTCTTATCTCCAGTAGCAGCAGCAATCCAACTTCATCAGTTTGCATAGGGAGAGATTTCCAAGAGGATCGGCTCTCTTCTCTTGTACAGTAGGCTAGTATTTCCCCTCCCCCCTCAATTCCATGTGTTATATCTCCCATTTAAAAACTCACTCATGTTAGTACTTTAGATGTTTGGTTGCAGCACTCACACTGAGCGCTCAGTCTTAACTTATATTGTGCACCCATAAATGATACTTTATCCTGGTACATCTGTACTGGCCTCTTGGTTGGGGTTAAATTGTGGCACCTGGGATAAAAATCTGTATGAGGGGGAAAAAGAATTGCAATAGACCTTCACTTATCACCACAATTGAACCCAAAAGTTATGCTGATAAACGGGACAACTATTAAGAGAATGTTGCCTCATTTTACGACCCTTTTTGCCAAAGTTGTTAAGTGAACATGGCTTCCCTGTTGACCTGTCAGAAATGGTGTTTCACATGATGCTGCATCCATCACTAAATACGATTCAGTTGCCAAGTAGTATCTGAATTTTGATCACATGACACTGGGATGCTGTAACACAGTGTTTCTCAAATAGTGGGGTGGGCCCCCTAAGGTGGGGTGGAGTGATGGGGGGGGGCGAAGGACCCTGGGGAACATGCTTTTTTTTGCTGCAGGGGATAGGAGTTTTTTGTACTGAACAACAGCACACAGCACAGAGCAGGAGATATGAAGTGCATATAACAAACCCTTAAGAGACACCATGGAAAAATATTTAACCGGGATGAAAAGAAAGGAGGAGAGAGAGACGGAGATCATGAGACAAATGTAAGTCTCCCGAAAGATAAGATGAGGAGATATGATGAAGCGTATGTAGCGCTTGGCTTCTCTGTAACTACGGTGGGAGACGAGGAAAGACCGGTATGTTTACTGTGTCTAAAAATGTTGGCAGCGGACAACATGAAGCCAAATAAACACATTACACCCCAATCATGCTGATAAGCTGCTTGAGTTTTTTCAGTGAAAAAGTGCAGAATATTGCAAACAATATCCTGGGGATAGTTGGGGCAGTGCGTAAAATGTTAACTTCTTCCTGGATGTGGGGGGAACATAAAATAATTGAGAAGCACTGCTGTAATGGTCGTTAAGTGTGAAAAAAATCATCTTAAGTCACTTTTTTCAATGCCATTTTTAACTTTGAATGATCATTGAATGAACTGTTGTAAATCAAGGACTACCTGTATATGTTTCACTTCATTCTTTATCCCTGATTTCACCAATCAATAATATTTAGAAGAGAACTTGTACAACAGCTTTATTTATTGTGTGGAATCATGTTTTAATCATGCTGTTTGAATAAACCACATGGTTGACACAACATATTAAGACAGGCTGGACTATCTGTGATCTGTAGAGTCTAGTAATATTTTTGTGATGCACAGACTCTAGTAAGACTAAGACAGCAAACTTTGAAATAGCAGCTACTGAATTTTAAGCTATGTACTTATTTTGTCTCTAACTATTGGAATGCAGCTCCTGGCTGCCAAGTCATTCCTGTATCCTAAACCATAATTCACAGTTATAATCCAAAAAGTGTGGACTTGCCTAATACAACTCAATGCATCACCATATGGCAAATTGTGTAACCTAAATTCATGTACCAACAATAGGCTGTAGCTTGTCCATTCACAATGCTCAGTATTTACCCTAAAAATTTGGAAAACAAGTGCGATCTGGGTGAGTCAAAGAAGTAAGAAGAATTAAATATATGTGACACCACACTATCAACCTTTGGTTAACTGATACTGCTATGCATGTCTATCTGCCTGGCATGATTGCCTAATACAGTAATACAGTGGAACCCCGACATAAGAGCTGCTCTACTTAAGAGCAACTTGAGATAAGAGCTGGGAGGGGAGAGATATTTTTGTTCTACTTACAAGCCCAAATTCGAGATACAAGCGCCAAGGAGCTGTCTCCTGAAGCCAAACGCTAACTTCCGCGTTCGGCTTCAGGAGACAGCTGCGAAGCGGCGCGCGTGTTTTAAAAGGTTGCAGCCGGCCTGGGGGGCTCGGGGGGGTGCTTGCAGCTTTCTTTCTTGCTCTTTTTCTTTCTCTCTTTTACCTTCCCTTCCTCTATTTCTTCTTTTCTTTCTCCTTCCCACCTTCTTCCCTCCCTCCCTCCCTCCCTTCACTCATTCCTCTCTTACTCTCCCCTTTCATAAGTTTCCTTGCTTCCTTCCTCTGTTCCTGTCCCTTCCCCCTTTCTTTCTTTCTTTCTTGCTTTCTTGCTTTCTTGCTTTCTTTCTTGCTCTTTTTCTTTCTCTCTTTTACCTTCCCTTCCTCTATTTCTTCTTTTCTTTCTCCTTCCCACCTTCTTCCCTCCCTCCCTCCCTTCACTCATTCCTCTCTTACTCTCCCCTTTCATAAGTTTCCTTGCTTCCTTCCTCTGTTCCTGTCCCTTCCCTCTTTCCTTCCTTCCTTCCCACCCTCCGTCCATTCATTCACCCATTCCTCTCTTGATCGCTTAAAGCCGGTCCCTGGTGCAAAAAGGGTTGGGGACCTCTGTCCTACAGGATTGGGTGGCAGAGAAGTTGAACATATGTAAATTTAAAAGTTTAAGAAAGTTTACAAGTTAAGTGAAAGAAACTTCATTATTCATTTATATGTACATGTACATTTCTTAATTAAAAACATGTCTTTCTGCATAATTTAGACTAACTTTGTGAGTTTTTTGAGGGCTGGAACCAATTAAAATTATTTACATTAATTCCTATGGGGAAAAGTCGTTCGAGATAAGAGCTGCTCGACTTAAGAGCCCAGGTCCGGAACGAATTAAACTCGTATCTCGAGGTACCACTGTACCTCATGATACGAACTTAATTGGTGCAAGGAGGAGGTTCGTAAGATGAAAGGTTCGTAAGACGAAACATTGTTTCCCATAGGAAACAATGTAAAGTCAATTAATCCGTGCAACCAAACCCCCCCCCCCCAAAAAACGGCTTTCCGGCTGTTTTAAAAGGTCGCAGCCGGCCTGGGGGGCTTGCCAGCACCCCCCGCACCCGGGTTCGGGGTGCGGGGGGGTGCTGGCAAGCCCCCCAGGCCGGCTGCGACCTTTTAAAACACCCACGCTCTTCCCTCACCCCCGCCCCCGCAAGGTATCGCAGCGACAAGCAGGTTTTTCCAACGCGGGTCTTATGCGCCCGAGCCGCGTTTCCCCCCACGTCCGGGCCCACGCACCTGTTCCAGCGGGCTATTTTCCGCCGGTAGTAACGCAGCGCCTCCTGCCCGTTGAGCAGCTTCTCGGCCGGCCTCTCGGGGGTGCTGTAGAGCGGGTGCGCGAATAGCCTCCTCAGCTTGGAGTGGGGGGGCCTGGCTGCTCAGGTTGGCGGGTGGCCGAGTCCGGAGCTTTGGACCGGCGGCGACGGCGGCTTCTTCGGCGGGGCAGGAGCAGCGGGGCTCAGCCGTCTCCGTGGCCGGACCGAGGCGCCGCCTCATTTGGGGCCAGAGGTGGAAGTAGAAATCGGCGCTGAGCAGCGCCCCGAGAAGCAGCAGAATGAGCAGCCGGTCGCGCCGGGTCCCCAGCATGGTCAGCGCCGGCGGCTGGGCGAGAAGCAGGCCGGGCGTGAAGGCAGCGGCGCACGGGCGATGCCGGGCCGTGGGTGGGAAAGGAAGGCGAGCCACGCGCCTGTTTGGCTGCGAGAGCCCGGGCGAGTCCCGGCAGGGCCTCTGCCCCGCTGCCGCCGCAGGAGCAGGTGGGGGAAGCCGAGGCAAGGGAAGCAGCAGGCAGCGCCCCGCTTGTGGCCGAGAGGCGACCGGCTGCATCTTTGCCCGGTGGCCTCTCCCGAGTAGGCAGACCGTGCCGCCTCTGGAAGGATGGACGCGTTGGGCGTTTGTTTGCATCACGTGATTGACCGGGTGAAATAAAAGATCTAAAAACCCCTTGTCTCCCCAACCCGGATTTTTAGATCTTTTATTTCACCCGGTCAATCACGAGATGCAAACAAACGCCTAACGTGTCCGAAAGCCAGAGACTTTGGCTAGAGGTCTCTCCGACGAGCTCCGGTTCTCGTCGGAGAGACCGCTTGCCAAAGTCTCTGGCTTTCGGACACGTTGGGCGTTTGTTTGCATCTCGATTGACCGGGTGAAATAAAAGATCTAAAAATCCCTTGTCTCCCCAACCCATATTCAATCCGGGTTGGGGAGACAAGGGATTTTTAGATCTTTTATTTCACCCGGTCGATCACGAGATGCAAACAAACGCCCAACGTGTCCGAAAGCCAGAGACTTTGGCAAGCAGTCTCTCCGACGAGAACCGGAGCTCGTCGGAGAGACCTCTAGCCAAAGTCTCTGGCTTTCGGACACGTTGGGCGTTTGTTTGCATCTCGTGATCGACCGGGTGAAATAAAAGATCTAAAAATCCCTTGTCTCCCCAACCCATATTCAATCCGGGTTGGGGAGACAAGGGATTTTTAGATCTTTTATTTCACCCGGTCAATCACGAGATGCAAACAAATGCCCAACGTGTCCGAAAGCCAGAGACTTTGGCAAGCGGTCTCTCCGACGAGAACCGGAGCTCGTCGGAGAGACCTCTAGCCAAAGTCTCTGGCTTTCGGACACATTGGGCGTTTGTTTGCATCTCGTGATTGACCGGGTGAAATAAAAGATCTAAAAATCCGGGTTGGGGAGACAAGGGATTTTTAGATCTTTTATTTCACCCGGTCAATCACGAGATGCAAACAAGCGCCCAACGTGTCCGAAAGCCAGAGACTTTGGCTAGAGGTCTCTCCGACGAGAACCGGAGCTCGTCGGAGAGACCTCTAGCCAAAATCTCTGGCTTTCGGACACGTTGGGCGTTTGTTTGCATCTCGTGATTGACCGGGTGAAATAAAAGATCTAAAAATCCGGGTTGGGGAGACAAGGGATTTTTAGATCTTTTATTTCACCCGGTCAATCACGTGATGCAAACAAACGCCCAACGCGTCCATCCTTCCAGAGGCGGCACGGTCTGCCTACTCGGGAGAGGCCACCGGGCAAAGATGCAGCCGGTCGCCTCTCGGCCACAAGCGGGGCGCTGCCTGCTGCTTCCCTTGCCTCGGCTTCCCCCACCTGCTCCTGCGGCGGCAGCGAGGCAGAGGCCCTGCCGGGACTCGCCCGGGCTCTCGCGGCCAAACAGACGCGTGGCTCGCCTTCCTTTCCCACCCACGGCCCGGCATCGCCCGTGCGCCGCTGCCTTCGCGCCCGGCCTGCTTCTCGCCCAGCCGCCGGCGCTGACCATGCTGGGGACCCGGCGCGACCGGCTGCTCATTCTGCTGCTTCTCGGGGCGCTGCTCAGCGCCGATTTCTACTTCCACCTCTGGCCCCAAATGAGGCGGCGCCTCGGTCCGGCCACGGAGACGGCTGAGCCCCGCTGCTCCTGCCCCGCCGAAGAAGCCGCCGTCGCCGCCGGTCCAAAGCTCCGGACTCGGCCACCCGCCAACCTGAGCAGCCAGGCCCCCCCACTCCAAGCTGAGGAGGCTATTCGCGCACCCGCTCTACAGCACCCCCGAGAGACCGGCCGAGAAGCTGCTCAACGGGCAGGAGGCGCTGCGTTACTACCGGCGGAAAATAGCCCGCTGGAACAGGTGCGTGGGCCCGGATGTGGGGGGAAACCCGGCTCGGGCGCATAAGACCCGCGTCGGAAAAACCCGCTTGTCGCTGCGATGCCTTGCGGGGGCGGGGGTGAGGGAAGAGCGTGGGTGTTTTAAAAGGTCGCAGCCGGCCTGGGGGGCTTGCCAGCACCCCCCCACACCCGGGTTCGGGGTGCGGGGGTTGCTGGCAAGCCCCCCAGGCCAGCTGCGACCTTTTAAAACACCCGCGCCGCTTCCCATGTGTCTCCTGGAGCCGAATGCGGAAGTTCGGCTTTGCTGTTCAGCTTCAGGCTTTGCTGTTCGGCTCCGGGAGACAGCTGCGAAGCGGCGCGGGTGTTTTAAAAGGTCGCAGTCTGCCTGGGGGGCTTCCCAGCAACCTCCCGAACCGAACCTGGGGTTCAGCAAAATTTTGCCTCGGCGTTCGGGAGGCTTCTGGGAAGCCCCGCCGCCCAGCTGTTACCTTTTAAAACAGCCGCGGGGCTTCCCAGCAGTCTCCGAACGCAGGTTCGTAACTCGAAAAAAGTTCGTAAGAAGAGGCAAAATTTTTCTGAACCCCGGGTTCGTATCACGAGTTGTTCGTAAGACGAGGGGTTCGTATCTTAAGGTACCACTGTATTTGTAGAATTTCAGGAGATCTATAGACACTCCCCACTGCACATATCTTTCCACAGAGATATTTTTTTTATTGAATTACTTATTTCTACACTGTATGTGTTCTAATGTAACTGATTTGATTTTAATTCTGATATTGTTAAAGCAATGAAAATGTAATAGAGATAGATATATTTTTATATATCGTATAGCAACAATGGATTTTTTAAAGAACATGGTAAATACATAATTATATATTGCACTGACTGGATAAATATAATTTGATGTAAGATCAGAAAGGGAGAACCCTTGGCTCATAAGACTCCAGGTGTGATCCACCCCCATTTTTAGGCAATCAGAATTTAACAAAAAATGAAAATAGTACGTTAATCCTTGGGAGGGGAAAGCATGTCTCAGTCCCTGTTTGAAGCTGCTTAAAATAAAATTTTAAAAATCAATTTTTATATCCCAACATGTCAACATAATCTCCCGCATGAAAAGGAAATGGCAACCCTGTAGTTATAGTCTGTTAATGAGAGATTGACAGAAAATAAGCCATAGATATCTTCTGAACTGTGTTTCAACTTCTTCAAGTTTGATATTTCCTGTATTTCTTTTGGCGGCTCAGCCAAGATCTACCAGGTTCTAGCACCTGATTGGTCTTTCCTAGTTAGATACACTATTTAAAACATACCTATTTATACTACTATCCTATTGAATATATATAGTATTATTATACCATTCATTTTGACTCACATGTACTGTAAATAGTATAAATGTACTATATAATATATATAGTACAGTATATATAAATAGTATAAATGTACTATTCCTACTCTACATTTAATAATAGCTTATTAAAGCTATTAAATGTCCAGTTTTTAAAAAATCCTTGCTGTAGTTTACAATCCTTTTAAAAATCATATGCGTTCAGGAAAAACATTACCTGCTTCCTTTTCTCCTTTTCCTTGTCATAGGACAGATACCACAAAAGGGATTGAGTAGAGGGAACAATCTGGCTAAAGAAAGAAGTTTGACCCTTCAGATGTTGGTGTACTATAGCTTAGAAAGGCTTATGCAGAATGGCCAACATCTAAAGATGTTGAAAGTTATAGTTCAATCGGTATATGACTGCATTCCCGTTCCTACAGCAGAAGTGCTGGCGTTTGCTGTAAATGTAATTAGATAAATGCCATGTCTTGTAATTTGAATGCTTGGATACATGAAAATTCAGGGAAGAATGGAACATGTAATGGGATATGTCTGGAACCAATAAGAGTTATCATTATGTCCGTATGAATCATTACTTGTGGATGCATGTGTATACACATTGAGTTTTGTCTGGTCCAATTGGTTATTTTGGAGATTCTACAATATACTGTTGCATACTATTACTCCTGGAATAAGGACAAGGAGTTTTGTAAAATCCTAGTTTTGAAATGTGCAATTTTGTGCGTTTAAATGATATAGACATCTCATTATTTCAGATTTTAATTGAAATAAATGCCATTTGGTAAAGTCTAAAGACTTGTAATGTAAGAAAGGCAGCATAAAATATTCCTCAATGAATTCAAAAGGTTTTAGAAATATTTCTTATTATTTTCGAGAGCTGGTTTACTGTGAACCCCAACTATCTACAGCGGTACCTCTACTTAAGAACTCAATTCGTTCCGTGACCAGGTTCTTAAGTAGAAAGGTTTGAAACTAGAAGCAATTTTTCCCATAGGAATCAATGTAAAAGCAAGTAATGCATGCAAACTCATTAGGAAAGAAATAAAAACTCCAAATTTGGGTGGGAGAAGGAGGAAGAAGAGGAGGTGGACAGTCGCTGCCAAAGGAAGAAGATGAGGTGAAGGAAATCAAAAAAATCCAAAACTTTAAGGCTTAAAAAAAAGAGGGACTCTGAGACGACAAGGAGGAGCACGCGCCTTCCATATACCTGCCACGAGGCTGCCTCCCATGCACTGTGTCAGAGAGAAAACCTCCCGCTCCTTTGACCAAAAAGCTGCTGCTGCTGCTGTTGTTGCTATCTGCTTCCACATCCTTCCCATTCTGAAGGGCTCTCTTCTTCTCTCACTCACTCGCTTTGTAGCCAGCGCTTTTCCTTCACTGTGGTGACTCCTCGGTGTGGCTGAAGCTGAGTTGATTCGGCCGGGGCGAAGTGCCCCCTTTTGCCTTTCTGTGCCCAGACGCGCCAGGAGGAAACAAAATGCTTTGTTCGCTCTGGGCTGACAAAGCCTCCTTAAGCGCCACCGAAAGGCTCCTCTGGCAGCCCAGAAAAGCCTGAGATGGCCAGGATTAAAGGGGTAATGCCAGGAAACTGGCCAGGCCTTTGTGCCGCTGTCAAATTTCCTGGGAAATTTTTCCGAGCTCGGGTTCTTAAGTAGAAAATGGTTCTTAAGAAGAGGCAAAAAATCTTGAACACCTGGTTCTTATCTAGAAAAGTTCTTAAGTAGAGGCGTTTTTAAGTAGAGGTACCACTGTACTTTGGAATAAACTCATTTAGTTTATCTGCTAGTTTCTGACCAACCTTTCTCACCCAGTGCAACTCAGGAACTTTGCCTTTCTTTGCCAGACAGTTCTAATTATTTTTAGATGATGACATATAGTGGATGTGGACAGACATCAAATTTATGAAATATATTCTTAGAACTCTGAAGTTCAATAATGTTGAAGCTTGGCATCACACAGAATAAAACGCAATACAACCTGCGGGTCTAAGAATAGATCTAGTTGTTTTCTGGAGCCAGTGAACTGTCTTAGAATGGCCTGCCTGTAGAAGTCCAAACCAAACCAGATATGATACATCTGACTGGATTCATCAAACAGAGTTGTTGAGTCAACAACTGCTAAATGTGGGGTCTTCAACCCTGGCAACTTTAAGACGTGAACTTCAACTTCCAGAGTTCCTCAGCCAGCAAAGTTTTGAAGTCCATAAGTCTCAAAGTTCTCAAGGTTGGAGACCCCTGCGCTAAATGACTCCCAAGGAAAGCTGCTCTAATAAATTGAGAAAATTACAGAAAGACCTAGACAGACTAACACAGTGGGCCCATACCAACAAAATGATGTTTAACATCGACAAGAGCAAAGTCCTTCAACTAGGCAGAAAAAACCCTGGACACACATACAACCTGGGAGAAACCCCTCTTAGCAGTAGCAACTGCGAAAGAGACCTCGGAGTCTTGGTGGATAATCAACTAAACATGAGCCAACAATGTGCAGCAGCAGCTAAAAAAGCCAACATAATCCTAAGCTGCATCAACAGGGGAATACACTCCAAGACCAGGGAAGTCTTAATACCACTCTACTACGCCCTGGTCTGACCACACCTGGAGTACTGTATTCAGTTCTGGTCACCACACTTCAAAAGAGACATTGAAACTCTGGAGAAGGTGCAAAAAAGTGCAACCAAGATGATTAAGGGACTGGAAACCAAGACTTACGAAGAGAGACTGAGGGAACTGGGCATAGATAGCCTAGAGAAAAGGAGGGCCAGAGCGGACATGATAGCAATCTACAAGTATATGAGGGGATGTCACAGAGAGGAGGGGATCACTTTATTCTCCAGGGCATCAGAGGGCCGGACGGACGAGGAAGCTGATCAAGGAGAGATTCAACATGGAGATAAGGAGGAACATCCTGACGGTCAGGGCGATCAACCAATGGAACAACCTACCAGCGGACATTGTGAACTCCAACACTCTGGACATTTTTAAGAGAAGATTGAACTGCTACTTGACTGGTGTGCTATAGGGTTCCTGCTTAGGCAGGGGGTTGAACTTGATGGCCTTCATGGTCCCTTTCAACTCTAACAATAAATAAATAAATAAATAAATAAATAAATGAATGAATGAATGAATAAATAAATAAATATTTCTTATAATTGTTGAACAGCAAGGAATAAAACCTGTGGCGATCTGCTGGGAATCATGCAGAACAGTTAGCTGTAGATCCCAGTCTACTGCCCATATATCCACAATAGTGCCACATGTAAGCATGAATATATACATTATCACCATTAATAACAATTAATTACCATGGTTATGAAATGTAGGTTGTCCTACCCTAAACATAGAAATGTTTAAAATTGTTTTCTTTTAAGCAAAACAATGTGTGCCTTTTTAATATACATCTTAGTCTGTTACAAAATATATAGCAATACTTTATTGTTTCCTGGCGGGGTGGGGAGATTATGGCCCTAAGGTTGCATGGAGTACTGAATTATCTTTCTATAGTCCTTGAAGTTCTCTCTGTTTATACCTGCTGAAACATTGTAAGTTCGTTTTCTATGCATGATTCAGTATGTAGAAGCAGTGATATGTCCAAAAGCATAGATGCTCCTGAGATATAATTGAAAGCCATGTACAATGATGAGTATGATGGGATGAATTAATTTTAATTTGAGTGATTTTCCTTCATTTTTGCCTAAAGTCTGTTGTTTGGAAACAAGTGCTTAATAATAATTCAGTAAATGGGAAGAGGAATGCTCAAACCTCAGCCTCATAGACAAGCTTAAAGTACTATCCACCACCTTGAACTGCCAGCATAAATTATGTTCCTCCCAAATATGCCACAGTAATGAAGCTGATAAATGATGCTGTTCCAGTTTACTTACTGCAGTCCAAGTCAAGGAAAGGGATTGGTGGATTCCCCCAGCTTTATTTTCCCTCCCACCCAGCATCAGTGGGGAAACAAGAACAAATTGTCTTCCAAATACAGTCTGGAACAAGTTTCAACAGATGTTAGAAGGGCAAGTTTTTAGCTTTCTGTCAAGCAGTCTGACCAATAGATGGCAAGCAGAGTATACAGGAAGGAGATGAATTGATATTCTTTGCATTCTTTCTTCTGCACCTGTTACTATCAGGTAAACTATTTCTACAAATAACTACTATAGGTAGACACGATACAGACACATAGACACAGATGCTCAGACACACACACATCTGGATAATGAAGCCTTGTTCAAGGTCACTCATGTCCTAATCATCTCTTAGTTGGATTACTGCAACACCTCTTTGAGTGTATTCATAGCCTATGGCCGATGCAGCAAGGCTCATAGTTCTGGGAGCCCCTAGAGCCATAATGTGCCACAGGTGGCATGCAGAGCCATATTTGAGGGCACATGATGAATTGCTCTATGTCAGCTCCAGTGTGCATGTATGCGCTGGCCAGCTGATTTTCAGCCTTCCAGGTGGCACACAAGGCCATTTTTGCCGTATCCAGGCTTCGGGAAAACCTTTGGAGCCTGTGGATGGTGAAAAACAGACCTAATGGGCCTACCGGAAGTTCAGAAACAAACTTCTGGTAGGTCTATTGGGCTGTTTTCACCCTCTCCAGGCTTCAGGAAAGCCTCCTTAAAGCTTGGGAAGGGCGAAAAATGGCTCAACATCCCTACCAAAAGTCCAGAGGCTTCAGTGAGGGCTGTGCGCATGTATGGGGGGAAGAGGATGGGTTGTGCACACATGCACAGAGGAGGGCATTGCATTATGGATGTGGGCACATGCGCACATGCTATTGCATGTTCACCTTCCCTTTTGGCATCTGAGCAAAAAAAGTTTCACCATCACTGCCCTAGGGTGCCACATTGCTCAACAGTAGTAACTGCGAGAGGGATCTTGGATAAGGTGACCAGACGTCCTGCTTTGGGTGGGACAGTCCCGATTTTTTCTTTCTTTCTTTCTTTCTTTCTTTCTTTCTTTCTTTCTTTCTTTCTTTCTTTCTTTCCTTCCTTCCTTCCTTCCATCCATCCATCAATCTAATCTAATCTAATCTAATCTTATCTATCTATGTATCTATGTATCTATGTATCTATCTATCTATCTATCTATCTATCTATGTATCTATGTATCTATCTATCTATCTATCTATCTATCTATCTATCTATCTATCTATCTATCTATCTATCTATCTATCTATCTATCTATCTATCTATCTATCGTTAGAGTTGAAAGGGACCATGCAGGTCATCAAGAAATCCTATAGCACCCCAGCCAAATGACAGTCCAATCTCCTCTTGAAAGTGTCCAGAGTTGGGGAGTTCACAACCTCCGCAGGCAGGCTGTTGCACTGGTTGATCACTCTGACCGTCAGGAAGTTCTTCCTTATTTTCAGGTTGAATTTCTTCTTGGTCAGCTTCCAGCTGTTGTTCCTCGTCTGGGCCTCTGGTGCTCTGGAGAATAGAGTGACCCCCCTCCTCTCTGTGACAACCTCTCATATACCTGTATGTATTTGTCCCGCGTGGTTTCAAAAAATCCTGATTTTCCTTTCTCTGGACTGCCCGGAGTAAATAAAGTACTTCCTTTCTCTGGGTGCTGGGAGCCTGAAGCTTTTCCCATTGCCCAGAGAAAGGAATGCGGGCACGGTATTTGACATGTCCCAAAGGTGCTTTTTATCACTCATGAACAGCCTATTTCGTCCCTTAAGGATCAAAAGCGACGGGAGTTTTTTCAAGCAAAAAATAGAAAGTACGAAGTGGGGATTTTTTGAAAGACCATCGTGAAGCCAACACGATGGCTGCGTGGAGCGATTATTGCAGAAGAAAGCAGGGCAAATAGTAAGTTTTGCAGGCCACGTGCAACATCCCACTTTTACAGAAAAGTGGGATGTCAGCGCATTTGCAGAGCCCCCCCACGGCTACCCGCGAGAGCAGACCAGCTAAGAGCTCTCGGGGATGTGGTCCTCGGTCGGAAAGGCCTGGCGAAGTTTCAGGGTTTCACTGAAGAAACGGAGGGATGTGGGCTTTGCTGGCCTTGATTGGGTTGTGGCAAATGCAATGGGTTGAACCTTGGGAAGATAAAGATAAAAACAGCCTGAAAGTGTAACTCGGATTCTGAATAAGAAGCAACCTGCTGTGTCTATGTCCCTTTCCCAAAAGGAAGCCTTGCTGGAGAGAGTAAAATCTACCTCTGAGAAAACAGAAACAATTAATATTTGAAGGATTAAGTCAGGCTCAGAGTGAACAAAGTGCTTCCTTTCTCGGGGCGCTGGGAGGAGGAAGCTTCCTTCTCCCCTGCCCCCATCAATGGTTTCCAGCTTTACCAATGTAAAAATCCGGTCACCTTAATCTTGGAGTCCAAGTGGACAACCATTTAAATATGAGCCAGCAATGTGCAGTAGTTGCAAAAAAAGCCAACACAGGTCTTGGCTGCTTTAACAGAGGGACAGAATCAAGATCACGTGAAGTGTTAATACCATTTTATAAGGCCTTGGTAAGGCCACACGTGGAATACTGCATTCAGTTTTGGTCGTCACGATGCAAAAAGGATATTGAGACTTTAGAAAAAGTGCAGAGAAGAGCAACAAAGATGATTAGGGGACTGGAGGCTAAAACATATGAAGAACGGTTGCAGGAACTGGGCATGGCTAGTTTAATGAAAAGAAGGACCAGGGGAGACATGAGAGCAGTCTTCCAGTATCTCAAGAGTTGCTACAAAGAAGAAGGAGTCAACCTATTCTCCAAAGCACTAGAGGGTAGGATAAGAAGCAATGGGTGGAAACTAAACAAGGAGAGAATTAGCTTAGCACTAAGGAGAAATTACCTGACAGTTCAGAACGGTTGATCAGTGGAACAGTTTGCCTCCATAAGTTGTGAATGCCCCAACACTGGAAGTTTTTAAGCAGATGTTGGATAAGCCTTTTCTGCTGTGGCTCTATTCCTGTGGAAAACTGAATTGGAGGTAAGAACTACTTTCTATTTTTTATAATCTGTAAGCCGTCCATAATCACCTTATAGGCGAGATGGACAGCATTGGACCATAGTACCTCCGGGACCGCCTGCTACCGCACGAATCCCAGCAACCGATAAGGTCCCACAGAGTTGGCCTTCTCCGGGTCCCGTTGACCAAACAATGTCATTTGGCGGGCCCCAGGAGAAGAGCCTTCTCTGCGGCAACTCCCCCCCAGAGATTAGAACTGCCCCCACACTCCTTGTCTTTCATAAATTACTCAAGACCCATCTATACCGCCAGGCATGGGGGAGTTGAGACACCTTTCCCCCAGGTTTTTTTTAAATATTTATGTTTGGGTATGTATATGTTGTTTGCTTTTTTAAAAATATGATAGGGTTTTATGTGCTTTTTAATATTAGATTTGTTTTAGCTGGAATATTGTTTTTATTATTGTTGTGAGCCGCCCCGAGTCTTCGGAGAGGGGAGGCATACAAATCTAATAAATTGAATGGAATTGAATCCATATTTAACAAATAGTAAATAATGAAGCATTCTTCTAAACAACCCCAACACTAAATTTGAAAGCCGCACAGAGTCCTTAAGGACAATCAATCAATCAATTTGTATTTAGGAATGGCTGACCAATAACAGGTATTGAGGGCAAGGGTTAAGAGTGAGATGGGCCATGGAATGAAAGAAATCTTCCATTGCACCTGCTCACTTTCTCTATTCCTGTTACCTGTTTATTGCGCTGTATGTGGTCATTGGTTTAGATTCCTCTAAAAGGTTACTAAGACCATGGACTATCAAGGCATCCACCTCTGAGCTCATGATTGACAGCATGGAAAAATAAGGAAGGAATGGCCAAGAAGAACATATATACCAGGCTAGGCCACTGGAACAATGCAGCTGCTAGGTTGATTGATTGATTGATTGATTTGTTTATGCCGCCCTTCTCCTTAGACTCAGGGCGGCTTATAAAATGTTAGCAGTAGCACTTCTTAACAGAGCCAGCATATTGCCCCCACAATCCGAGTCCTCATTTTATCCACCTTGGAAGGATGGAAGGCTGAGTCAACCTTGAGCTGGTGATGAGATTTGAACTGCTGACCTGCAGATCTAGCAGTCAGCTTTAGTGGCCTGCAGTACCACACTCTACCCACTGCGCCACCTCGCCTCTATTGATACACACACCCTATCAGTGGGTCCATAAGTAATGGTGAAATATTGCCTAAACAGCCATGGAAACTGCAGTTGAATAAGGTTAATCCTGGAAGCATTCTCCAGTATAGCAGCCCCGAGTCTATGGAGAGGGGCAGCATACAAATCTAATAAATAAATAAATAATAAATAAATAAAATAAACCACTTGTAGTGTTTTTGTTTAGTCCTCCATTACAAGGAAAAACCTTGTAATGGAAATCATATAGTCGATACAATGATAGCAGAACTACCAACACAAAGCAGGCAGAACCCAGCATGTTTTCCAGTTAAACGTACTTTCTGGACCAAATGGGATTGGTATTCTTCAGTAGATTGATATTCTTTCATTTCTAAGGAGCCACAAAAGATTAGCTGAAAATAAAACTCAAGTACTTTGGCCACTTAAAGAGAAGAGAAAACTCGCTAGGAAAAAACCCACTGAGGTTGAGAAAGATTGAAGGCAAGAGGAGAGAGGGTTGGTAGATGATGAGATAGTTAGATAGCATCATTGATGCAACGAACATAAATATGGGCAAACTCTAGGAGATAGTAGAGAAAATGGCAAGTTGTGGTCCATGGAATCGTGATGAGTTAGACACTATTTAGCAACTGAATGACATATGAGACTTGGCAAATGCTGTAAAAAGCATAAGACTCATCAAGTCTTATGTAGACAAAAGCCTCTGAACAAGCCAGGATCCAATGTCTTCTATAGATCAAGTTAAAATAGACCTAGAGAGCATTTATCAATGAGATGGATCTGCAGCAACTTGAAATTCCTAATCCACCAGCAAGCAAATGATTAGTGAAGAGTGCGAGATCATCACCGGGACTAAAATTGAACAGGGAGAAGGTGAACAGCCCTCCTTCGAACTGCTCAGGAGCACTTTAAACTTACTCAGTTACAGGCTGGGGATGAGATGAAAACAACATTTTGAGGATGTGGCAGAGAATGAGGTTTCTGGGCCATGTTTATACTTTGGTTCAGAGCAAATATATATTTTCAATACTAGGAAAGCTCTTTTAAACAGAGTCCATTATTATTTTCACTAGCTTTCTCTATTTCACTAACCTAATTTCCTTAGAGGAAAGTGTTGCTATGGTTAAACAATTGGAAGATCCTTAGTAATTGGCTGTGACTCATCCAGAACTTGATCCTGAATCCCAATCTACTATCTGCTCAGTTCTAAAGAGAGAGATACAGAAATCTATCTATATACAGAGCTCACTGAATCATATACAAATATGTTACAGAGTGGCATTATAGGCAAATATTGCAGGGATATGATATGCAGACATATTTTGGATGGCTGGGAAGCTCTGGGAGTTGAAGACCACAAGTCTTAAGGTTGCCAAGGTTGGAGACCCCCTTGGTATAGACATTTGATATATTGTTAATTATATTAGCCTAACTTTTGTGCCAAAATCGACTTCTAAAGTAGCTCTCAGCCATTAAAATTACAGTGCCAAAGTCTGTCCTATAAAGCCCTTCATGGCACCGGACCAGAATATCTTCGGGACCGCCTCCTGCCGCACGAATCCCAGCGACCGGTTAGGTCCCACAGAGTCGGCCTTCTCCGGGTCCCGTCGACCAAACAATGCCGTCTGGCGGGACCCAGGGGAAGAGCCTTCTCTGTGGGGGCCCCGACCCTCTGGAACCAGCTCCCCCCTGAGATTAGGATTGCCCCCACCCTCCCTGCCTTTCGTAAACTCCTTAAGACCCACCTCTGCCGTCAGGCATGGGGGAACTAAACATCTCCCCCTTGCCCATGTTGTTCTGCCATTGAGTGATTGACTGTGTGTCTGTTTTTATATACATTGGGATTGTTTTATAAATTTATTAATTTTAAACTGTAATTAGATTGGTGGGCATTGGATTTGTTATTATGTACTGTTTTATTGTTGTTGTGAGCCGCCCCGAGTTTGCGGAGAGGGGCGGCATATAAATCCAATAAATCTAATCTAATCTAATCTAATCTCATGGAGACTGAAACCCAGGTTGACAGAGTTTGTTAGCAGCTGCCTTCCTTTTTTCCATTCATTTCACTGATGGAAGCAGCCATTCTGGCAGAGAAGAAACTCAAATATATTGAGAGTTACTGTAACTGTTAACTGGTGGTATATTATTTCCAATAGCCACAAATGGAATGAAATATTCTTCAGCTGAAAATGAGAGACACCTTGCGAAGACAGATAATCTTGGGTTTTGGGGGGATTTTTTTTGTTTCTGAAGCATCTCTGGGGTGATATTTTTTTTTTTTTAGGAATAACTGCTGCTTTTTGATCAGATATAATGAATTCATCACAATATTTATTGAATTTTTAATTTGAGTAAATGTCTTAGGCCAATGCATAGGACAAGAAGACAGATTTTGGAAGATCACATGTGCTTTATTACTTGTATTTACCATGGAAACTCACTCATGCCAAGAGGTTGGCAATGCACTGTTGAAATTGCTGAAGAAACAGGAAGACACAAAGGTAATTTCGGTTCCGGTGAGCATTGAGGAAGGAGATGAGGAGTGAGTGCTCCCGTGGACGATGGCAGAAACACCAGATAAGATCTTGGCAAGCCGTCTTGCCACATTCTTTACCACACTAGGGGTACACTCTGTTCTTAGGGGAACTGAACCTGGAGTTGGCCGAGCCATAGTCCTTTCAAGAACAGAATGGCAGCCTGCTTTCTACAGATGTTGCAGCCCCAAAAGAGTGAAAAATGGTGGCTGCATGATAAGGAACAACAGAGGCGAGGAGAGAGCGTGAATGAAGAAGCCGGGAGGGCTGAATGTTGAAGAAGACTATAGGTGACCAGGCTGTCCCCTGCACATTGCCAAAGCTGCCGAAATTGTCTGTAAGGGGTGAGAGCGGCTGGGAGACAGCAGAGGAACAGGGGCAGTGGAGCAGCGGAGGAGTAGCAGTGTAAGAGAGGAGAGGAGGTGAGCAGAGAGACTTTTTAAAAAAAAGCTGTGAGAGAACTGCGGGCAAAGAAGAGTAAGTGGAGAGAGTAGAGAGTGCCGAAAAGTTCGTAGGTGACCAGACTATGCTCCTACTTGCTGTTGCTGAAGCTGCCTGTGAGAAACCAGTGGGTGAGAGTGGCTGGTGGGGGGTGGCGAGGCAATGGCGAGACTATTAAAATCATTGGGGAGCGCAGATGAGGTTGGAGGTGAAGGATCTGGAAACCATGGCGCTATGTGATAGGAGTAGGGTCCAGGGCTGACTTAACTGGTGAGTGGCTGGCGGAGGCAACAACGGATGTTTGAGACGGCAACACCCAGAATACAACAGACCAACATTGTGTATTAGAATTGAGGATGCTGAGAGTTAGACACTATTACTGTGTCCTTTCCTTCCATTCCCTCAACACTGTCCGACTTTCTACTAAATCTGCACTTCTATTCTACTAGTTTTTCTCATCATTCCTTTCACCCATTTCCTCCCATGTTGACTGTATGACTGTAACTTGTTGCTTATATCCTAAGATTTTTATTAATATTGCTTCTTCATTGCTTATTTGACTCCTATGACAATCATTAAGTGTCGTACCACATGATTCTTGACAAATGTATATTTTATTTTATGCACCAAGACAAATTCCTTGTGTGTCCAATCACACTTGGCCAATAAAATTCTATTCTATTCTATTCTGTTCTGTTCCATTCTTCACTTTTTGCTGGGGAGAGACAGAAAAGGAGGGAGACAAGGGATAGGCTGCTTGCAGGGAACAAGAGCTCACTGCTTGAAAGCAATCCCTTGTTCCAGTCTCATGAGCTCAACCCACGGTACTGGGGACAGGCGAAATCCAGACCCTGGGCTCAGGCTGTTGCTGCTTAATGTCAGGTCGGTTGTAAATAAAGCTCCCCTCATCCAGGATTTGCTCCTGGAGGAGGAAGCCAACCTGGCATGTGTGACTGAGACCTGGCTGGGCCCAGAGGGAGGAGTTCCTCTCTGAAATATGTCCAGCCAGATTTCAGGTCTGGCACCAGCCATGACCCCAGGGAAGGGGGGGGGGGGAGAGTGGCTATTATAGCCAAGAAGACTTTCAGCCTGTGCAGGCTCACTTCTCCTGAGATTGTGGGTTGTGAGTCCCTCTTTGTGAAGTTGGATCTAGGGGTTCAGGTCATAGTTCCTTCTAAGCTGAGCAGTGAGCAATCGCTCACTTAAAAATCATCATCAACTCAGAGTTTTCCAAACCTGCCCAGAAGCCGAGAGGGAAAGAGTGAGAGAGAAGGAGAGAGAGAGGAAGAGATAGAAAAAAGAGAGGAAGAAAAAGAGAAAGAAAAAGAATGGGAGTAAGGAAGAGAGAAAAAAAAATCAAAATCTAGTTTGAAACTAGCTCAACTATTTAAGTGGCATTTTGATATTGATAGAGTTGCCCTATTATGAGCTCACTGTTATAGACACACAGTACAGTATTTTATTTTGAAATTCTCTGAGGCAAAACAGGGTGGGTTTTTTGTTTGTTTGTTTATTTATTTATTTGTTTGTTTGTTTGTTTGTTTATTTATTTATTTATTTATTATTTCTGTGCTGCCCAGTCCCAAAGGGACTGCCGCTCAGACACTATACTTTTCTGCCCACCCCCCAAAAAATTAGAGGGAACACTGGTTCAGGTAGGCTTGTTACTTATGTACCTGCCTTCCATCTGTGTATCAACAGCCCTGCCTGCACAACTTAAGGAGGTAGCCAGGCTGGTGGTGGAATTCCCCAGACTTATTTGTCTTGGGGGACTTAAACCTACTGTCGCTCGGCGAATCCTCTGGATTGGCACAGGAGTCCATGGACATCATGGCAACCATGGACCTGACTCAAGTAATTCAGGGTCCGACTCATGAGACATGGTATTCCTCTCAGAGAAGTTGAGTGATGATCTGAAATTAAGGGGCTTAGATATTTTGCCTTTGTCATGGTTAGATCATTTTCTGCTACAGCTTGACTTTAAGGCCCCAATTCTCCCCCACAGGGAGGTAGAACTGATTAAGTGGTTCCGCCCTGGGTGCCTGATCGACAAATGAGGGCTTTCAGAGGGCACTTGGGGTTTTACCGGATTCGCTTTACACAGTTTGGTGGAGTTCCTTGCAGCTACTTGGAATATGACAGTGATAAGGGCTTTAGATCAGATTGCGCCTTTGCGACCTCTCTGTGGCAGTAAACCCTGGAGATCTCCTTGGTTCACTGAGGAACTCTGGGGGATGAAATGCCAGAAGAGATGTCTAGAGAAGCGTTGGAGGAAAAGTAAGTCTCAATCTGAACAAATACTTGTAAGTGCTTTTATTAAGTCTTACAAAGTGACACTCAGGGTGACCAGATGCGCATATCATGTCGCCCTGATTACATCTGCGGAATCTTGTCCAGCCACCTAGTTTAGGGTGACTCAATCAATCCTTAATCAGGGTTTTTTTTTGGACAAACCCTTGCAGGGCAGGACAGAGGATTTTAAGGAGATTTTCACAAATAAAATCGCTCAGATCCGAATGGACCTTGACTCCAACTGGAATGCAGTGTTGGCTGACAATGAGTCAGTCGAGGTGACAGGGGCTCATCTTAGTCCTGTTGTGTGGGAGGAGTTTGACACCTGATGAAGTGGGAACTGTGAACTATGGGAACTGTGAGCTCTGCCACCTGTTTTTGGACCCATGTGCCTCCCTACTGGTTTCGGACAGCAGGGATGTGATATGGAGCTGGGTCCAGGAGATTGTCAATGCTTCCTTGAGGGAGGAGTCCTTTCCAGCTCCCTACAAGGAGACAATTGTGCACCCCCTCCTCAAGAAGCCATCCCTGGATTCAGCTGTATTTAACAACTATTGTCCTGTCTCCCACATCCCCTTTATAGGGAAGGTTGTTGAGAAGGTGGTATCGCTCCAGCTCCAACGGTCCTTAGATGGAGCGAATTATCTGGGCCCTAAACAGTCAAGATTCAGGCCCGGCTACAGCATGGAAACTGCTTTAGTCATGCGGACGGGTGATCTCTGGTGGGCCAAGATAGGGGTTTATCCTCTATCCTAGTGCTTCTTGATCTCTCAGTGGTTTTTGATACTATCTACCATGCTATCCTTCTGTGCTGGCTGGAGGAGCTAGGAGTGGGAGGCATCGTTTTATGCTGGTTCACCTCCAACCTCTCTGGTCGGTCACAGTTGGTGTTAGCAGAGGGTTAGATGTTGACTC